>NC_137075.1:33730992-34330992 GCF_951640355.1 Cnephaeus nilssonii | reverse complement strand
AGTCTATTAGTTTTTTGATGAAGTCTTTCGGGTTTTTTATGTACAATATCATGTCATCTGCAAATAAGGACAGCTTTCCTTCTTCTTTTCCAATTTGGATGCCTTTTATTTCTTCTTCTTGTCTAATTGCAATGGCTAATACTTCCAGTACTATGTCAAACAGAAGTGGTGAGAGTGGGCATCCCTGTCTTGTTCCTGTACTTAGGGGAAATGTTTTTAGTTTTTGCCCATTGAGTATGATGTTAGCTGTGGGTTTATCATATATAGCTTTTATTATGTTGAGGTATGATCCTTCTATTCTCACCTTGTTGAGAGTTTTTATCAAGAAAGGGTGTTGGATTTTGTCAAATGCTTTTTCTGCATCAATTGATATGACTATGTGATTTTTATTTCTCAATTTGTTTAGTCTAATTTTTAAATTTAAATATATTTTTATTGATTTCAGAGAGAGGAAGGGATAGGGAGAGAGAATTATGGATTGGCTGCCTCCTGCACGCCCCCTACTGGGGATTGAGCCACAACATGGGCATGTCCCCTGACATGGTTCATGGGTCAATGCCACATTAAGCCACACCGGCTGGGGGCTAAATTAATCTACCTTTGACCCAAGTCTCATTGTTTTTTAATAAGAAATGTATATATTATACAGATCACAAGATTTTAGCCCTTAAATGGACTTGAGAGTTTACCTCTTCTGTTTTCATCTCACAAATAGAGAAAATGAGGCTCAGAGGTAAAGCAAATTCACAGAGAATTGGAGTAATAGCTGAGTCTAAAGCTCAAGTCTCCTAATTCCTGGTCTAGGCTGTCTCCACTCTACCACCACTCTGACCTGCCTTTTGGTGATGATTGGCTTAATCTGGCTTTTGTTTTCTGTAAAATGCTGTTGGAGAAGGATGAGGAAGAAAAGGAATGTTTTACATATTCTTTCATCTTTTAATCTAGGGATTATAATCTGTTCTAAGCTTTCAAAAAATGGGCTTCAGAAACAATGTAAACATACTTAGGTGTATCTCTGTATTCTTCCTTCTTTTCACAGCAGTAAAATAGAAGGAATAGGCTCTTTGATACACAACCATGACTAATTTCAAAACCACAGATTCACTATGTACTTAAAGAGACGTTTGTGCTAGCTCTGCAGGAACTGGCTCAGTTTGGAATTTTTCTCACCCACTGATGGACAGAGTGAGCCAAAGAGCCTGGGGGTGGGATCATTTCTCTCCTTTTCTAGTATAAATAAAAAAGCCTTTGTATCTGTGGAGTCACTGTCTGTAGCTGGCTTCCTAAGATGAGGGGATCTGTCTGATCCAGATTGAAACCGAAGAGAACCAGATTTGGGAGGAGATAATGTAATGGGGATGCTTCCTGTGGGGTGTTGGTGCTAAATGAGTTCAGTTGTTAGATGTTCAGAATGAAATACAATAAAATTCTCATATTTAATTAGGCTATTTTTCAAGTCTTGATAAATTTTTTGTATGAAAGTGACATGCTAATCTTTTCATTATTCCGTACATCTTAGTTGTTTCTTCCATCAGTGGTGTGCAGCCTTGTTATCTATCAGGTTCTATTGCTTTCCCTGATGATACTTCAGGAAAGGGAAACCTTCTAGATCTCCTGCAGCCAGAGCTCCATCATCAATGACACCATGTTTTGATACGAGTGGTCCAAGGAAAGTTGGGGGACAGGGCTCCATTTTCTAAGAAATTCAACTAATGGACTTGTAGTAGCTGGACTTTTTCTAATCAAAACTGGAATGTCCCCTAATACATCTAATCTGTCCTAGAGGGGCAGAATAGAGTCAGAGTGGCCCACATTTCTGTGCTGTAACAGATACTATGAGAAGAACTCAGAGACCAATGTACACCAAAACCCTTTGCTTCAGAGTGCAGAACAAGGTAAAGTGACATTAGCAAAGCAGGACTTATATCAGAGAAAATTTGACATGGTTTTAAATTAAATTTATGGTCACTGTTGATTAGTTGCCCTTGTCAGAATTGCTGGAATTTTATGTAGATGGACAGAATGCATTGTTTCTCGGTCTGACTTCTTTCACTCAGCATAATTATTTTGAGATCCATATATTTTATTTCTTGTTTCAATGATTTACTTCTTTTTAGGGCTGAGTAGTATTCAATTGTGTGAATATACTACAGTTTGTTTTTCCAATTTGTACAGATATGGTTGTCAAAGAAAGGTGGAACATATATAATTAACTGAAAGATGCATGGAACATCTACAACAAAAAACCCAGAAATAAAGGGTGCTATATTTAAAAGTCTAATATGTGATTAATGCATAAGTCAATGAATTACATAAATTTAACTCAATTACTTGGAGTCACTGAATAGAAATTTGGAGCAAAAAATATAATTAGATCCCCCTTCACCTGATATAGCATGGGTAATTAAGCAGAGCAGTGATATAAAGATCATACAACTTATTTTATTAAATAGATTGGGTCATGATCTTCTTTTAGGAAGATTATTTGGCAGTGATATGCAGTATAGATTAGAAATAAGTGACCTGTATATGAAAGCCAAAGGAAGGAGGCTATGATAGCATTAGGTGCATGAGTTAATAACAACAATGGTAATAAGTATGAAGAGGAAATGGAAACTATTAGAGAGATTTCAAAAAATTTCAAAGGAAGAAATAATAGGGTAATAGGCTTTTATATTTTCCTAACCAAAATTAAATTAAAGCAATCTCTTATTTTTTTTTCTACATTTCTCTTCAGGTGGCAGACACTCTTACAATTTTTGTTAGAACTCTGAATAGGAGACTATAGTTTTAGATCTGGTTCAATCACAAACTTTCTGGGTGATCTTAGGCAAGCTGTGTAAACTTCCGAAAGGCCTGCTTTTCTCTCCTATAAAATGAATGGGCTTCAGCAGGTAGACTCTAAGACTTCGTCCAGTTCCAAGTTCTTAGATGATAAAAATTTATTATTTTGAACCTCATCCCAGTTGGGCCTAAGATGACAGACTAATTCAGCTGGAAAGGAAAAGAATGAGTGAATTGTATGCACTAACTACCCACACAGGGCCCTAGTAAAGTAGTTAACCACAATCTAGATTAAAAATCCTCTCTGCATAACGTTTTCTCTTAATGATGCAGGTAGCTATGCACAAAGGAGTAGGGTTGTAAGGTAGTAAATTGCTTCTGCTCTGTTGGGTCAAATGGCACTCAAGAGGTTAGGTGTTTGTAACTGGAACACACATAAAGTTCAGGGGAGAAAGAAGTCTAGAGTTTAGTTACTTTTGACAAATTACAGTTCAATAGGGACTGACTGTTAAAGTGATCCACAGGGAAATTCAACTTTTAAATTAATCTCCTGTGTTTTTCTGGGCATGCCAACATCACAGATAAGAGGATACCTCTAGCCGTTCATTATAACTCTTGCTCTCACTGATTACTCTCAGGTCTCTAAAGGCTTCTCAGTGGTGAGAATAACAGTTAATAAAGGGGATTGGGTTCCCAAGTGGACCTTATTAAAAATGTTGTGGTTATAAGGTGATTAACTTATGTAAGTGACTTAATGCGCAATGCACCAAGCGATGCACACAGAGCACATCTAAGGGTCAGAGAATCACAAAGTCTAGAGAACGGTTTAGCATTTAAATGTGAATTCTGGGACAACAACAATATCCCCGAGAATTACTGCTTTGATGTTAGAGCCCTGTCAGGTTAGAGAGCTATTTAAAAATAAATGTTTCACCTACTTCCCCAAAGTTTTGTCTTTTGAAATGACAACCAGAGAGATACAGGTACGGCGGAAAGATAAAGAGTAGGAGATAAGGGTCTGGAAATGGAACCTTATGGGATACCCAAGTAAAAGGAGAAAACTCAGGGAAGAAGAAAAGAAGTGGTCTCAGAAGTTTTAGGAGAATCATGCTTGGGAAGACTCATGAAAGTTCTCAGCACTGTTCTCTTATAATTGTAAGATGGAAAGTGGTCCCTCCTGTTCTGTTTTGGAAGGTTGTGTAGGATTAGGGTTCATTCTTTAAGCATTCAGTACAATTTGCCAATGAAGCCATCTAGGCCTGGGCTCTTTATGATATTTAAAAAAATTCAATTGCAGTTTACATTCAATATTATTTTGTACTAGAGGTCTGGTGCACGGATTTGTGCACCGGTGGGGCCCCTTGGCCTGGCCTGTGGGGAACGGGCCGAAACCAGCTCTCTGACATCCCCCCAGGGGTCCTGGATTGCGAGAGGGCACACGTCAGGTTGAGGGACCCCACTGGTGCACGATTGGGGCTGGGGAGAGCCATGGAGGGGTCTAGTGTGTGTCTGGCCCATCTCACCCAGTCCCAATTGGCTGGACCCCAGCAGCAAGCTAATCTACCGGTCAGAGCGTCTGCCCCCTGGTGGTCAGTGTGCATCATAGTGACTGGTCAAGTGGTCGAAGAAATGGTCAGACACTTAGCATATTAGGCTTTTATTATAAAGGATTGGTTTCAGGTGTACAACATACTGGTTAAACAATCATATACTTTACAAAATGTTCCCCCTGATATTTCCAGTACCCACCTGGCACCATACATAGTTATTATGATATTATTGACTATATTTTCTATGACGTATTTTATATCCCCCTGACTATTTTGTGAGTACCAATTTATGCTTCTTAATCCCTTTACCTTTTTCACCCAGCCCTCAACCCCTCCTTCCCTTCTTGCCACCAGATTGACCTCTGAATCAATGAGTGATTTTATTTTCTTTCTTTGGCTCTTTTAGCTTCCACATATAAATAAAATCACATGGTATTTGTCTTTCTCTGATTTCTTTAACTTAGCATAATACCTTCTAGGTCCATCCATGCTATCACAAATGGTAATAGCACATTCTTTTTTTTATATCCTCACCTGAGGATATTTTTTTCCCCATTGCTTTTACAGAGAGAGTAGAAAGAGGGAGGGGAGGAGGGAGGGAGAGAGAGAGAGAGAGAGAGAGAGAGAGAGAGAGAGAGAGAGAAACATTGATATGAGAGAGACATATCAACTGGTTGCCTTCCAAAACCCAGGTATATGCCCTTGATTGGGAATTGAACCTGTGACCAGTTCATAATTGGACAGAGATTTCCTTAAATGTTTGGAATCAATAGACCTCCTGCCCTTTGCCACTGGTCTTTGTGTGCAGGTTTGGGCACTCCGTCAATGTTTAGACAGGCATTTTACAACTCTGCCTTAGCTTTCACTTCTTTCCTTCACAACTTCTAGGTCAGCCCTAGGTGAAAGATTAGGGCCTTCTTAGCTGGGCAAATCATTTGAATAGGTAATATTGGAAAGGAGAACACGGCTCAATTTCACTAATAGGAAGGTAATACAAATTGAAATGAGACTCCACACTCAGCATATTGATTAAATTTAGACAGTTTTATAATACCGATTGTTGTTGAGAATTGATGAGACTGGAATGCTCATGCCCTGCTGGTAGAAGTGTATGTCGCTATCGCTAGTTTGAATGTTTAATTAGTGAAATGTAGTATGCATATGTACTATGATTGGACAATCCTTGCTGGAAATTCTCTCACAATTAATAAGGGGAAATATAAAAATATGTTCACTGCTGTGTTGGTGGGGGTTAAGGCAGCCTATGAGTCCAGCACTAGGGGACTGCATAAGTAAATGTAGAGGAAGCACATGCTAAAATATTTTGCAATGGTTAGAAACTTTGAACCAGATGTTAACCAGTAATCTAAAAAAGAATTTTAAGTCCTCTGTAGCTATATATCTCTTGACTGCAGGAAGAAGCTGCTTGCACATTTAATCAGCTCATTTGTATAATTGTACTAGTAGCCCGTTTGCACGAAGATTCGTGCAATAGACCTTCATTCAGCTGGCTGCCTGCACCAGTTTTCTGCCGGCACCGGGGACCCAGGCCTTGGCTGTGGCCACCGCCTTCTGCCTTCTTTCAGGGTCGGGGCTTGGCCCCGGGCGGTGGCCTTGGGCTCAGCCGCACCCAACATCCCTGCTAAGGATCGCAGGAGCCGACCCCCAGTGGTTTCCTGCGATCCATGCAGGCTGCCCACTCGTGCCCAAGGCCGGGGAAAGCCTCGGGCGGCTTTCCCCGGCCTTGGGCTCAGCCGCACCCAGCGTCCCTGCTACCGATCGCAGGAGCCGACCCCCTGGTCGTTGCCTGCGATCTGTGCAGGCTCCCTGCTGGTGCCCAAGGCCAGGAAAGCCTCCGCCCCAGGCTTTCCTGGCCTTGGGCTCGTTGGCACCCAGTGTCCCTGCTAGGGATCGCAGGAGCCGACCCCCAATGGTTGCCTGCGATCCGTGCAGGCTCCCCGCTGGTGCCCAAGTCTGGGAAAGCCTCCGCCCAAGGCTTTCCCGGCCTTGGACTCGGCCGCACCCAGCGTCCCTGCAACGGTTTCCTGGTGGGCGTGGGTGGTGGGCATGGCTTGGTTGGTGGGCGTGGCTTGGGCATAGCGAAGGTGCGGTCAATTTGCATATTTGTCTATTATAAGGTAAGATTCCCTTTGTGTTTCCTTTTATGCTTCAGTTGTCAGAAATTTCAGAGCGCAATTTAATCACAGTAGCTATATTAGTCCTTCTGTTAAAGAAATATGTGCCTACTTGTCTTTGATTTTTCCATTCTAATTTAATAGCCACATTGGAATTTTGTATTTTTTGGAAGCTTTTGGGGGTTATAAATATAAATAAAGGTCTCTTGAATCTAAACAATAATCTTATCATAATTAAGGATATATCCCAGTGAACAAAGAGAAAAGACTAGGGAAGAAACTAATTTCTTCTGACTTGTGAGATTATTTAAAAAAAGAAAAAAAAAAGAAAGAGGAAATAAAATGAATCAAGCAACCACCTTAGGATGAGAAAGAAATATTTAATTCCGTGGAAGTATGTGTTTAAATAACCTCTCACCTGAATGAAGAACATCTTTTGGTAACCAGAGGTTTCTAAGAAGGCACATATTTCCTGTAGATAACCTTCATATCTCTATGGAAATTGAATAAGAATGAGAAGTTTGAACAAAAGCAAAAGGAATGAAATCTCTTCAGACTGCCTGGTCCCTCAGAGGCTGTTTGGAGAAATGATTTTCCATCAGTTTCCATGTAGTCCACTAGGTGGTGCTGCACATTAAAAACTGTTTGCTGCATAAACTCTGAATTGTCACAAAACTTACCTATTCATCTTTTTCAAGTAAAATGCCAAGAAAATCTGTTTAAAACAATAAAATTCAAAGGGAGAACTATTAATCCTTGTATTAATAACAAAGGGGATAATATCAGACTACAAAATGAGGGTAAGTACCATCCAAAAAAGATAATCTCCAAATGCAGCTTTTGGGGCTTCCTTGACCCAGGCCCTTTTGGCTACAGAAAAGTATAATGAGATTTTTCTTACTATACTTTTTCCAGAGACCACCTTGGATGCAAGGAGTAAAATTTTGATGAGTATGTTTACAAAGTAGTTTTGGTGCCTTAAAAAATCTCAACTTTCATCTACCAGTTACTAAAATTTCATAATCATTATTTTTAACATGTTAGTATGTTATCATATCACATGTGAAAAGTTCAGTATACTGTTCGTGTGAATACATCACTTTAATATGAATAATGAAGTAGTCTCCCATCAATTAGGTGACTTCTTTTGTTACCTTTAGAGAATGAAGCAAGCTTCTTCAGTGATTAAATTTGCACAACTGTGGTGACCTCTGAAAGGCTACATTCCCTTGTAAGACTACCTACTCAGAACAAAGCATAAGTGAAGTCACTCTTAAGCAGCCTCACAACTGAAGTCACTCTTCTGTAGTTCACAGATTCTGGCTGATGATGTCATTGACACAAGGAAGAAAATGCGAAGTAGGAGGCCTTAAATCGGCTTGCTGGTGAGCATCACACCTACAGCATCATACATCACACAAACTAGACCAGCTGCGGTATGGCTATTGCTTCGCGGAGCATCCTGGAAGTGGTGTGGTTGGGGCTCCTCTTTAGCTCTCTCTGGAAGGGTGAGTAGGCTTCTCCACTCTCTGGTCTTGGAAAAGTGTATGCCATTATTTTAAAATTTGGACTAATTTTTTTTAAAAAATTAGATTTATTAATATTCATTGTACCTAAAAGGCTATTAACAAGCAAGTAGCAGCATCAGTCTCACAGCCTTCTTTATTTGTTTCCTGCAGTTGCAGAGAGCAAGGACCAGGTATTTCAGCACTCCACCATGGTATCTTCGGAGGGAGCTGTGGTGGAAATCTCCTGTAATCACTCGATATCCAACGCATACGACTTCTTCTGGTACCTTCACTCCCCAGGATGTGCACCAAGACTCCTTGTAAAGGGGTCAAGGCCTTCTCAGCAGGGACGCTACAACATGACATATGAGCGATTCTCTTCTTCACTGCTCATCTCCCAGGTGCAGGTGGCAGATGCTGCCACTTACTACTGTGCTGTGGGGGACACAGAGGCAGAGAACCCACAGAGAGCTGAACAGAAACAAGGAGAGAGCACAGCTTTTGCAGGAGGTCGACAAGAGAGCAGCAATAACTGCTTCCCCCCTAATTTAGTGTTCCCCAAGCTTTTCTATTTGGCACTGCTATTAAAATGTATTTTGAGTTCAGACACACTCTATATCATTAAGCTCTCAGTTCAGTGGTGACAAAGAGAGAAAAATTCCCTTTACACTCAAATCCAGGAATTTGTTTATATATAGAGATTCCCCTCTCTATTGTACACTTTGAACAGTTCCTCGCTGGCTTATATTTCTCTAAAAATATAATTCCTAGAATGTAACAGCACACCTCAGATGTAGCTTGACCCGTTATTAAACTACATGGAAACAATGAGAAAACTGGGTCAGGATGAGGAAAGGTATTAAACTGAAAAACTAAACAATCTCTTGAGTTCACTGAGATATGAGGGTCATTGATTTATTGTCTCTTTTATTTGGAGTAGCAGAGCAGAAGGTCAAATTATGGATTTCCCCATTTTTTTGAGATTTCCCTAATTTATGTGAAAAAGTCTGATTTTTCTTTTAGTTGGACTGTTTTCTGTGTTAAAGTTTCATATAAAAAAAATCGATTTTTCTCCTTGTTCCAACTTTATTTTGTGTTGAATTTTCTCTGATACTTCTGAATATAATCTATATTTCAGAGTCTGATGTTTGCAAAAGGCTTTTCATGATTTTACATGAATCATTCCTTGTTGTCTCCTGGAAAATCATTGACATTAATAGAGTTCTGGTGTTTATAAATAACTAGAGGCCCGGTGCATGAAATTCATGCACGGGGGGGGGGTGTGTCCCTCAGCCCAGCCTGCACCCTCTCCAATCTGGGACATCCCTCTCACAATCCAGGATTGCTGGCTCCCAACTGCTCGCCTGCCTACCTTCCTGATTGCCTCTAACTGCTTCTGCCTTCCAGCCTGATCACCCCCTAACCACTCCCCTGCCAGCCTGATGGATGCCTAACTGCTCCCCTGCCAGCCTGAATGCCCCTAACTGCCCTCCCCTGCAGGCCTGGTCACCCTTAACTGCCCTCTCCTGCAGGCTTGATCACCCCCAACTGCCCTCCCTTGCAGGCCTGGTTCCTCCCAATTGTCCTCCCCTGCTGGCCTGATTGCCCCCAACTGTCCTCCCTTGCAGGCCTGATCACCCCCAACTGCCCTTCCCTGCAGGCCCAGTCGCCCCCAACTTCCCTCCTCTGCCGGCCTGGTCACCCCTAACTGGCCTCCCCTGCAGGCTTGATTGCCCACAACTGCCCTCCCTTGCAGGCCTGGTCCCTCCCTACTGCCCTCCCCTGCTGGCCATCTTGTGGTGGTCATCTTGTGTCCACATGGGGGCAGCCATCTTTGACCACATGGGGGCAGCCATCTTGTGTGTTGGAGTGACAGTCAATTTGCATATTACTCTTTTATAAGATAGGATAGAGGCCTGGTGCATGGGTGGGGGCTGGCTGGTTTGCCCTGAAGGGTGTCCCAGATCAGGGTGGAGCTTCCCTTGGGGTGTGGGGCAGCCTCTGCGAGGGGCCTGTGGTGATTTTCAGGCCAGCCATGCCCCCCGGAGACCCAAGCAGAGGCCCTGGTATCTGGGATTTATTTATCTTCTATAATTGAAACTTTGTAGCCTTGAGCAGAGGCTAGGGCTGGCCAGAGTAGGCGGGAAGCTTGGCTTCCTCCATTGCTGAGGAAATCCAAGCCTCCTGCTTGCTCCATGGCCGCAGCCATTTTGGTTGGGTTAATTTGCATATCTGTTCCTGATTGGCTGGTGGGCATGGCTTGTGGGCGTAGCAGAGGTATGGTCAATTTGCATGTTTCTCTTTTATTAGTGTAGATAGTTTCTTGGGAAGGCAGTAGGCAGTCCTAGAGAAGTACCTGGAGTCTCAGGTTGAAGCTCCTTTGGTGTCCTTGTGTTGTTATGTGCATGTCTCAACGCAGTCAAATAAGAAGGAGTGAAGAGCAGTACCTCTTGGAGGGCAGGAACCCTGTAGGAGAGTAGAGACCTTCACCTGCACCATTTTGGGAATATTCCCCATTAGCTCACCTATCTCACATTTGACAGATCTCCAAATAGACATCACTTGTGCCTAGTTTACAATAGTTTGGGGGTACAGTTCTTGTTTATTTTCTGTGAACTTGAATATTATTTCAATACTAGAGGCCCGGTGCATGTAATTCATGCACGGGGGGTGTCCCTCAGCCCAGCCTGCACCCTCTCCAATCTGGGACATCCTTCTCACAATCCAGGACTGCTGGCTCCCAACTGCTCGCCTGCCTGCCTTCCTGATTGCCCCTAACTGCTTCTGCCTGCCAGCCTGATCACCCCTTAACCATTCCCCTGCCAGCCTGATGGATGCCTAACTGCTCCCCTGCCAGCCTAACTGCCCTCCCCTGTAGGCCTGGTCCCCCCCAACTGCTCTCCCGTGCAGGCCTGGGTCCCTCCCAACTGCCCTTCCCTGCAGGCCCGGTCACCCCCAACTTCCTTCCTTTGCCACCTTGGTCACACCTAACTGCCCTCCCCTGCAGGCTTGATCGCCCCTAATTGCCCTCTCTTGCAGGCCTGGTCCCTCCCAACTGCCTTCCTATGCTGGCCATCTTGTGGTGGCCATCTTGTGTCCACATGGGGGCAGGATCTTTGACCACATGGGGACAGCCATATTGTGTGTTGGAGTGATGGTCAATCTGCATATTACTCTTTTATTAGATAGGATAGAGGCCTGGTGCATGGGTGGGGCCTGGCTGGTTTGCCCTGAAGGATGTCCTGGATCAGGGTGGGGGTTTCCTTGTGGCGTGGGGTGGCCTGGGTGAGTGGCCTGTGGTGGTTTGCAGGTAGGCCATGCCCCTGGTGACCCAAGCAGAGGCCCTGGTATCTGGGGTTTATTTATCTTCTACAATTGAAACTTTGTAGCCTGGAGTGGAGCCACGCCTTCTGCTTGCTCCATTACGGCAGCCATTTCTGTTGGAATTTATTTATCTTCTATAATTGAAACTTTGTAGCCTTAAGTGGAGGCCTGGGCTGGTCAGGGTGTGTGGAAAGCTTGGCTTCCTCCATTGCTGGGGGCAACCCTTGCCTCCTGCTCTTTCCAGCTCCATGGCTGTGGCCATTTCTGTTTGGATTTATGTATCTTCTATCATTGAAACTTTGTAGCCTTGAGTGGAGGCCGAGGTCGGCAAGGGCAGGCAGAAAGCTTGACTTCCTTCATTGCCAGGGAAACCCAAGCCTCCCTCCTGCTCTCTGTGGCCGTAGCCATCTTGGTTGGGTTTATTTGCATATCTGCTCCTGATTGGCTGGTGGGCATGGCTTTGTGGGCATGGCTTATGGGTGTAGCGGAGTGATGGTTAATTTGAATATTGCTCTTTTATTAGATAGGATAAATTGGAGAGTTGGGTAGAATAGTCAGAATGTAGTTCAGATGGGGTGGGATAGTAACTTGATCAGAAAAATACTTATCTGCACATAAATCTGTAAGGGCATAGAAATGAGCAAGAGGTGCTAGAGAAAGTGGATGATCATTGTGTGTTCAAGGTGGTTTAGAAGCAATTATCTTCAGAATATTTCACCTCAAAGCAGCAGAGTATACATTCTTTTCAAGTGCCCACGGAACATTTTCTAGGATAGAACACATGTTAGGACACACATAACATCTCAATAAATTTAAGAAGATTGAAATCATATCAAGCCTCTTCTCTGACCATAATGGTAGGAAACTAGAAATCAATCACAAGACCATGGAGGCTATGTAACATGTTACTAAACAATGAATGGGTTAACAATGAGATCAAGGAAGAAATTAAAAGATATTTTGAAATAAATGAAAATGAGAACACAACAACCCAAAATCCATGAGATACAGTGAAAGCAGTCCTAAGAGGGAGAATCATAGCATTTCAGGCCTTTGTCAATAAACAAGAAAAATCTCAACAACAATAACAAAAAACCGTTGACTAACCTAACTTCACACTTAAAGGAATTAGAAAGAGAACAACAAACAAAGCTCAAAGTGAGTAAAAGAAAGGAAATAATATAGACCAAAGAAGAAATAAATGAAATGGAGTCTAAAAACAAATACAAAACATCAATGAAACTAAGAGCTGGTTCTTTATTTTATTTTGTTTATTTATTTATTTATTTTTATTATTTTTTAAAATATATTTTATTGATTTTTACAGAGAGGAAGAGAGAGAGAGAGTTAGAAACATCGATGAGAGAGAATCATCGATCAGCTGCCTCCTGCACACCCCCTACTGGGGATGTGCCCGCAACCAAGGTACATGCCCTTGACCGGAATCGAACCTGGGACCTTTCAGTCCGCAGGCCGATGCTCCATCCACTGAGCCAAACCGGTTTTGGCATTGTTTATTTTTTAAAACATATTTTGATTGATTTCAGAGAGGAAGGAAGAGGGAGTGAGATATAGAAACATCAATGATGAGAGAGAACCATTGATTGGCTGACTCCTGTACGCACCCCACTGGGGATTGAGCCCACAACCAGGCATGTACCCTTGACCAGAATCGAACCTGGGACCCTTCAGTCCGCAGGCCGACACTCCATCCACCAAGCCAAACCTGCTAGAGCAAGAGCTGGTTCTTTAAAAAGATAATCAAGATTGACAAACCTTTAACCAGATTCATAAAACAAAACAAAACAGAAACAATAAACATGAGCAAGGACCCCAAATATTAAAATCAGAAATTAAAGAGGAGAAGTAACAACTGACAACAAAGGATTGTAAGAAAATATTATGAACAACTATATGCCAACAAATTGGACAATCTGGACAAAATGCATAAATATGTAGAAACATACAGTCTTCCAAAACTGAATCAGGAAGAATCAGAGAATCTGAATAGACAGATTACAACTAGTGAAATGTACGCAGTAAAAAAACAAAAACAGGATGGCTTCACAGGTGGATTTTCTCAAACATTCAAAGAAGAACTAACACCCATCCTTCTTAAACTATTCCAAAAAGTTCAAGAAGAGGGAAAACTCCCAGGGTCATTTTAGGAGGCTAACATTATCCTAATTCCAAAATCAGATAAAGACACTACAAAGAAAGAAAATTATAGGCCAATATCCCTGATGAACATAGATACCAAAATCCTCAACAAAAGATTAGCAAATCAGATCCAGCAATACATTAAAAAGATCATACACCATGATCAAGTGGAATTTATTCCAGGGCTGCAAGGTTGGTACAATATCCACAAATCAATCAATGTGATACACCACATAAACAAAATAAAAAATAAAATCCACATGATCAACAGATGCAGAAAAAGCATCTGATAAAATCCAGCACCAATTTATTAGAAAAACTCTCAGTCAAGTGGGAATAGAGAGAACATATTGCAAAGTAATAAAGGCCATATATGACAATCCACAGGCAATATCATACTCAGTGAATAAAAACTACAAGAGCAAGCCTTAAAATAGGAAACAAGACAGGGACATCCACTTTCACCACTCCTATTCAACATAGTACTGGAAGTCCTAGCCACAGCAATCAGACAAGAAGAAATAAATGTCATTCAAATTGGAAAGGAAGAAGTAAAACAGTAATTATTTGCAGATGACATGATACTGTATATAGAGAACCCTAAAGATTCTACCAAAAAACTACTAGAAATGATAAATGAATTCAGTAAAGTAGCAGGATACAAACTAAGTATACAGAAATTAGTTGCATTTTTATACACCAATAATGAACTACCAAAAAGGGAAACTAAGACAACAATCTCATTCACAATTGCTTCAAAAAGAATAAAATATCTAGGAATAAATTTAACCAAGGATGTAAAAAAACCTGTACTTGTAAAATTATAAGATACAAAAGAAAGAAACTTAAGAAGATACAGATAACTGGAAGCATATATCGTGTCCAAAGATAGGAAGAATTAACATCATTAAAATGTCCATAGTACCCAAAGCTATATGTTGATACAACATAATTCTTATCAAGACACTAAAGGCATATTTCACAGAATAGAACAAATTTTCAAAAAAAAAAATATGGAACCACAAAGGACCCTGACTAGCAACACCAATCTTAAGAAAGAAGAACAAAGTTGAGGGAATCATGATAGCTGATATCAAACCATACTCCAAGGCCATAGTAATCAAAACAGCATTTTACTGCCATAAAAATAGACATATAAATCAATGGAACAGAATAGAGAGCCCAGAAATAAACCCACACCTTTATGGCCAATTAATATTTGACAAAGGAGGCAAGAACATAGAATAGGGTAAAGATAGTCTCTTCAATAAATGGTGTTGGGAATATTGGAAATTAACTTACAAAAAATGAAACTAGACTATCTTCTTATCCATACATAAGGATAAACTCAAAATGGATTAATGACTTAAATGTTAGACTTGAAACCAGCACAAAATCCTAGAAGAAAACAGGCAGTAAAATCTCAGACATTTCTTGTAGCAGTATTTTATTTGTTATATTTCCTCAGGCAAGGGAAACAAAAGAAAAAATAAACAAAGGACTACATCAAATTAATTTTTTTTTTTGCACAGCAAATAAAACTATCAACAAAGTGAAAAAACAACCCACTGTATAGGAGAACATGTTTACTGATATGTCTGATAAGGAGTTAATGTCCAAAATTTATAAAGAACTTAAGAAACACAACACCAAAAAAAACAACAACAATCCAATTGAAAAATAAGCAAAGGACCTGAATAGATACTTCTCCAAAGAGGACATACTGATGGCCTCCTGAAAAGATGCTCAATGTCATTAATCATCAGAGAAATACAAATTAAAAACACAATCAGATATCACCTCCCACCTGTCAGAACGGCTATCATCAATAAATCAACAAATAACAAGTGTTGGCAAGGATGTGGAGAAAAGGGATGTTGGTGGGAATGCAGGTTGGTGCAGCCACTGTGGAAAGCAGCATGGAGTAACCTCAAAAAATTGGAAATGGAGCCCAGTTGGTGTGGCTCAGTGGTTGAACATTGACCCATGAACCAACAGGTTACTGGTTCGATTCTGATCAGGGCACATGCTCAGGTTGTGGGCTTGATCCCCAGAGAGGGCATGCAGAAGGCAGCCGATTGATTGTTTTTCTCTCATTGATGTTTCTATCTTCATCTCTTTCCATTCCTCTATCTAAAACCAATAACAACATATTAACAATAAATAATAAATAAAAATAAAAGTCCACCACTTAAAAAAAATTGAAAATGGAACCATCTTATGATTCAGTGATTTCGCCTTTGAGACAGCTGGAGAGACCTGGAGATTATTATGCTAAGTGAAACAAGCCTGTCAGAGAAAGACAAATATCACATGATCTCACTTATATGTGGAATCAAAATAACAAAATAAACTGACAAATAAAATAGAACTATAGGCATGGAAACATGGAACAGATTGATGAATCTCAGAAGGGAAGGGGGGGGGCAAGAAGAGATTAACCAAGAACTAATATGCATATACAGGGGTGGGCTAAAGTAGGTTTACAGTTGTGAGTATGCAAAACACAAGAGTTTATTCTTGTATTATTATTTATTAATTATTGTGTTATTTTCCATACAAACAACTGTAAACCTACTTTGCTCACCCCTGTATGCATTGCCCATAGAAACAGACAATAGGATGGTGAAGGCTTGGTGTGGGGTGGGAACCAGTAGAGGGGGGTAAAAGGGGGAAAAGAGGGAATATCTGTAATACTCTCAACAATAAAGATAAAAAAATAAAAATCAATAAAAATCAATAGCTTCTGCACAAGAAAAGAAACCAATGGCAAATAAAAAAGGTAACCAACTGATGGGAGAAAATATTTTCAGACAACAGCTTCGACAAGGGGTTAATAGCCAAAATATATAAGGAACTCTTTACTACTCAACACCAAACAAACAATCCAATTAAAAAAGGGCAGAGAGCCCGAACAGACACTTCTCTCAAGAAGACATATAAATTGCCAACAGATATATGAAAAGATGTTCAACTTTACTAGCTATTAGGGAAATACAAATAAAAACTACAATGAAATATTGCTTCACACCTGTTAGAATGACTATTATCAACAAGATAAGTAATAAATGTTGGAGTGGTTGTGGAGAAAAAGGAACCTTCATTCACTGCTGGTGGGAATGTAAACTGGTACAGCCACTATGGAAAATAGTAAGGAAGCTCCTCAAAAAGTAAGAATAAAGTTACCTTAGCATAATATTCTCAAGGTCCATCTATGTTGTTGCCAATGGCAGTATATCATCCTTTCATATGGCCGAGTAGTATTCCACTGTGTATATGAGAACATTATGCTAAGTGAAATAAGTCAATCAGAAAAAGCTAAGAACCATATGATTTCACTCATTTGTGGGATATAAAATTGAAACTTGTGGACACAAACAAGAGTGTGGTGGTTGCCAGAAGGAAGCGAGGGAGGGGATATAAGGGGTCCTAATATATGGTGATGGGAGAAGATTTGACTTTGGGTGGTGGACACACAGTGCAGTATACAGATCTTGTAATACAGAAAACCATACCTGAAACCTCTATGATCATATTAACCAATGTCATTCCAATAAATTTAATAAAATAAATAAATAAAATGTAAGCTGACAACAACAACAAAAAATAGATGTAAGATAAAAATTTATAAATACACATTTTAGTAATAATAATAATAATAATAATAATAGAATAAGAGTTACCATATGACCCAGAAACCCCTCTTCTGGGCATCTACCCCAAAAATTTGATAACATTTATTTTCAAAGATATATGTACCACTATGCTCATTGCAGCATTAGTCCTGTGGCCTAGATGGAAATAACTTAAGTGTCCTTTGATAGATGATTGGATGAAGAAGATGTGGTACATATACACAATGGAATACTACTCAGTCATAAGTAAGATGAAATATTGCCCTTTTTGACAACATGGATGGATCTTGAGAATATCACGCTAAGTGAAATGAGTTAGACAGAAAAAGTCAAGAACCATATAATTTCACTCATGTGGGATATAAGACTGAAAGCAACAAATGAACAAACAAGAAACACAAACAAAAACTCATAAACACAGACAACAGTATGGTGGTTACCAGAAGGGAGAGGGTGGGGGATAGTAAAGGGTAAAGTGGGTTCAATATATAGTGACAGCAGAAGATTTGACTTTGAGTGGGGCAATATACAGATGATGTATCAGAATCATATACTTGAAACCTATATAATCTCATTAACCAATTTAACTCAATAAATTTAATTTAAAAACAATATGTGCATTCCTATGTTTATTGCAGCATTATTTACAACTAGAGGCCTGGTGCACAGATTCATGCACCAGTAGGGTCCCTCAGCCTGGCCTGCAGGGATCAGTGAGCCTCTGTGCCGCAGTCTGGCCTTACCTGTCAAGTCGTCGGGGGTGCACTGACCACCAGAGGGCAGCTCCAGCATTGAGTGTCTGCCTCCTGGTGGTCAGTGCACATCATAGCTACCGGCCGGTCACTGGTCGTCCAGTCGCTTAGGGTTTTATATAAATAGATAGTTAAAATTTTGAAGCAGCCCAAGTGTCCCTCAGTAGATGAGTGGATAAAAAAGTTGTGGTACATTTACACAATGGAATATGATGCAGTAGTAAAAAAGAAGGAAATCTTACCCTTTGCAACAGCATGGATGGACCTAGAGAGCATTACTAGTATGTTAAGTGAAATAAGCCAATCAGAGAAACACCATATGATTTTACTCATATGTGGAATCTAATGAATAGAATGAACTAACAAGCAAAATAGGGACAAACTCATAGACATTCCAATGATAATAGTTGGGTGAGTGGGGAACTGTGGGGGTGGTAGAGGGATTGAGCAAAAAAGAAAAACATTAAGAGAAAAAACTCATGGACTTGTACAGCAGTGTGGTGATTGCCTGAGGAAGGGGTGTTGGGGAGATGTAGGAGGGTATAAGGTGGATAAGTGGTGATGGACAGAGACTTCACTTGGGGTGATGAGCACACAGTACAGTGTACAGGTAACGTGTTGTCAAATTGTGCTCCTGAAACCTGTATAACTTTGTTAACCAGTGTCACCCCAGTAAGTTCAATAAAAAGAAAAAAAATGGCAGAGTTTGGAGAAAGGAAGGTTTATTGATTAAGAAGACACCATCTCAAGGTGGGGGTCCATTAAAGCTTCTGCAAATTCATCTTAAGAGAGCCCAGAATTCAGGTGACTTTATGTTAAGGAAGGGAGGATGCACAGGATAATGGGTGAATGTCGCAATCTTCGTGGTGGGGTTAAGGATCTGATAGAGGAGCCAATGCACAAATGAAAATACTATACAAGAAATACGAATTTAGAAAGCATTGGGGGACAGGTGGAGCCTCTTTTTAAAAAAAATATATTTTATTGATTTTTTAACAGAGAGGAAGGGAGAGGGCTAGAGAGTTAGAAACATTGATGAGAGAGAAACATAGATCAGCTGCCTCCTGCACACTCCCTACTGGATATGTGCTTGCAACCAAGGTACATGCCCTTGACCGGAATTGAACCTGGGACCCTTGAGTCCACAGGCCAACGCTCTATCCACTGAGCCAAACCGGTTAGGGCAGGAGTCTCTCTTTTTTTTTAAAATTAAATTAAATTAAATTATTAATAAATCTTTATTCAGATTATTACAGTTGTTCCTCTCCCCTTCTCCCCCATAGCTCCCCTCCACCCGGTTTCCACCCCATCCCATGCCCTTACCCCGACTCCCCACTGTCCTCATCCATAGGTGTATGATTTTTGTCCAGTCTCTTTCCACACCCCTTTCCCCCCAAAGATTGTCAGTCCACTCCCTTTCTATGTCCCTGATTCTATTATATTCACCAGTTTATTCTGTTCCTCAGATTTTTAATTCACTTGACTTTTAGATTCACTTGTTGATAGATATGTATTTGTTGTTCATAATTTTTATCTACTTTTTTCTTCTTCCTCTTCTTAAAGAAATACCTTTCAGCATTTCATATAATACTGGTTTGGTGGTGATGAACTCCTTTAGCTTTTTCTTATCTGTGAAGCTCTTTATCTGCCTTTCAATTCTGAATGATAACTTTGCTGGGTAGAGTAATCTTGGTTGTAGGTTCTTGCTATTCATCACTTTGAATATTTCTTGCCACTCCCTTCTGGCCTGCATAGTTTCTGTTGAGAAATCCGCTGACAGTCATATGGGTACTTCCTTGTAGGTAACTAACTGTTTTTCTCTTGCTGCTTTTAATATTCTCTCTTTGTCTTTTGCTCTTTGCATTTTAATTATGATGTGTCTTGGTGTGGTCCTCTTTGGATTCCTTTTGTTTGGGGTTCTCTGCACTTCCTGGACTTGTAAGTCTATTTCTTTCACCAGGTGGGGGAAGTTTTCTATCATTATTTTTTCAAATAGGTTTTCAATATCTTGCTCTCTCTCTTCTTCTGGCACCCCCATAATTCTGATGTTGGTATGCTTGAACTTGTCCCAGAGGCTCCTTACACTATCTTCACATTTTTGGATTCTTTTTTCTTTTTGCTTTTCTGGTTGGGTGTTTTTTGCTTCTTTGTATTTCAAATCTTTGACTTGATTCTTGCGATCCTCTAGTCTGCTGTTGGATCTCCATATATTATTGTTTATTTCAGTCAGTGTATGCTTAATTTCTAGTTGGTCCTTTTTCATATCCTTGAGGGTCTCACTAAATTTATCAGCGGTTTCTAGAAAATTCTTGAAAAACCTTATAACCGTGGCTTTGAACTCTATATCCTCCATTTCTTTCATTTGTGACCTGTTTCTTTGTATTCACATTTTGGCTGCTTCCCTGTGTTGATAGAGTGGCTTTGTGTGCTAGGTGTCCTATGGGGCACAGTGGCTCAGCCTCCCCAGTTAGCTGAGGTGGACACTGTTGGTGCAGCCCTTTGTGGGCTGTGTGCACAGTCTTGTTGTAGTTAAGCCTTGATTGTTGTTGGTATCACTGGGAGGAATTGACCTCCAGGCCAAATTGGCTGTGAGGATCAGCTGTGTCTACGATGGGAGAACTTCTGTGCTGGAGACACCCTTATGAGGCAAGACTTGCTTCAGTGGGGCTTTGGTGCTCATGAAGTCTGCCCCCTGAGTGTGTCCCTTATGGATCTGAGGAGTTGTAATCTGGATGGTCCTACTATGACCCCTGGGTACACTGGCTCTTGGATCTCCAAGGAAGTGCTAATTTAGCCTCTACCTGAGGCCACCCAGCAGGAGCTACAGAGAGATATGCAGATTCCAATTCTTTGTTTGGGTTTTGGAGGTGCCCAGATGAGGCCCAGCTGTGAAGCAATGCAAACTGCTGTGGAGCCTTGGGCATTGCTTTGGATGTTCTGGGTCTCTCTGACTCAGCTGCAGTTTGTTAGGTAATTTTAGATTTCAAAGGACCAGGCCATTCAAATGCAAAAGCCTCTGCACACAGCTTGGATGGGGTGGGATCTCAGGGTGGAGCAAACAGCAATGGCTTCTCATCAGCCCTGACCTAAGAGGCCCCCTGGTCTCAGTGTCCCTTGGTAATTGCTGCAAGCACCTCTGAGAGAAAGCCGCCCTCGAGTTCTGCCCAATGCCAGACAGTCCAGTTGCTCCCCGTATAAGTCTGGGTCCCCAGAGTCTCACCCGGAACTGGAGTTCAGAGCAGTTGGGAGCTTGTGTCTTCCTGGGGATTGAGAAAGACAGCTGCATACTCAGTTGCCAGCCCTTTCTGTGTGCGTACCTCCATACCTCTGCCTTTACTTCCACAGCTCCTCTGAGTCTCAGTGTGCTTTTCTCTTTCCTTCTAGTTGTACAATTTCCACTCAGCCAGCCTTCCTGTGGTTCTGGATGATGTCCGTTTTGTCTTTTAGTTATAGTTTTAAAGTGGTTGTGCGAAGCAGCAAGTTCGAGTATTTACCTATTCCGCCATCTTGGTTTCTCTCAGGAGCCTCTTTCTTAAAGAGACACACGGAGACCTGGGCTTATCTGCTTTTTATTCAGTTTTAGACACACATCTTGCCCTCAATAAAACGTGGCAGACAGACCATCTCTAAGGTCAGTGAAGATCAGTAAGGTCCAGTAAACATTTACTTGGAGGCTATGAGGTCAGGAGATTGCTTCGAGCCACCACTATCTCAACATGAACAATCGGTGCCTAGTATCAGCTCTGCTAACACTCAAGGTCCATCGGCCTCCCGAATTCCTTGATGCACTTTCATGACAGTATTGGCAAGCATTGTCTTCCCACAGGTGGGCGAAGGCTGTAGAGAGCTAACAGCCAACAGGGATCCAAGGATAAGCTCAAAATATCTAAATATTTTTGTTTTGTTGATTCCTGTTGATCTGAGTCTAGTACTGAGGGTCCTGTAAATCTTTAATAAACAGTCATTATTTTGTATATATATCCCCACCTGTTTAGGAGAGGTACCTTCTGACAAGGTGTTGTTCTTGCAAAAACTCAAACCTCAAGCCCAATTCCTCTAGTTAATTAGCATATTTTTAGCTTTGGGAGAAATGCTGGCTAGAATTAAGAGTCAAAGAGAGCAAGTATTTCAATCTGTATTACACCACCATCATGGGAACCATTTTACAGTACATTAAGTCCTCCCTGATCTTTTTCAGATCGTATAGTGAGTTTAACTGGGTTCTCTGTGAGCATCTAGAAGTAGCTCAAATTAAATGGTACAAAGCTTAGCTCTTCATCTTCTCTTTTCCCCAAACAAAATGAAACAAAACAAGTCAAACCTGCTCCGAGTTTTTCGTTTTCTATATCAGTGTTACCACCATCTATCCAAGTGATATCTTCTGTTGCTTTCAGGTCTGTTCCTTCTGTGCCTTCCTACTTGGTCCAGTCTTTGCCAGGGGCATTCCTCCTCTTCCCTTAGATTTAAATCCAAATATCACTCCTGCTGGAAGTCTTCCTGGAGACCCACAACCAAAGTAGTTTCACTTCCCGTATGTTCTATAGGACTCTACTTTCCCAATCATAGCAATTATCACAAGGACTATCACTGCTTTTAAAATTCTGTTTCTTCTCACTAGACCACTGGGTCTTATCATTGAGTAACTAGTATGTAGCTCAGTTCTTGATCCTGTTGTAGTGTTGTCAGTGGGAGCAAGTTCTTTTGTAGTATCAAGAGAAAAGAATTTCAAACAGCACACATGTGGAGAAGTTTAAACGTGATGGTAAGATTTTATTGGGGGTTAAGGGAATTAATACACCCTTGAGGATGAAGAGGGTGGGCAGGCTCTATCAGCAATTGCCAAGAGGCTCCTATTAATTCTCTATATATCATCTTGGTTCAATGTAAAGAACAGGTATCATTCAAATTATTCAACAACTTTCTGATTCTTCCTGGGCCCGAGTCAGGCTCTTCTCCTCAACCAATCCCTTTTCTGGACCTACTTGGGTTCCTCAATTTGATTACCTTTTCAGTTCTTCCCAGGCGAGGCTCTGCCCCTATATGTCATCACCCTGGCTCTTACTGTGCATGTCCAAAAGTTCTGTTACATCATCTGGTTTCTACTGGGCATGAGCCCAGCAGAGAAATGTCCCCTTCTCCTCCCCCTGAGAATTTGGTACCAAGCTGGCAGCACCCCTGGGATTTTCCTCTCCACTCTGAGGATTAAGTGTCCTCGTTGGCAGTCTCTGGAGTGTCTGAATGTGTCTGTTTATGCTATAGCTTCCCAGCAAACTCGATGGAATGCTCTCCTGATATTTGCTTCAGCTCCCTAGTTTATTAAGCTTATTTTTAAAAAACACACACATGTTTTTATTGATTCCAGAGAGAGAAGGGAGGAGAGATAGAAACATCAATGGTGGGAGAGAATCATTGATCAGCTGCCTGCTGCACGCCTCCTACTGGGGATCAAGTTCGAAACCCTGACATGTGCCCTGACTGGAAATCAAACTATGACCTCCTGGTTCATGGGTCAATGCTCAACCACCGAGCCACACTGGTTGGGCTAAGCTTATTTTTTTATTCCATTTTCCTTCCTTATATTAATAACTAGCTACCTATACTAACATATCTACTTTTGGCTTCTTATTACAGAAAAACTAAAATAACCCACTCATCTGAATCTGATAATAAAAATGTTCTGTTTTGTCAGCAGCTTCCCTCTGGTGGGGGTCTTAGTTCCTGAACAACAACTCAAGACATGAATTAAGATACTGTTCATAGCTGCTAAGAAAGAACTACCAGTCCCGTGACCCTGTATCATATCTCAGATTAGTGTTTCAACTATCATTAATTATTGCTTAATTGGTTCTTTTGTTGTGTTTCTGTGCATCCCTAACTTTTAATTAATACCTTCAGAGCTTATTGCCTGCCTTCAGAACTCCAGTCACGCTTCTCTTGTTGAGGAGCTGAAATGGGGGAGCTTGCAGAGGAGTGCCTGCTGGGTTTTGACTCAAGTAGGGATTCCACAAATATTGTTTGATTGAGTAAATTAATGCTTAACCAGAGCTTAAAATAATTTTATTCTTTAATCCAGGAAATCCCCTCTATAGAAGCTAGTTAAAAGAAGTAATTAGATACTGTATTAACTATGTATGGTGCTAGTTGGGTATTAGAAATATTGGGGAGGACACTTTGTATATGATTGTCTAACCCCGTGGTTGGCAAACTGTGGCTCGCGAGCCACATGCGGCTCTTTGGCCTCTTGAGTGTGCCTCTTCCACAAAATACCACGGCCTGGGCGAGTCTATTTTGAAGAAGTGGCGTTAGAAGAAGTTTAAGTTTAAAAAATTTGGTTCTCAAAAGAAATTTCAATCGTTGTACTGTTGATATTTGGCTCTGTTGACTAATGAGTTTGCCAACCACTGGTCTAACCACTACGTTGTACACCTGAAACTAATACAAAATAATATTGAATGTAAAGTGTAATCTATCTATCTATATATATAAAAGGCTAAGTGACTGTCCGACCATTCGACCGGCCGCAGGTAGGTATGACACACACTGACCACTAGGGGGCAGACTCTCAATGCAGAAGCTGCCCAGTGACAGCAACTATGCAGACTGCCCTGTTGCACTCTGGGATCCCTCGGGGGATGTCAGAGAGCCGGTTTCGGCCCGATCCTCCCAGGCCAGGCCAAGAGACCCCACCTGCTAGAGGGACTCCGCTCACTCGGCAGATGCCCTTCGAGCTATGGCACTGCCCCAGGTGTGGTTGGCCAGGGAGGGACCATGGGAAGTTGGCTCCGGGGCGTGTCCAGCCCATCTCACCCAGTCCTGCCCCGCCGGCCACCTTCTAATGAATTTCCTTTCAATGTGCACGAATCCATGCACTGGGCCACTAGTTAAAAATAAAATTAAGCCTTAGCCGTTTGGCTCAGTGGATAGTGTCGGCCTGCAGACTGAAGGGTCCCAGGTTTGATTCCAGTCAAGGGCACATGCCTGGGTTGCAGGCTCAATCCCCAGTAGGGGGCACTCAGGAGGCAGCCGGTCCATGATTCTCTTTCATCATTGATGTTTCTCTCTCTCTCTCCCTCTCTCTTCTTCTCTGAAATAAATAAAAAGTATATATTTAAAAAAATGTTCAAGAGCAAGTGAGTCCTCACCTTCTAGTTTCTGGGAGGAACAAAAGCAAAAAAAAGAAAAAAAATTTAAAAAATTAAGAAAGAAAGAAATAATTGGAAGTTTAGATAAAGATTTATGTACAAAGGTATTTATCATAGTTTTTTTCTAAAACCCAAACATTTAATACTAGGAAAATTGATTAATAAATTATAGTGCATCTCTATCATGGAATAATCTGAGGCCATTATAATTGAAATTTTATGTATATTTATTGACAGGCAAAAATAGTTGGGAAATAACATATATTGAAAACCTCAGAAGTACCCAAATATGTGCAATATGTGTGTGTGTGTGTGTGTGTGTGTGTGTGTGTGTTGTGGTGGTTCACAATGAGACACCCAATATGTGCTTCAGTAGTATATAGATTACTTTAGCTAAAGGCAATTCTACTTACTAGAAGGCTGTTCTTATTATCCTGCCATGACCTTTTGAAGCCCACAATGTGTATTACCTTATCCCTAGCTCAGGATGTCATATTTATTTATTTATTACCATAAAAGCAATAGTAATTTATTGTCAAATATTTGAAAATACAAGGGACATCCAGTCTTGGCATAAATAGTCATAATTTCTTGCCTGAATGTGTTTATAATTTTAAAAAATGAGAGCAATATTGATAGTGTATCTAAGTACCTCTGTTTTTTGTATGTTTTACTATTTAAAATTTCATTTGTGAAATAACTTACGTAAATTTTCTTTTTTTATTAAATTTATTGGGGTGACATTGGTTAATAGGATCATAAAGATTTCAGGTGTACATTTCTATGATATATGATCTGTCTATTACATTGTGTGCCCACCACCCAAAGTCATATCACCTTCCATCACCATATACAGTATTTGGTCTCTTTACCAGATACTATCTCCCCACAGCCCCTTTTCTGGTAACCACCACACTCTGTCTGTATCTATGAGTTTCAGGTTTTTTTTTTGTTAATCCTCACCTAAGGATATTTATTCTTTTTTTTAGCCCTCATTCAAGGATATTTTTTCCATTGATCTTCAGAGAGAGAGAGAGAGAGTGGAAGGAATTGGAGGAGGGGAGAGTTAGATGGAAGGGAAGAGGGAGGGAGAGAGAGAGAGAGAGAGAGAGAGAGAGAGAGAGAGAAAGAGAGAAAGAGAGACATTGATGTGAGAAAGACACATCTACTCATTGCCTGCCTCTCGAGCCTCCGCCGGGATGGGGAGCGAACTTGCAACCGAAGTATGTGCCCTTGACCGAGAATCAAACCTGAGACCCTTCAGTCCACGGGTTGACCCTCTAACCACTGGGAAAAACCAGCATATGTCCTGACTGGGGATCCAATCTTGACATCTTAGTTCATAGGTCAATGCTCAACTAATGAGCCATGACAGCCAGGTGCTAATTTATTCTTAATCTCTTTTATTGAATTCTTCATCTCCAGAATTTCTGTTCAGTCTCTTGGGTAAAGTTCTCATTTTGTTAGTTGTTTTGTTTATTTTTGTTAATCCTCACCCTGAGGATATTTTCCCATTATTTATTTTTAGAGAGTAGAAGGGAGGGAGGAGGGAGAGAGAGAAAGAGAGTGGGAGAGAGAAAACTCAATGTGAGAGATACACATGGTTGCCTCCCCTACATGCCCCCACCGGCTGGGGTTTAGCCTGCAACCCAGGTATATATTTTTGACCAGGAATTGAACCCGTGACCCTTTGGTGCATGGCACGATGCTCCAACCACTGAGCCACATTGGCCAGGGCTTGTTTGTTGATTTGTTTTCTGGGCACAATAAATTGCCTGTCTGTATTTCTTGCATCTTGTTGAATATTTTCAGAACTGCAATCTTGAATTTTTTGTCATTTATATCACATAGTCCATGTCTTTAAGTTTGTTTTCTGGATATTTTTCTTTTTCTTTCTTATCTGCCTTGCTACCGTGGTGATTCATGGTACTTGATGGATTCCTTCTCTACCTAGGCATCTAGACAAAAACATTAAGTTCCATTGTTGGCCGGAAAAGAAAAGGTATGAGTAGCACTTCTCTAGCAGATTAACACAAAGACGTCTTTCTCTTGTTTTCCAGTAGATGGAGCTGAACCACCAGTGTTTTAGCTCTGTGAAATTCCATAACTGTCTACCTCCCCACCTTCCCCCGCCCCTCAGCCAGGCAGAGCCAGCCTTGTAGGTGCAATGCAATGGGGGTGGGGCTGGCTGGGGGAACCTGCCAGCTCCTTTTGTTTTGCCCCCCAGTAATGGTGACCTCAGAGCTCCACAGGCTCCCACCTGTGCCCCAATCCTGGGACTGATCTCAGAGTGCACCCTTTGCCCAGGGAATAAAGCGATTCTGTAGTACCAGTTCCTGGGTTTGCAGATAATGTGCTCTGCAACCGGATCCCAAGGGTGAAGCGAGGTGAACTCTGGGCGGCTAAGGGATAGCAGGTCTCCGTGGCGTCGTTTCTCTGCCTGTCATGCCACCGACAACTGCAGCTGCACCCTTGTGCTGTGTCCTTCCTTCCCAAGTCTCTGGGCTCAGCTGCACTCATACCGTGCACGGCTGCAGGAATGCCCACTGAATCTCTTTGCTCCTCCGGGCTGGGCAGAAGGGAGCACCAGCCACACTGGATTCCTCCTGAGGGCTGTGAGGGAAGCATCTGTTCCAGGCCTCTCTCCTGGGCTTGTCGATGGCCATCTACCCTCTATGGGTCCAAACGTTGTTTCCTTTATCCAGGTCTGTTTCTGTGTTCAAATATCCCTTTTTTATAAGGACAGCAGTCTTATTGGATTATGGTCTATCCAAATAACCTCGTTTTAACTTGATTACTTCTGTATAGATCTTTTTCTAAGTAAGGACATATTCTGAGGTACCATGGATTAAGACTTGAACATATTTTATTTTTCTTTTCTGGTCGGGGGAAGGGACAAAATTCAACCCAAGTTGCACACAAGAATCATTAATGATTACTTTCATTCCAAAGGCTGGGCCATAGCAAAACCTCTAGCATTTCTTTCTCTAGTTACTTGCTACCCAGTAATATTTTCCTAAGTAGATAATAGATGACAACACAGAAAATTTAAGTTCCATTTGTTGGCCTGAAAAGGTAAGATCATTTGATCTTGTGATTAATATAGCTTGCTAGGTTAAACACATGTTAAACATTTGTGTAGAACACTACAGTTTAGAAAGAACTTTCTTATGCTCATTTAATTGATCCCTATAATCTTTCTTTTAAAAATATTTTTTATTGATTTTAGAGAGGAAGAAAGAGGGAGAGACAGACACATCAATGATGAGAAAGAATTATGATTCTCCTGCCTCCTGCATGCCCCACATTGGGGACTGAGCGCATAACCCAGGATGTGCCCTGACCTGGAATTGAACTGTGACTTTCTGCTTCATAGGTTGATACTCAATCACTGAGCCACACAGCCAGGACCTATAATATTTCTTTTTTTAAAAAAATATATTTTATTGATATTTTACAGAGAGAAAGAGAGAGGGATAGAGAGTTAGAAACATCGATGAGAGAAAAACATCGATCAGCTGTCTCCTGCACACCCCCTATTGGAGATGTGCCCACAACCAAGGTACATGCCCTTGACCAGAATCGAACCCGGGACCCTTCAGTCCGCAGGCCGGCACTCTATCCACTGAGCCAAATGGGTTAGGGCCCTATAATATTTCTTATAGAGATAAAGAAACTGCTTCTCAGAGGATAACTGATTGGCACAAAATTGCACAACTAGCAAGTCCAGAGGATTGCTTACAATCCAATTAGTCTAATTCCTCATTAAATGTTTATTCCATTGCAAAAAATAGATTTCATGGTCCACCTGATTAAGCCAAGCTACTGGCCACTGCATTTAACAAAGGAATAGGATGTTCCATAAGTTGCACGGGTCTGAGATGTACTGACTTTTGTGAAAAATTCCTCCTATGTAAGTATATTTGCTGCACAGGATCACTGTTGCAATGAATAGATTCTAGAGGGTAAGCCTTTGATGTTTTGTTTCTGTACGAGGTGTCCTAGCTTCTTTAGATCCCTCATAAATACTTCTTTTCCTCTTCCCTTCTATACTGAGGGTAAGCGGGTTATTTATCCCATGCCTTGTGATATCTATCTACTCTTAAACTGTTGCTAGAAGTTATCAGCCCTTGCCGATCTTTTGCACGGGAAAATGGAAAAATTCTCACTCAGAATACATTGAGATACCTCCCAAATATTTCCCAGAGAGTTTTCTTTCCCATATTATATGAGCAAAGAACTCAACATACTACTGTCTTTTCCAAATTAATGTATCTAATATGTTTTGATTACTGCAATTGGCTAATTTTTGTGTTACTGTTTTTAAGTTTATATTGTATCTTTCTTAAAAGAAGAGTGAATTACATGTAATATATTATATGTTGTATACAATTATATATATAAATTATACTAGAGGCCCGATGCACAAAGATTCGTGCAAGAATGGGCCTTCCTTCCCCTGGCTGCCGGCACCGCCTTCGCTCTGGCTGGAGCTGCCTTTCGCTCTGGCCCGAGCTGCCTTTCCGCCTTCCCATGCTGCCCAGAGGCCTGGAGCGGCTGGGACGGTGCCCCACCCCCAGCCACTCAGTGCCTGCATATGTAAATTAACCCACCATCTTTGTTGGGTTAGTTTGCATACTCACTCCTGATTGGCTAGTGGGCGTCGTGAATGTATGGTCAATTTGCATCTTACTCTTTTATTAGTGTAGATATTATATTACAAGTTATATATATTAATTATATATATAAAATATTACAATAATAATACTACATACATATATATGCTATACAATGCTTTCTATTGGCCATGGTACTTTGCATGTCACTTAGATGGGAAGGAAGGAGATGAGAAGGAACTATAATTTACAGTTGACTATATGCCATAGGCTGACTCTGAAGAAGGTATTATTGCCCCTATTTTATAGATGAAGAAACTGAGGTTTGGAGATGTGAGTTGCCCAAGGTCACAAGGTGGCAGAGCTGGGACTTGGATTTAGGTCTGTCTGTCTGGTGATTAATTCCACATCATATGTCCTACCCTAGCTGGTCAGAAGGGACTAGTAAAAGGTCTGCTTCCTTGTTTAACATTTGTTAAGTGAGATCTGAGAAGAAGATGTTGTGGACTTAGTTTGTAAGAAGACACCAGGGTGCCGGACACAAAAGGTCCAGTTCAAACTGCATTTGTTCTTTTGTTGACTAAGATTAAGATTAAAAAAAAAATTCGGAATAAGATTAAGATCCACTGTTTCATCTGATTGCATTGGGATCCATGGGAGATTTCTGAGCATAAAGTCCCAGGTCAGAGGGTTATTCTCAGAGCTCCATGGGTGTCAAACTGACTACAATTGATGGTCGCCCTCTAGGACTGTGGAAAGGTGATGGGGAATAAGGAGTCTCATGGAATCTACCTTCTGATGTAGTTGCTTCATTCAGACCAAACCTGTAAGTGGTTAGATCTTAGTAAAGATCTAAAAGGAAATCCAGCCTGCTATGTTGTTGTGCTATAAGTTTTTACCCCCTCTTCTTCCTGAGTGCTCAGCTGAATCTTGAGGGGAAGCCCCTTCTGAGGAGCTGTCGCCCTGCTATTGGCTTGCTCCTGCGGACAGGTCTGGGTGAGAGTAGCTCCTGTGGGCTCCGGCTGCTGCTGCTGTGCCTGTTCCCTGGCTCAGACTCAGCAACAGAACCTGGACCCTGGGTCCTGGTTTACATTTAGAATATGAGGCAGGTGACAAGAGTGACCGTGCTCTTGATCTTGGGTGAGTTATTTTGGGATTAAGAAGCACTGGGATCTGGGTTTGGACAGGAATCTACCACATTGCCTGCTACCATTGCTCTTTATCCAGGATGTTGAGGGGTGGCTTTGGGGTCCTATTTTTCTCAGCATTTATTTGAGGTGTGTCTTAGGGCAATAAGATGTTCTGTTACTAAACCCCAGGTCCATCCATGAGGCAGAGAAATTAGATCTTCGGCCTCTGAACAGTTTTCCTGGGATTCCCTCAGAATAAAATAAATAAATAAAAACTGTTCTGGAACACAGTGAGAAGTAAATGGTAGTGAAGTAGAGGTGGAGGTAGATTGACTGTGAGAGAGAACCTGGAGGGTGCATAGCTGGGCCTTCAATTCAACTTGGTTTCAGGGTTAAGAGCTAGTATTGTATTTTTACTCCCACAGGTACTTTGAGCCTTGCTAAGACCACCCAGCCCATCTTCATGCTCTCAGATGAAGGACAAGAAGTGAACATACCCTGTAACCACACCAACATTGCTACAAATGAGTATATCTTCTGGTACCAACAGTTCCACAACCAGGGGCCACAATTTGTTATTCAAGGATATAAGACAGACACGGCAAATGAAGTGGCATCTCTGTTTATCGCTGCCGACAGGAAGTCTAGCGTGCTGAGGCTGCCCTGGGCTTCCCTGAAAGACACTGCTGTGTACTACTGCACTGTGAGTGGTGCACAGTGAGGCAGACAGGGCTGCACCTGTGCAGTATTCCCCCGTGGGGTGGGAGTGTAGCCCAGAAGGAAGCCCGAGAGTAGTGCTTGCTAAAATGTTCACTTTATTTCATTATTTTCCAAAGGTATTAGCAAATCCATGTATTATTTTGCTACTAAAATTTTGTTGATCTTATTTTTTAAAATAGGTATTCCATTTACATGGTCTGAAATTCAAAAAGTACAAATGGAATACAATGCAGTGTCTTCATCCTATCATTCCACCGTCCCATCAGCTCATCCCCGAGCTGCTCAATTATACAAAACAAGGCAATCTGTGGTAGTTACACTATTGTTGCTTCGCTCGCTGGTGCTCCTCAGTTCATGTGTACAGACACACATACACACTACACACCTTTACATACACTCTGTACACAGTGAATGCGGACAACTTGCTTCTCAGCTTTTAAAAAATTTAGCCTCAGTGTCAGATTATTATTTACTGTCACACAAAGTTTCAACATTTCTTTGGCCTCTTAGCATCCATGAGATGATTTCCAAGTCTCTTCTGAGTTTGCACCTCTCTGTTGCCCCTCTTTCTGTTTTCTTTTGTCCCATTCCCCTGCTGTGGATGGCATGGCAAGGAGATGGGAGATGACAGTGGAGAGGAGGGTGGGGAGAAGTTTTGTTTGTGTTTGGTGTGATAGACTATTTTGGGGGATATCTGTATCAGACACAGAGATTCTAGGTCATTATCACATTTCAAAGTTGAGTCCTTTGGGTGGGGGAAGGGAGACAGGAATAATGGCTAAGTTTCTGGGAATTTTGCTTGTGTTTCTGTGGCTTTATCAGGATGGTGAGGGATTATTATTATTATTAATGTTTTTAAATTGATATTAGAGAGAAAGGAATGGAGAAGGAGAGAGAGACAGAAACATCGATCTGCTGCCTCATGCGTGGCCCCGACTGGGGATCGAGCCCACAACCCGGGCCTGTGCCCTGACCGGGAATGGAACTGTGACCTCTTGCATAGGATGACGCTCAAACCATTGAACACACCGGCCGGGCTATCATCATTATTATTATTTTTATGGGAGGGGATTGTCTCTAATTTTGGGAGAAGGGAAAGCAATATTTGATGATATTTCCTATTTGATGATACATGTTCTCTTTCTGTCCTCCATATGAGTCAATGAGACAAAAGGAAAAGACCATGGGATGGAAGAGTGTTTCCATCTAGCTCATCTTAAAGTCTGGCAGGGGAGGTTTTCCAATATTATGGAAAACTAAATAATTATAGAGCTTTAGTGCATATTCTGCTCCCCCTTAATCCCTTATGTTTATGGTGAAAGGCAATATTTTTCTAAACTCAGATGTATCAGGGCCCAGGGTAGGCTGCCTCAAGATGTCCCACAATAACATGTTGATTATTTGGAATTTAAAATCACTTGAGAAACAGCAGGACCTTGAGGAGCTCTCTGACTCTTTTCTGTTCCTTTAAAAGCAAGAAATAAATCTCCATGACAGGTGTCCTCCCCACTCCTGAGGGCTGAGAGACAAACTTCTCACAAGGGTAATAAAATCCAGAGTTGAAAGTGAATATAAACAAAACTTGTAATGAATATTAAAAAAAATATATTTTATTGATTTTTTACAGAGAGGAAGGGAGAGAGATAGAGAGTTAGAAACATTGATGAGAGAGAAACATTGATCCGCTGCCTCCTGCACGCCCCCTACTGGGGATGTGCCCGCAACCAAGGTACGCGCCCTTGATCGGAATCGAACCTGGGACCTTTCAGTCCACAGGCTGACTCTCTATCCACTGAGCCAAACCGGTTTCAGTGTGTAATGAATATCTTTACCAATTTACTACCCAAGCCCAAACTTTTAGATTCCTCACTAATGAATATCCAAATCTGCTTAGATTCCTAATGAGTACTATCTTTATCCTGTTAATTTCTCAACAAATTTATTATTTCTTTGTCTAAAAAGTATAAAAAGGTACCTAGTTTGATCACTTCTTTGAGCTTCATTTTATGATCTAAGCATCATATTATGATTCTCCCATATATGCATATTAAGTCCCTCCCCCTCCTGTCAATCTAATCTTGTGTCAATTTTATTATTTTACAACTAGTTCAGCCATAAGAACTAAAGAAGGGTAGAGTGGGAGACTTCTCTTCTGCTCCCCAATAGATATTATCCTTTAAACTAGAGGCCTGGTGCACAAAAATTTGTGCACTTGGGGGGGCGTCCCTCAGCCCGGCCTGTGCCCTCTTGCAGTCCGGGACCCCTTGGGGGATGTCCACCTGCTGGCCTAGGCCCACTCCCCTGGGGATCGGGCCTAAGCTGGCAGTCAGACATCCCTCTGGCAGCCCAGGAGCCCTTGGGGAATGTCTGACTGTGGCTTAAGCCTGTTCCCTGCTGTAGTGGAACATCCTTAGCGCTGCTGAGGAGGCAGGAGAGGCTCCTGTCACCGCCGCTGGGCTTGCAGCAGAGGGGCCGTCTGCCTACCTGATCACCCCTAACCACTCTGCCTGTCTACCTGATCACCCCTAACCGCTGATCTGCCTACCTGATCGCCCCTAACCGCCTCTGCCTTGCCCCCGCAACCATGGCTTTGTCCGAAAGGACATCCAGGTGGTCATCTGGAAGACGTTTGGTCTAATTAGCATATTACCCTTTTATTAGTATAGATCGTTTTTATTATTTTATTTTATTTTTAATAAACATGTTGTTATTGATTTTTTAGAGAGGGAGGAAGGGACAGGGATACACAGATGGAAACATCAATAGAGAGAAACATCAATCGGCTGCCTCCTGCATGTCCCCAACTAGGCATCGAGCCTGCAACTCGGGCATGTACCCTGACCAGGAATTGAACTGGTCGATGCTCAACCACTAAGCCACACCAGGCAGGCTAAATAGATAGTTTTTAAAATGGTGACAGCCAATCATAGTAATCAAAAACAGTAAAGAAGCAAGGAACGAACTCAAGTAAAAAAGAATTTAAATAAAACAAAAGAGGAGTTCTAAATTAATGAAGAAGAACAGGATTATTCCTCAAATGTTTTTGTATCAGAAAAACAAAAACAAACCCAAAACATTTTTGTATCAATTGCTTGGGTCAGAGTTCTCGGACTTTCTCCTGAAGCATTCCCACAGAGCAGGGAGAATGAACATGAAACCTGCCTGATGAGGGAACAGCCTCAAGTTTACTAAAAAAGATGAAGGGATAATTTTTATTTTGCTGCATAACATATCCATATTGATTTTGATGCACCATAATCTTTTAAATAATTCACCAGTTGGCTCATTCTCTAATTTTCCAATAATAATAGTGCTCTCAGCCATAGCCAGGTTTGCTCAGTAGATAGAGTGTTGCCCTGCAGATTTTTTTAAAAATATATTTTATTGATTTTTTACAGAGAGGAAGGGAGAGGGATAGAGAGCTAGAAACATCGATGAGAGAGAAACATCGACCAGCTGCCTCCTGCACACCCCCTGCAGGAGACGCCAGAGCCCAGTCAGTGACCCAGCCTGACAACCACGTCAGTGTTTCTGAAGGAGCCTCACTGGAGCTGAGGTGCAAGTATTCTTACACTGGAGCTGTTTATCTCTACTGGTATGTCCAAGACCCCAGCCAAGGCCTCCAGCTTCTACTCAAGTACCTTTCAGGGGACACCTTGGTTAAAGGCATTAAGAATTTTGAGGCTGAACTTAGGAAGAATGAGTCGTCCTTCAACCTGAGGAAACACTTTGCTCATTGGAGTGACTCAGCTGAGTACTTCTGTGCTATGGGTGGCCACAGTGCTGGGAACTGCATGAGGAGCTGAACACAAACTCTGTGAGACACTAGGGAAGAGAACTGCACCGGGAATATTTTGGATTCTGATATAGTAGAAGCCACGGTGTTCTTATTACATATTGTAGAACAGCTCAGGGACGTGCAGAGCCAGCATGAGGCGGACACACTTTAATGATTGGATATGAGAGTTGGGACATGGTACAGGAGAGATTTACTTTTCATTCATCATTTTATCTTTTAACAATTCAAAATAAAAGTGAAGTCCTTTGGATGACTTACCTCCTTCTCACAAACTTACTACCTTCCCAACTTGGTAATTTTAAGATAGTTTTCTTGGAATCTTCTCTGCTCCATCCCATGCTGGTTATTTTCCTTCATTTTTAAGTGCCCCATTTAGGAAGGAGGAAGTGATTAGGATGGTGAATAGCTTAGAATACTCCATGCTTATGCAGATTCAGAGTTTTGTTCTGTTCTTTCATTTGAGACAAGTTTCTTGTCTCCTCATTTTGGCAGCCTCCCTGTGTTTGATTCTATGTATTAGATAGAGCTGTCATGTTGCCCAGGCTTGCTAGAGTACTCTAATTCAGTAAGTGTTCTGTAGAGTCCAGAGGCACATTCTCCTCAATCACCCAAGCTGGGTACTCAAGGTGCATCCCCTGTGAGGGTTGTGTATATCCTCCTCTTGTAGGTGAGCCTCCATTGCTGTTGGTATCTCAGTGGGGGGATTTACCCCCAGGACAACCAGTTGCAAGGAATGGCTGTGACCTCAAACCTCCAGCCACCATGAAGGATCAGCTGTGCAGGGGCCCACCCACAGAATAGGACTTACTTCAGCAGGGCTCTGTGCCTGCTGAATCCATCCCTTGAGTGTTCCACTTGTGGACGTAGTTGGATGGTGATAATTCTATGTGGTCTGAAACTGTCCACTGGGTGTGCTCGCTGTAGGACCTCCTGAGAGGTGCAGGCCAATGTAAGCTGTTACCTATGTTTTGCCTCGGACCATAAGGCATGCCCTATAAAGCCATCTGCAGATGGCTGCTATTTGTGCTGGACTTGGAGGTGCCCAGGCAAGGCCAAAGGAGGTGCCCAGCTGCAAACAAAGGCCAGCTGCTGCCAGGCTTGGAGCAACTTAGTGAGAGGTATGGGGCACAGTGAGGCATAATGCTGCTTGTTTGAGAGATTTTAGTAAAATTTAAAGCATGAGCCAAGACAAGCCATTTGTATGAAAAAGCCACTTGAAACAGTGTGGGTGGGCCTGAAAATTGGGTGGGATGGGGCTTTAGGGAATCACCAGGGTGGGGCAAACATTGTGAGCCAGGTTGATGGAGACTCAGATATGGTGCCTACATGCTGGCTCTGTGGGAATAGGGGACATATCAGAAAAGGAATAATGGCCTCTGCCAGCCCTTCTGTCTGGGAGAAAACTGCTCTACAGCTCTCATCCTAATGCTGGACAATTCAGTTTCTCTCTGTATGCCTCTGGTGCCTTTTAAGCCTCTGTCCTCACACTGGTGCTACATGGGAGTGAGTCTGAGTAAGTCTGTGCATGGGCCCTATAAGAGGAACAGCCTGGGACTCCAGCAGCCTCAATCCCTGCTGATTCTTACAGCTAAAAGTTATGGAAACTTCTCCTCCTGGTACTAGACCCCTGATATGGCAGGCTTGGTGTGGGGCTTGAGCCCCTTGCTCTTCAGGGAGGATCTCTGCAGCTGAGATAGCCCTTCTGATTTTTATTGCCACACGTGGGTGTGGGATCAGCCCTTTTGGTCTTTGCCCCTCCTACCCATCTTGTTGTAGCTTATACTTTAACTAGAGGCCTGGTGCACAAAATTTGTGCACGGTGTGTGTGTGTGTGTGTGTGTCCCTCAGCCCAGCCTGCACGCTCTCCAATCTGGGACCCCTTGAGGGATGTCTGACGGCAGTCAGAAATCCCTCTCACAATCCAGGACTGCTGGCTCCCAACCGCTCACCTGCCTGCCTGCCAGCCTGATCACCCCCTAACCACTCCCCTGCCAGCCTGATCGACGTCTAACTGCTTCCCTGCCAGCCCGATTGCCCCTAACTGCCATCCCCTGCTGGCCTGGTCACCCCTAACTGCCCTCCCCTGCCAGCCTGGTTGCCCCAAACTGCCCTCCCCTGATGGCCTGGTAGACCCTAACTGCCCTCCCTTGCCAGCCTGGTCACCCCTAACTGCCCTCCCCTGCTAGCCTGGTCACCCCTAACTGTCCTCCCCTGCTAGCTTGGTCACCTCCAACTGCTCTCCCCTGCTGGCCTGGGTGCCCCCAACTGCCCTTCCCTGCAGGCCTGGTCACCCCCCCCCCCAACTGCCCTCCTCTGTAGGCCTGGTCCCCCCAACTGTCCTCCCCTGCAGGCCTGGTTGCCCCCAACTGCCCTCCTCTGCAGGCCTGGTCGCCCCCAACTGCCCTCCTCTGCAGGCCTGGTCACCCCCAACTGCTCTCCCCTGCAGGCCTGGTTGCCCCCAACTGCACTCCTCTGCAGGCCTGGTCACCCCCAACTTCCCTCCCCTGCTGGCCTGATTGCTCACAACTGCCCTCCCCTGCTGGCCTGATTGCTCACAACTGCCCTCCCCTGCCGGCCATCTTGTGGTGGCCATCTGTGTCCACATGGGGGTGGCCATCTTGTGTGTTGGAATGATGGTCAATTTGCATATTACTCTTTTATTAGATGGGATTCCATAGTTATAGGACTTCCATTTAGCGAGATTTCAGGTAGTTCTGAATGATGGTTGTTCTGTAGTTTAGTTGTAATTTTGATGTGGTTGTGGGAGGGCAAGTACCAGGTTTATTTATCCTGCCGTCTTGACTAGAAGTTCACCAATTACTTTCAATTCCAAACTGAGGTTGACTACAGAGGAGATATAACTTGTGGTGCTAAGGGCCTCAAGTACTTTCCATACTTGACAGCAGCAACCTTGCCTGAGATATCAAAGTTTGTTTCATATATATAATTATTCTATCATTGTGAAAAACTTTCACACAATACATAATATATTAAGGAGAAAAATGAAACCCTTAGTTACTTGAACATAATTATATTTGCTATGTGAAAAAATGGTAACATATTTTTAAAACATTGTATTATCTATATCTTTCATATTAATAGATATAGTTATCTCCAATTATAAAGTTTTAACTTTTTAAAAAGAAATAAAACATTTTTATTTTTCTTCTCAGTTTCTCTTTTTCCCAAGACAAACTTACAAACTTTGTTTCTCACCTCCATGTTTTTATATTGCTGATACATATGTGTGTTTTTTTGCTAAAAAATGTGTAGTGATGTGTTTTTAAAATTTACATAAATGCTATCCCACTGTATGTAAACTGTAAAACTTGTATTTTTCATTAAAAGTATTTTTGAGAAAAAGAAAAACTTATGCATATGGATATATTTTATTACTTTAACAGCTATGTAGTATCCCATCTTAAAATATATTATATGTCCCTTTTTGATGAACATTTGTATAATGCAAAATCATAGGTGATGGTCTTAAGCTCAACTGGACAATCATTTACAAAGCTTAATAGGCCACATAAGTTTTGGCTTCCCTCATGGCAGGAGTGTTTGTAAGGGGAATTCCTTCAGCTGTCTACATAGGAGTTCAAGGACTATTTTATTTGCAACTCCCCCTTCCCTTCTCCCTCATCAAGTGCTCAGGTGTGAGGAAATAAGACCAAATAATCCATTCAGACTTAGAAGCCTCATGCTCCAAAAGGAACCAATATCTTCTGCAACAGTTACAAAATCAGTACCCCAAAGCTATGGCTTCCTACCAAGTAGTCATAATTCACTTACAGTCTAGATGCAATTTACCAGTAAGAGACCATTTGGCCATAGCAATGTTATCTGTAATATATCTGATATTCCACATTTATCAGATTTCCAGATGAACAAAGGTAGAAAGTTAACCAAAACTTCTCATTTAGGAGAAAGGATCTTGTTAATCCTTTACTCAGGGGTGGCTTGAAATTTTTATTACCATAAAAATACTACAAGGAATAGAATTATACATGTTTCCTTAGATAGAGGTGCAGAATGTTCTATGTCATACACCTAGAAGTGGTACTGCTAGGTTATATGACTTACATTTTTAAAAACTTACTTGCTATTCCAATATTTATCTTGAAAATGTTCTTACCAGTTTCAAGTCCTCAGCAGCATAAAAGGACTCCCGTTTCCTCACATTCATGTACTTGATATTCCCTGTATTCCATCTCCTCTTCCCTACCTGTGTTTCTTGCATTTCCCAAATAAACTACTTGCACTCAAATCTCCTTTTCAAGGTTAGCTCTGGTGAAACTCAATCTAAGAGTTTTGGTACAGAAGTGGTCCTAACAAGCAAATAGAATGCGAATCTGGAATTAAATTATTCATGGTCCAAATGCAACAACCAGCCCAGTGTTAGAGGTAAGTGGGATGGTGATAAGTCCTGACAGGTTGCAGCAAGACTATGACTAATTACTTGTGTTAAATCAGCATGGGATTCAGGTAGAAGTTGTTGCAGTAGTTTATGTGATAACTTTAGCATTTGAGAGGTATTTTGTTAATGCTAATTTTATGTCTTGTGGTGTTAGTTAGTAGTTGATAGTTTTCAGCAGGGAAGAGCAAGAGCAAAGTGGAACCAACCAACAGCACAGTATTTGCTTTTTGCCATCATTAACTAACAATGATCTTTAGAAGGTAATGGCTACTGCTTCCTATCTGCTTCCCACATCTTGTGAAAATTCACTTTTGTACTTAGAGCCATAAAACGAAGGGGATTTATAGTTTCCTACACAATCAAATTGACAATAGAATAACCCAGAATAGAGAACTGAAAGCCACTATGAACAAAACAAGAATCTTAACCTCCGCATACTTTTGTTTTGTGTGTTTTTTTAAAAATCCTCAACCGAGGATATTTTTCCATTGATTTTAAAGAGAGTGGAAGAGAGAGGGAAAGACAGAGAGAAACACTGATGTGAAAGAAACACATTGATTGGTTGCCTCCTGCATGCCATGACCAGGGCCCGGGTCGGAGAGGAGCCTGCAACCCAGGTATGAGCCCTTGACTGGAACTGAATCCTAGACCCTTCAGTCTGCAGGCCGACTCTCTATCCACAGAGCCAAACCATCCAGGGCTCTCATACTCTTCTAATCCAGATATTCCTAAAATTTTCTTTTATTATAGTCAGTGGGCATTACTGAGAAATCATTACAAATATCAAAGCAAATGGAATGATGACTGCTCCAGCTTTAGGCAATGGCGGATTGTTATTACAAACAGAAGACCTTAGATAAGAAAAGTGGGGATAGGATCAGAAAGCAGAATTTTTAAAAAAATATATTAATTGTGAAATGGTAGTCACAGGTGCATGTTATTGGTGTCTCAATCTTCAGCTCAGTGGCAAAGCAAATTTCTTGTGTGATTTATTTCACACACCTTCAAAAGCACTTGTTGAACAATTTACTAAGAATTATGTAACACATCTTAAAGCTCACGGTGAGGTATTAATATAAGCATAAAACTTTTAAATATTAACCCCTTTTCAGAGCTGTTGTTTGCAAATATCTCCAATTTGGTCAGTTACCTTTTTGTTGTAGGTTTCTTTTGCTGTGCACAAGCTTTTTAATTTAATATAGTCTCATCACTTATTTTTGCCTTTACTTCCCTCGCCTTTGGGGTCAAATTCATAAAATGTTTTCTACAACCAAGGTTCATAAGTTTAGTACCTACGTTTTCTTTTATGTAATTTATTGTTTCGTATCTTATTTTTATTTAGGTTTTGATCCATTTTGAGTTAATTTTTGTACATGGGGATAAACTGTAGTCTAGTTTCATTATTTTGAATGTGGCTTTTTAATTTTCCCTGCACCATTTATTGAAGAGGCTTTCTTTTCTCCATTGTGAGCTTTTGGCTCCTTTGTAAAAAATTGTTTGCCCACATATATGTGGATTTATTTCTGGGCTCTCAATTCTGTTCCTTGGGCCTGTGTGTCTCTTTCTGCCAATACAATGCTGTTTTGATTATTGTAGCTGTGTAGTATAATTTAAAGTTAGGTAGTGTGGTATCTCCACTTCATTCTTTTTTCTCAGGATTGCTTTGGCTAGTTGTGGTTTTTTGTGATTCCATACAAATCTGATAATATTTGTTCTTTTTCTTTAAAAAGGTCAGATAAAGATCCTCCCAAACAAGAAAAAGCTAAAGGAGTTCACCAGCACCAAACCAATATTATATGAAATGTTAAAGGGTCTTCTCTAAGAAGAATAAAAAGATAAAAAATATGAACAATAAAATGGCAATAAATACATATCTACCAACAATTGAATCTAAAAAACAAAATAAATGAACAATCAGAGCAGAAACAGAATCATAGATACAGAGCACATTTTGATGGTTGCCAGATGGGAGGGTGGTTGAGGGGATGAGTGAAAAAGGTGAAGAGATTAAAAGATGCAAATTGATTGTTACAGAATAGTCATGGGAATATCAAGTACAGCATAGGGAATATAGACAATAATCTATACTAGTAATAGCCTAGGGCAATCACGACTGGATGGATGACCGGCGGCGGTGGCGGGAGTCAGGCCTGGGTCCATCACCAGTTAGGAGACATCTCAGGGTGAGGACCATCACCTCAGCCAGAACTCAAGATGGTCACCTGGCCTGGCCTGGCCCCTCCTCAGAGGCAGCCCTTTCCTCCATGTACAATGCAGAGGACAGACAGGGATGCCTAAGAGGCTGGGGCCATGGTGCCCCATCCCTACCCTACTCCCCTGGCCTCCCTCACCTGTGGCCCCACAGAAGGGTATGTATGAGAGCCCTTCCCCTGCTACCTCTCACCACTGTCTCCGGCCATCCCTCAGCACACAGGCATATCGGCTTTCAAACTTGCCCTACTCACTTCCTCTCACCCCCTCCCAGGGCCTCTGCTCTGGATGGGGCCTTTGGAATCCAGGGCTCTGAGGTTTTACAATAGAGCTGGAGTGGGAAAGAGTAAACAGCACCAAAGATGGCTGATATGGCCACCCACCTCTGCCTCAGTTTGACCAATTAGCTCAGCCTCAGAATGTGGCACTCAGAGGGGATCCCTACATCCTCAGCACTGGCTCTAGGGCCTCGGCCCCAGTACCAACCTCCTCTCCCCCTTGGCCCTCCCCACAGCTGGTGCTCACTGCAGCTCCATGTGCCTTACTTAACCACCCCTTCCTTCCCTGTTCCTACAAAGGAGGATGCATCTTTGTATGTTATAGTCATATAAACTTTGTAACGTTTTGGAAAAAACAAAACAAAAAACAAAATGATGACCAAGAAAATGCTGCAGTCAACGTCCGGCGTCCAGATCAGGAGAACGGAGAGAAGGGAGAATTCCATAAGTTGGCCGATGCCAAGATATTTCTGAGTGACTGCCTGGTGTGTGACAGTTGTGTGACCGCAGAGGAAGGAGTCCAAGTTTCTCAGCAGAACACCAGGACTTCTTCCGTGTTCTGAACCTTTGCTTTGGTTTTCAGAATTCCCTGCTCCCCATCTGTTGGCTCCCTCCCTCTGAGGGGCGCTGTCATCATCACATGGGTGCAACTGGGATATTGTATCTTGAGAGGATTGCCCCAATGTTAAGGTAACCAGATTTTAACATTGGTAAAGCGGGACACCATTGACCTGGGGCAGGGGGGGTGGTGTTCTTTTTTTTTTTTTTAAATATATTTTATTGATTTTTTACAGAGAAGAAGAGAGAGGGATAGAGAGTTAGAAACATCGATGAGAGAGAAACATTGATCAGCTGCCTCCTGCACACCCCCTACTGGGGATGTGCCCACAACCAAGGTACATGCCCTTGACCGGAATCGAACCTGGGACCCTTGAGTCCGCAGGCCGACGCTCTGTCCACTGAGCCAAACCAGTTTTGGCCCGGTGGGGGACGGGGTTCTTGATTAAAAATTTGGTCTATATTGTAATCGCTTTTGGTTTTTTTAATAAAAGGAAATTCACTTCTTAGATCATCATTGAATTTGCATCCTGTTTTCTTACTCATTATGTTAAAAATCTAAAAAAAATAATTTAAAATTATATTATAAATTATTATATACATATCGCTTAAAAACACAGTAAGTAGGTACATAATTACATGAACATATTTTATTGTTAGTTTATAAATTAAATTAATTTGATTGTTATAAAGTAACTATATTTTAAAAATTATTTTAATTTTAATCCTATATTTCTTTCTAAATAATAACAAGACTAACTTGTATTATTTTTCCTCTGAATTTGCCGTAATGTAAGTCGTAAGTGTCACTTTCAAGGCCGGCGCTAGACTTTTTGCCGCCACTATAAAATATAAATAATACGAGTACTGTCTGCTAAATTCAAGAAAATTTATGTATTTATGAAATAAATAAATAAATTACTTACCTAAATTATCTGAATAGCTGATTTGTAATGACATCACTTGTTTAACTAGCTTACTAGCACGCAGTACGATGTGTATCGTCTGAGAGACAGTTACAAAATGTTTTCGTCGTTGCCAATCCCAAAAAATGCCATTGTTCATTAAGTCCAAACAATGGTGGTCGAATTCTAACAACTGATCAACAATGCGAACTTTGATAAGCAGTTCTCGATAATCAGTTCTCAACAATTATTTGTTATTATTAAAGTTTAACATTATAAAATTAACAAAAATAATATAAAACTCATATCCTGGCTAAATAGCCACATGGCCGCCGAATACCAAAACCGTATATTCCCTTCCCGTTCTCCCACCGTTCCCTAGCTTGTCGTGCATTCTTTCCAAAAATCGGGACTTTTTTAAAACGCCGCGGGACGCGGGACAAATTGTTAAAAATCGGGACTATCGGTCACCTTACCCAATGTACATATCCTTTTATTCAATGATGAAAAAAATCCCAAAGAACAAGAATGGAGACAGACTACTGTCCTTTAGGCTTAAAAAACCCCCGGAAGTGTCCTGTGAAGAGCTGAAGCTTAGTTCTGTCTATGTGCCTCAGAGAGATTGGATGAAGAAATTGCCCAGTTTGGCTCTGACTTTACCCACTTATGTTACTCTTGAAGGTGTCTTTGCCACAATGACAAATAAACTGCCACCTTTAGGAATAGGGGCTCATACGAAAGTCTGCATTCCCAACTTTTCTTAAAACAGATCTATTTTCTGCAGCTGTGGCCACCATCCTGAGACCAGGTCCTGTCAGTGGGAATCAGGGGCACTGAAGTGCCCCCCCCCCTCGTGCCCTTTTACATTTAGGGATTGAGCTGAACTCACTTTGGGGGAGGCCTGGCAAGGGTGACAGTTGTCACAGATAGAAGGATGTAGAATGGAGAGGCGGACACCCTGCTTGGTCCCTCCCTGGGTGGGGTCAGGCAGATGAAGGCCGGCCAGCCCTCCCCATAATTGGGTGAAATAGCATCCTCTGTGTCCACCTCTCATCCCCTGGGCCCGACCACTCCCCTCAGCTCCGGGCAGCCTTCTGTGTTCTACCACAGCACACTCTGCCCTCTCATGCTGCTCGCCCTAAATGAGAAGGAAGAGAGCAGTTGGCCCACAGACAACTACACAGAAAGATAGGGCTCATGGCTAGTGAGCTCAGTGGCAGGGGCGGGAGCCTCTCCTGCCTCCATTGCAGTGCTAAGGAGCAGCAAGCCAAGTGGTAAGGAGCAGTGAGCAGGTAGCCAGTAAGGAGTGAGGGGTCCCGGACTGTGAGAGGGATTTCCAACTGTTGGCTTAGGCCTGTTCCCCAAGCTGGCAGGCGGACACCCCCTGAGGGGGCCTGGACTGTGAGAGGGTGCAGGCCAGGCTGAGGGACCCCCCACCCAGTGCACAAATTTCATGCATTGGGCCTCTAGTATTCTAATAAATAAGTATGTTGTCAGATGGGTATGAAATTTATTGGGATGATCTCTTAGAAAGTTATATCATCTTTAATCACTGAGGAGTACACCTGAAAAAAATATTATATGCCAACTGTAATTGAAAAATAAAAAATGATTTTAAAAAATCTACTGCTACAATTCATCAATGACATTTATGTACTTTTGAGCTCATGGTGTGGATGATAGATTCCCTCAGAGGAATGAAGTGTTGCTGTAACACAATGGACAAGATTGCCTTGAAAAAGTAAAGATATCATGGATAGTGAGAAAGTTCACTTGGTTTATTTCTTTTTTTTTTCAAATGTTTAAAAAAATTGATTTCAGAGAGAGAAAGGGAGAGAGAGAGAGAGAGAGAGAAACATCAATGATGAGAGAGAATCATTAATTGGCTATCTCCTGCTCAATGCCACAACCCAGGCATTTGCCCTGACCTCCTAGTTAATGGGTAGATGCTCAACCATTGAGCTGAGCAACACCGGCCAGGCTCACTTTGTTTACTTCTACTCTGACTTCAGGTAAGAAGGTTAGAGGAATGCTCCTCTTCACCCCCACCCCCCACCCAAAAAGACCCCCCACAACAACACAGGATAAAGGAGGAAGACACTGCCTGCTCACAGAGATTAGACATGGGGTAGAAGGGAAAGGAAGAAAAAGAAGTGATTATGAACCTAAATAATATCTGGACCCAAATGTTCTACCCAAGCCTGAAGCTTGTTACTATCAACACCTTGATGCAGGACCATGTCATCACCTTTTCTGAATTCATGGAGAGTGAGTTTTCTAAGAGGCACCCTGGGAAAGATGTCCTTGTTCAAAGATACATGTTAGTAAAGCTTAACAGATAAAAGGCATACTTTTTTCTAAGTTTGTCTTGTGAACATTTAGCATTTAAAAAATATATTTGTATTTATTTCAGAGATGAAGGGAGAGGGAGAGAGAGAGAAATATCAACGATGAGAGAGAATTATCCTGCACGCCCTCTACAGAGTATCGAGCTTGCAACCCAGGCATTTGCCCTGACCAGGAATCGAACCATGACCTCCTGGTTCATAGGTCGATGCTCAACTACTGAGCCATGCTAGCTGAGTAAGAAATATTTTTTGACCACTGCTGCAAAGTGTCCAATATTGTTTACTTGTGGGGAAGAAAGTTTATTCTAACTTCCTGAATTATCTACTAATGATTAAATACATGTTATTGATATTCCTCTGATTTTTATTTTAAAAATTGCTTATGTAATACTTCTGTGAACCAGAAGGAGGCTAAAAATGGCTTAATAAGAATAAGTAAAATTGAATTCTTCACAGAAATATTATGGCATAAAGTTTCCAAGTCAGGCGGTATGCTGGGAAAAAAATAAGCTTATGAAAAATACTAAGTATTCTTTCGTTTTACAAAGGACCATCTGACAGTTAACAGGTGTCATTAAAAAAATGCCAGAGGTGAAAGTATAAGACTGACTTTTGAGGAGGTTAACATGCCTGCCAGTTTAGTAACTTGTCCACAAGGGGGTGGATTTTCTTAACACATGTACATTTCCAGCTTAAATTCTGAGCTCACATTCATCCTCTCACTCTGAACTTAATCTTTTCTCACATTTAGAAGCCAAAACCCAAGGATACCAGAAAAGCTAAGAATGAACTCTTTTCCAGGATCAGTGATTGTGTTATTGTTAATGTTTGGTAAGTAATATTCCATATAAATGTTAGTCTTTTCTTCCATTATGTTGTATATGTTTAAGCACAATTTTCTTAAGTAGTAAAGCCTCAGATCATGCCCAAAGTAACATTATTGTTATTATTGTTATTATTATTATTATTATTATTATTATTTTTAGGAAGAAGCAATGGAGCCTCCGTGACGCAGACAAAAGGCCAAGTGACCCTCTCAGAAGGGGCTCCCCTGACTGTGAACTGCTCCTATGAAACCACAATGTATCCCGCTCTTTTCTGGTATGTTCAGTATCCTGGAGAAGGTCCACAGCTCCTCCTGAAAGCTGAGAATGCCAATGAGAAGGGAAGCAACAAAGGATTTGAAGCCACATACCAAAAACAACCAAATGCCTTCCACTTGGAGAAAGCCTCAGTCCATGAGTCAGATTCTGCCATGTACTACTGTGCACTGGGAGACACTGTGACAGACACTGCAGGGGGAGCTGAGCACAAACTCTGAGCAGCAAGGAGAAGCGGAGAACTGAGGGTCTGACTCTATGTTCCACTCTAGTTTAAGGACTAGGATCTAGTCTATTATTGTTGTCATCTAACACTCCACCCCAGGCACTCTTGTTGGTATGAAAATCATCCACATCAAGTCTAAGAACATTACGAACAGAGGAAAAGTAAACATGCCTCATATGAGATGCCTTATTAGTGAGACTGAAAGCAATCTGTCACCATAGTTTCTTAATCACAGTTGAAATTTGTGATTTTTCAAAGTATAAGGCTTGAATAAAGGAAATGGTCTATGTGCTCATCTTTGCATAAAATTGTAGCTCCTGAACTTGTCCCAAGTCATCCAAGGAAATATTGAATTTAGAGACACACTTATAACACATGAGGTAGCAAATGTTTCCCGGGGAAAGAAGGGATAATTTCTGTGGAAACTTTAGCGTAAGAAACAATAGTTTCTTAAAAGAAGAAATACAAGAAAGGAAGGAGGAAGTGGAGAGAGTGTTGCATATGACTGCTCATATGGAAACAGTAGACGGAACGTTTCTTATTTTCTTTATGGGGAAATTACATGGCAGGCAAAGGGTAATTTTCTCCATGCACATCAAAGCAAAATTCTTATATTCTCTGCAATTAGAATAGTGTCTGCATCACAGTAAAATCTCTTCTGATATTTATTAAATTACTAAACAAGTAGGAAAACTTATTACTGCTACCAAAAAAGATGCCATTTTTTTCATTAAACAAATTTATTCAACAAAAATTATTTGTATCAGATAATAATCTAAGAGACAGTACAGAGAACAAACAAAATTTGCTGCTCTAATAGAGCTCAAATTCTAATACAGGCCTTATTCCATGTTACTGCTATTCTAATCTTTAATGTACATTAGACCATTTAATTCTGTCACAAATTATAAATTACTAGGCCCATTGTGAATATGAAGATAGTGAGGCACTAAGAGTTTGAGTCGCTTATTCATGATCACATAGATAGTTAGTAGCAGAGCCAGGACTCAAATGTAGGTACTCAATGCACATGTCTTAAGTATCAATCCAGAGCACTTATATAAATGTATATACAGATCCCATTGCCAGTAGTAAGAAGGGTTCTGAACCAGTAGTTTTTTTTTTTTTTACTTCTTTTTACTTTTATTTAAATTCTTTATTCTTGAAAGTATTACATATGTCTCCTCCCCCCCCCCCCCCACTAACCTCTCCCTGGCCATTCCCACCCCCCAGCACATGCCCTCACTCCTCCACTCTCTGTGTCCATGGGTTATGCTAATATGCATGCATACGAGTCCTTTGGTTGATCTCTTAGCACCACTCTCCCTGGCCTTCCCTCTGAGGTTTGATGGTCTGTTTGATGCTTCTCTGTCTCTGTATCTATTTTTGTTTACCAGTTTATGTTGTTCATTATATTCCACAAATGAGCTAGATTATGTGATATTTATCTTTCTCCAACTGGCTTATTTCGCTTAGCACAGTGCTGTCTAGGTACATCCATGCTGTTGCAAATGATAAGAGTTCTTTCCTTTTTACAGCAGCATAGTATTCCATTGTGTAGATGTAATACAGTTTTCTAATCCACCCATCAGCTGATGGGACCTTAGGCTGTTTCCAAATTTTAGCTATTGTAAATTGTGCTGCTATAAAATAGGGGTACATATATTCTTTCTGATTGGTGTTTCTGATTTCTTGGGATATATTCCTAGAAGTGGGATTACTGGGTCAAACAGGAGTTCCATTTTTAACTTTTTGAGGAAACTCCATACTGTTTTCCACAGTGGCTGCACCAGTCTGCATTCCCACCAGCAGTGCACGAGGGTTCCTTTTTCTCCACATCCTCGCCAGCACTTGTTTGTTGAATTGTTGGTGATAGCCATTCTCACAGGTGTGAGATGGTACCTCATTGTCATTTTGATTTGCATCTCTCGGATAATTAGTGACTTTGAGCATTTCTTTATATGTCTCTTGGCCATTTGTATGTCCACTTTCGAAAGTGTCTCTTAAGGTCTTTTTTTCCACTTTTTGATTGGGTTGTTTATCTTCCTTTTGTTAAGTTGTATGAGTTCCCTATAAATTTTGGAGATTAAAACCTTATCAGATATAACATTGACAAATATGTTCTCCCATGCAGTGGGCACTCTTGTTGTTTTGTTGATGGTTTCTCTTGCTGTGCAGAAGCTTTTTATTTTTATTTATGTAGTCCAGTTTGTTTATTTTTTCCTTAGTTTACATTGTCCTAGGAGATGTATTGGTAAACATATTGCTACGACATATGTCTGATATTTTGCTGCCTATGTGTTTAATTGTTTTTTATTGTAGTTGATTTATAATGTTATGCCATTGTGATCTGGGAAGATGCTTGATATGATTTCAATTTTCTTGAATTTGTAGGGACTTAGCGTGTGTCCTAATATGTGGTCTATCTTTGAAAACGTCCCATGTGCACTTGAGAAGAATGTATATTCTATAGCTTTGGAGTGAGTCTGAAGATGTCAATTAATTCCATCTTAATCAGAATTTTTGAGCAAATGTAGTTCTGACTGTAAGATGATTTTGTTGGTTTTTCTCTTCTCACACACACAGCATGACTCTTTGAGTAGCTATAAATGTATCCAGTAGAGACAAGTCTGGTGTCTGATGAGATGGAGAGTAAATGAGTCTCCCTTTCATGTGGCAGAAGATAATATAAGATAGAGAAGCTGGACTTGGATGCAGCCAGTGTAGTTGGTAGAGGAAGTACGGAGATGGATCCGAGAGCCTCCTCACTGTTTTTTTGGGTTCATTTTTGTTGTGAGATAGTGGAGAGTTTTAGTGAGGTTAATACAAAAAAAGTCTAGAATACATTTTTCTTAGCATCTGGGACATTGGAATAGGAAGAATAAAGAAAAAAAATATTTTTTTGTGATTGAGAACTATGGAAGGGATACAAGTTGTTGAGCATAAAGACTTGATGATCAATGTCTTAGATATGGCATTTGTCTTTTATTAATTATTATTGAAGTGTAATTACCCACATATATTTAAAGTGTACAATTTGATCAATTTTAACATGTGTATATGCCACAATCAAGGTAATGAACATTTCTTTCACCCCCAAAGGGTTCTTTTTTGTTATAATCCACCCCGCTCTTCACTTTGGGACCTCAGAAAATCACCTTTGATCTGTTACTATAGATTAACCACCAGTATTGATGTTTGTTGTAGTTGTTCATATATTATTACATCTACATATATTGAAAACCCCACTATAGAATTTACATCCATTGGTTATGCTTATATGCATGCATACAAGTCCTTTGATTGATCTCTTATCTCCCCCACCTCTCCCTAACCTTCCCCTTGTAATTTGACAGTCTGTTTGATGCTTTACTGTCTCTGTATCTATCTTTTTGTTCAAGATTATAATGTTCTTTATTATCCATAAATGAGTGAGATCATGTGGTATTGAAAACCCCACTATAGAATTTAAAATTTTTCCCTTTAAATAGTTGTATGCATTTTATTTTTTATTATTTTGTAATTGTCCCCTCTATATTTTGAAAAAACAATATTCACATAGTGAAAAAAATCAAGCAGTTCCAAATGATGTACAGTGTAAAGTGAATCTTTTTACCCCAGTTCAGTTACTTTATCCTGTGGCAACCTATCAGGTTTTTTTGGTTGTGGGTATACTTGTGCTTAACAGTTATATATTTATTTTATTTTTATCTTATTTTATTTATTTTTAATTTTTATAAATAATTCTTTATTGTTGAAAGTATTACATATGTCCCCCCTTTTTTTTTATCCCCAGTACTCCCTCCACCCCCACCTCAGGCCTTCAGCACCCTATTATCTGTGTCGATGGGTTATGCATATATGCATAAAATATTTTTGGTTTATTACCTCCTACCCACCCACCCTCTCCCACCTTCCCTCTGAGATTCCACACTCTGTTCCATGCTTCCATGTCTCTGGATCCCTTTCATGGGGCAGAAGATAATATGAGATAGAGAAGCTAGATTTGGATGCAGCCAGTGTACTTGGTAGAAAAAGTATGGAGATGCATCACTTCATTCATCAGTTTAATTTGTTATTTAGATTCCACACATGAGTGTTATCATGTGATACTTATCTTTCTCTGACTGACTTATTTCACTTAGCATGATACTCTCCAGGTCCCCCTATGCTGTCTCAAAGGATAAGAGATTCTTCTTTTTTACTGCTGCATAGTATTCCATGGTACAAATGTACCACAGTTTTTCTATCCACTCATCTACTGATGGGCACTGGGCTGTTTCCAGATCTTAGCTATTGTAAATTGTGCTGCTATGAACATAGGGGTACATACATTCTTTCTGATTGATGCTTCGGTTTCTTAGGATATATTCCTAGAAGTGGGATCACTGGGTCAAATGGCAGTTCCATATTTAATTTTTTGAGGAAATTTTATATTGTTTTCCATAATGGCTGCACAAATCTACATTCCCACCAGCAGTGTACTAGGATTTTCTTTTCTCCACATCCTCCCCAGCACTTGTCATTTGTTGATTTGTTGATGGTGGCCATTCTGACAGGTGTGAGATAGTACCTCATTGTCATTTTGATTTGCATCTCTTGGATGATTAGTGACTTTGAGGATTTTTTTCATATCTCTTGGCCATCTATATGTCCTCTTTGGAGAAGTGTCTACTTAGGTCCTTTGCCCACTTTTTAATTGGATTGTTTGTCTTCCTTTTGTTAGGTTGTATCAGTTACTTATATATTTTGGATATTAACCCTTTATCAGATGCATCAATGCCAAGTATGTTCTCCCATACAGTGGGCTCTCTTTTTGTTTTGTTGATGGTTTCTTTTGCTGTGCAGAAGCTTCTTATTTTGATGTAGTCCCATTTTATGTTCTCCTTAGTGTCCTTTGCCTTAGGAGATGTATCTGTAAACTTATTGCTATGAGAGATGTCTGAGATTTGGCTGCCTACTGTTTCTTCTAGGATTTTTTGGTTTTACAACTTACATTTAAGTCTTTTATTCATTTTGAGTTTATTCTTGTGCATGGTGTAAGTTGGTGGTCTAGTTCATTTTTTTGGCATGTATCTGTCCAGTTTTCCCAACACCATTTATTGAAGAGACTGTCTTGACTCCATTGTATGCTCTTGCCTTCTTTGTCAAGTATTGAGCGTAATGCCTTGTGTCGATTTCTGAGTTCTCTGTTCTGTTCCATTCATCTAGATGCTTGTTCTTGTGCCAGTACCAGGCTGTTTTGATTATGGTGGCTTTGTAGTATAACTTGAAATCTGGTATTGTGATTCCTCCAACTTTGTTTTTATTTCTCATAATTGCTGCAGCTATTCAGGGTCTTTTTTGATTCCATGTACATTTTTGGAGTATTTGTTCTAACTCTGTGAAATATGCTTCTGGTATTTCAATAGGGATTGCTTTGAACCTGTAGATTGCCTTGAGTAACATGGACATTTTAATGATGTTGATTCTACCAGCCCATGAACATGGTATATTCTTCCGCTTGTTTATATCTTTTTCTATCTCTTTTTTCAACATTTTGTAGTTTTTAGACTACAGGTCTTTTGCCTCCTTGGTTAAGTTTATTCCTAAGTATTTTAATTTTTTTTTTGTTACAATGGTAAATGGAATTTTTTTTTTTTAGTTTCTCTTTTTGATAATTCATTATTGATGTATAAAAAAGGCATTGATTTTTGGGTGTTGATTTTGTATCCTGCTACATTGCCAAATTCATTTATTAAATCTAGTAGTTTTTTGGTGGAGTCTTTAGGGTTTTCTATGTACAATATCATGTCATCTGAAAATAATCAGAGTTTTACTTCCTCCTTTTGCAATTTGGATGCCTTTTATTTCTTCTTCTTGTCTGATTGCTGTGGCTAGGACTTCTAGTAATATGTTGAATAAAAGTGGTGAAAGCAGACATCCCTGTCTTGTCCTGTTCTTAGGGGAAATGTTTTTAGTTTTTGCTCATTGAATATGATGTTGGCTGTAGGTTCGCATATATGGCCTTTATCATGTTTTTATATGCTCCCTCTATTCCCACTTTGCTGAGAGTTTTTATAAAAAAATGGGTGTTGGATTTTGTCAAATACGTTTTTTGTGTCTATTGATATGTTCATGTGATTTTGGTCTTTCAATTTGTTTATGTGAGGTGTCACATTTATTGATTTGTGAATATTGTACCAGCCTTCCATCCCTGGAATAAATTCCACTTGATCATGGTGTATAATCTTTTTAATATATTGCTTGCTGCGATTTGCTAATATTTTGTTGAGAATTTTAGCATTTATGTTCATTAGGGACACTGGCCTGTAATTCTCTTTCTTTGTAGTGTCTTTATCTGGTTTTGGAAGTAGGAGAATTCTGGCCTCATAAAAAGTGTTTGGAAGTGTTCCTTCCTCTTGGATTTTCTGAAATTGTGTGAGGGATATAGGTATTAGTTCTTTGAATGTTTGGTAAAACTCTCCTGGGAAGCTGTTCAGACCTGAGCTTTTGTTTGCTGGGAGTTTTTTGATTACTGCTTGTATTTCATCAGTTGTTATTGGCCTATTCAGGTTTTCTGATTCCTCCTGATTCAGTTTTGGGAGATTGTATTTTTCTAGGAATTTGTCCATTTCATCCACATTGTCCAGCTTGTTGGCATATAGTTGTTCATAGTATTGTCTTACAATCATTTGTATTTCTGCAGTGCCAGTAGTTACTCTCCATTTTCATTTCTGATTTTATTTATTTGGGTTCTCTCTTTTTGTTTCTTGATGAGTCTGGCTAACGGTTTATCAATTTTGTTTATCCTTTCAAAGAACCAACTCTTGGTTTCATTGACTTTTTTAGTTGTTGTTTTTTTAGTCTCTCTGTTATTTATTTAGTTGTTGTTTTTTTAGTCTCTCTGTTATTTATTTCTGCTCTAATCTTTATTATTTCCTTCTTTCTACTTACACTGGGCTTTTCTTTTTGTTCTCTTTGTAGTTCATTAAATTGTAGGGTTAAATAGTTTATTCCTGCCCTCGCTGGTTTGGCTCAGTGGATAGAGCATTGGCCTGTGGACTGAAGGGTTCCAGGTTCAATTCTGGTCAAGGGCACATGCCCAGGTTGCAGGCTTGATTCCCAGTAGGGGGCATGCAGGAGGCAACCAATCAATGATTCTCTATCATCATTGATGTTTCTAGCTCTCTTTCTCTCTTCCTTCCTCTCTGAAACCAATAAAAATATACTAAAAATAGTTTATTGCTTATTTTTCTTGTTTTTTGAGGTATGCCTGTAGTGCTATGAACTTCCTTCTCAGGATTGCTTTTGCTGCATCCCAGAGTTTTTGTGTGTTTATTTTCATTTGTTTCCAGGAAATTTTTTATTTCTTTCTTGATCTCCTTAGAAACCCATTCCATTCATCTATAATAATAAAAGCATAATATGCAAATCAACTGAACAACCAAACAGCAGAACAATGATCCGGACGACCTTCCAGATGACCATGCTATGAAACACACTGGTGCCAGGCTAGCCAAGGCGGGTGCGATGAGATTGGTTGGGGTCTCCGCCATCGCCTGACGATCGCCCCACAGAGGGAGGCCCAGGCCATGGCTAGCGATGCTGTGGCAGGTGTGCGGGGCTGGGCAGTGATGGCCCCTTAGAGGGAGACCCAGGCCAGCCAAGTGATCGCACCCCATGCCTGTTGCCTGCAGAGGCAGGCAACCGGTGGTGGTGGGGGTGGGGGGGGGCAGGGCGGCACAGATGTCAAGCAGTGCCATTAACAAGGGCAGGGCCAGCTGCTGGCAGCTGGGGGAAGGAAAGCCCTGATAGGCCCTGATAGCCGGCCAGGCCTAGGGACCCTACCCGAGGGGTCCCAGATTGTGAGAGGGCACAGGTCAAGCTGAGGGACACTCTCTCTCCCCGCGTGTGTGAATTTTGTGCTCGGGCCTCTAGTTGTTTAATAACATTCTATTTAGCCTCCATGTGTTTGAATGTTTTTAATGTAGTTAATTTCTAATTTCATTCCACTGTGATCTGAGAAGATGCTTGATATGATTTCAATCTTCTTGAACTTTCCAGGAATAACTTTTTCATCTACTTTTATATGACATCTCATTTGTAGAGGACTCTAGGACTAATACACCATTCCAGATTTGGAAAGGAAGAAACATATTATGTGAAAATTGTAATATATCTCAGAAAAAAAAAAAAAAAAGTTCTAGGGAATTTTGGTTCTCCACCTGACCTCCAGAGGGCGATGTTGCACAAACTAGAAATCTTGTGAACTAGTATCTGCTCAGCTCCTCCTCCCTGCAGCTGGCTGGGTTCTTTACTGACAGGGCAGGTGACTGAAATTACAAAGTAGAAAGCCACAGCAGATTTTGTATTTTTATGTAAGCAAGAAACTTGCTCAGCCTACCCTTCCATAAACCTCCTACTTCCAAGCACTTGGTTTCGTCAGCCACTTTCCTGCCTGCTCAGAGATTTTCCAGAAAGGAGCCCACAGCGTTTCTACTGCTTAGCCATGTTATTGTTATTCTCAATACTGGGGATATTTGTCTTGAGTGAGTAAACTTTCATAATGGTCTGTAGTTCTACAGGTTCTGACTAGAAATACTTTTCATAGCAAAATCTGTACTGCTTTCACTGATATAACATTGATTTTTGCAGGAGACGCCAGAGCCCAGTCAGTGACCCAGCCTGACAACCACGTCAGTGTTTCTGAAGGATCCTCACTGGAGCTGAGGTGCAAGTATTCTTACACTGGAGCTGTTTATCTCTACTGGTATGTCCAAGACCCCAGCCAAGGCCTCCAGCTTCTACTCAAGTACCTTTCAGGGGACACCTTGGTTAAAGGCATTAAGAATTTTGAGGCTGAACTTAGGAAGAATGAGTCGTCCTTCAACCTGAGGAAACACTTTGCTCATTGGAGTGACTCAGCTGAGTACTTCTGTGCTATGGGTGGCCACAGTGCTGGGAACTGCATGAGGAGCTGAACACAAACTCTGTGAGACACTAGGGAAGAGAACTGCACCGGGAATATTTTGGATTCTGACATAGTAGAAGCGATGGTGTTCTTATTACATATTGTAGAGCTGCTCAGGGACGTGCTGAGCCAGCGTGAGGTGGACACACTTTAATGATTGGATATGAGAAATGGAACATGGTACAGGAGAGACAGTTTTATTTATTTATTTATTTATTTATTTATTTATTTATTTATTTATTTATTTATTTTTAATCCTTATCCAAGGATATTTTTTCCATTTATTTTTTTAGTGAGAGTAGACGGAAGGGAGGAGGGTGGGTGGTAGGAGAGAGAGAAACATCCATGTGAAAGAGACATGCCAATTGATTGCTTCCCCCATGCATCATAACTGGGGCTGGGGATCGAGCCTGGAACTGAGGTACATGCCCTTGATCCTGGCCAGGGATCAAACCTGCAACCTTTCTGTCCATGGTCTGATGCTGTAATCACTGAGAAAAACTGGCCAGTGTCAGAAGAATTTTACTTTTTATTCATCATTTTATCTTTCAATTAGAGGCCTGGTGCACAAAATTCATACACTCCAGGGGGTTCCTCAGCCCAGCCTGCACCCTCTTGCGGTCCTGATACCTTGGGGGATGTCTGACTGATGGCTTAGGCCCACTCCCTAAGCCAGCAGTAGGACATCCTTAGTGCTGCCGTGGAGGCAGGAGAGGCTCCTGCCACTGCTGCTGTGCTTGCCAGCCATGAGTCCAGTTTCTGGCTGAGCAGTGCTCCCCCTGTGGGAGCACACTGACCACCAGCGGGCAGCTCCTGCATTGAGCATCTGCCTCTGGTGGTCAGTGTGTGTCACAGTGACTGGTCGTTCTGCCGTCGGGCCGAAACTGTCTCTCTGAGATCCCTCGAGCGGTCCTGGATTGCAAGAGGGCACAGGCCAGGCCAAGGAACCCCACTGGTGCACGGTTGGGGCCAGGGAGGGATGTGGGAGGTTGGCCAGCTGCGGAGGGACCATCGGAGGGCTCCAGGGCATGTCTGGCCTGTCTTGCTCAGTCCTGATTGGCTGGATCCCAGCAGCAAGCTAACCTACCAATCCAAGTGTCTGTTCCCTGGTGGTTAGTGCATGTCATAGCGACTGGTTGACCAGTCGACTGTCTTCCCCCAGTGGTCAGTGCACGTTTTAGTGAGCGGTTGAGTGGCCTTAGCATATCATTAGCATATTATGCTTTGATTGGTTGAACGGATGACTGGATGCCTGGACAATTAGCATATTAGGCTTTTATTATATAGGATAATCCAAAACAAAAGTGAACTCCTTTGAATGATTTCCTTTCTTCTTACAAACTTACTACCTTCCCAACTTGGTAATTTTAAGATAGTTTTCTTGGAATCTTTCTTCCTGGCTCCATTCTGTGCTGGTTATTTTCCTTCATGTTTAGGTGCCCCATCTAAGAAGGAGGAAATGATTGATGAATAGCTTAGAATATGGCATGCTTATGCAGATTTTAATAACATTATAAATATTGCAGAAAGAAGCATGAATAACTCAAAATTTTTAGTATTTCTTCAGGGACTGTTAAAAACAGGAAATTCTACATCTAGATGTCAAATTCCATTTGTTTTAAAGTAAAGTTTGCTTTATGTTTCCCAATTATAGCAATAAATTTCTATTTTTTTGATATCTGAATTTCTGCAAATTCATACCAGAAATCTTCAAAATTGGTGGGTTAGTAACTTTTGTCAGTTTCTCACAAATGCTGTCATTGTTTTCTACTCTTACTCTATTTTTATATGATTTTACTGTTGGAATATGAAATTGTTTCTCATTTGTTTCACATGGCAATTAACCCTTTGCACTCGCTTGCTTTTTTCTCGATTCCTGCTACCAATGCTAACCGTGTCGAGTCACACTCGACATCCGAGTGCAAAAGGTTAACCTATATAATAAAAGCCTAGGTGGCATCACTCCCTCACGCGACGTCATCACAAGATGGCCATCACAAGATGGCTGCCACAGACTGGCCGCCATCATGTCATCACAAGATGGCCACCACAAGATGGCCAGCAGGGGAGGGCAGTTGGGGGCGATGAGGCCAGCAGGGGAGGGCAGTTGGGGGCAACCAGGTCAACAGGGGAGGGCAGTTGTGGGTGATCAGGCTGGCATGGGAGCAGTTAGAGATCAATCAGGCCAGCAGGGGAGCAGTTAGGGGGCTATCAGGCTGGCAGGCAGAAGATGTTAGGGCAATCAGGCAGGCAGGCAGGTGAGCGGTTAGGAGCCAGCAGTCCTGGATTATGAGAAGGATGTCTGACTGCCGGTTTAGGTCCGATCCTTGTGGGACCGGCAGTCGGACATCCTCCAAGGGGTCCCAGATTGGAGAGGGTGCAGATCCCAGATTGGAGAGGGTGCAGGGCTGAGGGACACCGGTGAATTTCATGCACCAGGACTCTAGTCTATACTAATAAAAGGGTAATATGCTAATTAGACCAGGTCGATCGGACATCTTCTAGACATCTGACTTTCTTCTGGACAAAGCCACAGTGGTGGGGGCTGAGGCAGAGGCAGTTAGGGGCGATCAGGTCGGCAGGGGAGCAAGCAGGTAGGGGCGATCAGGCCAGCAGGGGAGCAGTTAGGGGACAATCAGGCAGGCAGGCAGAATGAAAAACTCTATGAGAAGACATTGTATTTGTAAGGACTTGAAGCCTTAAAAGTTAATGATGACTTTGAAGGAAAGTAAAGGGGGAAAATGGGGAAGAAGGCTGGGATTTTTAGTTGTGTACTTCCTGATGCTATGATTGATAAATGATTAAGATTATAGAAATTCAAAGGTATTGAAAATAATAGTGGATTGTGTTCAATTATTTACCTTAGCCAAAAGGGACACCAGTAGGAATCAGCATCATTTTTCAAATTATATTGTTACTAGAGGCCCGGTGCATGAAATTTGTGCACGGGGGTGGGTGGGAGGGTGTGTCCCTCAGCCCAGCCTGTACCCTCTCCAATCTGGGATCCCTCTCACAATCCAAGACTGCTGGTTCCCATCTGCTTGCCTTCCTGCCTTCCTGATTGTCCCTAACCGCTTCTGCCTGCCAGCCTGATCACCCCCTAACCACTCCCCTGCCAGCCTGATTGATGCCTAACTGCTCCCCTGCCAGCCTGTTTGCCCCCAAATGCTCTCCCCTGCAGTCCTGGGTCTTCCCCAACTGCCCTTCCCTGCAGGCCCAGTCGCCCCCAACTTCCCTCCTCTGCCGGCCTGGTCCCCCCCAACTGCCTTCCCCTGCTGGCCTGATCGCCCACAACTGCCCTCCCTTGCAGGCCTGGTCCCTCCTAACTGCCCTCCCCTGCTGGCCATCTTGTGGTGGCCACATGGGGTCAGTTATCTTTGACCACATGGGAGCAGACATCTTGTGTGTTGGAGTGATGGTCAATTTGCATATTACTCTTTTATTAGCTAGGCTAGAGGCCTGGTGCATGGGTGGGGGCCAGCTGGTTTGCCCTGAAGGGTGTCCCGGATCAAGGTGGGGGTTCCCTTGGGACATGGGGCGGCCTGGGCAAGGGGCCTGCCACGCCCCCTGGTGACCCAAGCGGAGGCCCTGGTATCTGGGATTCATTTATCTTCTATAATTGAAACTTTGTAGCCTTGAGCAGAGCCAAGCCTCCTGCTTGCTCCGTGGCCGCAGCCATTTTTGTTGGGATTTATTTATCTTCTATAATTGAAAATTTGTAGCCTTGAGTGGAGGCCTGGGCCTGCCAGGGTGTGCGGAAAGCTTGGCTTCCTCCATTGCTGGGGAAACCCAAGCCTCTTGCACGCTCCGTGGCTGCAGCCATCTTGGTTGGGTTAATTTGCATACTTGCTCCTGATTGGCTGGTGGGCGTGGCTTGTGGGTGTAGTGGGGTGATGGTTAATTTGCATATTACTCTTTTATTAGATAGGATAGGCACCAGAAACACCAGAAAAGGTGTTATTAGCCTCCTGAATTGAAAGGTGAGGGCTGTCTCCTCCTGATTCATGTCAGTCTCATAGGAAGGAATTCAAATGAGTGACCACGAATGATTGCAGTGTAGTAAAGCCAATTTGTTAAATAAATAAATAAAGCAAATAAATTTATTAAAGAAGTAAGGCAAGCAAATATATCATAATACATCTTGCTTATGAAGCAGAGATGGACTTCCCAGGTATTCTGAGAATTGCTGCATGGTAGAAGTTTGGCTTTTTATACTTCTTTGTCTATAGGTTTTAAAATTCCTCTGCTGTATATCTTGGTACAGCTTAACTCTCAAAGTCTCCCTTTTACTTTGTATGGTTTCCCAGAATTTATGAGAAGCATCTGGTGATTTTATCTTTAACCACCACTGAGACTGCTGGCTTCCCTTTTTAAACCGTGAGATAAAAACTTTCTCCTTCCCCAAAACAGCTGACTTTGTTTATTTGGTGAAATAAACTCTTTCTTATTTCCTTCCCTCCTCCTCTCTCCTGCCTTAGCAGTTCCAGGGTGATTTACACTTTCTATTCTCTGGTTAGGGAAAAGAGGCATTAAATATCCCCTTTCTTTTCTGAATTCTTTGGTTAGCGAGGAGAGGTATTAGCCATTTGTTCTCAAGATAAGGTTTTGCTGCAAATTGGCTACAAACTTTCTAAACTGTTTGGCTTTTTAAAATTTTCTCCTCTCAATTTCCCTATTCCTCCTGCCCTGGACATTTCCTAGCTTCTCACTATCTTGTAACAATATTGTTAAGGGTAGTTGTTTTATATGTATTTGAAAGGTTTTGGGGTAAGAGACATAAAATTACTCATAATAAATTTATGATTATTTAATCTATTTTGATTTGAGAGGCTGATTATCTTTATGAGACTTACTGGAGGCCCGGTGCACGAATTCGTGCACCAGTGGGGTTCCTCAGCCTGGCCTGTGGGATCGGGCCAAAACTGGCTCTCCGACATTCCCGAAGGGGTCCTGGATTGCAAAAGGGTGCAGACCAGGCCGAGGGACCCCACCGGTGCATGATAGAGGCTGTGGAGGGGCACAGGAGGTTGGTCAGCCGGGGAGGGATCCCAGGAGGGCTCCAGGGCATGTCCAGCCAATCTTGCTCAGTCCTGATCGGCTGGACCCCAGCAGCAAGCTAACCTACTGGTTGGAGAGTCTGCCTCCTGATGGTCAGTGCACATCATAACAACTGGTCGACTGTCTGCCCCCTGGTGGTCAGTGCACATTATAGTGAGCAGTTGAGCAGCCTTAGCATATCATTAGCATATTATGCTTTGATTGGTTGAACAGCCGGCCAGACACTTAGCATATTAGTCTTTTATTATATAGGATGGCACCAGCTCAGTTCCAATAACCAAGATGACCACAAGTGGGTACTTTCTCAGTATGTATGAGAAGAAGAAATGCCAATTTCTTTAAATTCCAAACTGAAGCTGAGTACTGAGGACATACAACTCCTGGCACCAAGGAGTTCAAGTACCTGGGAAAACATTTTCCATCCTGACAGCAGCAATCCTGTCTGAGATATCAACTTTGTTTTATTTACATAATTACTTTATAATTGTGAAAATCTTTACATGATACATAAATATGTGAAGGAGATAGAAGAAATTTCCAATTATTTAAATATAATTCTATTTGCAATGTTAAAAATTATAACATTATTTTATTATTTGTATCTCTTTATATTAATATAGTTATACTCATATATTGTTTCAATTTTTTAAAAATAAATAAAACAACATGAAAAAAATGCTAAAAATCACTAAACATCTGAGAGATGCAAATCAAAACAACAATGAGGTACCACCTCACACCAGTCAGAATGGCTATCATCAACAATTTAACAAATGACAAGTGCTGGAGAGGATGTGGAGAAAGGGAACCCTCGTATACTACTGGTGGGAATGCAGACTGGTGCAGCCTCTGTGGAAAACAGTATGAAGTGTCCTCAAAGAGTTAAAAATGGAAGTTCTATTTGACCAGTAATCCCACTTCTAGGAATATATCCAAAAAAACAGAAACACCAATCCAAAAGAATATATGCACCCCTATGTCTATAGCAGCACAATTTATAATAGCTAAGATTGGGAAACAGACTAAGTGCCCATCAGCACATGAATGTATTAAAAAACGGTGGTACATCTACACAATGGAATACTACACTGCTGTAAAAAAAGAAGGAACTCTTACCATTTGCAATAGCATGGATGGAACTGGAGAGCATTATGCTAAGTGAAATAAGCCAGTCAGAGAAAGATAAGTATCACATGATCTCACTCATTTGTGGAATATAATGAACAACATAAACTGATGAACAAAAATAGATCAGGAGACACAGAATCATCTAATAGACCGTCAAAACTCAGAGGGGAAGCAGGGGAAGGTGGTCTGGGGTGCGGGGGTGTGTATGTGGATAAGAAATCAACCAAAGAGCTTGTATGTATATAAGCATAACCAATGAACACAGACAATGGGGGAGGGGGAAGGTGGGGGCTGGGTGGTGGGGCAGGCTTGGAGAGGACAATGAGGGGGGGGAAGGGGACATATGTAATACTTTTAACAATAAAGATCTTTTAAAAAGTTTATCTGGAACCCCTTAAAATTACTTTTTTAAACTTTTTAATTGAATTTATTGGGGTGACATTGCAACAGATTAGCCTGGGAGTCAATACCTCCTAGTGATGCCAATACCAGTCAAGTCTCAAGTACAATAGGACAGGGTGGGAGGGAAGCGCGCGAGCCGTGGGACCGGCGGGAACCGGGAGGTCTGTGCCTAGAAAAATCGGCGGCAGTTGGAGCTGCCATGAACCGTGAATGTGGAAGGGGGTACTCTGAGCTGCTAACTGAAGTGACCTCTTAAAAGCAACTCATTTTAATCTGACGAGGAGGATCAGACTGAGAATTTTCAAAGGAGTGCAGGCTTTTTAGTCTGGCGCACAGACCCACTGTCCGTGCACTTGGGCTCTTTCCGACTCTGATTACTAAGCCCAACGCAGAGGAAAACCCAGGTGGAAAAACCCTGAAAGACTGCAGGGGAAGTTGTTTTTTCGGAACCTGGGAACAGAGCTGGGTGTGACCATCGGAGAGGCAGCTGTGAGGCACACACCTCCACAAACCGGTAGTGAGTGCCATAGAGGGGGGAAAAAAAAAAAAAGCTAGAGAGGCCCGGAAGTCAATTCAGAAACACTGCCACCCAGGGGCTGAAACGCTAATTGTCTCTGGTGTAATCAAAAATAAATACCAGAAATTAAGACACAGCCTGCTCAAAAAGCAGGACTGGCCTACAACACTGAGGAGCAGAGGAACGAAGCTGAACTGAAATACCGCCCAGACTGGGAAACAACAAGAATAATAGAGGAAGTGAATGACAGCCGCTACTGCACATTTTAGTCTTCCTATTTTTTAATTTTTAATTCTTTTTTCAATTTTTTTTTCAATTTTTTTATTCTAATTTTTTTATTTTCATTTTTTGCATCTTTTACTTAAGAAAGAAATTTTTTTTCTTTTTCCTCACTCGATTATCACCTTTTTAATTATTACATTTTTATTTTCAATCAGCATTATTATTACTATTATTATACTTTTTTTTAAAAATGTCATTAGACTTTCTCTTTCTTTTATTTTGGGATTAGTGTCCTACATTCTATTTGCATCTTTCCCTTACCCTATCTCAACGCTAACATTTTGCCATCACTCTCCTCCTAACCTTTCCCCTTTTGGTCTTCTGCTTATCTTAACTCTTTCTGGCTTTAGATTTTCCCTACTTTTTCAGTTTACCCTCTGCTAAAATTTCACCCTACTTATATATCTAATTCCCAACCCCCTGCTCCAAATCCATACATACCTCTCTCTACGCTACCTAAAAAAAAAATTATTTTTCTCTCTGGCCTTTTGTTGTTGTTTGCTTGAATGTTGATTAGATTGAATTTTTATGCTTTTTTTATGAGACTGTTTTGATTATTCTTTTTGTTTGTTTGGTTGGTTCTATTGTTTGCTTTGTTTTTGTTTGTTTTTTACTTTTGTTTTCCCTTGCCTCACTTGATATTAGTTGGTGGTGCAGTTTGTATTAATCTCCAGGCTCGTGTTGCTGGAATTTGCTGGGATTAGTGGTTGATCTAGTGGAGTCTACTCCCCATATATATAGTTTGTTCCCCTTTTCTCTCTTAGTATTGTTCTTGTCTCTCTTACTTATTTTTCTTTTCTTTTTTTTTTTCTGCTCTTCTCCCAAGTTAAGATTCACACTCTTTTTTTTACTCTCCCTCTTCCACTCCTATTCCCTAATTTGTCTTTCTCTGGTGGTTACCTTTATTGGAGGTTATTAATATCGTGAATACAATTCTGTTCAGTGCCTTGTGTGTTGTGCCTGGTTGTGTTGTATTTTGTACCTTTAAATCAACGCCGGAGAGAGAGAACTATATAACCAGACATCCAGAGAAGAAAGACCATGGGGAGACAAAAAACTAGCCCCCACAGGAAAGAGAAGCAGGCATCACCAGAAAAGGAAGTAAATGAACTAGAGGCAAACAACCTATCAGAGAAAGAATTCAGAGAAATGGTCATAAGGTGGCTGAAAAGGATGGAAGACAAATTTGACAATATGAGTAAGAACCAAGAGGAAATGAAGAAGAACCAAGAAGAAATGAAAAATGACATCGCTGCTGTAAAGAACTCAATAGAAAGCATCAAGAGTAGACTAGAAGAAGCAGAGGACCGCATAAGTGAGCTAGAAGACAAGATGGAAAAAAATACCCAATTACAACAGCTTCTAGAAACAAAAATTAGAAAGCATGAGGAGAGCCTAAGGGAACTTCGGGACAACACAAAACAAAACAACATCAGGATAATAGGGGTACCAGAAGGAAAGGAAACGGAGCAAGGAATAGAAAACCTGTTAGAAGAAATAATAACAGAAAACTTCCCTGATATAGGGAAGAAAAAACCCACACAAATCCAAGAAGCTCACAGAGTTCCAAGCAAAATGAACCCCAAAAGACCGACGCCAAGGCACATTATAATTAAGTTGGCAAACACCAACGACAAAGTAAGAATCTTAAAAGCGGCCAGAGAGAGACAGACAGTTACATACAAAGGAACCCCCATCAGACTAGCAACTGATTTCTCAACAGAAACTCATCAAGCCAGAAGGGAATGGAATGAAATATACAAAGTCATGCAAAGGAAGGGTCTCAATCCAAGAATACTGTACCCAGCAAGGCTATCAATCAAAATTGAAGGTGAAATCAGGAGCTTCACAGACAAAAAAGGGCTAAGGGAGTTTATCACCACCAAACCAGCAATGAAAGAAATGCTAAAGGGTCTGCTGTAAAAAAAAAGAAAGAAATAGGAAGCAAAGAAGGAACAGAGGGGTATAGAATAAAAATGGCGACAAATAAGTGCTTATCAATAATAACTTTAAATGTAAATGGATTGAATGCCCCAATCAAAAGACATAGGGTAACAGATTGGATAAGAAAACAAAACCCATATATCTGCTGTCTACAGGAAACCCACCTCAAAAAAAAGGACGCATACAGACTGAGAGTAAAGGGATGGAAAAAGGTATTCCAGGCGAATGGAAATGAAAAAAAAAGCTGGGGTAGCAATACTTATAGCTGACAAATTAGATCTCAAAGTGAAGGACATAACAAGAGATAATGAAGGCCACTTCATAATACTAAAGGGAGAAATCCAACAAGAAGAAATAACTCTGGTAAACATATATGCACCCAACACAGGAGCACCAAGATACATTAAAAAACTCCTGGAAGATATCAAAGGAGAGATTGACAGCAATACAATTATAGTAGGAGACTTCAATACCCCACTATCACCATTGGACAAATCCTCTAAACAAAAAATCAGCAAAGAAACATCAATCCTAAATGACTCACTGGACCAGATGGAATTAATCGACATCTTCAGAACATTTCACCCCAAAGCCACAGAATATACATTCTTCTCAAGTGCACATGGGACATTTTCAAAGATAGACCATATGTTAGGACATAGGCAAAGTCTCTCCAAATTCAAGAAGATAGAAATCATATCAAGTTTCTTCTCAGATCACAGTGGCATAAAACTGGAAATCAACTACAATAAAAACAACCCAAAGAAATCAAACACATGGAGACTAAACAACATGCTATTAAACCATGACTGGGTTACCAAAGACATCAAGGAAGAAATAAAAAACATCATGGCAACAAATGACAATGAAAACACAACAATCCAAAATCTGTGGGACACAGCGAAAGCAGTCCTGAGAGGGAAGTTCATAGCTCTACAAGCCTACTGCAAAAAACAAGAAACAATGGTAATAAATTACCTAACCCAACAACTCAAAGAGTTAGAGAGAGAGCAACAAGAAAAGCCCAGTGTAAGCAGAAGGAAAGAAATAATAAAGATCAGAGCGGAGATAAACGACATAGAGACCAAAGAAACAATACAAAAGATCAACAAAACCAAGAGCTGGTTCTTTGAAAGGATAAACAAGATTGATGAGCCTCTAGCCAGGCTCACCAAGAAGCAAAGAGAGAGGACCCAAATAAACAAAATCAGAAATGAAAGAGGTGAAATAACAACAGACCCTGATGAAATACAAAGGATTGTTACAAAATACTATGAACAACTCTATTCCAACAAACTGGACAACTTGGAGGAAATGGACATATTCCTAGACAAATACAACCTTCCAAAACTCAATCAGGAAGAATCTAAACAGCTCAACAGGCCAGTAACTATGGAAGAAATTGAAGCAGTCATCAAAAAGCTTCCGGCAAACAAAAGCCCGGGGCCAGACGGCTTCACAGGAGAGTTTTACCAAACTTTCAAGGAAGAACTAAAACCTATCCTCCTCAGACTATTCCAAAAAATTCAAGAGGAAGGAACACTTCCAGGCTCCTTCTATGAAGCCAGCATCACCCTAATACCAAAACCAGATAAAGACAACACAATGAAAGAGAATTACAGACCAATATCCCTCATGAACATAGATGCCAAAATCCTCAACAAAATCCTAGCAAATCGGCTCCAGCAATACATCAGAAAGATCATACATCATGACCAAGTAGGATTTATCCCAGGAATGCAAGGATGGTACAATATCCGCAAATCAATAAATGTGATACATCACATAAACAAATTGAGAGATAAAAATCATATAGTCATATCAATAGATGCAGAAAAAGCATTTGACAAAATCCAACACCCTTTCTTGATAAAAACTCTCAACAAGGTGGGAATAGAAGGATCATACCTCAACATAATAAAAGCTATATATGATAAACCCACAGCAAACATCATACTCAATGGGCAAAAACTAAAACCATTTCCCCTAAGAACAGGAACAAGACAGGGATGCCCACTCTCACCACTCCTGTTTGACATAGTACTGGAAGTATTAGCTACCGCAATTAGGCAAGAAGAAGAAATAAGAGGCATCCAAATTGGAAAAGAAGAAGTGAAGCTGTCCTTATTTGCAGATGACATGATACTGTACATAAAAACCCCAAAAGATTCCATCAAAAAACTAATAGACTTAATAAATGAATTCGGCAATGTAGCGGGATACAAAATTAACGCCAAGAAATCTATGGCATTTCTATACACCAATAGTGAACTTTCAGAAAGAGAGACTAAAAAAGCAATCCCATTTACCATCGCACCAAAAAAATTAAGATACCTAGGGATAAACTTAACTAAGGAGGTAAAAGACCTATACGCGGAAAACTACAGGACACTGAAAAAAGAGATAGAGGAAGACATAAACAGATGGAAGAACATACCATGTTCATGGATTTGTAGAATCAACATCATTAAAATGTCCATACTACCCAAAGCAATCTACAGATTCAATGCACTCCCCATCAAAATACCAACAGCATATTTCACAGACCTAGAAAGAACTCTCCAAAAATTCATCTGGAATAAAAAAAGACCCCGAATAGCCGCAGCAATCCTGAGAAAGAAGAATAAAGTAGGAGGGATCTCAATACCAGATTTCAAGCTATATTACAAAGCCACTGTTCTCAAAACAACCTGGTACTGGCACAAGAACAGACATATAGATCAATGGAACAGAATAGAGAATCCAGATATCGACCCAAACCACTATGCTCAATTAATATTTGACAAAGGAGGCATGAACATACAATGGAATCAAGACAGTCTCTTCAATAAATGGTGTTGGGAAAATTGGACACACACATGCAAAAAAATGAAACTAGATCACCAACTTACACCATACACAAAAATAAACTCAAAATGGATACAGGACTTAAACATAAGACGGGAAACCATAAAAATATTAGAGGAATCCACAGGCAACAAAATCTCAGACATATGCCAAAAGAACTTCTTCACTGACACTGCCCCTAGGGCAATGGAAGCTAAAGAGAAAATTAACAAATGGGACTACATCAAAATAAAAAGCTTTTTTACAGCAAAAGAAACCATCAACAAAACAACAAGAAAGCCCACTGCATGGGAGAACATATTTGCAAATGCTAGCACTGATAAAGGTTTAATCTCCAATATCTATAGGCAGCTTATGCAACTTAATAAAAGGAAGATAAATGATCCAATAAAAAAATGGGCAACGGACCTAAACAGAATATTTTCAAAAGAAGACAGAAGGAAGGCCAAGAGACACATGAAAACATGCTCAAAGTCACTTATTATCCGAGAGATGCAAATCAAAACAACAATGAGGTACCATCTCACACCTGTCAGAATGGCTATCATCAACAAATCAACAAACGACAAGTGTTGGCGAGGATGCGGAGAAAAAGGAACCCTCGTGCACTGCTGGTGGGAATGCAGACTGGTGCAGCCACTGTGGAGAACAGTATGGAGTTTCCTCAAAAAACTGAAAATGGAACTCCCATTTGACCCAGTAATCCCACTCCTGGGAATATATCCGAAGAAACTAGAAACACCAATCAGAAAGGATATATGCACCCCTATGTTCATAGCAGCACAATTTACAATAGCTAAGATTTGGAAACAGCCTAGGTGCCCGTCAGCAGATGACTGGATCAGAAAACTGTGGTACATCTACACAATGGAATACTATGCTGCCATAAAAAAGAAGGAATTCTCATCATTTGCAGCAACCTGGATGGAATTGGAGAATATTATACTAAGTGAAATAAGCCAGTCAATGAAAGAAAAATACCACATGATCTCACTCATTTATGGATTATAAAGAACATTATAAACTGATGAACAAAAAGATAGATACAGAGTCAGTAAAGCAACAAACAGACTTTCAAATTACAGGGGGAAAGTTAGGGAGGTGGGGGGAGATAAGAAATCAAACGAAGGACTTGTATGCATGCATATAAGCATAAACAATGGACGCAAAACTCTGGGGGATGAGGGCAAGTGTGGGTGTGGGGTGGGGGGGTAACGGTAAGATATGTACACATATAATACCTCAATAAAAAATTAAAAAAAAAGTACAATAGGACAGTGTACACAGCTCACACAGGTGCTCAACTGTAGTGCCCAGCTCAGGGGACTGGAGAGGCTGTGCAACTGGGCCCCACAAGACACCTACTAAATAAGGTGACTCTAGCAAGTCTGGAGACCTAGCAGATCTACCTAATAAATAGAACCAAACATAAGGAAGCAGCCAAGATGGGAAACAGAAGAAGAAACATGTCACAAATGAAATAACAGGAGAAATCTCCATAAAAACACACACACCTAAATGAAATGGAAACAAGAAAACTACCAGATACAGAGTTCCAAACAATGGTTTATAAGGTTGCGCAAGGAACTTACTGAGAACTTCAAGGAACTTAATGAGAATTTCAAAGAAATTAGTGAGAACATCAACACCATAAAAAAGGACCAGTCAAGAATGAAGCACACACTAACTGAAATAAAGAATAATTTACAGGGGGCCAACAGTAGAGTAGAGGATGACAAGAATAAAATCAAGAATTTGGAATATAAGGAATCAAAAACACCCAATCAAAACAGCAAAAAGAAAAAAAGAATCCAAAAATATGAAGATGATATAAGGAGCCTCTGGGATAAATTCAAGTGTATGAACATTAGCATCATGTGAATAGCAGAAGGAGAAGAGAAGGAGCAAGAGATCGAAAACTTACTTGAAAAAACAATGACAGAAAACTTCCTTTACCTAGTGAAAAAAATAGATTTACAAGTCCAGGAAGCACAATGAGTCCCAAACAAGAGGAACCCAAAGAGGCCTACACAAACACACATCACAATTAAAATGTCAAAGGTTAAAGACAAAGAGAGAATCTTAAAAGTAGCAAGAGAAAAGCAGTTAATTACCTACAAGGCCAGAAGGGAGTGGCAAGAAATATTCAAAGTGATGAAAAGCAAGGGCCTGTGACCATGATTTCTCTACACAGCAAAGGTATCTATATATATAAAAGGATAATATGCTAAGTGTCTGACTGTCCGGGTAATGACATCACATAGCAATGCCCAGCTTCCTCTCCCAAGCGACTAGCCTCCTTGCAGTTTCTTCAGGCAAGTCCAGGAACATGACTTGCTTTATAGCAAGGTGGAAACATTTCACACTGTAACCAAATGTCTGTGAAGCGTTTTCATGTGCCTCATCTCATTTGATCCTCACAGAAGTCTTGGAGTAGGTAGATAGGAGACTTGGTGATATCCTATATTCTTTTCATTAGCCGGAAAACAGAGATTTAGAAAGCTTAGGAGCTTGACCCAACTGAAAAGAAGTAAGAAATGGTGGACCTTGAAAATGACTTCAGGTTTTCTCACTGTGCAGAATATAGTCAAACACTGCTGCAGTTAAATATTTTACCCTTTGTTCTCCCTGGGTGATCTACAATAATAATCTGCTTTGTGTTGATATTTACTACTGCATTGCTGACAATTACCTGAAAGAGAAGTTTGGGTGCTTCACTGGGATGGAAAAAGTTTAGCTAACTCAGAAAGTAGGTCTAATTAAGCAAGTTTCTAAGTTGACTCACACATGCCCGATACATATAAAGCTCTTGCTGGCGCCAATCGCACATGTGTGTTTCGATCTGTCATTGTTGATTGTGAACTTGGTTGACACTTCTATTATAGAGAAAGGGTGAATAATGATATTAAAATATTTCTTTTAATTAATTTCCTTTCTATGTGCATGAATTCATGCACCAGGCCACTAGACATTTAGAATTGAAGGTCAGTAAAGAGCTTCACAGACAAGAAAAAGCTAAAGGAGCTCATCACCATCAAACCAGTATTACATGAAATGTTAAAGGGTCTTCTTTAAGAAGAAGGGAAAAAAAGGAAGGAGAAGAAGAAGAAAATGAAGGAGAAGAAGAAGAAGAAGAAGAAGAAGAAGATCAAAAGTATGAACAATAAAATGGCAATAAATATATATCTATCAACAATTGAATTTAAAAATCAAAATAAATGAACAAGGAATCTAATGAACAAAATAAACTGATGAATAAAAGAACCAGAGGTATGGAAACATGGAACAGACTGATAAATCTTAGAGGGAAGTAAGAGGGTTTCGGGGAAGAGATTAACCAAAGAACCCATATGCATATATGCATTACCTATGAACACAGACAATAGGGTGCTGAAGGCCTGGGGTGGGGTGGGAACTGGTTGGAGGAGAACAATGAGGGATAAAGGGTGGTCCATCTGTAATACTCTGAACAATAAATGGTTTGTATTTTTTTTTTTTTTAAAAAAGAGCTTCCCTAAAAAGGAAAAGCTAAAAGAGTTTATCACCACCAAATTAGTATTATATGAAATGTTAAAGGGTCTTCTTTAAGAAGAAGGAAAAAAATATAAAAAATTGGAACAATAATATGGCAATAAATACATATCTATCAACAATTGAATCTTAAAAACACAATAAATAAGCAGAACAGAAACAGACTCATAGATGGAGAGAACATTTTGATGATTGCCAGATGGGAGAGGGGTTGAGGATATGAATGAAAAAGGTTGAGGGATTAAGAAGTACAAATTGGCTGTTACAGAATGGTCATGGGAATGTAAAGTGCAACCAAGGGAATATAGTCAACAATATTCTAATAAATATGTATGGTGTCAGGTGGGTACAAGATTTACCAGGATGATCACTTAATAAATTATGTAATGTCTAATCACTGCAGCATATACCTGAAACTAATATAATAGTGTATGTCAACTGTAATTAAAAAATAAAAATGATTTAAAATGCAAAGTATTTTTTTGATTTTCAAAGGACCATCTGTCAGTTGACAGCTGTCATAAAAAAAAAAGCAGAGGTGAGGATATAAGACTGACTTTTGAGAGAACAGGTTAACATTCCAACGAGTTTAGTATCTTGCCCACAAGAGGGTGCATTTCCCTAACAAATGTACATTTCCTGCTTAAATTCTGAGCTCACATTCATCCTTTTACTCTGACCTTACATTAAACTTTCCTCACACTCAGAAGTCAAGACACAATGACATCAGAGACTCTAAGAATGAACTCTTTTCCAGGATCAGTGATTACACTGCTCTTAATGTTTGGTAAGTAAAAAGGCACAGAAAACTTAAAGTCTTTCTTTCCATTATGTTGGAAATCTTTAACCATGATTTTCTCTAAGGGGTAAAGCTGCAGATCATGCTCAAGGTAAGCAGAACCATTATTATTATTATTATTATTATTATTATTATTATTTTTCCAGGAAGAAGCAATGGTGGTAATTCAGTGACCCAGACAAAAGGCCAAGTGACCCTCTCAGAAGGGGCTCCCCTGACTGTGAACTGCTCCTATGAAACCACAGGGTACCCCACGCTTTTCTGGTATGTTCAGTATCCCGGAGAAGGTCCACAGCTCCTCCTGAAAGCTGCCACGGCCAATGGGAACGGAAGCAGCAAAGGATTTGTAGCCACATACCGAAAACAACCAAATGCCTTCCACTTGGAGAAAGCCTCAGTCCGCCAGTCAGATTCGGCAATGTACTACTGTGCACTGAGTGACACAGTGACAGGAACTGCAGGGGGAGCTGAGCACAAACTCTGAGCAGCAAGGAGAAGCATGGATGCTCGGCATCTACCTTTAGAGACCAAGATTTAGTTTACTGTTGTTGTCACCCACCACTCCACCCCAGGCACTCTTGTTGGTAAGAAAGTCATCCAGATCAACTCTTAGGAACACAGCAGGAGATCAAGAAGTAACCATGCCTCGCCCTAACTGGTTTGGCTCAGTGGATGGAGTGTTGGCCTGCAGACTGAGGGGTCCTGGGTTCCATTCCTGTCAAGGGCACGTATCTCGGTTGCGGGCTCCTCTAGGGCCCAGGCCCTGGTTGGGGCACATGATCGAGGCAACCGATCAATGTGTTGCTCTCACATCGATGTTTCTCTCGCTTTCCCTCCCTCTTCCACTCTCTGTAAAAAAAGGAATTAATGGAAAAATATCCTCGGGTGAGGATTAACAACAACAACAAAAAAGTAACCATGCCTCACAAGAGGTGCTTTAATGGTGAGAGTGAAAACAGAGTGTGTCACCATAGTTTCTTAATCACAGCTCAAATTTATGATTTTGAATGTCTAAATCTTGAATGAAAGAAATAACCCATGTGTTCATCCTTGCATAAAACTCTAGCTCACTGACTTATCCCAAGTCATGCAGGAAAATATTGTGTTTAGAGACACACCTGCAACAGATGAGGTTTCAAATGTCTCTTTGACAAGCTGGGACATGCAGGCTTGATTTCTAGGGCAACATCAGCCCAAGAAGCAATAGATTCTTAAAGGAAGAAAGAAATACAAGAATGAAAGGAGGAGGAGGAGAGAGTGTTACATATGACCACTCATATGCAAAGAGAAGATGGAACATTTCTCAGTTTCTTTTTGGGCAAATTACATGTCAGGCATGGGGTGGTGTTCTCCATGCACATTAAAGCAAAATTTTGCCCTGGCTAGGTAGCTTAGTTGGTTAGAGCATCATCCCAATACACCAAGGTTTTGGGTTAGATCCCTGGTTAGGGAACATATAAGAAATCAATCAATGAATGCATAAATAAGAGGAATAACAAATCAATGTCTTTTTCTCTCTTTCAAAAAAATAAAATTTTTAAAAGTAAAATTTTATATCTCTGTAATAAAAATAGTGTCTGCATCACAGTAAAATCTCTTCAAATGTTTGTTAAATTAATCAGTGAATAGGAAATTTATTACTGCTATCACAAAAAAGCTACCAATTTTTTCATTAAAAAATTTATTCAACAAAAATTATTTGTATCTACTCTGTGCCAGATCATAATCTAAGATACAGTACACAGAACAAACAAAATTTACTGCCCTAATAGAGCTCATATCTTAATACAGGCCTTCCTCCATGTTTCCATTATTCTAGTCTTTCATGTACATCAGATCATTTAATTCTCTCAAAAATTGTTTTATAGCCCTCTCTGGTTTGGCTCAGTGGGTAGAGCATTGGGCCTGCGGACTGAAGGGTCCCAGGTTCAATTCCAGTCAAGGGCACATGCCCGGGTTGAGGGCTCGATCCCCAGTGGGGAACATGTAGGAGGCAGCCAATTAATGATTCTCTCTCATCATTGATGTTTCTATCTCCCTTTCCCTCTCCATTCCTCTCTGAAATCAATAAAAATGTATTTAAAAAAAAAGAAAACTCCTCATAGAGAGATATTTAAAAATAATTGTTTTATAACCCTAGCTGGTTAGGCTCAGTGGATAGAGTGTCTGCCAGGGACTGAACAGTCCCAGGTTCTATTCCGGTCAAGGGCACATGCCAGGGGTTTCAGGCTTGATTCCCCAGTAGGGGACATGCAAGAGACAGCCAATCAATGATTCTCTCTCATCACTGACGTTTCTATCTCTCTCTCCCTCTTCCTTCCTCTCTGAAATCAATAAAAATATATTAAAAAATGTTTTATATTACTAGGTCCATTGTGAATACACAGATAGTGAGGCACTAAGAGTTCAAGTCACTTATTCATGGTCACATAGGTAGTTAGTAGCAGAGCCAGGACTCAAATGCAGGTTCACCATAGGTGTCTTAAGTATTAACCTAGAGCAGTTATATAAATGTATATACAGATCCCATTGCCAGCAGTAAAGAGGATTCTGAACCAGAAGTTAATCCGAAGTAGATGTGACTGTGAGATGGTCTTTCTGCTCTCACATACAGAATGACTCTTTGAGTAGGTATAAATGTATCCAGAAGAGCCAACTCTGGTGTCTGACGAGCCAGGCAGTAAACTCGAGTCTGCCTTTCATGTGGCACAAGAGAATATAGGAGAGAGGATTTCAATGCAGCCCTGGGCAGTGAGCTTGATAGAGAAAGTATGGAGATGCATCTGAGAGCCTTCTGTATTTTCTGGCTTCATTTTTTAATAGGATAGGGAAAATTTTGGTGAGGATAATTCAAAAAGTGCAAGATACATTTTCCTTAAATTGGGACATCTGAATAGGAAGAATGAAGAAAAGAAAGTTATATTTCAGTTCAGCTGGGATAATTATTGGAAATTGTAGAAGGGCTACAAATTGGTGAGCATAGATACTTGTTGACCAATCTCTTGGGTGTGGCATTTGCTTTTTATTAATTTATTAGAGGTTCGATGCACGAAGATTTGTGCAAGAATGGGCCTTCCTTCCCCTGGCTGCTGGCATTGCCTTAGCTCCATCATCTTTGTTGGGTTAATTTGCATACTTGCTCCTGACTGGCTTGTGGGTGTTGCAAAGGTATGGTCAATTTGCATCTTACTCTTTTATTAGTGTAGATAATTGCAGTGCAATAAACTGCACATATTTAGAGTATACAATCTGACCAATGTTAATATGTCTATGTGCCACAATCAAGGTAATGAACATTTCCATTACCCCTAAAAGGTTTCTTTTGCTCTTTATAATCTCCCCTCCCTCTACTTTGGACCTGAGAAAATTGTTTTCTATCTGTTGCAATAGTTTAGGTATATTGTTTCATTATTGTTTTTCTGTTTGACTCATCTTTAATTTTTGCTTTCTTATCCCTTTTTTACTGACTGTTTTGGATTCCTGGGATACATTTTAATATTCCATTTTAAATATATTGGCTTTTTGGCTGTATCTCTTTGCACTGTTTTGAGCAATTGTTCTAGAGTTTCCAACATACATGCGTACTATTCAGAGTCTTCCTAGAGTTAATATTGTACTATTTCATGTAAAATGTTGAAATCTTGCACAGTATGTGTCTTTATCCGCCAGTACTGAGATTTGTTATAGCTGTTCATGTATATTATATCTACATACATTGAAAACACTGCCAAAATTAGTTGTATGAATTTTAAAACTTAAAGGAAGAATAAGAAGTCTTTTCTACTTAACAGCTATTTATCATGTCTTGTATTCTTCCTTCATTCCTGAAGATTTAAACTTTTCTGTGACACTAGGGATGTATCTAAAATGTTGCATTTTCATTTAACCTTGAAACACTTCCTTTAGCATTTTTTTTAATAGGTCTATATTTTTAAGTTGCCTTCAACTGTAAATGTCTTTATTTCACCTTTATTTTGGAAAGATTTCCACCGGATCTGCAATACTGTGTTGACAGTATGTTTTTTTTTTGCATTTTATTTTAGTTAATTCATTAAATTTTTATTGCGGTAACATTGGTTAATACTATTTTATAGCTTTCAAGTGTACAGTTGATATCTTAATACACTATATTGTACTCTCTACCAAAGTCTAGTTTCCATCTGCCCTCATACATTTGACCCATTTTACCCATTTTGCTTTCCTACCACTCCCCCTTATCTCCGGTAACTACCAATATGTTGTCTATATCTTTGAGTTTGTTTTTGTTTTGTTTGTGTGTTTGTTTATATACTAGTGACCCAGCGCATGCGCCTTCTCCACTCCTCTCCTTCCAGGCTGGCTGCTGGTGAGGGGAGCGGCCACCGCTGGGGAGGCCGGATGCGGGCTTGCGAGGGTGGGGAGCCTGAAGCACCGGTTCCGGCCGGGTGGGTGGGCACTTCTTCCCTGGCTTTTGGAGGGTGTTGGGGATGGGGACGCGCCCCAGCCTCTGCGCTGGGATGGGGCCTGGAAATGAGGAAGGCTGCCCCCTCCCCCACTGCTGGGGGGACTTTGTGGGGAAGGGGCTGTGGATCCCTAGCCCAGACCCACCCTCCCAGGGGCAGGTCTCGGGTTCAGGTGCTGCTGAGGCCTCTGGACCCTTGGGTGCAGGAAGCAGCGTCTGGGTCTGCCCCAGAGCAAGTCCCTGGCTTGGCAGCAGGTGGCGAGAGTAGGCGAAGAAACTGGCCCCGGGGTGGATAGGGGAGGTGCACAGGTGTGCAACGCCGGCTCTGGGGTTGTGGCGGATAACAAAGCGCTGGCATCCCTGGCCTTGACACTGGTGCGTGGGGTCTGAGAACCTGGCAGTGTGCAGGATGCACCTGTCCTGCCTCTGCCTGGCATGGACTCCCCTGATGCACCTCCTGGTCAAGTCCCCACAGGTGCCCGCTGGCACCCAGGGGGATGCAGCATCAAGTCCCTGTCCACCTGCACGCAGCCCCGCCCACCCGTGCGCGCCTGCCCTGCACACAGCCTCCTGGTGATCGTTCCTTTTGGCGTGATGAACACAGGCTTTTTATAATATAGGATATGCTTATGTAATATATATATCCACATATGAGTGAAATCATGCAATTTTTATCTTTCTTGTCGGACTTATTTCACTTTACATAATACCATCAAGGCCCATCCATGTTGTCACAATAATAATATTTCATCTTTTCATGGCTGAGTAATATTCCATTGTGTGTGTATAAATATCTCATCTTCTATCTATTCATTGTTTGACGGGCACTTAGACTGTTTCTATATCTTGGCTGCTGTAAATAATGCTGCAATAAGCATAAGGTTGAGCTTTTTTTTTTTTTTTAAATACATTTTATTGATTCTTTACAGAGAGGAAGGTAGAGGGATAGAGAGTTAGAAACATCAATGAGAGAGAAACATCGATCAGCTGCCTCCTGCACACCCCTCCTGGGGATGTGCCCGCAACCAAGGTACATGCCCTTAACCAGAATTGAACCTGGGACCCTTCAGTCTGCAGGCCGTCACTCTATCCACTGAGCCAAACCGGTTAGGGCAGGTTGAGCTTTTAAAATTAGTGTTTTTTATTTTTCAGACATCGTTTCGTGGTTACTTCGCCATCTCCCATTTATTTATAAAAAAAAAAGTTCCGTCATTTCAACGTATGTACATACGTGCTTTATGTTTTTTATTATTTATTTACCACAAGTAAAGGTCAGAACTTTTTAAATTTAAAATTTTTTTTACTGTTCCACTTCATTACTGCTGTGTATGTGCTCCATGTGAGTGACGTAGGTGCTTTTGTAGGTGGGTTCTGACTTATGGCGAAAATTGAGTTACATCGTACCATAGGAATGGATCTCTGACGTAATCCAAGGACCTACTGTATTTCTTTGTAGTAGGATCATATGGTAGTCCTATTCTTAAAATTTTAAGGAATCTCCATACTGTTTCCCATAGTGGCTGTACCAATTAATAATCCCACATTTTTTTTACTTTAAAGATGTTATTTTACTGTCTCTATGTTTTCACTGTCTCCGTGCTTTGTGATAAGAAATCCATGATTATTAAAATAACTTCTCCCTAGTGTGTACGTGACACACACACACAAACACACATTTATTTTTTCAGCCTATAAATTTATATATATATATATACACATTTATACATTATTTTACATATTTTACATACATTATATATTATTATATAAACTTTGGCTGACAGTAGTTTAATTACGATAGGTTTAAGTATAATTTTCTTTGATTTTTATCCTGTTTTAGTTTTGCCAATATTCTTGAATTTGTAAATTTGTGTCTTTCATCAAATTAGTCATGTTTTTGTCCATTCTTTTTTTTTAACGCATGAAAAGATATTTTATTATTACTATTTTATTTTTATTTTATCTTTATTGTTGAAAGTATTACAGATGTCCCCTTTGTTGTTTTTTCCCCATTGACCCCCCTCTACCCTGTATCAGCCCCTCCCATACCTTCACCACACTATTGTCTGTGTCCCTGGGATATGCATATATGGATATAAGTTCCCCAGTTAATCTCTCTCTGAAATTCATCTGTTCCATGCTTCTATGTCTCTGGATCTATTTTGTTCATCAGCTTATTTTGTTCATTAGATTCCACATATGAGTGAAATCATGTGATACTTATCTTTCTCTGACTGTCCATTCTTTTTAAAAATATCTTTTAGGCTCCAATCTCTTTCTCCTTTCTGGGATTCTAATTACATATATTTTAGACTTTTGTTATATTCTCACATGTCTCTGGGGCTCTGTCCATTTTTTGCTTCAGGTTTTTTTCCTTCTTGTTCTTAAGTTTGATCAGAGTTTCTTAACTTTAGCATTATTAATATTTTGGGCTAAATAAATTTTTACTGGTGGGAGGCTGGTCTATAAATTGAGGAATTTTGGGAAGTACCCAGGGTCTCTACTCACTAGGTGCCAGTACTCTGCCTTTAAGTTGTGGCAAACAAATGTGTCTAGAGTTGGGAAATGTCTTCTTGGGGAGAAGCAGAGTCATACTTGGGTGGTAATTGCTGAATTAGATAATTTGTACTGATCTATTTTGAAGTTCACATACTCTTTTCTCTATCATCTTTATTCTACTATTGAGCCCTTACTGTGAGATTTTATTTCATTTATTGTATTTTTAGTCCTAAAATTTCAATGTGCCTCTTTTTGTAGGTTCTATGTCTTTGTCAAGAATTCTTTTCTTATCATTAATTTTGTTAAGCTAAAATAAAAGGCCTTCCAAAGTGAGAGGTAACAAGCATTTATTTAATATCAATAAAAATAGCTACTAGGAATGCACTGATTCAGGCAGAAGCCCAAATAGTGTTTCAATTACAAGACAAAGTCAATGGGTATCCATGGGAATGGGAAGAGTAAACAACTACATCATGGAAGGAAGCCATTTCTATTGGTGTAGATGACATAACATAGTGATGTTAATTCTAAACAATTAAAAAACTTTTTTTTCAGGCCTGCTGTCACCAGCCTAGTAGTCATAAATAACTATTTGCTTGTTACCTTTGCAAACAAGTCATTGGGAAACAGGGTGACTTTACTAATATACCCAGGTTAAAAGTTATTTTACCTGTCTTAACATTCTGAAGATTTGAGGCATAAGATGTGCAAAGCAGTTCCTCTGGGATGACAGATTTGGCTCCACTTTATATTGTTTTGATAATTTCAAGTGTGCTTCCTTTTACTTCATGGACTATAATTAAAAGAGTTGCTTTTACTCTTTTCTATTAGTTTTAGTTCTATGAGTTTTATCTTAATCATCTTGACAATTGCATCTGTTGATTGCATTATACTTAGATACATATTAGTCAATTTTTCTGGTTCTTTGTGTTAAAAGAAACAGCAGGTCAAAAGTGAAGTTGCTTGCCCCCAGGACTACAAACCAAAACTTAATTGTAATTTCAGCCCCTCCCTGGAGTGTGACCTTGAACCAATCAGTCTGGAATCTCCTGATCAACACTAGTGAGGAGCTTTGCATGATAGGACCCTTGCACCTCCCGCTACTTCAAGAAAGCTGACTCTGCTGGAAACATTTATTTCTTCTTTTGCAAATACATTTCTTTTCCTTCTCTGTTTATTCCTATAAAAAGCTTCCATTTTGTACAAGTCTTAGAACACTTCTCTATTTGCCTCGTTAGATGCTCCTCAATTCATGAATTATTCGATAAAGCCAATTAATTCTTCAAACTTACTCAATTGAATTTTGTTTTTTAATATTTGTATGTTGAATAATTTTGGAATTCATTTTAAACCTTTTAAATGTTATGTAGTATAAATTCTTTTATTAAAAAAATCATCTGGAGATTTTTGTTTTAACATGAAATCAAACTAGTTTAGTTCAGAAGAAAAAAGAGGAGGAGGAAGAAGGAGGAGGAGGAAGAAGAAGAGGAGGAAGAAGGAGAAGAAGGAGAAGGAGAAGGAGGAGGAGGAGGAGGAGGAGGAGGAGGAGGAGGAGGAGGAGGAGAAGAAGAAGGAGGAGGAGGAGGAAGAGGAGCAGGAGGAGGAGGAGGAGAAGGAGGAGGAGGAGGTGAAGAAGAAGAAGAAGAAGAAGAAGAAGAAGAAGAAGAAGAGAAGAAAGAAAGAAAGAAAGAAAGAAAGAAAGAAAGAAAGAGAAAAAAGAAGTTGTGTCTCTCCTTTTGTGAATGGTTGCTCAAATCTCAGTTCAGTTCTCTAATCTTTTGTTATGTTGGTTTGGGTCTTTCTCCATCATGTGTAGCTCAGTGATTAGTAAGAAACTTGTTTGGGGTGGGGGTGGGGGGTCTAACCTCAGGTCAGTTTCTGAAACTGCTACTACATTGGTTTGAGTCTGTATTGCACACGTCCACTCAGAAGTTACTAGTAGTCTGAGACTTGGACAGTGGTTCACATCGCAGCTTTGTTCTCCTGCTGTGTCCAATTTTGGGATTAGCCTGGCCCTTAACCTGTTCTCCATGTTTTTCATGAGGGTATTTCTTTCAATTTTAGTTTTGTGTTTTGCCACCGTGCCATCAGCAGTCTGACATCACAGAAAAGCCCCTGCCCCCAAAGTGTGAAATTTATCCTTCTGTAGGTTGCTTTTCCAATTTTTGACTTCCCTCCACAATATGCCTGCTTTTGTATAATTTTTAGAGTCCACTTGAAAATAAGAATGCTTTCTTGTTTTTGACCATGCCTTAAGTACTAAAATTTTTGCTAAATTCTAAAATTTTTTGAATAATGCATCAACTTCTAAGAGCACGATAGATATGCTACAACTGGTCAAAGACTATGTCTTTTCAGTGCCTAAAACAGTTGTTTTGTTTTCAATTTTCTCCTCTATCTATTTTTAAAAATGTTTTAATATTTTCTTGTTTTTAATGGGCCATGGTTTATGGTGTTCTAGGCTGTCTGTGGAGACTCTTTAATGTTTCTGGCTACCAATATACAGTATGTATTTATTATAATCCAGTCAAAATATTTACCTGAGGATATGTTTTTATTGATTTTTTTTTTAGAGAGAGAGAAAGCGACATCGATGTGAGAAACATTAACTGGTTGCCTCCCATATGCACCCCAAATGGGGACTGAACTCATAACCTAGATATATGCCCTGAATGGGAATCGAACCCGCGACCTTTCGGTCCAATCAACTGAGCCACACCATCTAAGGTTTTGTCAAAATTCTTAAAGGAGAACATTCCATTTATGATGTTATTCTTCTTCAACTATAAGATGCTTCTTTTGCCGCCATTAAAAACTGGAGAATTCCTTTGCATTCTTCCAGTTCAGAGGAAACAGCACTGTGCCAAGGCACCAGAAACCCTGTGGCCTTTGACTCTGTACATGCGGGAGTTTGCCAATGCCCAGCAACACTGATAGGAGTTGAAATGACCACCACCCTGAAAACCAGCAGGGATGACTCCTCATCACTTTTTTATTGTTTCTTTTCTGTCCTAACTTTAGTTCTCAATATGAGCGCATCTACTTTCTGTGTTCTAAAAATAGGTATAAATATTTCCTCTTCAGATGATCTCTACTCTTTTTACTTATGAATTTGGGTATATTCTCTTTTACATGTTTATTCTTTTCGTTAGGAGGACACTTAGAAGAGATGGGAGTGAGTATATAGCCCTAGGACTCAGAAGTTCACATGTACATACTACAAATTCAAAAACTGACAGCATTACTAAATCTTTTATGTGGAAGGCAATCTTAACAGGAACAAATAAGTGAATGAAGAATCCCCAAAGTGGGCTGGGCTCATGCTCCTGGAATCAGAGAAAATAAATATTTCGATGTTTGTCCAAGAGCCCTATTAGCCACTGAGAAAGCAGAGAACTTCTCTATTCTCAGGTTTTCAGAGACAGCTTTCTTGGTGTGGAAGTATGTCCTTCAAGACATGTCTTCCCACCCAGAGTTACTCTTTGCCACATAGCAGCACTGCTCTCCTTTTATAGGCTCTCTCTCTGTTTTCCTCTAGGGTTTCACGAGCATCTTCGTGCATGAGCACCAGGCAAGGGAAATACCTCTGCCATCTTCCATCACCACATGTAGCGCTGGGCCATCCAAAACTCAGTCTGAGGTAATTGGTCTGATTCCAAAGACTCTCATGAACTTGAATTTCACATCAGATAAGCTTTTCAGATCCTGATTACTCATCGAAGTAACTTGTTAGTTTACTCTTATGTGGCACCGCATTTGCAGAGGACTCTAGGACTAATGCACGATCACAATTTGGGAAGGACAAAACATGTGTGGAAGTTTTGATATAGTTCAGAAAATAGAAGGAAAACACTAATTAGTTCTCTGGACCTTTCGTTCTGAAGGTGACCTCCAGAGGGCGATGTTGTGCAAACTAGAGAGCTTGTGGATCAGTATCATCTGCTCAGTTCTCCTCCCTGCAGCTGGCTGAGTACTTTACAGAGACAGGTGACTAGGCTCAGATGTCAGAAAGCTCCAAGCTTATCTAAGCCTGCCCTTCCCTACACCTCTTACTTCCAAGGGCTTGGTTTCTGCAGCCACTTTCCTGCCTGCTCTGAGGAGATTTTCCAGAAAATAGCCCACAGTTTCTACTGTTCTGTCATGCTCCTATTGCTTTTCTCAATACTGGGGATGATATTTGTCCTGAGTGAGTAAAATTTCATCATAGTCTGTAGTTCTACAGATTATGACTAGAAGTACTTACTTCTCATAGCAAAGTCCGTATTGCTTTTACTAATAAAACATTGATTTGCAGAAGATGCCAGAGCCCAGTCAGTGAGCCAGCCTGACCACCACATCAGTGTCTCTGAAAGAGCCTCACTGGAGCTGAGGTGCAAGTATGTCTATGCTGCAACTCCTTCTCTCTTCTGGTACGTCCAATACCCCAGCCAAGGCCTCCAGCTTCTCCTCAAGAACCTCTCAGGAAAGACGCTGGTTCAAGGCATTAAAGGCTTTGAGGCTGAATTTAAGAAGAATGAATCTACCTTCAACCTGAGGAAATCCTCAGCCCATTTGAGCGACTCAGCTATGTACTTCTGTGCTCTGAGTGACACAGTGCCTGAGGCTGCAGGGGGAGCTGAGCACAAACCACTCATCATAGTGGAGTTTTCAGAGACTTAAGATCTGTTCCTGTGGTATCTTTAAAGATCTTATGCTATATGATAGCAAAGGAGGCAAAGAGAGTTGTGCAGACCCAGGTACTTTAAATAATTCCACAATCCCATGCCTGATAAACATTATTTTAAAAAGCTTTCTACTCTTTGTAGAACCTACATAATAATAGTGTTCTAGAATGACGAGGGAGACAGTGTTCCTATCACATAATAATCTTACTTGCCTTGAGGTTGACTGCTTTCAGGGATTTACGCTGTGGGTTTTTATTCATTATTTTGTCTTGCTCTCAACCCAGAAAACAAAAGGTAAACCCCTCAAGTTATTTTCTTATAAGTTTGCTTCCATGTCTACTTGGTCATTCTCAGATAATTTTTTGGGGGGTAATATTTTCCCCTGGGTCTCTCTGTGCCAGTCACAATGTGTCAGAATATTTTCTCTGAGTGTAAGTACATCTAGTCAGGGATTTTGAAAAATTATTGATCAACAGTAAGAGATTGATAATATGTGTGGAGGGCTTTGAAAACTGTCATGGTCATGTTAATTCTGGCAACTATTTAAGAACAGTGTAGAAAGGGAATAAAGGTATAGAGGTCATCATTATTTGTCCAAATAATTTTTCTCAGTTATATACATAGCTTTCTAGTCTTTTAATATCTTAAATTCTATAAATCTACACCAGAAATTTGTGGGTATAATCCATTTTGCTGCTTTCTTCCAGCTACAGACATTTTTCTCTTGCCTTCATGCTAATTTTGCATGATTTCACTGTTGGAATATTAGAGAAGGATTCTGATATGTTAACATTGTCAGAATTAATCACATAGTAAGTTTAGCATTGCCAAACTCTGCTAGAAATATTGATTAAAATTGCAGTGGATAGTAGGTGTTCACTGGACCCAATTTAAATTTATTGTTCAGTTTAAACATTTTTGTCTAGGATGGAAAGAACTGTATAAAAAGCTGCTATAGTCCTTGTGTTCTTAAAGCCTTGAAGAGTAACAAATAATTTGGAGGAAGAGGAGGAGGAGGAGGATCTACTATTTAGCTTACACTGTAATGTATAAAAAGAGACGTGCCTAGGAGCCCCCTAAATATAAAGATATTAAGTAGATTGTGACCAATAGGTCATCTTAGCCAAGTGACAAAGCAGGAGATGAAGAGTAATTTTTAAGGCATAGTGATATGGTTATATGTAATTGTGGGAACCCTATTCAGAGTACGCCTGATGTTCAAGGCCAATTTGAGTGTGGGGGTCCTGTCCAGAGTACACCGGATGCTCAAGGCTAATCTGAGCATGGGAATCCTAATCAAGGCTAATTTCCCAGATGCAGGTGCAAAAGCAAGGACGCAGCAAGCTATACATTGACCCAAAAGACTGCTGTCACTATTTTAATAAGAAGTCTCTTTTGTCTAAGTTAGGTATGTTACTGACCAGCGAGTGCGGGTTTGTGTTCTGAGGAAGATGTATTACTGACCAGCCAGTGTTGGCTGTTTTTACTAGGATGGCTCCTGTACTTGCTACTGTATTAGTAAGAGCTGCCTCTGTAAGGCTACTTTGAAGAACTGCTTTGTCTAATGGCTCCTTAGTAGCAATGGCTGCTTGGGCTGCAATAAAGACTCTCTTATGTGCCTATGACTTCTTAATGTCTTCTCTGTCCAATATCCAGTGTCCAAGGAGGTCCAGCCCCTGGCAGAGGGACTCAGACCCAACAGTAATATATGTGTTTGTGTCATAACATCAAACTTAAGAGACTTAAGCATGCAAAAGGGATGTTAGAAACATAGAATTATGCTTAAGAAGTGTATATTCAATTAATGTTTCTTTCCCTTCTTCCTTCCTTTCTATTTTTGGACCAGACTCTCTTCTACATCTGACTATTTCCAAGGTGACTCACTGTAATTGGCTCAGCTAGTTGCCCAAAGGGACTATGGAGGGTGCTTTATGTAGATTGCTATGAGGAGAACTAGCAGTCTCTTTTGATTTTGAACTCAAGCAGAGTGTGGAAAAATAAGTTCTACACCAAGGACCTGAAGCAGCGGGGGGATCATATCCTTACTCCCATACCTAGCTCTGCCTGAGAAATCCAAGTAGTTTTCTGCTTTCCCTCCATTTTCTCCTTTTATTAATAATTTGTTGTTTATATAATAACAATTTTTATGAGATGATGTCTACAATAAAATTTTATAAAAATAAAGTGAAGATACTGAGTTATTTATTAATGAAATGAATAATTCTAACTTCTCATGTGATTAACTGGTCTTACTAAATACCCCATCACTCTGAAGCATCTGGCCTAATTGAAAGGTGGAATAGCTTACTAGTGAGTGAGTTACAGTGTCAGTTGGGAGACAATATCCTGCCAGGATGGGACTTTGTTAACAGGATTCAGCATGTGCTTTGAATCAGAGACCCTTATATGTACAACAAAGCCATCAAACATGGGTCTGGAAATCAAAAGGTGGATGTGGATTGGCTCCTCTTATTATGCCTGATAATCCACTAATAGACTTTTAGATTTGTCCTTTGGCATCTTTTTGCTGTGTTGATTTTGAGATTTTAGTCCCGAAGGGAAGACATCTTATACCAGGTGACAAAAAGTGTTCCACTCAATGGATGATGAGACTACCTCCTGGACATTTTGGGCCCAAATCATCCAACCAACATGGAAGAAAAAAATCTATTGGCACCCTAGCTGGTATTTCTCAGTGGTTAGAGTGTTGGCCCGAATACTGAAGGACTGTGGGTTCAATTTCTGGTCAAGGGCACATACCTTAGTTACAGGTTCATTCCTGGCCCCAGTCAGGGCACATGTAGGAGGCAACCAGTAGATGTGTCTCTCTCACATCGATGTTTCTCTCTCTCTCTCTCTCTCTCTCTCTCTCTCTCTCTCTCTCTCTCCTTCTTTCCTTTTACCATCACTCTCTAAAAATCTATTGGATGGAATGATTGATCTGGATTAACAAGTGGAAATTGTTTTGCTTATACATAATGAAAGCAAGGAATACTCTGAGGCCAATGGTAAAGCTAATAGAGAATATAGCAACCAAAACGGAAATAGGACAATTAAATACAGATCTTTTTGAAATAAAAGTTTGTATCATTCAACTATGCAACGAGCCCAGACCAACAAAGGTTTTGCCTGAGGGTAGTGGAAATATGAAGCTGTAATGGCTGAAGTAAGCCATTGTGATCCATGACAGAATAAAAAACTATAGTACTTTTGCATATTTTTAATTTGCTTATTTGCTTGTTATATATGTATGTGCCAAACATTTCTTCTCCCCTTCATATTTTTATTTTATATACAAATCATTGGAAAGTAACTTTACAATGTAATCTTAAGGTAATAGAATTTTCAGAGGGAATTTGAATTTGAAGAGTTATTTATATAATCAGTGATGGCACAATTGCAACTGTGCATTTTGTCACTTTGGGGAAAGGGCGAGAAGTTCTTGTAAGAAGGGTAGCTATATCCATATGTGTTTCATATGTGTGTAAAAGATTGTATATAGAACCTGAGTAGTCAAATTGATTTATTGACCCTTAGCTCCCAATTCACTATTTGCTTGTTCCATGACAATAGACATAGACCCTTCAAGTATTTTCTTTGGCCAGTGGCACAATGTTAAACTTTGTAAGTAGAGGGTACAGAAGGAAAGGTTTTGTTTTTTCCTGGTTTTTGTTTACCCTCTTGGCAGGATCATGCAGCATGGGAGACTTTGCCAGTGAGCAGCTCACACAGTGCACCGGCACCAGGTTCCTGCAGTGCAGTGACCAGCAGCACCCAGAGGACAGCAGCTTCCCCCAGCATCCCCAGGCTTAGTGGTTTTGTTGAAGAGTGCCTCCAGTGAGACACTTACCTGTGGACATCTTTTCCCAACCCAGGGAGGATGGTTTTGTGGTGAAGGGGTGGAACAAAGTTATCTCTATCTTAAGGTTCTTGTATCTGTTCTAACATCAGATAGACATGAGACACATTAACAAGAGTAAATAACTAAATGTAATATACACACATGTAGGAGAACCTTACATATATGAGAGTCAGAGATGCCACATGCAGGAAAGGTTCAGACATAGAAAGAGAACATGGGCATATAAGACATTGGAACTAGGGATGAGGTAAAATGCGTTAGGGGCTTCAAAATGTCCTGTAGGATGATAAATAAAGTGAACTTCTATTTAGTAAACAGCAGTTTGTCATGCCCTATACTGTACATAGGTCAAAAGGGATTATTCTGTTAATTTGAGTTCTCCTAGGTAGTTAAAGGGAGGGTCAGAAGTTTCTCATGAGCCTGAAGCTAAATTGCCTTTAGAAAAGGTCTCTTTTCCTCTTTATAATCATGTTCTTGAGGTTCAGTACTCTGTTATAATCAATAATTATTTATATTAAGCTTCTCCTATTCAATTTACTGTGTAATTTCTCTCTCCAGATTTCATCAAATTCATTAATTTTCAAGGAACTCAATCATGCTAGGGCGCATCCTCCACTTCTCCACCTCCAACTCTATTTGGGAAAGTAAAGCAAATTTATTATTTACTAGAGGCCCGGTGCACGAAATTCGTGCACGGAGGGGGGTTGTCCCTCAGCCCAGCCTGTACCCTCTCCAATCTGGGATCCCTCTCACAATCCAGGACTGCTGGATCCCAACTGCTTGCCTGCCTGCCTTCCTGATTGCCCCTAACCGCTTCTGCCTGCCAGCCTGATCACCCCCTAAGCACTCCAATGCCAGCCTGTTTGCCCCCAACTTCCCTCCTCTGCCGGCCTGGTTACCCCTAACTGCCCTCTCCTGCAGGGTTGATCACCTCCAACTGCCCTCCCTTGCAGGCCTGGTCCTTCTCAACTGCCCTCCCTTGCAGGCAGGGTGCCTCCCAACTGCCCTCTCCTGCTGGCCATCTTGTGGTGGCCATCTTGTGTCCACATGGGGGCAGGATCTTTGACCACATGGGGGCAGCGATATTGTGTGTTGCAGTGATGATCAATCTGCATAGTACTCTTTTATTAGATAGGATGACATTTCTTTTTTTTTTTTTTTTATCCTCACCTGAGTATATGTTTCCATTGACTTTTAGAGAATGTGAAAGAGAAAGGGAAAGACAGAGAGAAACATCAAAGTGAGAGGAATACTTAGATTGCTTGCCTCCTTCCTGAGCCCTGACCTGGGCCCCAGCCAGGGAGGAGCCTGCAACTTAGGTACATGCCCTTGATCAGAATCTAACCTGGACTCTGTGGTTGGCAAACCTAGACATTATCCACTGAGCCAAACCGTGTAGGGCAGGTTATGACATTTCTTAGCCCTCCAGCAGTGGACCTTCATTTTTTTCTCCAGGAGTGTGGTGGAAAAGCCCTAGATCACTTTTTTGGATTCTTATACACAAGTTACTAAGAATATTACCAGTGGCATACAGGGAGCTTAGCCAATGAGTGGTCAGAAAAGGTATTTCCTCTGTAGTTCACACCTATCTCCTGTGATCTCCGGCTCCACCCCTACCAAGGCCTAAAGCCTCCAGCCCTGGGCAGGGACCCCCAGCTGGCTCTGATCGCCCTGCTCTACCCCCAGCCAAGGCCGCAAGCCTCTGTTTGAGGCTCGGCCCCTGGGCAGGGACCCCCAGCTGGTTCCAATTGCCCACAGACACCCACAGCTGGCTCTATTGCCCGGCTCCACCCACGGCCAAGGCTGCAAGCCTCTAGACTTGGGCTCTGGGCAGGGACCCCCAGCTGGCTCCGATCGCCCACAGGGGACCCCAGCTTGCTCTGGGCAGGGACCCCCAGCTGGCTCCGATCGCCCACAGGGGACCCCAGCTTGCTCTGATTGCCAGGCTCCGCCCCAGCGGCCAAGGCCACAAGCCTCTGGCAGAGGCTTGGGCTCTGGGCAGGGACCCCCAGCTGGCTCGGATCACCTGCAAGGGACCCCAGTTGGCTCCGCTGGAGGGCTCCACCCCAAGCCAAGGCCTAAAGCCTCTGGCTGAGGCTTGGGCCCTGGGCAGGGACCCCCAGCTGGCTCCAATCACCTGCAGGGACCCCCAGCTGGCTCCGCTGGTGGGCTCCACCCCCAGCCAAGGCCTAAAGCCTCTGGCAGAGGCTTGGGCTCTGGGCAGGGACCCCCAGCTGGCTCCGATCCCCCTCAGGGGACCCCAGCTGGCTCTGATCGCCAGGCTCCCATCACCAGGCTCCGCCCCAACGGCCAAGGCTGCAAGCCTCTGGCCAAGGCTTGGGCTCTGGGCAGGACCCCCAGCTGGCTCTGATCTCCCCGCTCCGCCCCCATCCAATGCCGCAAGCCTCTGTTTGAGGCTCGGCCCCTGGGCAGGGACCCCCAGATGGCTCTATCCGCCGCTCCATCCAAGGCCAAGGCCTCAAGCTTCTGTTTGAGGCTTGGGCCCTGGTCAGGGACCCCCAGCTGGCTCCAATCACCGCAGGGGACCCCAGCTGGTTCCAGTGGCCCAGCTCCACCCCCAGCCAATGCCGCAAGCCTCTGGCTGAGGCTCGGGCCCTGGACAGGGACCCCCAGCTGGCTCCGATCGCCTGCAGGGGACACCAGCTGGCTCTGATAACCTGTGGGGGACCCCTGCTGGCTCTGATCTTCCCCTCTGATCTTCGGCTCCAATATCCCAGTTCCAACAACTGCTCTCCGAGGCTGCAGCCATCTTGGTTAGGTATATTTGCATATCCGCTTTCTGATTGGCTGGTGGGCGTGACCGGTGGGCGTGGCTTGTGAGTGTAGCGGAGTGATGATTTGCATATTACTGTTTTATAGATAGGATTGGTTTTATTAATATAATTATAAACACTTCATATAATAAAAACTGATATTAAGAGGAATTTGGAAATATTATATCAATGAACATAATTTTGATTTTTCACATTTTGTGCTTATTTGACAAAAAATTTCATTATAGAAGGCAAATTGTAATCAACAATGAAAGAGATTATTTTAATTTAAATACAAATGAGCATTCATTCACTAATGAGAATGTGTTTGAAGACTGTAGTTCCAAGTCATCTTTTTTACGTAACTCTCTTAATACATCTTTATTTCTGATTTTTTAAGGTCTTTAAAAAATATACATGTTTATTGATTTCAGAGAGTAAGGGAGAGGGAGAGATAGAAACATCAATGATGAGAATCATCGATTGGCTGCCTTCTGCAGGCCCCACACTGGGGCTTGAGCCTGCAACCTGCATGTGCCCTCACTGGGAATCAAACCGTGACCTCCTGGATCACAGGTTGATGCTCAACCACTGAGCCATGTCAGCCTGGCTAGGTCTTTAAAATGGGTTGAAAGGCAAAAGTAGTTTTAAAATAGTCTGAAGACAAAATACTTCAATCACTTGTACAAAATTTCATGTGTCCCTTTTCAGTCAACCCACCTTCTGAACACAATGGCTATTCTTTTTTTTTTTAAGCCAATGGCACCATAATATTTTATTATTACTTAGTTATAACATACCTTAATAAAGTACACACATCTTCATTATATCCCCTATGTCACTGCCACTCATGTCAAGAAGGCATTGAATTTCTACCTGGTCAATCCACCTCCATCTTAACATTACTTTGACTTTTGTCTTTGAATATTAGTTTAGTTTGTTCTTGAACTTCATGTATATGGAATAATACAGTGTGCACTCTTTTGTGTCTGCTTCTTTCACTCATCATTATGCCTGTGAGAGTCATCTATGTAGTTGTGTGTAACAATACTTTTTCATTGATTCTTTGTTTTTCTGTGTAGTAATCTATACTAATAAAAGGGAAATATGCTAATTAGACAGGGAGACCTTCCAGGAGACCTTCCGAATGTCCTTCCGGACAAAGCCATGGTGGCGGGGTCAAGGCAGAGGTGGTTAGGGGCAATCAGGCCTGCAGGGGAGGGCAGTTGGGGGCAAGCATGCCAGTAGGGGGGGGGGGAGTTGGGGGTGATCAGGCTGGAAGGGGGGGGAAGTTGGGAGCAAGCAGGCTGGCAGGGGTGGGCAATTGGGGGTGAGCAGGCTGGCGGGGGTGGCAGTTGGGGGTGAGCAGGCTGGTGGAGGTGGCAGTTGGGAGTGAGCAGGCTGGCAGGGGAGGGCAGTTGGGGACAAGCAGGCTGGCAGAGGGGGCAGTGGGGGTGAGCAGACTGGTGGGGGGGCAGTGGGGGCAAGCAAGCCAGCAAAGGGTGGCAGTTGGGGGCGAGTAGGCCTGCAGGGTGGGCAGTTGGGGGTCAATAAATAGGGATGCTCAAAAAGTTTTATTATGGTGTTGTATTTCATAGATAAAAAATCAACAGCTTTACTGTTCATCAATATGGGAAGGGCTTTATATACAGCAGTATATCCATCATATAATGCAGCAGAAAGACCTACAAGATTTATTGAGTTTATAAAGCAAGTTACAGAAAGTTATGTACAATATGTATATTTGTATGAACTAGAACACTGTAAATGAAATATTACATATTTTTTTGTTGATTTATATATTTGGTATACACATGTAACTCTATAGTAAAACACCTGAAAGCATCAACTCCAAATTGAGGAATGATGAAAAGGTCAAAATTGGGAGTGGTAGTCAAAGTGGATTTTAGTCTATGTGTAAAGTTTTATTATTTTAATAATTTAAACAGTCATGAGTTCTTCTTAGTGTTAAAATTGATAAAAAGTTATACAAGCCATTGTAAAGGCATATCCATAGTCTCCTCTATTCTTTTCATGGAAAAGGGAAAAGGAGAAAGTGACACTTTCTTCATAAGATTTTTGTTCAACCATCCCAATTATAAGTAGTTTTCTTTGGGATCATATAACTTTTCATTTTCACTCCTCTTAGGGTCCTACTCTTTGACTGTAATATAGTTACGTATAATTTTGTCTTCCCCAGTAGACTGTAAATACTTTCTCGTTTCTTGTATATATCCTTAAGACCTAGTAAATTGCCTCATTTATGATAAAACTTCAGCAAATGCTTATGGATTTTGAACTAAGTAAAAGATATTAAATAGCATAAGATGAGAAATGCCACATTATTTTAATATATTCATTTAATGGAATGACATTTTACAAGGAGAAAGTCATTCATTTTAATCCCACTTAATCTAATGATGTATTTTGTTTCCTGACTATTTGCATTTCCTTCAGGAAACTTGGAGTGAATAGGGCTGGGGTGGTGTGACAGTTGAGTTAGCTGGGCTGAAGTCCTCTTTATTTACAGTTTTAATCCACTAGGGGACACTGTTAGCTTTACAAGAAATGACTTTTTCTGATGGTTCCAGAAAGTTGAACAGTTAAGAGAGGAGACCAGAGAGCATGTGAGCCAGTCATATTATAGACAGAAAGGGTGGGGAGAGGAGAAACAGTGTTTATGTAAAACTCATCTCAATTTTCAGTTCTGCCACTATGTAAACTTCAGAAAGCTGGAGTCCATACTCTATAACTTCATTATGAGAATGATTCTCTCAGCTGAGTTAAGGGAGTAGGGATGTCATTGTTCACTGTGAACATGAAAGCTCAACAGTAAACATCTGTATAGCCTGCTTTCAATTTTTATGATTAAAGTTTCTGAAATCTATAGGCAGTAATTATTCCAATACCCCAGATATCTTTAATTTTAAAAAGTTTGTTTTTGTTTTTATTGATTTTTAGAGAGAGAGAGAGAGAGAGAGAGAGAGAGAGAGAGAGACATTGATTTGTTGTTCCACTTGTTTATGCATTCATTGGTTGATTATTGTATGTGCCCTGACCGGGGATTGAACCTGCAACCTTTGGGACAATGCTGTAACTAACTGAGCAACCTGGCCAGGATTCCTTCCTTTTGATATATTTCCCCTGAGACTAGAAGAAACGAGAATAACAAGGAGAGTAGAAGAAATAAATAAGAAATATCAATAGAAAGAGGAAAGAGAAAGGACAATATTTAATTGATCAGCACTGCATGGGTCTGCAGGGTGTCCAAGATTGGACAGAAGAAGAGAAGAGGTGGAAATTAAGTCAGAGTGGCCATTATACACATACTTATGTTTCACCAACTGAACTTCTGTTGGAATAATTGTTTATGTTTGTGGTGACTGTAGGTCCTGGGTTTGTAAAACTCTTCGGATTTCAGGATAACATATTTACTTCTTAAGTACACAATGCACGTTATTATATCATTTTTCTCTACCAGAATTCTTCTTTAACTGGGTTCTTAAACTCTATGTCAAACTATGCAATTTGAAAATGAGGTCATTCTTCCAGGTTCTACTTCAAAGCTTCATGATTCTCCAAGGCTCTCCTTAATCCAGCTGACACTCTGATTTTGCTCAAAAATATCATCCACCCTTCCTCACACACTAACACAAACTTCTCCTCCATAAAGTATTTTTAAAAAGCATCTTATAACTTCATATATTGGAAACATTGACTGCTCCTCTTCTGCACCGTGTACTACAATTGTGCCTTTTCACTGGGCCACTGTGGGTGGAGTTTCCTGTTAACATGAATGACAGACTTGGATGTGATTGGTGCTCAGTGACGTTGGTGGAACATATTGACTGTGAGACAAAATTTGCCTTGGTCCAGGACTCTACACTCTCCAGAGCAGGGGCAAAGGCACCACAGCAATTGGGCACGAAATAATGGAGAGACACCTGGGGGTGCTGCTGGGGCTTCTGTGGGCCCAGGTTTGCTGTGAGTTGGGGTGTCCCAGGTGGGGAGCTGGGGAGTGTTCCATAGCTGACAGTGGGAGGGGGAGAGGGAGAGCTGACACAGAGCTCCTTCTTTGGTGTTTCTTGGGATATTTTACAGGTTTAGAAACTTGGGGCGGGGGCAGGATGGGGGGATAAGGACACATATGTAATACCTTAATCAATAAAGAAAAAAAAAAAGAAACTCTATCAATCACTCCCAGTGACATTACATTTGTTTGTTTTTTTCTTTCCAAGCAGGGGTGAGAGGGATGAAGGTGGAGCAGAGTTCTTCAGCTCTGAGCTTCCAGGAGGGAACCAGCTTTACTCTGAGGTGCAATTTTTCTACCACAGTGCTCTATATGCAGTGGTTCCGACAGAATCCTGGGGGCGGCCTCATCAATCTATTTTACGTGACTTCACGGACAAAGCGCAAGGGAAGGTTAAGTGCCACAGTGGATTCCCAGGACCTGTACAGTGCCCTGAACATCACAGCCTCCCGACTGGAGGACTCAGCCACCTATCTCTGTGCAGCGTGTGCACAGTGCTGCCAGGTGATCTGCAGTCTGTACCCAAACTGCAGCTGGGCCTGCAGCCCCACCCCTTCCACAGTAGCCTTTGCACAGTAAGCTTGGGGCAATCTTGGGCTCTATAGGGCCCCCAAAGACAGTGGCAGTAAACCTTGTTGGTAAATTATCTCTATATCTCTCTTTATAAAAACCTAAGCGACCGAACGACCGGAATTACTGGAATGACCAGTTGACCAGTCACTATGAGACACAGTGACCACCAGAGGGCAGATGCTAAAAGCAGGAGCTGCCCCCTGGTCGTCAGTGTGCTCCCACAGCCAACCTCCCCTGGCTGGCCAACTTCCCGCGGTCCCCCTCCCCTGGCCTGCCGGCCCTGATTGCCCCTATTGGGGCCTGTCGGCTAACCTCTCTCGGCCCCTTCCTTTCCCTCTTCCCCGCCCACAGGCCCTGATTGGCTCCTCTCCCCCAGCCAGCCAGCCTTCCCCTGGCCAGCCCCAATTACCCTGATCTGGACTGGGCGAATAGGCCCCAATTGGCCCTGATCGCCTGCCAGGCCGAGGGACCCCACCTGTGCACAAATTCATGCACCAGGCCTCTAGTTACAAAATAAAAATGTATATGTTGACATTGTAATAAAGCATATAAGAAAGGTATAATTTTCAAAAAGTTTAGAGACTATTGCTTTAAAAATTGCTGCAAAATTGGAAAGCAAATATTCACAGGCTTAGATATAGAAATTAAATGTAAAGATAATGCCTTCAAGGAAAAGTACCATTTCCATGTGAAGTTTCAAACTACTTCAACTATTAACACAGAAGATAATTAAAAATTATTTTTTATAGTTAAAGAGGCAGTCCTGAGGTGCATAAACAAGCATTCTGAATTATTATATACAAATAATTAAGCCACTTTTAGTTTCTTATAAGTCCTCCACAATTATAGAAAATGTCAGAGAAAACATTATAATGCCACTGTATAAATTTACATTTAAAATTAATTCTGACTTACATGAAGCTGATTGGTCTGAAGAGTTAAATATTTTTAAAAAAATGTATTTTATTGATTTTTTTACAGAGAGGAAGTGAGAGTGATAGAGAGTTAGAAACATCGATGAGAGGAACATCAATCAGCTGCCTCCTGCACACCCACTACTAGGGGTGTGCCCGCAACCAAGGTACATGCCCTAGACCGGAATCGAACCTGGGACCCTTCAGTCCGCAGGCTGATGCTCTATCCACTGAGCTAAACCGGTTAGGGCAAGAGTTAAATATTTTATAGAAAAACTGGCCCACTAGAGACATCAGCTGTAGATTTACTAGAATTTATATTTAAAACTCACCTAGACATTTATGCTAATGTTGAACAGCATAGAAAATATTCCTAAAATCCCTAGTATCATTTGCATCAACAGAAATATCCTCCTCAAAATTAAAAACCATCAAAAATTTTGTTTGCAATCTTGCATTTGGCAACTGCAATGGACATTTCATTCAATTATATTGATTGAAATGTGTTACTAAAAGTATGAATTTTAATAGCTTACTAAATTAATTTATAGAATAGCAATCCAGGACCCCCCCCCCACACACACAACAAAAAGCTTTTTTTTTTTTTTGGGGGGGGGGTGAATTCTTTAACAGAAAAATAAAGAATAGCAAGCCAGAAAAATCTTATATTGAAAGATATCACATTAATAAAGTATTCTTAGTTATTGTACTATTTACAATTATAATTCCCAATTTTTTTTGCAATGTAAGTTTATATTGTTTTACATTATGCTTACCATTTACAACAGCATGGATGGAATTGGAGAGCATTATGCTAAGTGAAATAAGCAAGTCAGAGAAAGATAAATATCCCATGATCTCACTCATTTATGAAATATAATGAACAACATGAACTGATGAACAAAAACAGATTCAGAGACAGAGAAACATTGATCAGACCATAAAACTTCAGAGAGAAGGTAGGGCAGGGTGGGGGTAAGGGGGAGAAATCAACCAAAGGACTTGTATGCATGCATATAGACCTAACCAATGGACACAGACAACAGGGGGGTGAGGGCATGAGTGGGGGGGATGGGGGGAAATGGTGGGATAAGGACACATTTGTAATAACTTAATCAATAAAGAAATTTAAAAAATAAATCCAATTACCTATATAATAAAGAGGTAATATGCAAATTGACCCTCATGCCCATGCAAAAGATGGCCACTCCATGTGGTTCAAAGATGGCCACAACAAGATGGCCGGCAGAGGAGGACAGTTAGGGGCAACCACGCCAGCAGGGGCGGGCAGTTGGGAGGGTCTAGGCTGGCAGGGGAGAGCAGTTGGGGGCAACCAGGCCAGAAGGGGAGGGCAGTAGGGGGGTACCAGGCCTGCAGGGGAGGGCTGTTGGGGGCAACCAAGCCAGCAGGGGAGAACAGTTAGGGGCAACTAGGCTGTCAGAGGAGAGAAATTGGGGGCAACCAGGTCTCAGGGGAGGGCTGTTGGGGGCAACCAGGTCGGCAGGGGAGGGCAGTTGCGAGCAACCAGGCTGGCAGGGTAGGGCAGTTAGGGGTGACTAGGCAAGCAGGGGAGGACAGTTGGGAGGGACTAGGCTAGCAGGGGAGGGCAGTTGGGGGCAACAAGGCTGGCAGGGCAGGTCTGTTAGGGGCAACTGGGCCAGTAGGGGAGGGCAGTTAGGGGTGACCAGGCAAGCAGGGGAGGGTAGTTGGGGGCGACCAGGCTGACAGGGAAGGGCAGTTGTGGGCAACTGGGCAAGTAGGGGAGGGCAGTTGGGGGTTACTGGGCCAGCAGGGGAGAGGAGTTGGGGTTGACCAGGCCAGCAGGGGGGGCAATTAGGGGGGATTAGGCTGACAGGGGAGGGCAGTTGGGGGCAATAGGCCTGCAGGGGAGCGCATATGGGAGGTAACATGCCTGCAGGAGAGGGCTGTTGGGGGCAACCAGGCCAGCAGGGGAGGGCAGTTGGGGATGATTGGGCTGGCAGGGGAGTGGTTAGGGGGTGATCAGGCTGGCAGGCAGAAGCTGTTAGGGGCAATCAGGCAGGCAGGTAGGCAGGTGAGCGTTTGGGAGCCAGCAGTCCCAGATTGGAGACGGTGCAGGCTGAGCTGAGGGACACCCCCCCTCAGTGCAGTAATTTTGTGCACCGGGCCTCTACTGTTTTATAAGAAGGTATTTTTAAAAGAGAGTTTTATATTTTATTACATAACTAGAGGCCTGGTGCACGAAATTTGTGCACGGCGGGGGTGTGTGTATGTGTCCCTCAGCCCAGACTGCACCCTCTCCAATCTGGGACCCCTTGAGGGATGTCCGACTGCCCATTTAGGCCCAATCCCAGTAGGCTCAGGCCTAAACGGGCAGTCGGACATCCCTCTCACAATCTGGACTGCTGGCTCCCAACTGCTCACCTACCTGCCTTCCTGATTGCCCCTAACTGCTTCTGCCTGCCAGCCTGTTCATCCCCTAAACACTCCCCTGCCAGCCAGATTGATGCCTAACTGCTCCTCTGCCAGCCCGATTATCCTTAACTGCCCTCCCCTACCAGCCTAGTCACCTATAACTGCCCTCCCCTGCCAGCCTGGTCACCCCTAACTGCCCTCCCCTACCGGCCTAGTCCCCCCACCTGTCCTCCCCTGCTGACCTGGTCACCCCTAACTGTCCTCCCCTGCCAGCCTCATAGCCCCTAACTGTTCTCCCCTGCAAGTCTGGTCCCCCCAACTGCCCTCCCCTGCAGGCCTGGTCCCCCCTAACTGCCCTCCCCTGCAGGCCTGGTTCTCCCCACAACTGCTCTCCCCTGCAGGTCTGGGTCCCCACCCTCCCAACTGCCCTTCCTTGAAGGCCCAGTCACCCCCAACTTCCCTCCTCTGCCAGCTTGGTCACCCCTAACTGCCCTCCCCTGAAGGCTTGATAATCCCCAACTGCTTGCCCTTGCAGGCCTGGTCACCCCAACTTCCCTTTCCTGCAGGCCTGGTCCTCCCCAACTGCCCTCCCTGCAGGCCTGGTCCCCTCCAACCACTCTCCCCTGAAGGCCTGGGTCCCTCCCAACTGCCCTTCCCTGAAGGCCCAATCACCCCCAACTTCCCTCCTCTGCCAGCCTGGTCACCTCTGACTGCTCTCCCCTGCAGGCTTGATTGCCCCAACTGCCCTACCTTGCAGGCCTGGTCCCTCTCAACTGCCCTCCTCTGCTAGCCTGATTGCCCACAACTGCCCTCCCTTGCAGGCCTGGTCCCTCCCAACTGCCCTCTCCTGCTGGACTGATCACCCACAACTGCCCTCCCTTTCAGGCCTAGTCCCTCCCAACTTCCCTCCCCTGCTGGCCATCTTTTGGCGGCCATGTTGTATCCACATGGGGGCAGCCATCTTGTGTGTTGGAGTGATGGTCAATTTGCATATTACTCTTTTATTAGATAGGATAGAGGCCTGGTGTACGGGTGGGGGCCGGCTGGTTTGCCCTGAAGGGTGTCCCAGACCAGAGTGGTGATTCCTTTGGGGCGTGGGGTGGTCTGGGAGAGGGGCATGTGGTGGTTTGCAGTCCAGCCACGCCCCCTAGTGACCCAAGCATAGGCCAGGGCCAGCTGGAAGCAGGTATCTGGGATTCATTTATCTTCTATAATTGAAACTTTGTAGCCTTGAGTGGAGGCCAGGGCAGGCCAAGGCAGGCCAGGGCGGGCAGGAAGCTTGGCTTCCTCCATTGCCGGGGGCAACCCAAGCCTCTGGCTCACTTCAGCTCTGTGGCGGCCACCATCTTAATTGGGTTAATTTGCATACTCGCTCTGATTGGCTGGTGGGCGTAGCAGAGTGATGGTCAATTTGCATGTTTCTCTTTTATTAGTGTAGATATCACCTTTTCTTTTTCTCCCTTTCTTTCTTTCTTTCTTTCTTTCTTTCTTTCTTTCTTTCTTTCTTTCTTTCTTTCTTTTTTTGTACAAGAGCCTCCAAACTTTCATTCTGAACTGGGTCCCACAAATGATATAGCTGGCCTAGCTAGGAATTTTGAACACTCTGGTAAACTTGGGAGGACGGAGCTAGAAGCCAGAAAGCAACCAGACTGTTTGAGAAAGCACTTTTTCCTTGGCATATGAGTACCTTATCTCCTCCAGCTTCTACAAGTGGCTGAGATTTTTTCTTACAAGAAACATATTTCTCCAGAAAGGAACATTCTGTTTACCCATAACTCAGCCACCAAGTCATTCCTCATTGCACTGTCTATGGTAATCTTTACACTCAGTGGTAAAGTCTCATTTTATTCCATTTTAGAATGGATTTAGGTTCTCCTTGATCCACCACTGATCTTATAGGAGAATTGACAACCCAAATAAGAACCCATCCTGAGGACCCTGCCACTGAAGAGGCCCCAGGGTTGGTTGGGGGCAACCTCAGACCCACTAGATTACATGTGGATGTGGAAATGGTCTTGGGATTCCAAGTTCTAGGACAATATCTTCCCACTCTCATACCACTCTGTATTGTTCACAACCAGTCCTCAATAAATTTTTGTTGTTAAATAGTGTAAAGAGAATTTTAGAGCTAGAAGAGCATTTAGAAATCCTTTAGTACAACTTCATTTGAAAAGACAGAAACTAAACCCAAAATGCAACTATGAAACCATTAGATAGTAAGTTAACTGGGAGTAGAAAGAAATGGAATTACCTCACTTTTTTTTAGCATTATTTTCCCTGCTTCTTTCCTGTGGGAACATATGCTGAGCAAAGAGAAACTGTGTAACGCAAGCCCAGTCACTTAGAACTCTGCAGTTTGGGTCTGAGAAAACTTTGGTTCAATCAGTTTGAACACTGGAAGGGAGAATTCAAAATTTTTAGAAATGTTTGACACTTTGGGCAGGAAAGATGACCCAGGCTGAGCTGTTGTAGTTACCAGCAAATCAGTTCATCACTCATTGGCTTCTGTAGGAGAAAGTCAAAAGATTTTCCTAGAAACAGCAAATATATTCATTATCCTAGGTCAGTGGTCGGCAAACCACGGCTTGCGAGCCACATGTGGCTCTTTACTGCAGCAATCTTGAGAAAGAAGAACAAAGTAGGTAGGATCTCAATACCAGATATCAAGCTGTATTACAAAGCCACTGTTCTTAAAACAGCCTGGTACTGGCACAAGAACAGACATATAGATCAATGGAATAGAATATAGAACCCAGAAATCGACCCAAATCACTATGCTCAAATAATATTTGACAAAGGAGGCATGAACATAAAATGGAGTCAAGATAGCCTCTTCAACAAATGGTGTTGGGAAAATTGGACAGATACATGCAAAAAAATGAAACTAGACCACTAACTTACACCATACACAAAAATAAAGTCAAAATGGATAAAGGACTTAAACATAAGATGGGAAACCATAAAAATACTAGAGGAATCCATAGGCAGAGAAATTTCAGACATATGCCGAAGGAACTTCTTCACTGATACTGCTCCTAGGGCAATGGAAACTAAAGAGAAAATAAACAAATGGGACTATGTAGGAATCTCTTTCCACGTCCCGAGTGGTTTAGGGTTTCAGTTTAGGGTTTGAGTTCTGGAGAAGGGTCGCACATAAATGAAAAGAGACTTGAAGAAATTCAGTTTGGCGATATGGGGGGCCAGGCGGTAGTTCAACTTTAGTGGGAGAACTACTCACTGCTCTGGCCCTGCCATCCCTTTTATTGAGGCTTTGGGGACACCATCTTAGGCAAGATAAACAGAAATTTACATGTAGCCCTTAGGCAGGAAATAACAGAAACTTACATGGGACAAACAAAGGTGGAGGCGGCTTCAGCTAACAATGTCTCAAAGGATGAGTGGTTAGAGCAATTAAGGTTGTTGACCAGCCTTCCTGGCTTCCTGTCAACATCTCTTTTTTAGTGAAACTGATTTGTTTCCGGCACCACTACATCAAAATAAAAAGCTTTTGCACAGCAAAAGAAACCATCAACAAAACAAGAAAGCCCACTACATGGGAGAACATATTTGCCAATGACATCACCAATAAGGGTTTAATCTTCAACATTTACAGGGAACTCATACAATTTAACAAAAGGAAGATAAACAATCCAATCAAGAAATGGGCAACGGACCTAAACAGACACTTTTCGAAGGAGGACAGAAGGAAGGCTAAGAGACATATGAAAACATGCTCAAAGTCACTAATTATCCGAGAGATGCAAATCTCTCTTTGTTTCTTGATGAATTTTGCTAATGGTTCATCAATATATGTTTTCAAAGAACCACCTCTTTGTTCCATTGATCTTTTGTATTGTTTTTTAAAATCTCTATTTCATTTATTTCCACTCTGATCTTTATTATTTCCTTCCTTCAACTCACTCTGGGTCCTTCTTGTTATTTTTCTAGTACTTTAAGATGTAGAATTATATTGTTTATTTGAGATTTTTCTTGTTTCTTGAGGTAGGCTTTTAATGCTATGAACTTCACTCATCCTTTCTCTCTCTCTAAAAATCAATAAACTATTATTTTAATATATATTTCTATATTGGGTGCATATATGTTTACCTGGGTTATACCCTCTGGTTGTATTGATCCCTTTAGTATTATGTAGTGTCCTTCTTTCTCTCTTGTTATGGTCATTGTTTTGAAGTATATTTTGTCAGGTATAATAGTGCTACCCCAGCTTCTTTTTTTTTTTTTTTAAATCATTTTCATGGAATATTTTTTTTCCATCCCTTCACTTTCATTCTGTATGAGTCTTTTGTTCAGAGGTCGGTCTCTTGTAGAGAGCACATATATAGTTTCTCATTCATTCAGCTATGCCATGTCTTTTGATGGGAGCATTTAATACATTTACATATATGGTTATTATTTATAGGTACTCATTTATTGCCAGTTTTATTATTTCTTCTTCTTACAGTGGTCTCTTTAACATTTTTTTGCAATGCTGATTTGGTGGTAATAAACTCATTTAGTCTTTTGTTTTCCTGGAAAGTTCTTTATTTCACCTTCAATTTTGAATGCTAGCCTTGCTGGATAGAGTAGTCTTGGTTTTAGATTCTTGCTTTTCATTACCTTGATTACTTTATGTCACTCCCTTCTGATCTGTAGTTTTTCTGTTGAGAAATACCCTGACAACCTTATGGAAGCTCCCTTGTAGATAACTGACTATCTCTCTCTTGCTGCCCTTAAGATTCTTTCTTTGTCTTTAATCTTTGTCATTTTAATTATGACGTGTCTTTGTGTAATTTTTTTTAGGTTCATCTTGATTGGGACTCTCTGTGCTTCCTGAACTTGAGTGATGTTTTCCTTCATTAGTTTGTTTTTTTTAATTTAAATTCTTTATTATTGAAAGTAATACATATGTCTCCTTTTCCCCCCATTGATCTCTCCACAGCTGCTCCCACCCTCCAGCACATGCCCTCACCCCCGCTACTGTCTGTGTCCACTGGTTATGCTTATATGCGTGCATACAAATCCTTTGGTTGCTCTTTTAACACCCCGCCCCCCTCACCTTTCTCTGAGGTTTGATAATCTGTTCGATGCTTCTCTGTCTCTGTATCTATTTTTATTCATCAGCTTATGTTGTTCATTATATTCCATAAATGAGTGAGATCATGTGATATTTATCTTTCTCTGACTGGCTTATTTCACTTAGTATAATGCTCTCCAGTTCCATCCATGCTGTTGCAAATGGTAAGAGTTCTTTCTTTTTTATAGCAGCATAATATTTCATTGTGTAGATATACCACCATTTTTTAATCCACTCATCTGCTGATGGGCACTTAGGCTGCTTCCATATCTTAGCTATTGTATATTGTGCTGCTATGAACATAGGGGTGCATATATCCTTTCTGATTGGTATTTCTGATTTTTTTTTGGGTATATTCCTATGAGTTGGATTACTGGGTCAAATGGGAGTTCCATTTTTAGTTTTTTAAATATATATATGTATATATATTTATATATATAAATATAATGATGAGAGAGAATCATTGATTGCCTGCCTCCTGAATGCCCCCTACTGGGGATCGAACCTGCAACCCAGGTATGTGCCCTTGACTAGAATCTAATGCGGGTCCCTTCTGTCCACAAGCTGATGCTCTATCCACTGAGCCAAACCAGCTAGGGCATGATCAGCTCTTTAGGGTCAATTCCTATTTGTACAATTTCACTAGCAGACACAGGCAATATTTAGCCTTCCCTAGGTTGTTTTTTTTTCTTTCTTACAGAGGTAGTTGCAAAATACCATGTTAATAAAGTAGATGAAAAATTTTTTGACAGATGGAGATAATTCTGTTAGTTTACAGACTGAACAATTTTATCATGTTTTGGGAAAACACTGTAGTGGAGTTTGGGAAAAAAATGATAGAGTATGGAATCTGAGCCAGCAGTGGCTGGGAAACAGGAACGCAAGCCATGAGTGTTGGCTTATACTTTAAGGGACATTCCAGTAAAGATATGAGCTAGTCATTGCATTTAGAATATATCATCCCTTTGACACCCGAAAATAAAAACACCTGTAGAATAAATTTGCACATAGATACATTTTCTGAATCTGCAGCCTGATGTTTTCTGAGAATTTGTATTCTTTCTTTCAATACTTTATATAACCCACATAGCAAGAAATAGATTTCTTAAAGCTTGTCAGATTTCCCATTGCAAATCAAACCAATCTATGGCTCAAACTGTTTCCCAACCTATGGAACTTCCACCGCCTGCTCCTTTATCACTGAGTTTCAGACCTCTACCCCTTATAGCAGTCATCTTTATTGCAACATTTTAGCTGTTGGTGATTTCAGTTTTCTTGGAATAGCAAGGTCATGGGCAAGATCAGCTCAGAGAAGCTGAGTCTGAGATAATAGCTATTTGAAATCTTCAATGATTTTTCTCTCTCTTATTCTGATCTTTGACTTACATGTTAATTTTAGAAACAGTTTTTCTCCACAACAGACAAATGAGAATGGTAGATTTAGCTGAAAAGGAAGGTTTCATATTTTCTTTGTTTAAGAGAGTGAATCATGGCACTTTCCTGATTTCAAATATGTAAACCCAGCTGCGGGAACCATGCCAGAGAACCTGATAGTCAGGGCCAATGAAAGCACAGAGGCCTTGTTGTCAAAGCACCGAATGTCCAAGGCCACTCTGTGCCTAGACTAAGATACCATAAGCAGGTGCAAGGCCGCAGCGATCTCATGGTACGCTGGGCCTTTCTGTAGCCAAAATGATTGATGTCATTGTTGGCACAAAACCTCTTTTGTGTAAGTAATATTAAAAGTATGTTATTAAGGCTAGAGAGAGTTCAGACAGAGCTGAAAGCTGGTACTGCTACGATGTAAGGCTAAGAGCTCATAGAGGGCTCAGATATAGCTACCATGTTAACCAGCTCGAATGTGCTGGACAGGAGAGAGAGGAGAAGCTGCTGAGTCAGAGAGCTCAGATACCACTCTGATGTAAGGTGGGGAGTTTAGAGGCAGCATGGGACTGCTCAGATAATAGCTGTAGGTACAGAGGCTATTAACCTTTTGCACTCGGATGTCGAGTGTGACTCGACACGGTTAGCATCGGTAGCAGCTCAAGAAAAAAGCAAGCTAGTGCAAAGGGTTAAGGGTGCTACTGCTTTGTGGGAAAGATGTCTTTTTGACCAACCAGTGTATGGCTGCCGGTATAGGACTGTTATAAAGAACTGTTTTGTATGATGACTTATGGCCACTGGCTTCTGCAAGTGAGAAGTGAGAACAGGCTGGTGATGGGGAGCAAGCAGTTAGGGGCAAGATCAGGCCAGCAAGGGGGAGCAAGCAGTTAGGGGCGAGATCAGGTCAGCATGGGTGAGCAAGCAGTTAGGGGTAATCAGGCCAGCAGGGGAGGGCAGTGGGGGTGACCAGGTTGGCAGGGGAGCTGTTAGGGGGAGACCAGACAGGCAGAGGTGGTTAGGGGTGATCAGGTAGGCAAGCAGACGAGCAGTTAGGAGCCAGCAGTCTCAGATTGTGTGAGGGATGTCCGACTGCTGGTTTAGGCAGGAATTGGGCCTAAACTGGCAGTTGGACATCCCCCGAGGGGTCCCAATTTGGAGAGGGTGCAGCCCAGGCTGAGGGACACCCCCTATGACGAATTTTGTGCGCTGGGCCTATAATCTATACTAATAAAAGAGAAATATGTAAATTGATGATCACTTCATGGCACCCACAGCCCACCAGGAGTGAGTTGCAAATTAACCTGACAAAGATGGCGGTGGCCCCGCCCCTCGACCTCCCCGGGCCTCTGGGCAGCGCACCTTCTCAGGGCCTCCCTGCCACGCTCCATACCTGTCAACTGTCCTTGCAGCCTCCCTGTGGCCCAGCTCCCAGCCTCAGAGGCAACCCTCTGGTGCCTGAGGTCATAGCTCCTGGTGTCTGGCGTCTCCCTCTACCCCACTCCTGCCCTGCTGCTCTTATAAACAAAACTCTAGTATTGGAGCAGCCCCGTGGGTGTGGATGCACGTGGGAGCTCACTCGGTGCACAGTTAGCGCACCCTGGGAGCCCTGGGCCAGCCAAGGGGTGATGGTGGCGGCCATGGCAGCAGCGGCCAGTGGCTCAGCTTTGTTTTGAATAAATGAAAGAGGCCACCTACACAGTAACCCAAACTATCAGATCTCCCTCCTCCCTATCTCACCAAATCAAGAGGGGAGGGGCGATGGGCGTGGAGGGAGGGTGGGCGGGCAGGGCGCAGAGGGCGGAGGAGGAAGAGGATGAGGAAGGGGACCAGTTGCATCCCACTTTCACAATGGGAAAGTGAGATGCACTACTGTACCCAACCTCTCCAGTCCTCCCTGCCTGCCTCGCTCCCCTCACCTCTTCCCCTCCACGCTTCCCCTGGAGCGCCAGCGCTGCACAGAGGAACTCTCCGGAGAAGGAGGGCAAGGAGGAAGTGGCACCAGAGCACACAGGGCTTGCCACCGTCGCTGCCACTACACAGGCTGCCAGAGTGAGCCTGCTGCGTGCCGGCAGCCAGGGAAAGGAAGACCTATTCTTGCATGAATCTTTGTGCATCAGGCTTCTAGTTCTATATAATAAAAGGCTAATATGCAAATTGATTGAACAGCAGAAAACCGGTCACTATGATGCACACTGACCACCAGGGGGCAGATGCTCAACACAGGAGCTGCCCCCTGGTGGTCAGTGCGCTCCCACAGGGGGAGCGCTGCTCAGCCAGAAGCCAGGATCATGGCTGGCAAGCGCAGCGGCAGTGGCAGGAGCCTCTCCCGCCTCTGTGACAGTCAGACATCCCCCGAGGGCTCCTGGACTACAAGAGGTACGCAGGCTGGGCTGAGAGACACCCTCCTCCCCCCCCCCCCCGCCCCCAAATGCATGAATTTTCTGCACCGGGACTCTAGTTGTTGAATAAATACCAGCAGCATGTACCACTTTCCAACTTAATAATGACTCAGTAGTATGCAGGGATGTAAATCTTTTCTTTTTCAGAGATGTAAATCTTGATGTCTACATTCTTATTGTGCATGCAGTCTCTGATCTAAGACCTGATTTGTTTGACCTATTGCTGCTTTCATACGACTGAGTTCCTTATAGGCACAGGGTAAGAGCAATACATTTAACCAGTGAGTTCTGTAGTTAGAGATGTGACCACAAGATGGCAGTGCACCTCTGCTGATGCTGAATATGTGGGGGGTTCATTTCAGTGGATTCTGAATAAATAGGCTATGGCAGAAGCAGAGCCTTTTTCTTATTGGCTGGGTAGACAATGTGAGAAACCATTACGAGTGTTAGAGCGGAGAAGGGGCAGCCTGATAACAGAAGCAGTTCTGTTGACTGAAGATTGCAAGTCTATAATTGGTCTCAATTAGGAGGAACAATGAAGTCATCCATTGGAGCTTTATTTATGTTCCTGTGGCTGCAGCTGACCTGTGAGTTGAGGGATTTGGGGATAGTATATTAGTGAACATTTCTTTGAAGCCAGGGAATAAATGGGCTTTATGCAGGGTTCCTCTAGTTACTATAGAAAAGGAAAAGCGAATTCTGGACTGTAATTATGAGGCAAAACTTCTTTGTTCTCTGACTTTCTTTCTTTCTGCACAGGGGTCAGCCATGGAGAGAAAGTGGATCAGCATCCTTCTACCCTGAGTGTCCAGGAGGGAAACACCGCTGTTATCACCTGTTCTTATTCGGACAGCACCTCAATTTACTTTCCTTGGTATAAGCAAGAACCTGGAAAAGGTCCCCAGTTCATTATAGACATTCGTTCAAATAAGGACAAAAACCCAGTTGAAAGGCTCACTGCTTTCTTGAATAAGACGGCCAAACATCTCTCCCTGCACATCACAGCCACCCAACCTGGAGACTCGGCCGTCTACTTCTGTGCAGCAAGTGCACATTGCTTCCCAGGCACCTGCATCCTGTACACAAACCTGCGAGTGGGGCAGCCCCCTCTGCTTGGGACAGACCTTCAAGCACAGCATTTGTGAAATTGTCTGCAAGTGGAAACTAATGTCTTGCATGTTAAAAACACATAATAAGATGGTTAGTTTCAAAATGACCCAGAAAGTGTTAGAACATTTTATTGGAAAACTGTTCCTGAATGGATTTTTCATTTTGGAATGTAAAGCTCTTTTATTTTATTTATTTTTTAAAAATATATTTTTTATTTATTTCAGAGAGGAAGGGAGAGGGAGAGATAGAAACATCAATGATGAGAGAGAATCATTGGTGTGCTGCCTACTGAAGGCCCCCCACGGGGATTAAGCCTGCAACCCAGGCATGTGCCTGTCCAGGAATTGAACTGTGACCTCCTGGATCATAGGTTGATGCTCAACCATTAAGCCACAACAGTGTGGCTACTTTATTTAAAAATATTTTTGGTTAATCCTCCCTTGAGGATAGTTTTCCAATTGCTTTTTTTTTTTTAAATTCTAAACTTTTTTTTTTATTTCAAGAAAAACGATTTTAAATATAATGTCACATGCAATAAACATTAATATCTCCAAAAAATGACTTTAAATATAATAATGTTACATCAATAAACACCAATTATTTAAGAAAACTATCTTAAATACAATAATATTACATGCAATGAACATTAATATTTCAAGAAAAAAAGGATTTTAAGTATAATAATATTACCAAAACTGTACTAACATACTAGTAGTATGATATCACAAAGATTGTAGGAAATATTAAAATCTGCTAAATAACAGGATTACTTCTATTATATTTTAAAATATTTTTCCCTCTGGCTCTATTTTTGCTCATCAGTTAATGTTGTTCACTATATTCCACAAATGAGTGAGATCATGCTATATTTATCTTTCTCCGAATGGCTTATTTTGCTTAGCATGATGCTCTCCAGGTCCATCAATGCTGTTTCAAAGGGTAAGAGTTCCTTCTTTTTTACAACAGCATAGTATCCCATTGTGTAGATGTACCACAGTTTTCTAATCCACTCTTCTGCTGATGGGCACTTAGGCTATTTCCAAATCTTAGCTATTGTAAATTGTGCTGCTATGAACATAGGGGTGCATATATCCTTTCTGATTGGTGTTTCTGATTTCTTGGGGTATATTCCTAGAAGTGGGATTATTGGGTCAAATGGAAGTTCATGTTTAATTTTTCGAGGAAACTCCATACTGTTTTCCACAGTGGCTGCACCAGTCTGTACTCCCACCAGCAGTGCAGTGCAAGAGGGTTCCTTTTTCTCCACATCCTCGCCAGCACTTGTCATTTTTCCATTGCTTTAAAAAAATATATATCTTATTGATTTTAGAGAGGCAGGAAGAGGGAGAGAGAGATAGAAACATCAACGATGAGAGAGAATCATTGGTTGGCTGCCTCCTGCACGCCCCCTACTGGGGGATCAAGCCCGCAACCCAGGCATGTGCCCTTGGCTGGAATCGAATCTGGGACCCTTCAGTCCGCAGGCCAACGCTCTATCCACTGAGCCAAACCAGCTAGGGCTTTCCATTGCTTTTTAGAAAGAGTGGAAGGGAGGGAGGGAGAGGGAGAAGAAAAGAGGCAGAGAAAAACAGAGAGAAAGACATGATATGAGAGAGACACATCTATTGGTTGCCTCCTGCACGTGCTCAGACAGGGGCGGGAAACAAACCTGCAACCAAGGTACGTGCCTTTGACTGGAATAGAACCCTCGACCCTTCGGTGCACAGGCAGATGCTCTAAACACCGAGCAACACTGGCCAGGGCTGTAAAACTCTTTTAAATGAAAGTATAGCTGATGTAGAATATTATATTAATTTCAGGTGAACAATATAGTCGTCGGAGATTTATATACCTTACTAGAAAAGTCTAGTACCATCTGTCACTGTACAAAGTTATTTCAATATTAGTGACAGTATTTCCTATACTGTACATTATATCCCTATGACTCTTTTATGTTATAACTATAAGTTTGTGACTCTTAATTCACTTCATCTTTTTTTTTTCCCATCGGAGTTTTCCTATACCATATATTGAAGACATTTCCCCATTGTATATTCTTGCCTCATTTGTCACCAATTTAATTGATTACATTAACATGGGATCATTTCTGGGCTCTTCTTTCTGTTCTATTGATCGACTTTTTTTGTTTTGTTTTGTCAGTACCATACTGCTTTGTGACAGTACCATACTGTTCCGTGCTAGCACCATACTGTTTCCATTACTATAGCTCTGTAGTATAATTTTACATCAGTGAGTGAGTGGTCTCCAATTTCATTTACTTCTGCTCTTGTCTTCATTATTTTCTTCATTCTACTAACTTTGGGTTTTGTTTTTTCTTCTTTTTTCTAGTTCCTTTAGATGTAAATTAGGATAACATGAGATTTTTCTTATTTCTTGAGATAGGCCTATATTGCTCTAAACTTCCCCCCTTAGTTCCACTTTTGCTGCATTTTATAACTTTTTTTTTTGTGTGTGTGCGTTGTTAGATTTTATAACTTTCTTTGTGTGTGTGTGTGCGTTGTTATTCTTCACCCAAGAATATTTTTTCCATTGATTTTTAGAGAGAGTGGAAAGGAGGGAGAGGGAAGGAAGAGAGAGAGAGAGAAACACTGATACATGCTCTTGACCAGGAATAGAAACCGAGATCTTTCGGTGCATAGGTTGATGCTCTACTACTGAGCTACACAGGCCAGGATTGCAACACTGTTTTCATTTTAATTTGTCTCAAGAAATTTTTTAAATTTCGTCTTTGATTTCTTCACTGACCCTTGGTTGTTTAGTAACATGTTTAGTCTCCATGTGTTTTTTCCAGTTTTCCTCTTATAATTGATTGGAGACTACCTTCTTGCAAACCTTGATTTGTTTTTATATTTTTGTCTTTTCAATGAATGTCATATGAATAGAACCATACAATACATAATCTTTTGAGAATTCTGCATATTGGTGAGAGGAAGTACCAGCCACCCAGTGGTTATACGTGGTTGGAGAAGGTGTTTGATATAATTTCAAGCTTCTTGAATTTATTGACTTATTTTGTGGCCTAACATGTGATCTATCCTGGAGAATGTTCATGTGCACTTAAAGATAATGTGTATTCTACTGTTTTGTGTTAGAATGTTTTGTACATGTCTATTAAGTCTGTCTAATCTAATGTATCACCAGGCCAGTGTTTCCTTGTTGATTTTGTCTATGTCTATCCACTAATGTAAGTGGGGTGTTTAATTATTATATGACTGTCAATCTCTCCCTTGGTGTTTGTTAATATTTGCTGTATGTATTTAGGTGAGCCTATCATGGGTGCATAGATGTTTTATATCCTCTTGTTGGATTGATCCTTTATCATTATGTCATACCCCTGTGTCATATTCTTTTATCTAACTTTTATCTTGTTAGATAAAAGTCTATTTTATCTAAGTCTTGCTGCCCCAGCTTTCATCGCATTTCTGTTGGATGCAATATCTTTTTCTGTCCATTCACTTTCAGTTCGTATCTTTAGATCTTAAGTGAGCCTCTTGTAGGCAGCACACGTGTGGGTCTTGTTTCTTTTAACCCATTTGTCAGAAGGACTGCACTTGCTCCAGAGGCTCTAGGGGAGAATTTGTTCCTTGACTCTTCCAACTGTGGTGGGTGCCAGCATTTCTTGACTTGTGGATGCATCACTCCAATCTCTGCCTCCATAGTCTCCTGTCATCAAATCTCCCTCTGTCTCTGTCTTAAAGGTATACACGTGATTGCATTTAGGCTCCTAAAATCCAGAATTATCTTTTAGTGTCAAGGAAAGATAATTAAAAAGACAAAAATATAAAAGAACAAACCAAGGTTTGCAGGAGGGTAGTCATGGGGGATGTGTAATTACAAAATGACAGCACAAGGGAGTCTCGGGGAGTAATTAAACTCTTCTGAGTCATGATTGTGTGATAGTTACATGATCCATTAAAATTCAAAACTACAGTTATAACTGTACAGGAAAATAGTCAATTTTATTTGACTTTTAAAAATAAAAATGTCAAGATCCTTAATTATATCTTCAAAGGTTTTTGTTGTTGTTTTTGTGCGTGCGTGCGTGCATGCGTGTGTATGTCTTTTCCATATTAAGCCACATTCACAGATTCCAGGGATTAGGACCTGATTTTTTTAAGCCATATTTTTGCTATCATAGTTGACATGGCTGGTGATTTTCTTTGCTAAGTTTAGAAAAGAACATACTTATTAATCAGAGTCCAGTCATGAAAATAAAAACCACATCAATTACTTTATTTTATTTTCTCAGTGTTTAACATTTCAAATCATCAATCTTCCTTCTTCTTTTGTTAATCCTCACCTCAGGATATTTTTCCATTGATTTTTAAAGAGAATGGAAGGGAGAGCAAGAGACAAAAAGAAACATCGATGTGAGAGAGACACATCGATTGGTTGCCTCCTGCATGCACCCAACCAGGGCTGGGGAAATCTGCAACCGAGGTATATCCCCTTGACTGGAATTGAACCTGGGACACTTCAGTCCATGGGCCGATGCTCTATCCACTGAGCCAAACCAGCTAGAGCCATCAATCTTCCTTTTTTTCTTTTATTGTCTAAAGTTTTACATATGTCTCTTTTTCCCCCAATTGACACTCCCCCCCCCCGCCCCAGCCATTCCCACCCGGGGCAAGCCCCCTCCGCCCCAGTGTCTGTGTCCATTGGTTATGCTAATATGCATGCATACAAGTCCTTTGGTTGTTCTCTACCCCCCTCCCCTCAATATTCCTTTTAATATAAAACGATACCATGCTTATCTTCAGTATAATTGTTACCATTATTAATGCAGAAGGAAGTTTGGGTTGGGTGAGACTCTCAGCCAGTACATAGAAAGTTTGACGTGACCCACAGCAACGTGCTGTACCAGGAAACTCCATTTCCTGTTCTGGGGCAGCAGCAGCACATAGCTCAGCATTTCTTCTCTCCATCTGTCAGTCTCCTCACCTTGCAGAGCCCTGAAACGGAAGCTTAGTGGAAGAACCTGAACATGTTGGTCTCCGGCCTTATGAGAGTGGTCATAACTTCAATGTGGCTAGGTAAGGATGCCCCAGTGCGAATGGGTCTTCTCTGTGACCTAACAACAGGGGGCTTTTATGAGTACCCTGGGAAGGAAAGCTGGCCGGGTGTAAAAAAAATTCTTTTTGTCCCACACCACTTATCCCATAACCTTCTGTTTGCATTTTTTTTTCTTTCAGGATCCAGTATTGCCCAGAAGGTAACTCAAGGCCAACAAGCAATACTGGTGCAGGAGAAGGAGGCTGTGAGCCTGGATTGCACATATGATATCAGTGTTCCAAGTTATAGTCTATTCTGGTACAAGCGGCTCAGCAGTGGGGCGATGATTTTCCTTATTCGTCAGGACTCTTACAACCAGCAAAATGCCACAGGAGGCCGCTACTCAGTGAATTTTCAGAAAGCAAAGAGTTCTGTCAACCTTGTCATCTCAGCTTCACAGCTGGAGGACTCAGCAGTGTATTTCTGTGCCCTGAGTGAGCCCACAGTGAGAGGCGTGTTAGAAGGAGGTGTACCAAAACCCCAGGGCTCTGCTTCATGCATCCACCTGCTGTAGGGACCAAGGAGGGGAATTGTAATCACAGACAGGAAGTGGCCAGGGCTGTGGCAGCACAGGTGTAGGTAGGGATAGGGGAAAACACTCTATGAAAATACCTCTCTAGGTTCATAGACAATGTATAGAGTTATCATTAATTAAAAAAATCCAGATTCTTAAAATTTGGGGTTGAAAATATTTATGAAGACAAAGAACAGCTTCAATAAATAGCTTGCCATTTTGTGATAGATTGATCTAGAAGAATTGACTAAGGAAATTCAGAAACATCTGACTCAGAAGTCAATAAAAGTATGTGTGAAAAGTTGGATTTTCAGATCAATTTCTTCAGTAAGTATTTGCTGGGTATATATTATATAGGGGAGGAAAAATTCTCCTCTATCCTCTTTGGATCACTGCCTAGGCCCAAGAATTAAACTGACATAAGGCCCGGCTGATGTGGTTCAGGGGTTGAGTATTGACCTATGAACCAGGAGGTCACATTTTGATTCCTGGTCAGGGCACATGCCCAGGTTGTGGGCTCGATCCGTGGTGGGGGGCATGCAGCAGGCAGCCAATTAATAATTCTCTCTCATCATTGACGTTTCTATCTCTCTTTTATCCCTTTCTCTCTGAAAGCAATAAAAATATTTTTAAAAACTGACATAAAACAAAATAACAGGAGAAAAGTATACACATTTTATTAAATTTTTACTTGTACACAGAAGCCCTTACAAGAAAATGAAGACATGAAGACATGACCAGGGCAGGAAGCTTTAAAACCTTTTAGATAAGAAACAATAAACTTATGTAGAATTGACAAGACCAATGTGTATGAGCTAGTGGAAGTCCAACTAAGTAGTCTTTATCTTCCTTAACTGGGAAGATGAAAGTTAGTTTAACAAAGTTTGTAGATTCTTCTGGTGTATCTCTTGGCTGTTGTGTCTCTCTCCAATAAAAGGAGAATTTATTTCCTGTGTTTAGGCAGAAAAGGAGATCTTTTTTTTTTTTTTTTTGGTTTGTTTTTCTGTTTATTTTTTTCATGTCTCTTTTTTAAATGTTTCAATTAAAGTTGATAATATCATTTTATATTAGTTTAGGTATACAGCATAGTGGTTAGATAATCATATTCTTTGCAAAGTGATTCCCCTGATATTTCAAGTATCCATCTGACACCAGTTATTGCAACATTACTGACTATATTACCTATGCTGTACTTTACATCCCTATGACTATTTTATATCTACCAATTTGTTATCATTTTTTTGTTAATCCTCACCAGAGGATATTTTTTTCATTTTTTTTTTTTTTTAGAGTGAGTGGAAGGGAGAGAGGGAGAGAGAGGGAGAGAGAGAGAGAGGTGAGAGAAACACATTGATTGGTTGACTCCTGCACATGCCCCAGTAGGGACTGGGAATCGAACCCACGACCCTTCAGTTAGGGCTGATGCTCTAACCACTTAGCAATGCTGGCCAGTGCTTATCTATTAATTTGTATTTCTTAATACCTTCACCTTTTCCCCTCAGCTCTCTAACGCCCCTACTATTTGGCAATCCTCAGTTTGTTCTATGTATTCATGAGTCTGTTTTTGTTTTGTTCATTTATTTTGTTCTTTAGATTCCACATATAAGTGATATCATATGGAATTTGTCTTTTTCTCTCTGACTTATTGCACTTAACACAATGCCCTCTAGGTTCATTCATGTTGTTGCAAATGGTAAAGTTTTATGCTATTTTTATAGCTGAGTAATATTCTGTTGTAGATATGTACGACCTCATTTTATCCATTCATCTATTGATGGGCACTTAGGTTGCTTCTATATCTTTGTTGTTGTAAATAATGCTACTAGAACAAAATGCCTTAAAATTTATAAGAAACCACTAAAGAACTCCAATAGCCACAGCAATCTGGAGAAAGAAGAACAAAGTTTGTGGTATCATGCTACTTGATATCAAACTATACTACAAGACTATAGTAATCAAAACAGCATGGTACTGCCCAGCCAGTGTTGCTCAGTGGTTGAGCCTCAACCTATGAACCAGGTTAATTCCCAGTCAGGGCACATGCCTAGATTTCGGGCTCAATCCCCAGCGTGGGGCTTGCAGGAGGCAGCTGATCAATGATTCTCTATCATCATTGATGTTTCTATATCTCTCTTCCTCTCCCTTCCTCTCTGAAATCATTAAAAATATATTTAAATTAGTATTTTGGGTTTCTTTGAATAAATACCCAGATGTGGAATTGTTGGGTCATGAGGTAGTTCCATTTTTAATTTTTTGAGGAACCTCCATACTGTTTTCCATAGTGGCTGCATCAATTTGTTGTCCCATCAACAAAGCATGAGGGTTCCCTTTTCTCTACATTCTTGCTAACACTTGTTAAGGATTTATTGATGATAGTCATTCTGACAGGTGTGAGGTGATATGTCATTGTGATTTTATTTTGCATTTCTGATGGTTAGTGATATTGAGCATCTTTTCATATGTCTATTTGCCATCTGTATGTCTCTTTGGAGAAATGTTTGTCAGGTCCTCTGCCCATTTTTAAAGTGGATTGTTTGAGGTTTTTTGGTGTTGAATTGTATGAGTGCTTTATAAATTTTGGATATTAACCCTTTATCAGATGTATCACTGGTGAATATCTTCTCCCAATCACTTGGTTGTGTTTTCATGTGGTTGATGGTTTCCTTTGCTGTGTAAAAACTTTTTAGTTTGATGTAGTCCCCTGTTTTAATTTGTTTTTTTCCTTTTCTCAAGGTGATATATCTGAAAAAATATTACTAAGGGCAATGTCAGAGAGCTTACTGTCTATGTTTTTTCCTAGGAATATTATGGTTTTGGGTTTTACATTTAAGTCTGAGCTTATTCTTGTATATGGTGTAAGAAGGTGGTCTAGTTTTATTTTTTTGCATGTATATGTTCAATTTTCCCAACATCATTTATTGAATAAACTGTCTTTATCCCATTGTATATTCTTGTCTCTTTTGTCAGAGATTAATTGACAATTTAGGCATGGGTTTATTTTTGGGCTCTCTATTCTGTTCCATTGATTTATTTCTGTTTTTATGTCAGTACCATGCTTTTTTTTTAACTTTTATTTTTAAATATATTTTTATTGATTTCAGAGAGGAAGGGAGAGGAAGAGAGAGATAGAAACATCAATGATGATAGAGAATCATTGATCGGCTGCCTCCTGCAAGCCCCACGCTGGGGATTGAGCCTGAAATCCAGGCATGTGCCCTGACTGGGAATTAACCTGGTTCATAGGTTGATGCTCAACCACTGAGAAACACTGGCTGGGCAGTACCATGCCGTTTTGATTACTATAATCTTGTAGTATAGTTTGATATCAAGTAGCATGATACCACAAACTTTGTTCTTCTTTCTCTAAATTGCTGTGGCTATTGGAGTTCTTTAGTAGTTTCTTATAAATTTTAGGGCATTTTGTTCTAGTTCTTTAAGAAATGCCATTGCTATTTTGATAGGGATTGCATTGAATCTATAGATTGCTTTGGGTAGTATGGATATTTTAACAATGTTAATTCTTTTTATCAATGAGCATCATATATTCTTTCATTTATTTATATTGTCTTTAATTTCTTATACTTTTTTGAGTATAGATCATTTACCTCCTTGGTTAAATTTATTACTAGGTATTTTGTTTATTTTTAATGCAATTGTATATGGAATTGTTTTCTTAATTTCTCTTTCTGATAGCTTGTGTTTGGTGTATCAGAATGCAACCAATTTCTGTATATTAATTGTGTATCCTGCTACTTTACTGAACTCATTTACAGTTCTAATAGCTTTTTAGTGGAATCTTTAGGGTTCTCTCTCTATATGCAGTACCATGTCATCTGCAAATAATGACAGTTTTATTTACTTCTTTCCAATTTGGATGCCTGAAATTTCTTCTTTTCATCTGATGACTTTGGGTAGGACTTCCAGTACTATCCTACATAATAAAATGGTAATATGTAAATTACCATCACTCCGCTACGCCCACGATTGGGCCAGCAGGAGGCGCAGGGGGCGGGACTCAGGGTGGCCGGGGTAGCTGATTGGGCCAGCAGGATGCTGAGCTCGCGGCGCCACTGGCGCCGCGAGCTCAGCGTCTGTACCATGGCTGCCGGAGGCTTTCGGAAGGCCTGGGGCACCGGCGGACAGCCGGCCAGGTCCCCCGCGATCAAAGGCCAAAGCGGGGGACCTGGCCGGCTGTCTGCTCCGGCACAAGGCCTTTCGAAAGCCTCCGCAGCGCCGGAGGCTTTCGGAAGGCCTGGGGCACCGGCGGACAGCCAGCCCGCTGGTGCACCAGGTGCATGATTAAATCATGCACTGGGCCTCTAGTGTTGAATAAGAGTGGTGAAAGTGGACATCCCTGTCATGTTCTTGATCTTAAGGGAAACACTTAAGCTTTTCCCTGTTGAGTGTGATGTTACCAGTATGTTTGTCATATATGGCCTTTATTATTTTGAAGTATGTTTTCTCTATTTCCACTTTGCTGAGAATCTTTATCATAAATGGGTGCTGGATTTTGTTAAATGTTTTTTTCTGCATCCATTGGTATCCTATATAATAAAAGGGTAATATGCAAATAGACTGAACGGCAGAACGACTGAACAACCAATCAAAGCGTAATATGCTAATGATATGCTAAGGCTACTCAACTGTTTGCTATGACGTGCACTGACCACCAGGGGGCAAACAGTCAACTAGTAGACCAGTCACTGTGACGAGCACTGACCACCAGGAGACAGATGCTCCAACCGGTAGGTTAGCTTGCTGTTGGGGTCTGGCTGGTCAGGACTAGAGAGATGGGCCAGACATGCCCTGGAGCCCTCCTCGGCCTGATTGTGCACTGGTGGGGTCCTTCAGCCTGGCCTACACCCTCTTGCAATCCACCACCCCTCGGGAGCAGGTTTTAGCCTGATCCCGCAGGCCACTCTCCTTGGGAGGGTGCCAGACGCAGGGCTCATGGCTGGTGGGCGCTGCTGTGGCAGCAGGAGCCTCACCCGACCAGGGACTGATTGGGAGGGAGCCCGTGGCAGGCACAGTGGGGCTGGGATGAGCGAGAGCGGCAGGTAGGAGCTGCGGGTGGCATTGGACTGCAGGTTTTGGCCTGATACTTGCAGGCCACCCAGAAGGATCTGATCTGTGCATGAATTCATGCACCGGGCCTCTAGTAATTATATAATTTTATCCTTTATTTTGTTTATGTGCTATATCATGTTAATTGATTTGTGGATATTGAACCAACCAGGAATAAATTTCACTTGATGATGTTATATAGTACTGCTGAATTGAATTTGCTAATCTTTTTTGAGAATTTAAAAATAATCCTCACCCAAGGATATATTTATTGATTTTAGAGAGAGAAGGGAGAGAGAGAGAGAGAGAGAGAGAGAGAGAGAGAGAGAGAGAGAGAGAAACATTGGTTGCCTCATATGTACCGCAACCAGGGACTGAACTTGCAACCTAGGTATGTGCTCTGACTAGAATCAAACCTGTGACCTTTCAGTGTATGGGATAACCCTCCAACCACCTGAGCAACACCAGCCAGGGCTTTTTGAGGATTTTTACATCTATATTTATCAGAGATATTGGCCTATAATTTTATTTTCTTGTAATATCTTTATCTCATTTTGGAATCAGGGTATTGCTGGCACTCCTCTTGAATTTTTTCAAATTGTTTGAAAAGTAAATGCCAATTCTTCTTTGAATGTTTGGAAAAATTCTCCTGTGAAGTCAGCTGGTCCAGGACTTACATTTGTTGAAAATTTTTGATTATTAATTATATATTTTTGGTGGTAATCAGTTTGTTTATATTTTATGTTTCTTCTTAAGTCTTGGAAAATTGAACGCTTCTAGGCATTTATCCATTTCTTCCACTTTGTTCAATTTGTTGGCATATAATTGTTTGTAGTATTTTCTTATAATTCTTGGTATTTCTGTGGCATCAGTTGTCAACTGTCTTCTTTCTTTCAAGATTTTACTAGTATTTGGGTTCTCTCTCTTTTTTTCTTGATGACTCTGGTTTAAGGTTTATAAATTTTGTTTATTTTTTCAAAGAACCAGCTCGTGGTTTCATTGACTTTTGTATTGTCTTTTTAAAAATTTATCTTTATTGTTGAAAGTATTACAGATGTCCCCCTATTTTTTCCCATTGACCCCCTCCGCCCCAAACTCACTCCTCCCAGGCCTTCAACATAATATTGTCTGTGTCCAAGGGTTATGCATATATGCATATGTTTCCCAGTTAATCTCCACTGACCCCCGCCCCGTCTTCCTTCTGAGATTTGTCAGTCTGTCTCATGCTTCTACTGGTATATCTCTGAATCTATTTTGTACATCAGTTTATGTTATTCATTATATTCCACATATGAGTGAGATCATGCTATACTTATCTTTCTCTGACTCGCTTATTTAGCTTAGCATAATACTCTTCAGGTCCCTCCATGCGATCTCAAAGGGTAAGAGATCCTTCTTTTTTACAGCTGCATAGTATTCCACAGTGTAAAAGTACCACTTGTCTACTGATGGACACTTGTGCTGTTTTCAGATTTTAACTATTGTAAATTGTGCTGCTATAAAAATAGGGGTGCATATATCCTTTCTGATTAGTGTTTTGGTTTCTTAGAATAAAGTCCTAGAAGTGGGATCACTGGGTCAAATGGCAGTTCCCTTTTTTATTTTTTGAGGAAACTCCATACTGTTTTCTATAATGGCTGGCCCAGTCTGCATTCCCACCATTTTCTCCACATCCTTACCAGGACTTGTCATTGGTTGATTTGTTGATGATAGCCATTCTGACAGGTGTGAGGTGATACCTCATTGTCTTTTTAATTTGCATTTCTTGATGATTAGTGACTTTGAGCATTTTTTCATATGTCTCTTGGCCTTCTGTTTGTCTACTTTAGAGAAGTGTTTATTTTGGTCCTTTGCCCATTTTTAAATTTGATTGTCTGCCTTTTGTTAAAATACATGAGTTCCTTATATATTTTGGAAATTAAACCCCTTATCAGATGTACCATTGGCAAATATGTTCTCCCATGCAGAGGACTCCCTTTTCATTTTGTTTGCTGTGACGAAGCTTTTTAGTTTGATGTAGTCCCATTTGTTTATTTTCTCCTTAATTCCCCTTGCCTTAGTAGATGTATTGGCAAACATATTGTTACTAGAGATATTTGAGATTTTTCTGTCTATAGTTTTTTTTCTAAGGTTTTATGGTTTCATGACTTCTATGTAAGTCTTTTATCCATTTTGAATTTATTCTTGTGAATGGTATAAGTAGATGGTCTAGTTTCATTTTTTTTTTTGCATGTACCTGTCCAATTTTCCCAAGGCCATTTATTGAAGAAACTGTCTTTACTTCATTGCATGCTTTTGCCTCTTTTGTCAAATATTAATTAGTGTAATGGCTTGGGTTGATTTCTGGGTTCTCTGTTCTGTTACACTGATCTATATGCCTGTTCTTGTACTAGTACCAGGCTGTTTATATTACAGTGGCTTTGTGGTATAATTTGTTATCTGGTGTTGTGATTCCTCCAACTTTGTTCTTTTTCAAGATTGCTGCAGTTATTTGTGGTCTTTTTTGGTTTCATATGAAATTTTGGAGTGTTTGTTCTGGATCTGTGAAATATGCCATTGGTATTTTAATAGGGGTTTCATTGAATCTGTAGATTGCCTTGGGTAGTATGAACATTTTAATGATTCTACCAATCCATAAACACAGTATATTTTTCCACTTGTTTATATCTTCCTCTATCTCTTTTTTCAACATCTTGTACTTTTCCAATTACTAGTCTTTTACCTCTTTGGTTAAGTTTATTCCTAAGTATCTTAATTTTCTTGTTGCAATGGTAAACTTAGAGTCTATTTTATTTATTTCCACTATGATTTTAAAAAATTCATTTCTTCTACTCCCTTTGTACTTTGCTATTTATTGTTTTTCTAATTCTTCTAAGTGTGAGTTTAGATGTTTATTTAAATTTTTTGAAGTAGGCTTGTATTGCTATGAATTTTCCTGTTAGGACTACTTTTGCTATGTCCCATAGATTTGGGGTCCTTGTGTGTTCATTTTAATTTGTCTTAAGGTATCTTTTTTTGTTTTTTGTTTTTTGTTAATCCTTACCTGAGAATATTTTTTTCATTGCTTTTTAGAAGAGAGTGGAAGGGAGGGAGGAAGAGGAAGAAATATTGTATTTCAATATAGTAATGATTCCTCAATCAAATACTGATTATTATTTTTGTTTAATAATTTGTTTTACTTAACAAATATTTAGTGAGCACATTAAGTGTCAGTCGCTGTTCTACATGCTGGGTGACAATGCTGAAAAACACCGAACAATTCAATAACGACTCTACTTCTTTATCCTTCCTCTCATTTTAACCCAAATGTCTTTTTAACATTCATAGATGATAGGCTGTCACACAGGATACATAAGAATATAAAAAATTGTGTAAAGGATTGTATTAAAATGATCAAAATGTTATCTTCTCAGCTACAGAAATATCCTGCTTTGTTAAAGAACTTCCATGACAGGTAGTGGCCTAAGAACAAAATAAACCTTAAAGGTTATAACAGCTCTTGTTCGGATTTACAAGGGCCACATGAAGACTGACATGTGCTTGGAACATATTGCTGACTTTGGAATACTGAGAAACAGGCATCCCATTTTAGTCCCTGTCCACCAGAGGGCGCAGGGTCCCAACGCAAACACATTTCCTGTGTGAAATGTAGGCTTTGATTTATCTTTTCACTGTGACTTCAAAATTTCTTCATATTAAGAGTCAAGAACATTATTTAGGTGACACTCTAGAGATGAACTCTTCTCTAGGCTTCGTCACTGTGGTACTCTTAGTGCTTGGTAAGTAACACACCTCTCAATACATGGATTCTTTCTTCTGTTATGTCAGCAAATTCTTTAAACATTATTTTAAAAAAATTCTTTATTGTTTAAAGTATTACATGAGTCTCCTTTTTCCCCCCTTTGACCTCTCCTCCATAACCCCCTCCCCCAAACACAAAACCATAATTTTATTTAAGAGCTTTATGCCCAACTTGAAGAGACAAAGATCTCTTTTATTTCCCCCCAGGACCAACCCGTAGAGACTCAGTGACCCAGACAAAAGGTCAACTGACCCTCTCAGAAGGGGCTTCTCTGACTGTGAATTGCTCTTATGAAACCACAAGGTATCTTATTCTTTTCTGGTATGTTCAGTATCTTGGAGAAGGTCCATAGCTCCTGAAAGCCACGAAGGCCAATGGAAAGAGAAACAGCAAAGGATTTGAAGCCACATCCCAAAAACAACTAAATACCATCCATTTGTAGAAAGCCTCAGTCCACGAGTCAGATTCGGCAATGTACTACTGTGCACTGTCACAGTGACAGAAACTGCAGGGGGAGCTGAGCACACACTCTGAGCAGCAATGAGGAGGCTGGCTATTGAGGGTCTATGACTGTTTTATTCACTATGGTGAATTTTATTATTTAACATCAAATAAACAGTACATTCAATTCAAATTTCTGACCTTTTGAGCAAATTAATAGAGTTGTTAAGATAATTGAATCTCTATGCACAATTATCTATGGGAGTATCTAAGACAAAGGAACACTTTTATTTAATAAACTAGAGGCCCGGTGCATGGATTCGTGCACCGGTGGGGGTCCCTTGGCCTGGCTTGTGCCCTCTTGCAATCTGAGACCCCTTGGGGGATGTTGGACTGCTGGTTTCGGCCCAATCTCCACAGGCCAGGCCAAGGGACCCCACCAGTGCATGAATCCATGCACCAGACCTCTAGTATGTATATAAGATCTTTGGTTAATCTCTTCCCGCTATCCCTCTCCCCTTCCCTCTGAGATTCATCAGTCTGTTCCATGTTTTCATGCCTGTACATTGAGCGTCTGCCCCATGGTGGTCATTGAGCATCATAGCTAACAGTCAAATGGTAGGATGGTTGCTTAGGCTTATATATATATAGATAATGCACTAAAACATGGATATTAAAAAGAGGTAAATTGTTAAAATGTTTAAGATATTTTATATCCGTTGGTATGACTCCAAATTTCTTTTTTTATATACTAAATTTTATTTTTTAAACATTTTATTTTTATTGTTGAAAGTATTACAGATGCCCCCCACTCCCCTTTTTCCCCATTGAGCTCCTCTACCCTGAATCGGCTCCTCCCAGGCCTTCACCTCATTACTGTCTCTGTCTATGGGATAAGCATATATGCATATACATTCCCTGGTTAACTTCTCCCCACTTGCCCCCTCACCCCTGCCTCCCCTCTGAGATTTGTCCAAATTTCTTTTTGTGATATATTTCACATAATAGAATATTAAAATTTACCCTTTTAGTAAATAAATGTGAAGTTTATAAAAACAATTAATGCCTCCCTTTATTCAACTTTCCACTAATGACTTGTGCACAGAATAATTATATACAATTTTGATATTGAGGGTTTTCCACCTTCTCTTAATGTGTTTTTAGAGGGTTTAGAATTGTACTTTTCTAAATAGTTCATAAAGAATTCCAAGTTGTAAAAGAATGAAGGTTGAGGGACCACTGAAAAAAATGTAAAAGTTGTTATTAACACTTGGCTTCTTTATTCTCTGCTATATCAAGTTATAGAATTTTCTTAATTTTATTTCATCCACTTCTGTAAATCTTATTTTCTACTTAGTGTTTCATCTCTATCAGTTTTCCTTTATTTCTCTTCCTTTTTCTATCTGATAATTTAAAAGTACTTTTAGCATTCAATTACAGTTGAAATTCAATATTATATTAGTGTCAGGTGTATGGCACAGTGAATAAACATTTATAGAACTAATAAAGTGATTCCCCCCTCCCCCCCAGTAAGTCTAGTGCCCACCTAGCACTATACAGAGTATTCCAATATTATCGACTACTAGTGGCCCAGTGCATGAAATTCATGCACATTAAAAGGGGATTAATTAGAGGAACTAATTTAATATTGTTATTTGCCCTTTCTCTATAATAGAAGTGTCAGAGATGAAAGAAAATTATTAAAATGTATATGAAAACCTTCCTCCTGTCAGAGTCTGGGCTGCACCATGGGACCCAGAGTTAGGTCCCCGCCCATCCACATGCACCTCAAAATTGCATGAGACCCAGACCCGGCTGGCCCACACCATTGGGCTAGATCCAAACCTGGCCAGTCCCACCCTTGTCAAGCTTTTCTGGGCAGGGGGCATAGCCTCAGGTCCCCTGGCCCGGCACCAGGATGGGGGGCATGGCCTGAGGTCCCCCAGCCAAGACCGGGGCAGGGGGTGTGCCTTGAGGTCCCCTGTCAAGCCCCGCCAGGTGGGGGACATGGCCTGAGGTCCCCCGTCAAGCTCCGCCAGGTGTGGGAAGGCGCAGCCTCAGGTCCCCCAACCCGGCACTGGGAGGGGAGCACAGCCTCAGGTCCCCCGTCAAGCCCCGCTAGGCGGGGGGCACAGCCTGAGTTCCCTTGACCCAGCACTGGGAGTGCACCTGAGGTCTCCCATCAAGCCCCTCTGGGTGGGGAGTACGGCCTGAGGTCCCCTGTCAAGCCCCACCAGGCAGGGAGGCGCAGCCTCAGGTCCTCTGGCCCAGTGCTGGGGCGGGGGGTACGGCCTGAGGTCCCCCGGCCTGGTGCCGGGGTGGGGGGCGTGGCCTGAGGTCCCCTAGACCAGCACCAGGACAGGAAGTGCACCTTGAGGTCTCTGGTCAAGCCCCGCAGGGCGGGGTGTGTGGCCTCAGGTCCTCTGGCCTGGCGCCGGGGCAGGGGGCAAGGCCTGAGGTCCCCTGTCAAACCCCACGGGGGCGAGGGAGGGCTTAGCCTCAGGTCCTTGCTGATTGCTCGTTAAGGCTCCTTACAGGAACTTGGCCTCAGCTGTGGGTGCAGCCACCTTTGTGATGGAGTGATGGTCAATTTGCATATTACTCTTTTATTAGGTAGGATATTCTCTATACTGTACTTTACATCCCTGTGATGATTTTGTAATTTTCAATTTGTACTTTTAATCTTTTTACCTTTTCCACCCATTCCCCCAACCACCATCCCTTTGGCAGCTATCAGTTTGTTCTCTCTTTGTTTGCTCATTTATTTCATTTTTTTTAGATTACACATATAAGTGAAATCATAAGTATTTGTCTTGCTATCTGACTTATTTCACTTAGCATAATGCTCTCTATGTTCACACATGTTGAATATTAATTTTTTGAATCGACTCCCTCCCCCCCCCCCCCCCCCCCCCCCGCCACCGATCTTACCTATGTAGGAGTTAACTTAGTTCACTAACTTGGTGTTCTCTTGGATTCCCCCATGACTGTCTTCAGCAGAAATGACCTTTCTTTGGGCTATCTCTTTGGTGGGTGTGGTGGGTGAGGGAGGGGCCTCAGTTTTTGCACAAAGGGGAAGAATCCCATCCTATTTTCTCAGTTTTGATGGTTATTTTCTTTCAGGATTGTATCTTAAGTAATATGTAGCAAAAATTTTTAATTTCAATTCAATCAAATAATCTTTTTATATATTTTCAATTACTGATGATATTTGGACTCATTTCTAATATTTTGTTTTTGCATTACATGCTCTTCTTTTTTTCTTTTCTCTTGTAGTCTCTCTGCTGTTGCATTATTAACATATTCTTTTTTCTTTCTGCTGACTTAGGAAATGTAAGGTATCTCTGCTCTTAGACCAGCATTTGTTTATATATAAAAGCCGAAGCGACTGAATGATCAAACTATCGAATAATCGGTCGACTGGTCACTATGACGCACACTGACCACCAGGGGACAGACACTCAATGCACAGGATCGGGCTCCCTCCTGTCTGGATCGGGCCTGTGGGGATCCAACTGAAACTGGCTATCTGACATCCCCCAAGGGATTGTGAGAGGGTGCAGACTAGGCCGAGGGACCCCACTAGTGCACAAATCCGTGCACTGGGCCTCTACTCCTTAAATAAATGTGTATGTGCTATTCTATAACATTTCCCGCTACTATATCCCACTCCTAGTCCCTGGCTTACTTTTTCTCTTGTTGATTTACTATCTTTAGAATGACTCCAGTGGGTAGTTGAACAAATTACAAACCAGCTATATACTAGTATATATCAGTATAGTAATTTCTGAGAGAGTTTATCAAATCAACTCATAAACTACAGTTCCACTGCACATGAAGGAGAATAAAATTAAAATCGATTTTACACAATAATCAGAACAATATTCACTCCATTCTCCCTCAGAGCCTTTGCCCCTGATCTTCCCTCTGCCTGGAGTGATTTTCACCTACTATCCTCATGGCTTGTTCCTTCACTTCTTCCCAGTCTCTGCTCTTAAGAAACATGTGCACATGTGAATATAGACTAATGTTCAAAAAGGTTTATTGTAGTGTTGTACTTCATAGATGAAAAAATCAACATCATAACTATTCATCAATATGGGGAGGGCTGTATACACAGTAGTATATCCTATATGATAAAAGGCTAATATGCAAATTGTCCCCTCGACCAGGAGTTCAACCAGCAGGCAGCTCGGCCAATCACCCATGTCCCCTCCCCCTGGCCAGGCTGGCCGGATCCCACCCATGCACGAATTTATAGCACCGGGCCTCTAATATATATACTATATATACACTGAGTGGCCAGATTATTATGCGTTCAGAGATCATAATAATCTGGCCACTCAGTGTAATGCAGCAGAAAGACCTATGTGCATTAACATGAGACCCGTAAGATTTATTAATGAATTAGTAAAGCAAGTCATAGAAAGGTATGCACAATATGTATAATTTTGCATTAAATAGAAAAACTGTAAATAAAATACTATATATTTTCTCTTGAATCATATATTTGGTATATATTTGTAAATCTATAGTAAAACAGATTTACAAAACATGAAGAGTTAGGGTAATAAGTGATGGAAGAGTGAGAATTGGGAATAGTTTCAAAGGGAATTTTAGCCTATATGTAATGTTTTATTAGTTATATATTCATGAATTATTTTGTTAAAATTAATAAAAAGTCATAAGCAATTATAAAGGTTTATCTATAGTCTCTATTCTTCTCACAAAAAATGGGGGAGAGGAGAAAATGATTACCTTCTTCATAAGATTTTTGTTCAACCACCCCAAGCACAAGTAGTTTTTCTTCCTCTGGGATTACATAGCTTTTTGTACTCAGTCCTCTTATGGTTCTACTTTTTGACTATATTATAGTTATGTACATTCCCCCCCCACGAGGCTGTAAATTAGTATGTTATCTTCTTTTACATATTTTTAAGATCTAGTAAATTATCCAAAACTTCACTAAAACTTCAATAAATGTTTATGGGTTTGTTCTGAAATCAAGTAAATAGCCCAAGATGAGAGTTACCAAATAATTTAAGGTAATACTTTTCATCAAATGATATTTTAAAAGTAGGATTTTTTATTTCTACTCACCATTCAGTCAAGGCAATTAATTTGTTTTCTGATCATCTGTAATTCCTTCATCAGGAAAATTGGAATGAATGGGGCTGGGGTTGTGTGACAGCTAAGTTAGTTGGTCCAGTGATCTTCATTGATGGTTTCATTCGACCAGGGGGCACTGTAGGCTTTATAAGAAATGACTTTTTCTGATGGTCCCAGAAAATTGAACAGTTAAGTGAGGAGACCAGCGAGCATAGGAGCTAGTCATATTACAGACAGAAAGGGCGGGGAGAGGAGGAACAGTGTTTACGTAAAATTCATCTCAATTTTCAGCTCTGCCACTCTATGTAAACTTCAGAAAGCTGGAGTCCAGAATTTATAAATTCATTGTGAATGACTCTTTGAGCACAGGTAGAGGAGTAAGAATATTACTGGTCATTGTGAACAAGGGAACTCAACAGTAAACATCTCCATAACCTGTTTCAGTTTTTAATTGTTATGACTAAAATTCCCTTAACCCTATGATCTAGAAATTATTTAAATTCCCCAGATATTGTACCTTTTTATACTATGTCTTTGAAAGTAGAAGAAACAAAAAATAAAGAGAAAAAGGTAGAAGAAAACATAAGGAACAAAAATAAAAAACAGAGAGGACAACATTTAATCAGACCAGCAAAGTGTGGTTGGATCAGAATCAGTTATGTGGGTCAGCAGGGTGCCCAAGAGTTGGATAGGAAAAGGGGAAAGATAAAAGTTAAGTCAAAGTGAAAAGTATATACATATCTAATTTATCCCAACCAAATTTTGTTGGAATCATTTTGTATGCAGATGGTGACTGTATGTCTTGGTTTCTACAACTTGCCTGACTTCAAGGAAACCAGTTATTTCTGCAATAAACAGTACATGCTATCATATTGTTTTCCTTGATCAGAATTTTCATGTAACTGAATTCAAAAAGTTCTCTGTCAAACTATGCAATTTAGGAACTGGGTCACATTTCCTAGGATTCTTCAAGTTTCTACATAACCCATTGAAACACTGATAATCTAGGAACACCATCCACCCTTCCTCATACAGAAACTTCGTGTATATAATGTGTTTTAAGAAAAACCACCAGCTTATAGCTTCATCTGTTGGAAGCATTGACTGCTACAGTCCTGCACTGTTTGTATTCACAGTTTTGGAGAGATGACTGTGCCATCTCACTGGGCCAATGTGGGTGGAGTTTGCTGTTAAGATGAATGACAGAGCTGAGGTGTGATTGGTCCTCAGTGAGTTTGGTGAAACAGACTGAGTGTAGGAACAAAATTTGCCTTGGTCCAGGACTCTACTCCCTCCAGAGCAGGGACAAAGGCACCAAGCACCTTGGCAAGAAGTCATGGAGAGACACCTGGGGGCTCTGCTGTGGCTTCTGTGGGCCCAGGTTTGCTGTGAGTTGGGGTGTCCCAGATGGGGAGCTGGGGAGTGTTCCATAGCTGACTATAGAAGGGGAAAGGCAGAGCTGACACAGAGCTCCTAATTGGGTGTTTCTTGGGATATTGTACAGGTTTAGAAAATCTTATCAATCACCCCCAGTGACATATTTGTTTGTTTTTCTCTTTCCAAGCAGGGGTGAGAGGGGTGAAGGTGGAGCAGAGTCCTTCAGCCCTGAGCCTACAGGAGGGAACCAGCTCTACTCTGAGGTGCAATTTTTCAATGTTAGTGACCTATGTGCAGTGGTTCCGACAGAATCCCCGGGGAGGCCTCACCAGTCTATTTTATGTAGCTTCAGACAAGAAGCACAATGGAAGGTTAAGCGCCACACTGAATTCTAAGGACTTGTACAGTACCCTGAACATCACAGCCTCCCGACTGGAGGACTCAGCCACCTACCTCTGTGCAGTTAGAGCACAGTGCTGCCAGGTGATCTGCAGCCTGTACCCAAACTACAGCTGGGCCTGCAGCCCCACCCCTTCCACGGGCAGGCATGTTGCCCCACATTAGGCTTTGCACATCTTTGGGTTTTCAAATTTATGTTCCAAACTTCTTTTCTGTCTTAAAATTAGACTCTTCAGCATTGTCATTTCACCTTTTTTTTGCCTTATTTCTTCCCTGAAATCACTTTATAGGTAAAGAACTCTAATATGGAACCACTAAGATAACTGATAAAAATGCCAAATCCAATGCAGGCAGCACATAAATGACTCTGCTGGAAAAGGCTTGGAAAAATATAGGGTGGTCAAGAAGTAGGAAGAGCCTTGGCAGGTTTTGCTCAGTGGTTAGAGTGTCAGCAGTTGGATTCCTGGTCAAGGGTTGCAGGCTCCATTCCTGACCCTAGTGGGGGATACCTGTGGGAGGCAACCAACTGATGAGTCTCCCTCACATCAATGTTTCTCTATCTCTCTCCTGCCCCTTCCTCGCTCCCCTCCACTCTTCAAAAAAAAAAGATCAATGGAAAATTATCCTCCAGTGAGTATTAAAAAAAAAATAAGTAGGAAGAGATTATTCTGCTTTTTCAATTAACTGAAGACAGTTCTACTTTCAAGGAAAAAGGAAGAGAGCCTGTGAAATGTTTTTTAAAGTTTGTATTTGGCTTATTCACTCCTGGACATAACAAATATAAGAAAAATAAGTTTATTGAGTGGCAAATACTCTATCTAGCTTATTGCATATATTATCTATTTAGTACAAATAACACCCTGTAAATATGCACATTCTCATTTTATGTATAGATAAAATGAGGGTTGTTGAGTATAGGTGACTTGTTTAAACTAACATTATTATTAAACTAGAGTCCTGGTGCACCAAATTCGTTCATGGGTAGGGTCCCTAGTCCTGGCTGGCAATCAGTGGGGCAATCGTGGGGCCCCCACTGCCACCCTCTTTGGCTGGCCTGGTGCTGCCTGCTCGCCTGCCCTGCCCCTCGCCTGCCCTGCCCCTCGCCACCACTGCAGGTCGGGGCCTGTGGGCTAGTAGCAGCTCCTGAATTGAGCATCTGCCCCCTGCTGGGCAGTGAGCATCATAGGGACTGGTCATTCTACTGGTCGTTCTGCCGTTGGGTCGATTTGCATTATTAGGCTTTTATTATATAGGATAATTAAAGCCGGGGTTACACGAGAGCTTATACTTTGAGTTACCTGATATAGAACAGTCTTTAAAACCACCTATTTCAAGTGATTTCTTTTGATAAATTTGTACAATGTGTTTATATACATCACCGACAAAATATCATTTTTAGGTCATTTAAAATTAAATTTATTAGCGTGACATTGGTTAATAACATTATATAAGTTCCGTATTTGCAATTTTATAATACATCATCTGTCTATTGCATTGTATGCTCACCTCCCAAAGTGTAGTCTACCTCCATCACCATATATTTGATCTCCTTTACCCTCTTCAACCTCCCCTTAACCCCCTTCACTTCTGTTAACCATCATACTGTTTTCAGGATCTCTGAACTTTTTGTTTGTCTTGTTTGTTTATTTGTTGCTTTTTGTTTTATGTCTCACATATGAATAAAGCATATGGTTCTTGTCCTTTTCTGTCTGACTCATTTCATGTAGCATGATATTGTCAAGATCCATCCATATTGTTGCAAATGGCAATATTTCATCCTTTCTTATGGCTGAATAGTACTCCATTATACTATATATGTACCCCAAATATTTAGCCAATCATCCACAGAAGAAACTAAGGATTTTTGTTTTTCATGTCTTGGCTTTTGTGAATAACACTGAATTGAACCAAGGGTTACAAACATCTTTATGAATAAGCATTTTCATATTTTTAAAGTATATACCCAGAAGAGGGATTGCTGGGTCATATGGTAGCTCTATTCTAACTTTTTTGAGGAACCTCCATAATGTTTCCACAGAGGCTGCACCAATTTACATTCTTACCAGTAGTGTACCAGGATTACATTTAGGGTGTTCCTAAATAGCACCTTATATGGAAGAGCTCATGAAAGTTTTCATTCTGTTCCATGAAACTCCAGCACACTTCCCTGCATTGCAAGTGAATCTATTACTCATGATTTTGTAACGTCATTCACAGTTTTGGAAAGGGAGCAGAAAGCTTCCAGGATTAACCTAAAAATCCTTCTGTTGTTGCCAGAGATAAAGACTTCTGGCCACCAAACCTGAGGCTTAAATTTCCATGTGGGATAATTGCAATGCAAACCGAATTACAAACTGTACTGTCCTTATTATAATATAAAGGCATGAATAGGAATGATGGGGACCCTCAAAATTAAGATGAAGGCAAATGGGGAGATTTCAGTGAAGCTGGAAGCAGGACCAGCTCCCTGGGAATGTGACCCATGCGGTTGCAGAAGGAACCCTGCCCTTGGTTTAAGGCTCTGTTATCACTGTCTTGAAGTTCTTAATAATTTTACCTTTGTACTAGTGCTTTTAGAGTTCCATCCCCTTATGGGATGGAACATGTGTGTGAGCAAAGGAGGTACATGGAGCAGCAGGACACAAGACAGGAACACACGCAGGCTCAGGTTCACGGTCTCAGCAGGGAGTGTCTGAGCTAAGCAGTTGTCAGGGCCACCTTTGGGCCTGGGCATGCTCTCACCATCTGGGGCTTTGACATGCAGCAAAGGGGAGCAGTAAACTTTGTTGGTCAATGACTACAAAAGTGTATACATGGACACTTCAGTAAAGCAGCGTGGCAATATCTTACAAAACTACACATACTCTTTTCTTATGATCCAATCATGGTGTTCCTGGGTTTTTACCCAACGGAGTTGATAAGTTGTGTTCACCCAAAATCCTGCCCGCAGGTGTTTATAGCAGTTTTATTTACAATTGTCAAAAAGTTGAAAGCAACTAGAATGTCTTTCGATAAGTGAATGGATAAATACATGGTGGTCTATCCAAACAGCGGAATATTATTCAGTACTAAAAAGAAATGAGCTATCAAGCCATGAAAAACTAAGGAAAAGTTAAATTTATCTTACTAAATAGAAGAAGCCAATCTGAAAAGGCTATATACTGCATTATTCCAACCACATACATTCTGGAAAAGGCAAAACTATGGAGACAGTGAAAAGACCAGTGGTTGCCAGGGCTGAGAGGAGCGGGAGAAATGACTAGGAAAAGGACAAAGGGTGTTTTGGGTGGTGAAATTAGCCTTGATGATGCTATAATGATGGATACATGTCATTATACATTTACGTAAATGCACAGAATGTACAACACAAAGAGTAAACCCTACGGTACACTTTAGTGATAATGTTGTGTCAATGTGAGTTATCAATTTTAAGAAATATACCACTCTCATGAGGAAGTTCATAATGGGGAAAGCTATGTATGTGTGATGGGAGGGGATAAATTGGAAATTGTGTACCTCCTTCATTTTTCTGTGACCCTAAAATCTCTGAAATAAATAAGTTTTTTAAAAAATTAAACTCAGACTTACATGAAACTGCATGAAGAGTTAGTGTTTTAGATAAGTGGCTCCTCTAGAAACATGGCTTAATGACACGTTTTCGCAGCGTTTTTGAATAAGAGATCCCAAATTTTCATTTTGCATTAGATCTCAAAAATAATATAGCCAGGCCTGGATGAGTATTTTGAACCCCTGAACCCCCTTTGCAAGGAGAAAGTCTGAAGACAGAAAGCAATTAGTTTGTTTTAGGAAGTGTTTCTTGTTTGCATATTAGTAAGCTCCTCCTCCTCTAGGTTCTCCCAGTTGTGGAGATTTTCTTTATTATTTTCTAACAAGATCTATATGGTAAGTTATATCTATAATAATACAAGTGTAATATGCTAATTAGACCAGATGTTCTTCTGGATGTCCTTCTGGACGACCTTCCGGATGAAGCCAGGGCTGTGAGGGAAGCCTGGGTCCCGGGTGCCAGAGGGAAGCCGGTGCCGGCAGCTGGGGGAAGGAAGGCCTACTCTTGCATGAATTTTGTGCATCAGGCCTCTAGTATATATAAGTCTTTAGAAGAATATCCAGCTTACTCATGGCTCAGCCATGGAGGCCCCTCAATTTCTCTGCCTGTGAATAAATATATTTACACTACATGGTAAAGTCTCATTTTATTCCATTTTACTATGGCCTTAGGTTCTCCTTCATCTATCACTGATCTTATAGGAGAAATTAAAACATAGATAGGAATTTATCCAGAGGATCAAGTCTCTGCCACTGAAGAAGTCCCATTTTAGGGGCAACATCAAACCCACTGGATTGCATGAGGATGTGAACTGGTCTTGGGGTTCCAGGATACAGGATAATATCTCACCACTCTAACGTGAATCTACATTGTACACAATGAGCCCTCAATTATTATTTGTTGTTAAACAGTGTAAGAGAATTTTTCAGCTCTAAGAGCCCTTAGAAATCCTTTTGATCAACCTCATTTTATAAAGACAGAGACTAAATTCAAGATGCAAGTATGAAACAATTAGATAGTAAATGGGCTTGGAATATGAATACACTGGACTTCCTCACTTCCTCTTTAGCATTTTTCCCTTGCTTCGTTCCCATGGGACCATACTGTTGAGCAAAGATAAACCGTGTAACGGAAGTGCAGATACTTAGATCTCTGCAGTCTGGGTCTGGGAAAGCCATGGTCAATCATTTGGAACACCTGGATACAGAATTTTTAAAAATATATATTTTTATTGATTTCAGAGAGGAAGGGAGAGGGAGAGAGAGATAGAAACATCAATGATGAGAGAGAATCATTGAGTGGTTGCCTCCTGCATGCCCCCTACTGGGGATCGAGCCTGCAACCCGGGCATGTGCACTTAACCCGGGACCCTTCAGTTTGCAGGCTGATGCTCTCTATCCACTGAGCCAAACCAGCTAGGGCTGGATGTAGAGTTTTAATTTGTGCGAATATTTGACACGTAGGGCAGGAAAGGAGACTAAGGCTGAGCCATTGTTACTGTATCAGTAACCAGTCCATCACTCACTGGCTTCTGTAAGTGGAAGCCAAAGGTGATAGTGCCATCTCAACACACAGATGTATTTCTAAGGAATTGCCTGTAAGTAGCAAATATATTCATTATCCCAATTGGACATTCCCTGAAGGCAGGATATGAGTATAATGAACATTAAATCACATGTTGTCAGCAAAAATAATCATTGGAATTAGAAGTCTCATGCAGCTGGAAGTTTATGAAGATGCTAGATCAAGGTTTTCCAGGCCAACACATTGACAGTAAGTAAAACAATATTGTATAAGTAACTAGAGGCCTGGTGCATGAAATTTGTGCATGGGGTATGTGTGTGTGTGTGTGTGTGTGTCCCTCAGCCCAGCCTGCACTCTCTCCAATCTGAGACCCCCTGAGGGATGCCCGACTGCCCATTTAGGCCCAATCTCACAATCTAGGACTGCTGGCTCCCAACTGCTTGCCTGCCTGCCTGCCTGATTGCCCCTAACCGTTTGTGCCTGCCAGCCTGATCACCCCCTAACCACTCTCCTGCCAGCCTGATCAATGCCTAACTGCCCTCCCGTGCCAGCCTGGCCCCCCACAACTGCCCTCCCTGCAGACCTGGTCCCTCCCAACTGCCCTCCCCTGCTGTCCTAATCGCCCACAACTGCCCTCCCCTGCTGGCCATCTTGTGTCCACATAGGGGCAGCCATCTTGTGTTGGAGTGATGGTCAATTTGCATATTACTCTTTTATTAGATATGATCATGGAGCTGGAAACTTTGCCCAAGGGATGACTATGTTTGTGCTATAGTTAATACATCAAACACTGTTTTTCATATAGTTGTTCACATTCACACCACTTCATTCAGTTCTGCATACCATACTGCCAAAGAGAAAGTTATTGAGCTAAGTATTTGTCTCCAAAAAGAGGAAAATCTGACCAGAGAAAGGTTTGGGAAATGTGTGTGTGTGTGTGTGTGTGTGTGTGTGTGTGTGTGTGTGTGAATCCTCACCCGAGGATATTTTTTCCAGTGATTTTTAGAGAGAGTAGAAGGAAGAGGGAGAGACACAGAGAGAGAACAATTAATGAGAGAGGGACAGATGGATTGGTTGTCTCTTGCACATGCTCCAAGGTATGTGTCCTTGATCGGAATCGAACCCGAGACCCTTCAGTTTGAGGGCTGATGCTCCAACCACTGAGCAAAACTGACTAAGGCTTGGAAATCTTATCTGATGGAGAATGAATGAAAGAATCGAAGATCCTCAAAATCAAGAAGTTTTACATAAATGAAAACAGACATTAATTTCTGAGTTGATGTTCTTCACCATAGCTGTTTTTAAATCTTTAAGGGTGTGAGATGTGGAAGAGAGATCAGATTTATTCTTTGTAATTCCCTAGGACCAGTGAGTTCAAATTATAGGAAAGGAGTCCCCACTTCTGAAAATGAGGTAGTCTTGTTTTAGGATCACTTTCTGTTTATATTATTCCCTTAGCAGACACGGGCAATATTTACTTTCCCCTAGATTTATTCTCAGAGGTAATCAGAAAATTCCAAGAAATTCAAATGGATAAGAAAGGTGTGTTTTTTTTTTTCCCTTCAGCAAAAGATAATTCTGGAAACTCACAGGACTGAGAGATGTTATCAATGTCTTGGGAAAAGAACATTGTAGTGGAGTTTGGGAGAAAAGTGATAGAATATGGAATCTGATCCAGCAATAGCCAGGAAGGCAGGAATCCATGCTAGGAGAGTTGGCTTATACTTTAGAAGAAATTCCACTAAGGATATGAGTCAGTAATTACATTTTAGGATATGCCATCATTTGATATGAGAAAAAGAAACCACCTCAAGAATAAATTTACATGTGTTTATATTTTCTGAATCTGGAGATTTCGTTTTTTCTTTGTGTAAGAGAGTGAATCACAGTGCTTTCTGATTTCAAACATGTAAACCCAGGTCATCATTGAACAAATACCAACAGCTTCTGCCTCTTTACAACATATTAACAACGACTCAGTAGTGTGCAGGGATAAAATCTTGATCTCTACATTCTTGCTTAATCTCTGGTCTAAAAAAGTTAATTTGTTTCACTTATTGCTGCCTTTGCATGTCTGAGTCTCTCATAGGAAACAGGGTAAGAACATTTAACAGCAAGTTCAGTAGTTGTGAATGTAACCACAAGATGGCAGTGCACCTCTGCTGATGCAGGACTTGTGGAGGGTGCATTTTAGTGGATTCTGAATGATGGGCTTTGGCAGAAGCACAGTCTTTTTCTTACTGGCTGGGTAGAATGTGAGAAGGCCCTCTGGCTGTCAGAGGAAAGGAGGGGTGACTTGACAACAGCAGTAGCTCCCCTGGCTGTGATCGCAGGTCCACAATTGGCCCTGAGTGGGAAGAACGATGAAGACGTCCACTGGAGCTTTGTTCATGTTCCTGTGGCTGCAGTTGGACTGTGAGTTGAGGGTTTATGGGAAACAATATATTAGTGGGTATTCTTTAGAAGCAACACTGGCTTTATTCAGGCTTCCTTAGTTACTGTGGAAAAAGAAAATTCTGAAGCATAATGATCTGGTTACTCTTTTTCTGACTCTTTCTTTCTGCATTAGGGGTCAGCCATGGAGAGAAAGTGGATCAGCATTCTTCCACCCTGAGTGTCCAGGAGGGAAACACCGCTGTTATCACCTGTTCTTATTCGGACAGTGGTTCAGACTACTTTCCTTGGTATAAGCAAGAACTTGGAAAAGGTCCCCAGTTCATTATAGACATTCGTTCAAATAAGGACAAAAACCCAGTTGAAAGGCTCACTGCTTTCTTGAATAAGACGGCCAAACATCTCTCCCTGCACATCGCAGCCACCCAACCTGGAGACTCAGCCGTCTACTTCTGTGCAGCGAGTACACATTGCTTCCCAGGCACCTGCATCCTGTACACAAACCTGTGAGTGGGGCATCCCCCTCTGCCTGGGACAGACCTTCAAGCACAGCATTTGTCATGTTTCTTGTCTGCAAGTGGAAACTAATGTGTTGCATGTTAAAAACACATAATAGGATGGTTAGTTTTCAAGATGACCCAGGAAGAGTTAGAACATTTTGTTAAATGGCTATTGCATATGGATTCTTGAAAGGAGTTAGTAATGTTTTATGTTGAAATTGAGGCTTTAAAGATGAATTTACATTTGATATTTAGATACCACTCCTATAAAAAACTTCTTACCATCAATATCATAATCCTTATTATGCATAGATGTTTAAGTATTTTATTTTAAAAATAGTATTTATTTATTTTATTTTAAAACATTATATGTTAAACATTGAAAATATCTACAGTACAAAACCACAAAATTGATAATTCTATAATGAGATAATATTAATTATTATTTGGATCACTCTTTTCATCAATTTTTATTGTAATTAGTATCATTTTTTTCACTGACTATTATGCCTTCAATAGTGCATTTCCATTTCATCAAGTATTTCAAACATCTGCTTTTTAATAGCTGTGTGAGAGCTTTTAATAACTTATAATTTTACTAGTGGCCCGGTGCATGAATTCATGCACATTGAAAAGAAATTAATTAGAAGAAATATTATAATATTGCTATTCGCCCTTTCTCTGTAATAGAAGTGTCAGAGATGAAAGAAAATTAGTAAAATGTATATGAAAATAATATATAAATTGATTAATAAATAAACAATAACAACATGATATAACAACAAAGACATGATATAAAAACAAGAAAAACATGATATAAAAATAACATTGATAAAAACAATGAATGATAAATTGATTAAACTTATTCTAACACTGAAGCCAGTGTGAGACGGGGACAAATCAATTTTTGGAATCAGAACAACCTCTCCTCCACAGATCCTGTTAATACTTCAGTTTTAATTATGTTAGGTGGAAATCTTTTGATAATAAATCTAGTACCATTACAAAGACCCCATTTACTATTAAGATTTCTCAGTAGCATGATGATTGCACTAACTTTCAATTCTAATTTATGACACGGCATTCCCAAAGGGAGTAATACTTTTAAGAAAGTATTTGATGGGAAAAATTTTCTTTTCAGCTTCATCCGTTGAATCTAGTATTATTGTCAATTACACTGTAGTCCCTGAGTCTTAGTGCAATATCCATTCCCCAGCCTTTTTCACCATGTAGGAAAAGTATAGGCTACGTCATTGCATTTAATGTAGGAAACAGGATACTGATTTGTTTCATTTTAGTGGCATTCAAATTATTGGGATCTGGTTTACAATGAATGAGCAAGTCTCTTTCAAAACAAGGTCCTCCATCTTTGTTTCTGAATATGACGGCAACTTCGGTTATATGGGGATAATTATATCTACCTGGATCACTATTACGATCATATTTAATTGTCATTGTTACTTCTGTGCGACAATGCCACTTTCTTTCAGCTTCAGAATATCAACAAAAATAACCAAATTCATGATCGACAATGACAGATTGAAACACAATCATGTGATTGGCACCAGCAAGAGCTTTATATGTATCACGCATGTGCGAGTCAACTTAGCCTTTTATATATATACTAGAGGCCCAGTGCATGATTGAATCATGCACGTGTAGGGTCCCCTACACGCTTTTGCTTTTGATCACGGGGAGCTGGGTGCCTGTCCGCTAGTGCACCAGGCCTTTCAGAAGCCTCCAGCGCGGCGGAGGCTTCTGAAAGGCCTGGTGTCTGAGCGGAAAGGCATCCAGCTGCCACGCTTTTGCTTTTGATCGCGGGGAGCTGGGTGCCTGTCTGCTGGTGTCTGAGTGGACAGGCATCCAGCTGCCACGCTTTCACTTTCGATCGCTGGTGCACCAGGCCTTTCAGAAGCCTCTGGCGTGGCGGAGGCTTCTGAAAGGCCTGGTGTCTGAGCGGAAAGGCATCCAGCTGCCACGCTTTTGCTTTTGATCGCGGGGAGCTGGGTGCCTGAGCGGACAGGCACCCAGCTCCCACGCTTTTGATGGTCCGTGGCCACTGAGGGGGGCTACCCTGCTGTTGAGAGGCGCAGGGGGCGGGACTCCCACCCCCTGTGCCTCTCAACGGCCGCTGAGGGGGTTGCCGCGGACACCTGGCTACCCTGCCGTTGAGAGGCGCAGCTGGGTGTCCACGCAGGCCCCCTCAGCAGCCGCGGATCTGGCCTCGATCTGGCCTTTGAGAGTCGCAGGGGGCGGGAGTCCCGCCCTCCTCAGTGGCAGTGGATCCGTGCCTCTCAATGGCCGGATAGGCCACCCCGAGTCCCGCCCCCCAGCCTCCCACCGCCCAATCGTGGGCGTAGCGGAGTGATGGTAATTTACATTTTACTCTATTATTAGATAGGATAGATAAACTTGCTTAATTAGACCTGCTTTCTGTTTTAGCTAAACTTTTTCCAGCCCAGTGAAGCACCCCAACTTCTCTTTCAGGTAATTGTCAGCAACACAGCAGTAAATATCAACATGAAGCAGATTATTATTGTAGATCACGTAGGGAGAACAAAGAGTAAAATATTTAACTGCAGCAGTGTTTGACTATATTCTGCACAGTGAGAAAACCTGAAGTCATTTTCAAGGTCCACCATTTCTTACTTCTTTTCAGTCAGGTCAAGTTTCTAAACTTTCTAAATCTCCGTTTTCTGGCTAATGAAAAGAAAATAGGATTCCACTGAGTCTTCTATCTACCTACTCCAGGACTTCTGTGAGGATCAAATGAGATGAGGCATGTGAAAATGCTTCACAGACATGTGGTTACAGTGTAAAGTGTTTCCACCTGAGGCTAGTTGTCGGTAGGGAGAGGAAGCCAGGTGTTGCTACTTGACATCATTACCCGGACACTTAGCATATTAGCTTTTTATATAGGTAGACTAGAGTCCTGGTGCACAAAATTCCTGCATGGGTAGGGTCCCTATGCCTGGCTGGCAACCAGGGCCGATTGGGGCCTTCCTTCCCCCGGCTGCTGGCTGCCAGCAGGGGTCTTCCTTTGTTCTGAGCCACCCCCTGGTGGTCAGCAGACGTCATAGTGAATGGTTGAACTCCTGGTCAGTTGAACTCCCGAGGGGACAATTGGCATATTAGCCTTTTATTATAGTATATTAATTTTGTTCTATATTTTTTGTCAAAATGTGACAGCCTTTTCTATTTGCTCTGACCACTTTCTTATTAAGAAAGTGTTATTTCTTTTAGAGCCGAGTAATTGTATATATTATTTGTGTGTTTGAGGACATTAGGACAGAAAGTGACTTTAGAATGTGAGCTTCCAATTAAACTCACAAATCTATTTTCTTTCACCTGTTATGTAGGTATATGTTCACATTTGCTCTCTCATAGAATTTAGAAGACAGAGTTGTGTATTATTCACTGCAGTAGCTTCAGTACCTAGAACAAACTTTTTCACATATTTGATAATCAGAAGATACTTGTTAAAGAAAGAAAAGTGAATTCTGGTATTTATTCATCATTTTAATTTAAGATTTGTGATAGAATAAATTTGAGTTGATTCATGAATAACAAATATTTTTAATGTATATATTTGATTATTTGATTATTTAAGTACATACTATATCTTTCCACTTATATATGACTTTCTCAATAAAGCTCTGTTGTTTTGAGATAATTAAATTTACTCTTAGACTTGTAATTTTTTGTTCCCATTATGACTTAAATCCTTCTTTCTGTGCTATGTAGGATTTTTTTTTTTAAATAGAAAGTTGATTGATTGGTGGGTGTAAGGTGGGGGGCAGCACCGAGACTCTCACAAGTGCAGGGCCCACCTTTGTCCAGGGGACCACGATTTAGGATGTATTTGACCCCACAGCCATGTGGGATGAGGCGCTTCTAGGCCACCATGTCTTCAAACTCATCCTCATTAAACTTAGTAAAGCCCCACTTCTTGGAGGCCTGGATCTTCTGGCGGTCAGGGAACTTGACTCTGCATAGGGCCTCAATCACATGCTCCTTGTTCTGCAGCTTGGTGCGGATGGACACGATGACTTGGACTCTGGCCACTATGCCCTGGGGCTTTCCAAGGGCACCCGCACACCTGTCTGGAGCCTGCCGGCCCCAGCACAGGACAGCAGCTTGTTGATGCAGAAGCCGTGGGAGGAGTGCAGCCGCACTCGGACGTGAAAGTCATCTTTGCCACAGCTTTTCACCAGGTACTTGTTGGCACAGATCGGCGCGGCCCCCAGGGCTTCGGAGGAGAGCTGCTCATATTCATCTGACACCGTGTGGCCGCAGAGTGGGCTCTTCCGCCCCAGGTCAAAGATGCGGATCTTGGCATCAGGGACACCGAGGCAGAAGCGAGACTTTGGGTACGGCTTGTTCTTACAACACCGCTAACACCGGGCGGGGCGGCGACCCATGGCGACACCAGGCTCTTCAGTGGCACGCCGAAGGGAAAGAGCAGGATATTTTTTATATGTATTGATCAGCCACCTTATTATAATTAGTGTATTGCACAAAGGCATTGGACTAATTTAAAGATAGCTTGTTACAAATCTCCCTGCCTAATCTACATGTTTTGTTTTGACTGAATGAAACATTGCTGACCACAATCTTCTTCTTTTTTAAGAAAAGTTTTTATTGATTTCAGAGAAGAAGGGAGAGGGAAAGAGAGATAGAAACATCAATGTGAGAGAAAATCATCCATTGTCTGCCTCCCACATGCCCCTACTGGGGATGGAGCCTAAAACTCAGGCATGTGCCCTGACAGGGAATCAAACTGCAACTTCCTGGTTCATGGGTCCACACTCAACCATCCAACCACACCTGCTAGGCCACAATCTTCTTTAAAAAAATATTATTTCTTTTAGTGCTATGGATAAGTCAGTGGAATGGAAGATATTGAATAAATAATTAATTCCCTAATTCTCCCACCCTGGTCAAGTGTAGACTATTTTCAAAGAAGGATCTCTTATCCTTTGAAACAGCATGGAGGGACCTGGAGAGCATTATGTTAAGTGAAATAAGCCAGTCAGAGAAAGATAGATGTCACATGATCTCACTCATATGTGGAATCTAATGAACAAAATAAACTGATGAACAAAAAGATCCAGACAATGAAGCATCGAACAGACTGACCTATTTCAGAGGGAAAGGACAAGGGCGGGAAGAGATTAATCAAAGAACTTATATGCATACTAGAGGCTCGGTGCATGAAATTCAGGCGGGGGGGTTGTCCCTCAGCCCAGCCTGCACCATCTCCAATCTGGAACCCCTTGAGGGATGCCCGACTACCCGTTTAGGCCCGATCCCTGTCGGATTGGGCCTAAATGAGTAGTTGGGCATCCCTCTCACAATCCAGGACTGCTGGCTCCCAACAGCTCACCTGCCTGCCTGCCTGATTGCCCCTAACTGCTTCTGCCTGCCAGCCTGATCACCACCTAACCACTCCCTGCCAGCTTGATTGACGCCTAAAGGCTCCCCTGCCTGCCCGATTGCCCCCAACTGCCCTCCCCTGCAGGCCTGGTCCCCCACAACTGCCCTTCCCTGCTAGCCCGGTCTCTCCCAACTGCCCTCCCCTGCATGCCTGGTTGCCCCTAACCGTCCTCCTCTGCCAGCCTGTTCCCCCCACAACTGCCCTCCTCTGCCGGCCCAGTCACCCCTAATGCCCTCCCTTGCAGGCCTGATTGCCCCCAACTGTCCTCCCTTGCAGGCCTGGCCCCTCCCAACTGCCCTCCCCTGCTGGCCTGATCACCCACAACTGCCCTCCCCTGCTGGCCATCTGTGGCAGCCATCTTGTGTCCACATGGGAGCGGCCATCTTTGACCACATGGGGGCAGCCATCTTGTGTGTTGGAGTGATGGTCAATTTGCATATTACCATTTTATTAGATAGGATATGCATAACCCATGGACAGACAATAGTGCAGAAGACCTGGGGAGGGGGGGGGAGCAGGGTGGAGGGGGCCAATGTGGTGATAAAAGGGGAGAAATCTGTAATACTTTCAACAATAAAGATAAATAAAAAAACCCCTAGATATTTTATAGTCTTCCTAAAATTTATATCATTGGTGACTGATATAGTGAGATGATCACTCTTGGCTGAGTTATGGTTATCAGTTATTAGTTAATTCATTTGTTCTCATAAGGAAAGGCATCACATTAAATCAGATATATCACATTTGAACAAGAAAGGCCAGTATTGTAGCCCAACACCTCAATGACTTTTATTATTTCCCTCACTATAACCACTAGCTCCAGTCCAGTAAAAGCAAGGTGCCTGTTGATTTGCCCATTTCCTGGAAGACTGATGGAGGGAGAGGGATGCATGACTTTTATTTTATTGGTTTATTCTTCCTAAACCAAGTCAGGAGAGAGAGAGAGAGAGAGAGAGAGAGAGAGAGAGAGAGAGAGACCAGTTATTATGGACTTAACTGGTTTATCACAGGTAAGTGTGAATTTATTGGAAGAAATGCTCTAGCCAGAGTGTGTAGTGTCAGTAAACACTACACAGTATAGACATTCAAGCTTTAAATCTTCACTGTGTTGGTTTCCGACTGTCTCTGAGTAATTTACTACAAATTTTATGGCCCTCTCTTTATCCTGCAGAGTCAGACTGTGTGGACAGCTTCTCGTTTGCTTGCTTTCTCTAGGGCGGTGCTGACTGCTCACATTTGCGTGGTTACTCCCAGTCTCGCAACGTGCTTTTTTGCGCATGCTCAGTAACCAGCTGCAAAGGCTCACTGCTGTTGCCCTCCGAAGTGCACTGGTAGCCGGATGGGAGGGCATGTGGGTGAGGCACTGAGTATTGGGGATGCTCGTGGGCCATTTGTGGTGATTCACATGCCACATGTCCACAACAGTCCGTGGGCATGTTCATGATGGGTCTGTTCTGTGGTTAGTAGAATCCATATTCTTTTAACGCTCACTGCGAGCTCTGGCTGCTGTTCTCCCAGGAGTCCCCCACTTCCTAGTTGGGCATCACATGTCAGTATTCTGGATGGAACAAGAAAGAGGTGAATCTCTTTGGAAGCATACCCCGAAGTTGGAGGAGCCAGGTGCTCACTCACATGCTCCCACTTTTCCCTGTGGTAAAAATCAAAGGCCTAGAAAATTTATCTTGGCTGTGAGCTGTGCCATATGGTTGAGGAAGGGGGAGGATGACTAGGGTAAAGTGAAATTGTTCCTCTTATTTTTTTCAATGATACCCATCTCAGATATTTTTGTTTCCGCAGTGTCCCTCTTCCACAGTATAACTTCTCTGCTGGGCTCTTGCATTCTATTTAGTGCATGATTATGAAAATTGGTATTTTTTGGGAAAGGGGAAGAGATAGAAAATCCCTACTTCACCATTTTGAACTCAGTGTTTTTATTTTTTATTTTAAATAATTATATAGAAAAGCTGACTATTTTTGGTATACAATTAAATGAATTTTAAATTTTAATACATTGTATAGATTATGTAACCATCACATGATCATGATACGAAATAGTTCCATTGTTCCCCCAAATTCTTTTTTGCTGCCCTTATGTAATTACACAATCCCCTATTCTTAACTCTTTTCAAACTTCAGTTTGTTCTATATTTTATCTTTTTTGGGGGTGTCATATGAATGGAACATACAATACCTAACCTTTTGAGATGTCGGGATCTCGTGAGAGGGAGCACATGCCACTGAGCACATGCATGATTCCCATCTCTGCCACCACTTGCAGTTTTTCTATACTTAGTGTTTTAAACTTCTAATTAAATTTTATAGAGATAGGTCATCATCTCAAGTGTTTCCATTTCTACTGAGGAAGATTCACTCCAACAGTACTAATTGGAGTACAGTTATTATTTGGATTTTCCAGGATTAACATTGAATGACCCATCCAACAACTCTTTACTTTGTTGCACTAGCAATGGCTTTGTAGAGCTGAACTTAGCATTAGGGTGGGTATTATCTCAAATAAAGGCTCTATCTAAGAAAGCTGTTTTATTAGCAAGAAAACAAAATCAGGTAAATCAGAAATATAAAACACCCTACTATTAAAGTAAGAATATTTCTCTAAAAGGATTAAAAACAAAAGAATGCAAAGGAGTGTGTGACAATCATTGGTTTCTATTATCAAGGAGAATTCTCTTCTAGTGGTTTTGAATAGAGACGCCTACTTTACGCAATTACATGTTTGTTTCTGTGATCTCATATTTGTACTCTTCTTCTGGTGAAATGTCTACTTATGATGATCTCTGAAAAACCTCATTCTTGTCATTTAAGAATGTGTAATGTCATTCTAGTTGGTAGATGTGTAACAAAGGATCCATTTCTTGTACTTTATCTGCTGAGCTGGTAATAAATTGTACTTGATAAGGTCATTTCACAAGTCCTAATGGCAATCTATCTCTGGGATATTTTTTAGTGTACCCACTAAAAATAAACATGAGTAAAATTGTATATTGAAAAGGAGATTGATGATTTTACCAACTGCTATGTTCATTCATTACATCTGTGATGAAACTGGGTGTTGCCACTTATTTAAAAAATGCTACATGTAATGGGTTATGGAAATAACCTAAGATATAATAAGCATGTTTCCTCACACCTGTGTGTGCTGTTGTTCCACCTAAGATAGAAATAAATAACTTTATTATAAGAAGGCTAGGCTGTTTAATCACTGTAGCTTTCAATCTATCAATTACTATGTCAATATTCCCCCTCACTATCATTGTCTATTCAGTTATCTATCTTGTGCCAAATAGCAGAGATAAACTAGTCTCCCTCTACTGAAGACTAGAATGAAGCCCCAAGACATGCAGTTCTGTCCCAAAGGTCCCCTTCTCCTCTCTGTTTAGTGTGATACCTCAGTGGTGTTTGGAAAGGCCAGATTAGACATTAGAGTTAGGTTATCAAGCTGTTAAGTGTATGTGTTAACCATTACCTCGGTTAGTACTATAAATGAGCTACAACAGGCCTCTATATTCTGTATGACCAGCTGTAAAAGTAATACACACACACACACACACACACACACACACACACACACACACACACACTTTCATGGGTGAGCTGATTATACTATCACTGATTGCAATAAATTGTTGTGTATGAAGATAAAAGGAAAGCCATGCCTACGGATATTAACAACAAAGACCCATAGCCTATCATTGCCAATTTCTTGATACAATAGCCAAAATTTTTTCTCCTTGTCGCAAAATAATTGTAGCCTCAACTAAATGGTTGAAGTATCTATAGTTCTTGCACTGGAAACACCATTAAATCTAAGGGTCCCGGGTTCCATTTTGGTCAAGGGCACATGCCAGGGTTGTGGGCTCCATCCCCAGTAGAGGATGTAATTGTTTTTAAATTAAGAGTTGGTTAATGCAAAAGAATGTTTGGGTTGGGTGAGACTCTCAGCCAGTACATTGAGAAGTCTGATGTGACCCACACAAACTTGCTGCACCAGGAACCCCCCTTTCCTGTTCTGGGGAAGCAACAGCACATAGTTTGGCATTTCTCCTCTCCATCTGTCAGAGTCACCTCGCCTTGCAGAGCCCTGAAACTAAAGCACAAAGTATTTTGATCAAAGATGTTACTCCCCTGCCCTCTGAAGGTTGTCGTAGCTTTAATGTGGCAAGGTAGGGAGCTCCAGTGGTAATGGGTCTCCTTTAAGACCTAAGGATCGGGGGTACCCTGGAAAGGAAAAGTAGCAGGGTCTATAAAATAATTTCCAAATCCTTCTGCTTGTATTTTTTTTCTTTCAGGATCCAGTATTACCCAGAAGGTAACTCAAGGCCAACAAGCAATACTGGTGCAGGAGAAGGAGGCTGTGAGCCTGGATTGCACATATGACACCAGTTCTACAAGTTATAGTCTATTCTGGTACAAGTGGCTCGGCAGTGGGGCGGTGATTTTCCTTATTCGTCAGGACTCTTACAACCAGCAAAATGCCACAGGAGGCCGCTACTCAGTGAATTTTCAGAAAGCAAAGAGTTCTGCCAACCTTGTCATCTCAGCTTCACAGCTGGAGGACTCAGCAGTGTATTTCTGTGCCCTGAGTGAGCCTACAGTTGAGAGGTGTGTTGGAAGGAGCAAAATTCCAGGACTTTCCTTGTTGCATCCACCTGACGTACAGACCAAAGCAGGGAATTGTCATCACAGACAGGAGGTGTCCAAGGCTCTGGCAGCACAGGTGTAGGTAGGATTAGAGGGAAAACACTCCATGAAAATACCTCTCTAGGTTTATAGACCATGTAGAGTTATCATTCATCAAAAAACCTTCATATCCTTATAAGTTTTGGTTGAAATGATTTCCTGGAGAGAAAGAACAGCCACAATAAACAGCTTGATTTTCCTTTCAATTTGTTCAATAAATTTATTGAGTATACTTTATGTTATAGGCATTGTTTTTAATAAGGAAGGCTGTGAAATCTTTCTGTGGTTTTCCTCTTTTTATATGTTATGCTATTTTATATTGTTTAATGAGTTACTTTAATTTAGATTTGCTAGCTGAGTTAAGGTACACTCATTACTTTGTAAGGCACCTACTATGTGACAGACTTTGTGTTCTTTCATCTTATTAACACTCTAGCATGGAAGAGCTCATTTCCATTATGTAGATTTACCTGCTTCCCACCAGTCTTACTAATAAAATGATTAATAATTAGTGGTCGGCAAACTCATTAGTCAACAGAGCCAAATATCAACAGTACAACGATTGAAATTTCTTTTGAGAGCCAACTTTTTTAAACTTAAACTTCTTCTAACACCACTTCTTCAAAATAGACTCTCCCAGGCTGTGGTATTTTGTGGAAGAGCCACACTCAAGGGGCCAAAGAGCCGCATGTGGCTCGCGAGCTGCAGTTTGCCGACCACGGCTCTAGGGGAACATTGTTAAGAAGCAGAGTGTGAAGTATCTTTATCCACTCTTGCCATAAACTTTACCACTCTTCTAAAAGCATTTTTTTTTGCCATCACATGACTCATTTGTACATGTCCAGGCTCTCTTTGTTTAATGTTCCACAATTTTTAAAAATCTTCATTTTCTCCTATTTCCACCTCCCACCTCTAATGCCATTCTCTCTGTGCCATAAAATGTGAGTGGTAATGGATGTTTATTAAGTGATCTTGTATTGTAACTCACTCTTATATTTACATTTGGAAAGCAGATGTACACAATAGAAATCTTTTTAAAAAGTGTCTTCATAAATTTTTATTAAAATGTTGCTATTTTAACATAATTTTTTACCATTTTAATAATTTAAGTGTAAAATTGAGTGGTGTTAAGTACACTTACATTGTTGTTCAAGAAGCAGCACTATCTTATCTCTAGACCTCTATTAATCTTGAAAAACTGAAAATTTGTACTCCTGTAGTTGTAACACTGCATTCCCCCAACCACCCCCTAGACCCTGGCAACTACCAGAGTTCTCATTCTATGAGTTTGACTATTTTATACCTCATAAAAGTGGAATCATTCAATATCGTTATCTCCAATAAGGGTTTAATCTCCAACATTTTCAGGGAACTTATACAACTTGACAAAAGGAAGATAAACAACCCAATGAAGCAACGAATCTAAATAGATACTTTTTGAAAGAGGACATAAGGAAGGCCAAGAGACATATGAAAACATGCTCAAAGTCACTAATTATCCGAGAGATGCAAATCAAAATGACAATGCAGTACCATCTCACACCTGTCAGAATGCCTATCATCAACAAATCAACAAATGACAAGTGTTGGCGAGGATGCGGAGAAAAAGGAACCCTCGTGCACTGCTGGTGGGAATGCAAACTGTGCAGCCACTGTGGAGAACAGTATGGAGTTTCCTCAAAAAACTGAAAATGGAACTCCCATTTGACCCAGTGATCTCACTCCTAGGAATATATCCTAAGAAACTAGAAACACCAATCAGAAAGGATATATGCACCCCTATGTTCACAGCAGCACAATTTACCATAGCTAAGATTTGGAAACAGCCTAAGTGCCCATCAGCAGACGAGTGAATTAGAAAACTATGGTACATCTACACAATGGAATACTATGCTGCTATAAAAAAGAAGGAATTCTTACCATTTGCAACATCATGGATGGAACTGGAGAGCATTATGCTAAGTGAAATAAGCCAGTCAGAGAAAGATAAATATCACACGATCTCACTCATTTGTGGAATATAATGAACAGTGATGGGCAACCTTTTGAGCTTGGTGTGTCAAACTTCGTCAAAAAACTGAGCATAACTCGGGTAGTGTGTCACTTTGAGGAAAAAACATTATTTCTCAAATGTTTCATCCTCAGGAGCAGCAAATGTTTCATCCTCGGCATGCGGCCGCCTCAGCAGCCGCGTATCATCAGAAATGGCTACGCGTGTCAGTGCTGACACGCGTGTCATAGGTTCGCCATCACTGATAACGAACAACATAAACTGATGAACAAAAACAGATCCAGATCCAGAGAAGCATTGATCAGATTGTCAAACCTCAGAGGGAAGGTAAGGGAGGGTGGGGGTAAGGGAGAGATCAACCAAAGGACTTGTATGCATGCATATAAGCTTAACCAATGGACACAGACACCAGGGGGGTGAGGGCATGATTGGGGGTGGGTGGGTGAGGGGGCAATTGGGGGGATAAAGACACATATGTAATATCTTAATCAATAAAGAAAAAATTAAAATAAAAAAGAATTCCTTTCTAGCATAGTTTTGTGGCAGGTTTTGACATAATTATCTGGGCCTGAATTTCTTAAGTTCACATATGGGAGACTATTCACACGTTCCCTCAGAGGACTCATGAAGGCCCTTGATCTGAATCTGTTTAGAAAGAACTGCAGGAAACAGCCTGAACTAAGCTTCTAATTCACTCGTCTGCTGATGGGCACTTAGGCTGTTTCCAAATCTTAGCTATGGTAAATTGTGCCGCTGTGAACATAGGGGTGCATATATCCTTTCTGATTGGTGTTTCTAGTTTCTTAGGATATATTCCTAGGAGTGAGATCACTGGGTCAAATGGGAGTTCCATTTTCAGTTTTTTGATAAATGTTTGCAAGGCCTTACAGAAAGATGGGTCCTTCTCCAGATCTTTATCCTAATTATACGCAAATGTTTTTTGTTTTGTTTTATAAAACAAATGGTCATAAAAAGGGAACTAAAAGAGTGCTTGCTTTCGCACTTCATAAAAAATGACTACTTTTTAAAAACTTGTGTAGTCATAGGGACATTTCCCCATGCTGATCCCAGAGCTTTCTCCCTGATTTTTGAGAACCACCTTGGTTTAGGACAGTTACCACAAATGAAATCTTAGAAATGGATATCAGGCTCACTGTAACAAAAACAACTTGGGGGAGCTTTAAAAAAATCCAGAATAGTAGGTCTCAAACCTAAAATACATGTTTTATAAAATTAGTGTTGAGATTCTAGAGTCTATATTTTTAAATTACTCACACATTGATTCTACTATCCACTGTTGTATCAACTGGTATATCTTTAACAATTGATAACAGATAAACAAGAGAGCTCTAACTTATGCTCCAGGTTTTTGAGGCATCTCCTGGGTTCTCTGTCCTGTGGGGGAATATTATTTTATTCAAGTTTGGCCACGAAATGTGGCAAATAGATGATAGTAGAAAGCATTTTTGATACTAAATCTGCATTAAGGCTATAGGACTAGTATTCCTTGCCTGACTCACATTGGTTAGCTATCTTATCTTAGAATGAATAAAACAGAGTAAGATTAAGATGTTGATCTAAGATCACTCTTTATTGATTTGGTAACTTCAAATACGATGTTTCTTCTTTAAAAAATGATAAAGAAATTCAGAAATATTTGACTATAGGTAAGATAGGTATTTTTTTTCTCCTGAAAAAAATTATTAAAAAGATAGCATTTCTTAAAATTGGTAATATTTTAAAACTGAGGAAATATTGTATGTCATGTGGTAGCAAATCCTCAATGAAAGACTGTTTATTTCTGTTTAATTTATCAAATATTTAGTAGGCATATAATAAATGTCAATCACGCTACTATATTGGGGTACAGTGCTGGAAAGTGAAGAATCACTCAATAAAGACGACTTTTTATTACTTCCTCTGATTTCAACCCCATACTTTTTCTGACATTCAGTGGATTATAGGCAGGACCACAATAGGTACATGAGAATATATAGTACTGTATTAATATGCTCAAGAAAATTGATTTTCTTCTAACAACAGAAATATCCTGCATGTTCTGTTAAAGAACTTCCATGTTAGCTTTTGTCCTAAAATAAAATTTAACCTGAGAGCTTAAGATAGCTGTTGTCCAAATTTCTAATCTCCACCTAAAGACTGATTGTTCCTCAACAAGCAAAGTCAGAGATGAGAACGAATTGCCACATTGGGAGGAGCCTAAGAATCTTGCATCCATTTCATTTCCTGTCCACCAGGGGGTGCAGCTTCCCAACACAAACACCTTTCCTGTGTGAAATACAGGCTTATATTTATCATTTCACTGTGACTTCAGCATTTCTTCATGTTAAGAGTCAAGAACATTATTTAGATGATACTGTAGAGATGAACTCTTCTCTGGGCTTAGTGGCTGTGGTACTCTTAGTGCTTGGTAAGTAACACACCTCTTAAAATATGGATTATTTCTTCTATTATGTCAACAAATTCTTGAACTTTAATTTTATTGAAGAGCTTCATGCCCACGGGGTCAGAGTTCTCTTTTATTTTTTCCTCAGGACGAACCCATGGAGACTCGGTGACCCAGACAAAAGGCCAAGTGACTCTCTCAGAAGGGGCTCCCCTCACTGTGAATTGCTCCTATGAAACTGCACAGTACCCCGCTCTTTTCTGGTATGTTCAGTATCCCGGAGAAGGTCCACAGCTCCTCCTGAAAGCCACAAGGGTCAACGAGAACGGAAGCAGCAAAGGATTTGTAGCCACGTATAAAAAACAACCAAATGCCTTCCACTTGGAGAAAGCCTCAGTCCACCAGTCAGATTCTGCCATGTACTTCTGTGCACTGAGTGACACAGTGACAGACACTGCAGGGGGAGCTGAGCACAAACTCTGAGCAGCAATGAGGAGGCTGGCTGTTGAGTATCTATTACTGTTTGATTCACTATGGTGGATTTTATTATTTAACATCAAATATAAATTTCCAATCTTTTAGGCACATTAATAGAGAGTTAGGATAAATAAACCTCTATATACCATACATATTTAAGACACAGGAAGGCTTTTTCCTGGGGAATATTTTTCCATTGATTTTTTATTTTATTTTTTTATGTAGAGTGGAAGAGAGAGAGAAACATCAATATGAAAGAAACACATCGATTGGATGCCTCCTGCATGAGCCCCGGCCAGGGCCCAGGCCGGGGAGGAGTCTGCAACCAAGGTACGTGTCCTTGACTGGAGTCAAACGTAGGACCCTTTGGTCCTTAGGCTGACACTCTATCCACTAAGCCAAACTGGCTAGGGCCAAAGGCAGGCTTTTATTTATAAAACAATGCACTAAAACATTGATTTAAAAAAAGGAGAATTAGTTAAAATGTTTAAGATATTATATGTACTGGTGTTGATAGCATTCTAATCTAACCTACTTATGACTAACTGGGAAGGAGCAAAAGGGAAGGCCAAATATTATAGGCATGCCATTTTTGCAGCTTTGCTAGGAAGCTTCAGTTTAACACTCTCCAGGTCTGATACCCACAGATCCTAGGAAAGGGACAGAATAGGGTGGGCAATAGACACATGCCCAGTAAAGTCTGTCATTCACACCTGGGAATAGGTCATTGATGTGGCCACTGCAAGTGTGGGAAGATTTGAGATATTTAATCTCCTAAACAAAGGAGTTAGCTCTCTTGATTGCATTCTTGGGACTCTTGTTTCAGGGGGCATGCTCTCCTGGCTCCCTTACATTTGCCCACATTGCTCACAACCATGTGGACCCCACACAATGGGCTGATGGACTGTAACTAGCCTAATGCTGAACTGGCCCCAGCTCCACATGGAACGGCAACTTTGGACACTGACTCTGCTTCTAGCTCTACTGAATCCCCAGCTGCACCTCTTCCAGGGCTGCATTAAGGGAAATGGGATTTTGGAAACCCAAGGTTGTAGTTGCATGTAAATAAAAATCACTCATTCTCCCGTGATGGTCTTAGAAAATTCTTTTTCTTGAGATACCATAAGAACCTCATTCCCATTAGCAATGGAGAAAGACCATCCACACATTTCTCTGATAAAAGTATGAGTCCCAATTTCTCTTTGTGATGTATTTCATGTAAAGGGATATTAAAATTGACAGTAAATAAATGTGAAGGTTATAAGCAAGACAGTTAACCCCGTCTTTATCCAACTTTTTACTGTATTTGGTCACAAAATTATTACACACAATTTTGATGATGAGGGTTTTCTACCTTCTCCTAATGTGTTTTTAGAGGATTTACTAGTAGAAATGTGTGTTTATAAATAGTTCATAGGAGATTCTGAATTGTAAAAGAATGAAGGTTGAGGGGCCACTGGTAAAAATATAAAGGCTGTTATTATAACTTCTTTATTGTCTGCTATAAAGGTATAAAATTTTTAAAATTTTAGTTCCATCCTTTTCTATAAATCTTAATTTCTCCTTAATGTTTCAACTCTGCCAGCTTTCCTTTTTTTTCTATTCACTTTTTTCTCTGAATATTAATTTTTTAAATCTTTTTTCTTATTTCTTAGATTTCACCTTATAGGATTTAACTTAGTTCACTAACTTGGTATTCTCTCAGAGTCCCCTTTGACTGGCCTTTCAGCAGCATTGACCTTCCTTTGGGATATCTCTTTGGTGGGTGTGGTGGATTCAGTGGGTGGGCAGGTGGGGGGCTTCAGTCTTCGTGCACAGGGCAGCAGGAAGAATCAGATCTTATGTATTCAGCTTTCTTGTGTTTGTTTTGTTTTGTTTTGTTTTTAGGATTTTCTCTTAAGCAATATGTAGCAAGAATTTTTATTTCAATTCAATAAAAGAATTGCTTTTTGTATATGTTTTGAGTACTGATATATTTAGATTCATTTCTAATATTTTGATTTTGTTCCATAGGCTCTTCTTTCTTTTCTTTTCTAGTCTGTCTTCTGTGGCATTGATGAAATTTTCTCACTTTATATTCTCTTATTTCTAAAAAAATTTATTTTATTGTTGACAGTATTACAGATGTCTCCCACTTTCTCCATTTTCCCCTCTCCACCCAACCCACACCTTTCCATGCCATTGTCTGTGTTCATGGGTTATGCATATATGCATAAATGTTCTTTGGTTAATTTCTTCCTGTTCTCTTCCCCCAAAAAACCCCCTCCACTGAGATCTGCTATTCTATTTTATGCATCCATACCTGTGGCCCTGTTTTGTTCATCATTTTATTTTGTTCTTTAGATTCCACTTATAAGTGAGATCATGTGATATTTGTCTTTTTCTAATGGCTTATTTAACTTAGCATAATAGTCTCCAGTCTGACATTGTCTCAAAGGGTAAGAAATTATTCTATTTTATAGCTGCATAGTATGCCATTGTGTAAATGTATCACAGCTTTTAAAAAATATATAGTTTTATTGATTTCAGAGAGGAAGGGAGAGGGAGAGAGAGATAGAAACATCAATGATGAGAGAGAATGATTGATTGGCTGCCTCTTGCAAGCCCCCGACTGGAGATTGAGTCCACAACCTGGGCATGAGCCCTTAACCAGAATTGAACCTGGGACCCTTCAGTCCGCAGGCTGATGCTCTATCCACTGAGCCAAACCAGCTAGGGCTGTACCACAGCTTTTCATCCACTCATCTGCTGATGAGCACTTGGGCTGTTTCTAAATCTTAGCTATTGTAAATAATGCTGCTTTAAACATAGGGGTGCATATATTCTTTCTGATTGGTGTTTCGAGATTCCTAGGATATATTCCCAGAAATGGGGTCACTGGGTCAAAAGGCAGTTCCAGTTTTAATTTTTTGAAGAACCTCCATAATCTTTTCCACATTGGCTGTACCAGTCTGCATTCCCACCAACAGTGCACTAGGGTTCCCTTTTCTCCACATTCTCTCCAGCACTTGTTGTTTGTTAATATACTGATGATAGCCCTTCTGGCAGGTGAGGTGAAACCTCATTATAGTTTTAATTTGCATCTCTCTGATGATTAGTGACTTTGAGCATTTTTTTCATGGGTCTATTGGCCATCTGTATGTCCTGTTTTTGCCCTTAAGTATGAAGTTGGCTGTAAGTTTGTCATATATGGTCTTTATTACATTGAGGTATGATCCCTCTATTTCCACTTTGCTGAGAGTTTTTATCATAAATTAATACTGGATTTTGCCAAATGTTATTTCTGCATCTATTGATATGATCAGGTGATTTTTATCCTTCAGTTTGTTTATGTGGTGTATCATGTTTATTGATTTGTGGATATTGAGCAATCCATGTATCACCAGAATAAATCCCACTTGATCATTATGTATGATCTTTTTCATGTATTGCTGGGTCCTATTTGCTAATATTTTTTGAAGATTTTAGCATCTATGTTCATCAGGGGTATTGGTCTATAGATTTCTTTTTTTTGTAGTGTCTTTATGGTTTTGGATTTAGGATAATGCTGGCTTCGTAAAAAGAGCTTGGAAATCTTTCCTCCACTTGAAGTTTTTGGAATAGTTCGAGGAGGGTTGGTGTTAATTCTTCTTTGAATGTTTGTTAAAACTCACCTGTGAAGCCATTCAGTCAAGGGCTTTTGTTTACTGGGAGTATTTTGATTACTGCTTCAATTTCACCCACTGTTATTGGCATATTCAAGTTTTCTGATTCTTCTTGACTGAGTTTTGGCAGATAGAATATTTCTAGGAATTTGTCCATTTGGCCCAGGTTGTCCAGTTGGTTGTCATATAAATCTTCAAAGTATTTTCTTACAATCCTTTGTATTTCTGTGATGTCAGTTGTTACTTCGCCTCTTTCATTTCTGATTTTATTTATTTGGGTCCTTTCTCTTTGCATCTTAATAAGTCTTGCTAAAGGTTCACAATCTTATTTATCTTTTCAAAGAACCACCTATTGGTTTCATTGATCTTTTGTATTGTTTTTTAGTCTCTGTGTCATTTATTTCCACTCAGATCTTTATTATTTCCTTCCTTTTACTCACTCTGGGCTTTTCTTGTTGTTTCTTTTATAATTCTTTTAGCTGTAGGCTTAGATAGTTTATTAGAGTTTTTTTCTTTTTCTTTCTTTCTTTCTTTTTTTTTTTTTTGGTAGGTCTATAATGGTATGAACTTCCCTCTCAGCACTGCTTTAGTTGTGTTCCTTAGATTTTGGGTTGTTGGGTGCTCATTTTCATTAGTTTCAAGGATGTTTTTTATTTCTTCCTTGATCTCATTGGTAGTCTATTCATTGTTTAATAACAAGCTGTGTAGTCTTCATATGCTTGAATGTTTTTGAGTGTTTTAAAAATTGTAGTTGATTTCTAGTTTCATGCCATGTGATCTAGGAAGATGCTTGATATGATTCCAATTTTCTTAAATTTATAAAGACTTATTTTATGACCTAACATCTTTGAGATCTATCTTTGAGAATGATCCATGGGCACTTGAGAAGAATGTGTATTCTGCTGCTTTGGGATTAAATGTTCTGTAAATGTCAATCAAATCCATCTGATCTAGTGTGGTGTGTTAAGGCCACTGTTTCCTTGTTGATTTTTTTGTCTAGAAGATCTATCCAGTGATGCCAGTGGGGTGTTAAAGTCCCATGTTATGTTATGACTGTCTTTCCATCAATCTCTCCCTTCAAGTCTTCCAAGAGTTTTTAAAAATATAGTTAGGTGCTTTTATTTTGGATGCCTATATATCCAAATATATAGCCTATCTAATAATAGACAAATATGCAAATTGACCATACCTCCGACACACCCACAAAACCACGCCCACAAGCCACACCCACCATCCAATCAGAGCGAGCATGCAAATTAACCCAAACCAAGATGGCTACAGCCACAGAGAGCAAAGTTTCCTAGGTAACAGAGGAAGCCAAGCTTTCCGCCTGCCCTGGCCAGGCCTAAGCCTCCACTCAAGCTACAAAGTTTCAATTATAGAAGGTAAACAAATTCAAACAAATGGCGGCAGAATGGAGCTTGAGAGAGCAGGCCAGGGTTGCCCCCGGCAAGAGGGGAAGCAAAGCTTTCCGCACACCCTGGCCGGGCCCACCCGCTTAAGGCAACAAAGTTTCAATTATAACCCCAACACAAATGGCTACCAGCCTCGGAGGGAGCCCCAGGCTACAAAGTTTCAATTGTAGAAGGAAAATAAATTCCAGATACCAGGGCCTCCGCTTGGGTTGTCAGGGGGCGTGGCCGGCCTGCAAACCACCACAGGCCCCTCGCTCAGGCTGCCCCACGCCCCAAGGGAACTCCCACCTGATCCAGGACACCCTTCAGGGAAAACCAGCTGGCCCCCACCCCTGTACCAGGCCTCTATCCTATCTAATAAAAGAGTAATATGCAGATTGATCATCACTGCAACGCACAATATAGCTGCCCCCATGTGGTCATAGATCCTGCCCCCATGTGGACACAAGATGGCCACCACAAGATGGCCAGCAGGAGAGGGCAGTTGGGAGGCACCCAGCCTGCAAGGGAGGGCAGTTGAGAAGGACCAGGCCTGCAAGGGAGGGCAGTTGGAGGTGATCAACCCTGCAGGAGAGGGCAGTTAGGGGTAACCAGGCTGGCAGAGGAGGGAAGTTGGGGGCAAACAGGCTGGCAGCAGAGTGGTTAGGGGGTGATCAGGCTGGCAGGCAGAAGCGGTTAGGGGCAATCAGGAAGGCAGGCAGGCCAGCAGTTGGGAGCCAGCAGTCCTGGATTGTGAGAGGGATGTCCGACTGCCCGTTTAGGCCCGATCCCACTGGGCAGTCGGACATCCCTCGAGGGGTCCCAGATTGGAGAGGGTACAGGCTGGGCTGAGGGACAATGCCCCTCTGTGCACGAATTTTGTGCACCGGGCCTCTAGTAGGCATATAATATATTAATGATTATATTCTCTTGTTGGAATAATCCTTTTAATATTATGTAGTATCCTTCCTTCTCCCTTGTTATAGCCTTTAAGCCTATTTTGAAGCCTATTTTGTCAGATATGAGTATTGGTGCCCTAGCTCTCTTTTCATTTCCATTTGCATGGAATATTTTTTTCTACTTCTTTGCTTTCTGTCTGTTTGAATCTTTTATTCTGAGGTGGATTTCTTGTATACATCCTATATATGGGTCATGTTTTCTTATCCATTAAACTAACTTATGTCTTCTGGTTGGAGCATTTAATACATTTACATTTAAGTTTATTATCCATAGATACTTATTACCATTTTTTCTTTATACCTACATTGTTCTCTCTATTTCTTCTTATTACAACAGTTCCTTGAACATTACTTGCAATGCTGAAAATGAACTCTTTTAGCTCCTCCATGCCCCCCCCCCTTTTTTTTTTTGCCTGGGAAATCTTTGCTTATAATTACTTTGAAAACTTCATGCTAATTCCTCTGGCCTATAGTATTTGTGTTGAGAAATCAGCTGACAGCCTTTTAGGAACTCCCTTATAGGTCTCTCTTTTGCTGCCTTTAAGATTCTCTCTTTCTCTTTAACGTTTGCCATTTTAATTATGATGTGTCTTATTGTTGGTCTCTTTGGGTTCATCTTGATTGGAACTCTTTGTGCTTCCTGAACTGTGTGACTTTTTCCTTCACCAATTTTTCTGTCATTATTTCTTCAAACAGGTTTTCTACCCCTTGCTCACTTTCTTCTTCTTATGGTACCCTATTATGCAGATGTTGTTATGTTTCATGTTGACCTAAAATTTTCTTAAATTGTCCTCATGTTTTTAAATTATTACTTTTTTTTTTTTCTGCTCTAAGTGATTTTTTCCACCTTGTTTTCTAATTTGCTGATTTGACACTCTGCTTCATTGAATCTACTGTTTATTCCTTCTAGTATATCTTTTATTTCAGATATGTTCATCTTCATTTCCGACTGGTTATCTTTCTAGGTTTCTATGTCCGTTTTATGCTGCTGAGAACCCTTATAACCATTACTTTGAACTTTGTTTCTGATAAATTTCTTTCCCTCCATTACTTTAGGTCTTTTCTGGAGACTTCTCCGATTCTTTCAATTTGTGCTAGTTTTGTTGTCTGCCTGTATTGGCTGTCTCTTTGTGTTTGTTTCTATGTATTAGATAGAATTGCTATGACTCCCAGTCTTGGTGATGTGGCCTACTCTAGTGGATGTCCTGTTGGATCCAGTGGTGTAATCTCCTTTATCTCCTGAGCTGAGTGCTCTAGGAATGTCTCTTGTGTGGGTTAGGTGGGCCCTCCTGTTGTAATTGGGTCTTGATTGTTGTTGTCCCATTAGTGGGTAGGCTCTACCCTGAGCCTGGCTGACTGTGAGGTTCAACATCTATCATATTGTGAAAACTGTTGTTCAGGTGCTGACAGAACAATCAAAACTAACAATAACAACAACAAGAACAAAATAGAAGAAAGATACAAAAGAAGAGACAAAAACAATTAGAAAAGAAAAATAGAAGCAAAAAAGAGAATATGAAAGGAAAGAAGAAAGATAAAAGAAAAATAGACATAAAAATAATAAATAAATAAAAGAATAGTAAAAGAAAATGAAAAAATAGGAAAAGAGGAATATAAAAGAAGAAAAGGAAAGAGACAAATAACAGATATGAAAGACAAAAGAAAATAAAAGAAAAAAAACTGAAATAGAATAAAGAGGAGGTTAAAAAAGATAAAAGCAGAGTTTGCTTCAGCAGATTTTTGTGCCTGTTCCCATCACCCTTTGGATATGCTGTTTGTGAAACATGTTGGATCCTCCTCTGATATTGTTTGAATCTGGCCACTTGGTGTGCCAGTCCCTGCCTCCTGTCAGGTTCTTTGATGAAAGGCAATGTTAGACACTGTCCCAGTCTGGCCCTTGGCAACCTGTCGAAATCTCAGACAAGGCAGAGGCCCTAGTAATCTGGTGTTTGGGGCCTCTGGAGTCCAGGGGTTGGGTTTGCCACAGGTCTCAAACTTTGAATGTCCCTATTCTGAGCTGCTCTTCCTTTCCCCTTGGAACTGCGCTCAGTGAGGGTCCAAGGGTGATTCACACAGTCTCCCATTTCGGGTAGTGCATACAATCTATATGTTCTTCCCAGGACTGTGTGGACTGACCTCAGATCTGCTTCCCCATAATGAAGCCACAGTGCCCAGCACTTGCCTGTCTGACTCCCGGACAGAAGCCCATCTTGGAGATACAGTCACAAAAACCCAGCATTGCATAGTTCTTGGGCACCCCGCACTGCCTAACTAAGTAGGAAGAGATTAAAAAAAAATTACCCTCACTTGGAATCCAATATTTCTGTGTAGCTGGCAGCAGCAAGTTGGAGCTAAAACTCCCAGGTCCACTGGCACTCTGAATTGGCCAGATGCCCAATTCCCCTGTGCTGTCAGGTTGGGCAAGGCAGGCCCAGATTTCCAGACCAGTGCTGTTTGTTTCCCTTTGTAACACAGCATATCCAGGTAGACTGATCAGTTCAGCAGGTGGATGAGGGGTGCCACCCGTGCACTGGAGGTAGGCAAGACCAATCTTCTTTCCCAAGTAACTCAGTCTAGTCTTCACTAGCGATGGAGCTCACAATCTGGGCATGTGCTCCTACCAGGAATCAAACCGAGACCTCCTGGTTCATAAGGTGACTCTCAACCACTGAGTCACATGGGCTGGGCCTCAAATTGATTCTTGATCCCTTGCTCTCTCTCTTCTCCTCCTTTTACCCCTATGATGTGTCTTTTGTTATGTTTGATGTGTCTTTTGTTATGTGCTCTACTGTGGTCCTAAGCCCATCATTGGTTGCATTGGTTCTGGGACCTCTTGGGAGGGACTCTGGTACAGGTCAATGTCAAATGCTGACTGTAACCAACCTTGGGATGCTACCAAGTGATCCACAGTTTGTGATTGCCTCTGATGGGCGTGGTTGTGTAGGGGAGGGGCCAAGCTGTATACCAAGGTCAGCTTCCACCAGCTTCAAGCCCAAGGGCAAGTCAGCAAAAGGCCCAAGACATACCAAGATCACTTATACCTGTGGGTTTCCCTGCCACCCCATGGCTTCCTGGACTTCCTTGAGAACCTTCCAAAGTCTGTAGAGTAAGTTTAGGCTGCCTCAGCCCATTGTCTCTCTCTCTTTTTTTAAAAAAATTATTTATTTATTTATTTATTTATTTATTTATTTATTTATTTACCTTTTGTTATATAGGATTTTATTGGGGTGACATTAGTCTACATGAAAATATAGGTTACATGTATGGATTTCTAATTTACAAGATCTGTATATAAGACCATATGTCCACCACCCAAAGTCAAATCTTCTCCTGTCACCTCATATCAGGACCACTTTCTTCCCCCACCTCCTCCCTCTAGCAACCACCGCACTTCTGTTTGTGTACATAAGTTTCAGTTTTATATTCCACATATGGGTTAAATCATATAGTTCTTAGCTTTCTCTGTTTGACTTATTTCACTTCACATAATGTTCTCAAGGTCCATCCATGTTGTTGTAAATGACACTATTTCATTGTTTCTTATGGCTGAGTAGCATTCCATTGTGTATATGTACCACATCTTCTTTATCCAATCTTCTATCATAGGGCACTTTGGCTGTTTCTAACTCTTGGCCACCGTGAATAATGCTGCAATGAACATAGGGGTGCATATATCTTTGCACATAAATGATTTTGAGTTTTTCGGGTATATACCCAGGAGTGGGATTATTGAGTCATATGGTAGCTCTATTTTTAATTTTTCAAGGAATCGCCAGAATGCTTTCCATAGTGGCTGTACCAGTCTACATTCCCACCAGCAGTGAATGAGGGTTCCCTTTTTTCCACAACCTCTCCAACACTTGTTGTTGCTTGTCTTGTTGATAATGGCCACTGTAACCAGTGTAAGGTGGCATCTTATTGTAGTTTTAATTTGCATTTCCCTGATTGCCAGTGAGATTGGACATCTTTACATATATCTATTGGCTGTTTGTATGTCTTCTTGGGAGAGGTGTATTTTCAGGTCCTCTGCCCACTTTTTGATTGGGTTATTTGTCTGGTGTTGAGTTTATGAGTTCTTTATATATTTTGGAAATGAAACCTTTGTCGGAGCTACTGTTTGCAAATATCATCTCCCATCTGGCTGTCTGTCTGTTTGTTTTGTTGTCCACTTCTTTTGCTGTGCAGAAGCTCTTCAGTTTGATATACTAGTAGTCCCATTCATTTATTTTTGGGGTCAAGTCCATAAAATGTTATCTACCACCCAGGTCCATAAGTTTAGTACCTATATATTTTTTTCTATGTGACCTATAGTTTCGGGTCTTATGTCTAAGTCTTTGATACATTTTGAATTAATTTTTGTACAGGGGGAAAAACTGCAATCCAGTTTTATTCATTTGCATGTGGCTTTCCAGTTTTCCCAGCACCATTTATTGAAGAGACTATCTTTACTCCAATGTGCATTTCTGGCTCCTTTGTTGAAAATTATCTGTCCATATATGTGTGGTTTTATAGCTGGGCTCTCTATTCTGTTCCATTGGTCTGTGTGTCTGTTTCTCTGCCAATACCATGCTGTTTTTTGATTATTGTAGCTTTGTAGTATATTTTGAAGTCAGGTAGCATGATACCTCCAGCCTTGTTCTTTTTTTTTCAGGATTGCTTTGGCTATTCTGGATCTTTTGTGTTTCCATACAAATCTGATGATTTCTTGTTCTATTTCCTTAAAAAATGACATTGGGATTTTGATGGGGATTGCATTAAATCTGTATATTGCTTTGGGTAAAATGGCCATTTTAACTATGTTGATTTTTCCAATCCATGAACACGGGATATTTTTCCATTTCATTGTGTCTTTTTCAATCTCTTTTAATAATGTTTTATAATTTTCAGTATATAGGTCTTTCACATTCTTTGTTAAGTTTATTCCTAGGTATTTTATTCTTTTGGTTGTGATTGCAAAAGGAATTGTTTTCTCCATTTCTTTTTCTGAAGTTTTGTTGTTGGTATACAGGAAGGCAATGGATTTTTGTACATTGATTTTGTATCCTGCAACTTGACTGTATTTGTTTATTGTTTCCAGTAGGTTTTTTTTGGTAGAGTCTGTAGGGTTTTTTATACACAGCATCAATGTCATCCGCAAAAAGTGACAGTTTGACTTCTTACTTCTCTATTTTGATGCCTTTTATTTCTTTCTCTTGCCTTATTGCTCTGGCTAGAACTTACAGTACTATGTTGAATAAGAGTAGTGAGAGAGGACATCCTAGTCTTGTTCCTGATCTTCGGGAAAAAGCTTTCAGTTTTTCACCATTGAGTATGATATTGGCTGAGGGTTTATCATATACGGCCTTTATTAAGTTGAGGTACTTTCCTTCTATTCTTATTTTATTGAGCGTTTTAATCATAAATGGATGTTGTATCTTATCAAATGCTTTTTCTGCATCTATGGACAAGATCGTATGATTTTTATCCTTTCCTTTGTTAATGTTGTGTATTAAGTTGATTGATTTGCAATGTTGAACCATCCTGTGCCCCTGGAATGAATCCCACTTGATCGTGATGTATTATTTTTTGGATGTACTATTGTATTCAATTAGCTAGTATTTTGGTTAGGATTTTTGCATCTGTATTCATCAGGGATATTGGTCTGTAATTTTCTTTTTTTGTATGTTATCTTTGCCAGGTTTTGGTATTAGGGTCATATTGGCCTCTTAGAATGTGTTAGGAAGTATTGCCTCTTCTTCAATTTTTTGGAAGAGTTTGCAAAGAATAGGCTTTAATTCTTCCTTGAACATTCGGTAGAATTCATCTGGTCCTGGACTTTTGTTTTTTTGGGAGTTTTTTGATGGTTGTTTCAATTTCCTCACTGCTGATAGGTCTATTTACATTTTCCAGTTCTTCATGATTTAGTCTAGGAAGGCTATTTGTTTCTAGGAACTTATCCATTTCTTCTAGATTATTGAATTTGGTGGCATAAAGGCTTTCATAATATCTAGTACGATCCTTTGTATGTCTGTGATGTCTGTGGTGATTTCTCCTCTCTCATTTCTGATTTTATTTCTATGGGTCTTTTCCTTTTTTTTTATTAGTGAGTCTAACCAGGGGTTTGTCAATTTTATTAAACTTTTCAAAGAACCAGCTCTTTGTTTTATTAATTTTCTACAGTCTTTTTGTTCTGTATTTCATTTAATTCTTCTCTGATTTTTATTATTTCCTTTCTTCTGCTAACTTTGAGTTGCTTTTGTTCTTCTTTCTCTAGTCTTTTTAGGTGTGATGTTAGGTTGTTTACTGGGAATTTCTCTTGTTTCTTAAGATAGGCCCGTAGTGGTATAAACTTCCCTCTTATTATAGCTTTCGCTGCATTCCAGAGGTTTTGATATGTTGTGTTATCATTTTCATTTGTCTCTATATATCTTTTCATCTCATTTTTTATTTCTTCTTTGACTTAGTCATTTTTTAGTAGTATGTTGTTTAATCTCCACGTATTTGTAGGTGTTTTTTTTTAACCTCCTTTTTGCAGTTGTTTTCTAATTTTATGGCATTGTGGTCAGAAAATATACTTGGAATAATTTCAATCTTTTTGAATTTGTTGATGCTTATTCTGTGACCCAACATATGGTCTATCCTTGAGAATGTTCCATGTGCACTGGAGAAGATTGTGTAGTCTGATGTTTTGGGATGAAATGTTCTATAAATGTTGATTATATCAATTTGGCCTAGTGTTTCATTTAAGTTTGATATTTCTTTATTGACTTTTTGTTTGGTTTATCTGTCTAGAGCTGTCAATGGGGTATTAAGGTCTCCAACTATAATTGTGTTTTGACCTGTTTCTCCCTTTAGTTCTGTGAGTAGCTGTTTAATATATTTCGTTGCTCTCTGGTTGGGTGCATATATATTAAGAAGGGTTATGTTTTCTTGATGTAGTGTTCCCTTTATCATTATAAAGTGTCCATCTTTGTCTCTTGTTATCTTGAGATTTATTTTATCAGATATAAGTATGGCTACACCTGATTTTTGTGTGGCTGTTATTTGCTTGGACAATCATTTTCCACCCTTTTACTTTGAATCTACCTTTGTCTCTGCTGTTTAGATGTCTCTGTTTTTTCCCTTTTGAGTATAACTGATCTCCATCTTCCTTTGCCTATTCATACCTGTCCCTCTTCCCCTTGTATGTTTTTGTTGTCACAAATTATCACTGTTTATGCTGCAAGTTTTTGGCAGTCTTATTGGTAGTGTTATGACCGTATGTTCTTTGTTTCAGGTATAATAACTCCCTTCAGTATTTCCTGCAATGGAGGTTTTCTAGTGATAAAATCCCTCAGTTTCTGTATGTCTGGGAATGTTCTTATTTCTCCTTCATATTTAAAGGATAATTTTGCTGGATATAATAGGTGTGGCTGGTAATTTCTCTCTTTCAGGCATTTGAATATTTGGTTCCACTCTTTTCTTGCTTGTAGAGTTTCTGCTGAGAAGTCAGTCAGGTGAAATTCTGATGGGTTTTCCTTTGTAGGTCACTTCCTTCTTTTCCTTGGATGCTTTGAGGATTTTTTTTTGTTTGTTTGTCACTAATTTTTGACAGTTTCATTACCAAGTCTCTTGGAGAAAGCCTCTTTAGATAGAAGTAACTAGGTGTTCTGTTTGCTTCTTGGATTTGTGGATCTAGTTCTTTCCATAGATTTGGGAAGTTCTAATCCACTATTTGTTTTAATAGACTCTCCATTCCATACTCTCTCTTCCTCCTCTGCTATGCCTATGATTCTGATGTTATTATTTTTCTTTTTATGGAATCAGAGAGGTTTCATAGGGGTATTTTGTATTTCTTTATTCTCAGGTCTTTCTATTCCATTTGCATCATTTCTTGATTCCTATCTTCAATATCACTAGTTCTTTCTTCTAACTGATTGGTTCTGTTTTCTATGCTCATCAGTTCACTCTTAATTTCTTAAATTGTCTGCTTCATTTCCAGGATTTCTGCTATATTCTTTTTGGACAATTCATTTTCTTTGGGGAAATACTCATTTTATTCATTGATTTGTTTTCTGAGTGAGCTGAATTGCCTGTCAGTATTTTCTCGCATCTCATTGAGTATTTTCAGAACTGCAATCTTGAAATCTCTGTCAATTTGCTTAATTCCGTGTGTTCCAGCTTATTTTATGTTTTGTTTTATTTTAATTTTTCATTTTCTTTCTGGTCATCATTGTTGTTGTGGTTGTTCATAAGCATTCACTGTTCTCCTTTGTTTTCCCCTTTATCTTTGAGGCCTTTCTACTCTGTTCCAGTAAATGGCGCTGAATTGAAAGATTTTTTTTTTTTTTTCCTCTGTGGCCTCACCGTTTTGAGCCTCTGCGACTTTTCTTTCGTAGGGCTGTACTGCCTCTGCTGCTTGGGGGTGAGGTTTGTTTTTCCCTGACAGTAATGGTGACCCCTGACCTCCATAGGTCCAGGCCAAGCACCCCTCCTGGGGTTCAATCACCGAGGGAAATTGTGTTTTTACTGCAACAGCTCTTGGCCTACAGATAATACACTCCTGGAAACAACCCAAGGGCAACAGGAGGCGAGACCTGGGAGTCTAGTCCCTGGCAAGGCTCTGCGATCTACTTTCTTTGCCTGAAAGCTGGCAGCCAGGCCCGGCTGTGGGGAGCGACCCTGTAGGGAGGGTGTCTACTGACTTGCAGCTTACACGTGCAACTCAGATCCCATTCACAGCGCACCCCAACAGTTCAGACACTCTCTCACTGCTTGTGTGTGCGACACCAAACAAGGCCGCCACTCCAGTGGCTATTCCCACAGCCAGCCACTTGCTGGGTTAGCTCTGTGGTCTAGGCCGGCTGAGGAAGATGCAGACACCCTGCTGCGCTGTTCAGCTTCCCCCATTCTAGCCACCCGCTTATTCCAAGGAGCCCACCTTAGTTGTTCCGGTGTGCAGGTCTCTCAGGCGTGCATCTGTGTTGAGCAGGGACTTCTTTGTTGAATTATAGGTGGTTATTTTGTTGAAATGTCAGGGGGAGAGGATAGACGCGCCCTTAGGCCGCCATTCCTCTGATGTCACTTCCCACTGTCTCTTTTACAAGATGTGAGCTCAGCAGAGTGGGGCACCGGGAGCTGGGCGGGCAGGGCTTGTGGGTCTCTTTTTTTGGGAGGTGGGGTGACACTGGTCAGGCACTCATGTTGGGTGGGGGGAGTGGCCCCTACTCCAAATCCACATCACCAAGTATCTGCCCAAGTCTCTGGCCAGAACTCCCCCCAAAAGAGCACATTGCAGGTCCAGGTTGGGTGAAGCCAGCAGACTTTTCTGCAGGGCATGAGCTTGGCAAGAAGGAGCCACTGGGGGTCAGGAGGCTGGGGTTAGTGGACCTCCTATTGGGGGACTGTGCTGGTGGTGTGCAGAGGGGAAATGGCCTCTGCTCTGGAGCCACACAACTCAGTGCCTGAGTCCCCAATAAGAGCTCCTCCAAAAAAAAAAAAAAAAAAAAAAAAAAAAGCACGAAAGTCCTGGCTGGGCACAACCTGCAGACTTTTCTGCGGGGTCTGTGCTCAGCAGGGAGGGGCCACCGAGAGTTGTGAGGATGGGGCTAGTGTAAGGTGACCAGATTTTAACATTGGTAAAGCGGGACACCACTGACCGGGGGAGGGGGAGTCTTGATTAAAAATTTGGTCTATATTGTAATCACTTTTGTTTTTTTTAATAAAAGGGAATTCACTTCTTAGATCATCGTTGAATTTGCATCCTCTTTTCTTATTCATATGTTAAAAATCTAAAAAAAAATAATTTAAAATTATAAATTATTATATACATATTGCTTAAAAACACAGTAAGTAGGTACATAATTACATGAACATATTTTATTGTTAGTTTATAAATTAAATTAATTTGATTGTTATAAAGTAACTATATTTTAAAAATTATTTTAATTTTAATCCTATATTTCTTTCTAAATAATAACAATACTAACTTGTATTATTTTTCCTCTGAATTTGCCGTAACGTAAGTCATAAGTGTCACTTTCAAGGCCGGCGCTAGACTTTTTGCCGCCACTATAAAATATAAATAATATGAGTACTGTCTGCTAAATTCAAGAAAATTTATGTATTTATGAAATAAATAAATAAATTACTTACCTAAATTATCTGAATAGCTGATTTGTAATGACATCACTTGTTTAACTAGCTTACTAGCACGCAGTACGATGTGTATCATCTGAGAGACAGTTACAAAATGTTTTCATCATTGCCAATCCCCAAAAATGCCATTGTTCATTAAGTCCAAACAATGGTGGCCGAATTCTAACAACTGATCAACAATGGGAACTTTGATAAGCAGTTCTCGATAATCAGTTCTCAACAATTCTTTGTTATTATTGAAGTTTAACATTATAAAATTAACAAAAATAATGTAAAACTTATATCCTGGCTAAATAGCCACATGGCCGCCGAAAACCGTATATTCCCTTCCCGTTCTCCCGCCGTTCCCTAGCTTGTCGTGCATTCTTTCCAAAAATCGGGACTTTTTTAAAACGCCGCGGGATGCGGGACAAATTGTTAAAAATCGGGACTGTCCCGCCAAAAGCGGGATGTCTGGTCACCTTAGGCTAGTGGGTCTCCTGCTGGCGGCAGCCCTCGTGGCACACAGAGGGTGGAGAAATGGCATCTGTTCCAGAGCCACACAATCCAATGACACCCCGAGTCTCCAATAATAACTGGGTTCACCTGAATCTCCTTAATTGTTCCCTAAGGCAGACCACACTGTGCCCAAGCTGTAGCAGACTTTCCTGAAGGCCGAGAGCTTGATAAGGTGGGGCCACAGGAAGTCAGGACCGGGTTCGTGCACCCCCTCAGGATGGTGCTGTAAGGATAGGAGTGCTCCACCTAGGAAGATGGCATCTGTGGGCAGTATAGAATAAGGATTTAACACAGGCATCTTTGGGGCGGATCCTCCAGATCTCTCCTCAGGCCACCCAACCTAGTTCTCTCTGTATGAATCTGTTTGTTCTGAGTCACCTTCCCTTCACAAAGCCCTGTGGGTGGCTGAGAACAAGATCCTGTGCACTGGTCCTTTCAGAGAGCACCTGGTTCTCTAGCTGACTCCCACCTTTTCCTGGTGGAAAGAATCCCCACTGATTTTCACAGCCAGCTCCTCTTCCTGGCTCTACTGCTCTGATCAGGAGGTCCTGGCATGGGGTTGGGAACCTTTGCTCCTCATGGGGGACCTTTGCAGCTAGATAGCTCTCCAGATTCTCAACTGCTGCACATGGGTGTGGAACCAGCCCTTTGTGCATCTCTGACTTTCTCACCAGTAAATCCTTCTGTGAATCCTTGGTTATAAGACTTCCGTTCAGCTGGTCTTCAGTTGGGTCTTCAGGTCGATTGATCTATAATTTAGTTATAAATCTGGTTTAGTACTGGGGGGGAGATGAGTGTAATAGCCACTACTCTGTAGCCATCTTGGATTCACTATACATTCTTAAGGTCTGGTAAATTATCCCCGTCACACTAAAACTTTAATGAATGTTTATGGATTTATTTCAAATTACAGAAAATAAGGAGCACAACTTGAATCTTACTGAAGTATTTTAAGATATTAATTTTCATAAAATGATATTTTAAAAGTAGGATGTGGTTCATTAATTATCCCCATTCAATCTAGTTAGTTACTTTGTTTTCTGTCTGCGTTTCCTTCATCAGGTAACATGGAGTGAATGGTACTGGGGTTGTGTGCCTGCTGAGTTAGCTGGTCTGAAGTCCTCTACATTGATGATTTTAGCCCACTAGGGGGCACTGTAGGCTTTTTATTAGTGACTTCTTATGGTCCCAGCAGGTTAAACAGTTAAGAGAGGAGAAAAATGAGCATGTGAGCCAGTCAAATTATAGACAGCATAAAGGAGGAGGGGGGAGGGGAGAAGACAGTGTTTGTGTAAAGTTCATCTTAGTTTCTCAGCTCTGCCACTTTATGTAAACATCAGAGAGCTGGAGTCCATACTTTATAAATCCATGTGAGAATGATTCTCTGAGCAGAAATACAGGAGTAAGAATGTTACTGGTCATTGTGAGCATGGAAGCTCAACAGTAAATATCTCTGTAACCTGTTTTCATTTTTTAATTGGTAGGACTAATGTCCCAAATCCCACTAACCGGAAAAGTATTGCATTATCACAAATAGACTACCTTTTTATATATCTCCATGAAAGTAAGTGCAACAAGAATTAAGAGGAAAAAATAAGGAACAAAAATAGCAGAAAAGGGAGAGGACAATGTTTAATTTAATCAGTAAAGTGTGGTTGGATCAGAGTCATCTATGTGGATTAACAGGTTGCCCAAGTGTTGAACAGGAGAAGGCGAGAGGTAGAAATTAAGTCAGAGTGGACATCATAAACATATCTAATTTATCACAAAGCAAATTGAACTTATTTTTTTATGTCAGTGGTGACTATATGTTTTGTTTTCTAGAACTCTCCTGATGTCAAGAAAATCATTTACTTCTGCAATACATGCTGAGATAGTTTTTCTTTATCAGAATTTTCATGTAACTGAATTCTCAAATTCTTTGTCAAACTATGCAATTTGGGAAATGAGGTTACTCTTCCTAGGACTCTTCAAGGTTCTTCGTAACCTACTGAGAAATTGATTATTTCAGAAACATCATATACTCTTCCTCAAACACTAACCACAAACTTCTCATATGTAAGTGTTTTAAGGGGAAAAAAACTTTATATCTCCATAAATTGTATATATTGCCTCTTAACATCATGCACTGTTTGTACCACTAGGCCAATGTGGGTGGAGTTTGCTGTTAAGATGAATGACAGAGCTGAGGTGTGATTGGTCCTCAGTGAGTTTGGTGAAACAGACTGAGTGTAGGAACAAAATTTGCCTTGGTCCAGGACTCTACTCCCTCCAGAGCAGGGGCAAAGGCACCACAGCACCTTGGCAAGAAGTCATGGAGAGACACCTGGGGGCTCTGCTGGGGCTTCTGTGGGCCCAGGTTTGCTGTGAGTTCGGGTGTCCCAGATGGGGAGCTGGGGAGTGTTCCACAGATGACAGTGGGGGTGGGGGGAAGGGAGAACTGACACAGAGCTCCTATACAGTCCCATTTGGGTGATTCTCGAGAAATTTTACAGGTCTAGAAACTGCATCATTTATCCCAGTGACCTCATTTGTGTTTGTTTTTCTCTTTCCAAGCAGGGGTGAGAGGGATGAAGGTGGAGCAGAGTCCTTCAGTCCTGAGCCTCCAGGAGGGAACCAGCTCTACTCTGAGGTGCACTTTTTCTAGTACTATGTACAAAGTGCAGTGGTTCCGACTGAATCCTGCGGGAGGCCTCATCACTCTATTTCACATGAGTTCAGGGACTAGCCACAATGGAAGGTTAAGCGCCACAGTGAATACCCAGGACCTGTACAGTACCCTGAACATCACAGCCTCCCGACTGGAGGACTCAGCCACCTACCTCTGTGCCGCGGATGCACAGTGCTGCCAGGTGATCTGCAGCCTGTACCCAAACTGCAGCTGGGCCTGCAGCCCCACCCCTTCCACGGGCAGGGATGTTGCCCCACTTTAGGCTTTGCACATCTTTGGTTTTCAAATATATGTTCTATATTTGTTTCTGTCCTAAAATTGGACTTTTCAGCTCTGTCATTCACCTTTTTTTGGGGGCCTTATTTCTTCTCTGAAATCACTTTATAGGTAAAAAGCTCTAATATGGAACCACTAGAACAACTGATAAAGGTATCACTACCTAATTTTCTGTTAAAGCAGGTCCCCTTGCAAGTAGCACAGAAATGACATATAAATTACTCTGCTGAAAAGGTTTTGAAAAATACACGGTGGTGAATAAGCAGAAGGAGACGAGTCAGTTTCTCAGTTAACTGCAGATGCTTCTACTTTCAAGGCAAAAGGAAGGAGCCTGTGTAATGGTTTTTAAAGCTTTTCTTAGACTTATTCTCCTGGAAATACCAAATATAAGAAAAATAGTTTTATTGAATGATTGTCACTCAATCAAGCTTATTACATATATTATCTATTTCAGTACTGAATAACACTGTAAATAAATACTCTCATTTCACACATGGATAAAGTGAGGGTTGTAGTGTATAAATGACTGGTTTGAACTAAATTATTAATACATTTTTGAAGATGGTATGACATGAGGGGTACATGCCTGTTTATGAATAAATATTTTAAAAAATTTCAGGTAGTTACCCAGAAGAGGGATTGCTAGGTCTTATGCTAGCTCTGTTCTTAATATTTTGAGGATGCTCCATAATGTTTTCTATAGAGGATGCATCAATTTATATCCCCAGCCGCAGTGTACAAGGGTTCCATTTAGGGCATTTCTAAGCAGCTCCTTTATAGAAGATCTCATGGAAATGGTCATTTTGTTTTATTAAAATACATCAACATGCATTGTTGCATTTTGGCTAAATTTTTGCTCATGATTTTGTAACGTCATTCACAGTTTGGGAAAGGGAGCAGAAAGCTTCCAGGATTAACCTAAAATATCCCTTACCTGTTACAGCCAGTGATAAAGACTTCTGGCCACCAAACCTGAAGCTTAAACTTGCATGTGGAATAATTCAATGCAAATTGAATTTCAAACTGCACCATCTGGCATAGATAGGAATGACTGGGACCCTGAAAATTAACGTGAAGATATATGGGCAGACTCCAGTGAAGCTGGGAGCAGGACCAGCTCCCTGGGAATGTGACCCATGCGGTTGCAGAAGGAACCCTGCCCTTGGTTTAAGGCTCTGTTATCACTGTCTTGAAGTTCTTAATAATTTTACCTTTGTACTAGTGCTTTTAGAGTTCCATCCCCTTATGGGATGGAACATGTGTGTGAGCAAAGGAGGCACATGGAGCAGCAGGACACAGGACAGGAACACACGCAGGCTCAGGTTCACGGTCACAGCAGGGAGTGTATGAGCTAAGCAGTTGTCAGGGCCACCTGTTGGGCCTGTGCATGCTCTCACCATGTGGGGCTTTGACATGCAGCAAAGGGGAGCAGTAAACTTTGCCAGTCAATGACTACAAAATGAAAGTGTATACATAGAGGGAAGGTGGGGGAGGATGGGTGGGAGGTAATCAACCAAAGATCTTGTATGCATATATGCATAAACCATGGACACAAGCAATAAGGTGCTGAAGGCCTGGGGCAGGGGACAGTGGCGGGCTGGAGGGGGTCAATGTGGGAAAAAAGAGGACATATGCAGAACTTTCAACAATAAAGAAATATTTTTTAAAAAGTATATACATGGACACTTCAATAAAGCATTTTGGAAGTTCCTTACAACAGTGAATGCACTCTTACCATACAACCCAGTAATGGTGGTCCTGGGTTTTACCCAAAGGAGTTGAAAAGTTATGTCCACACAAAAACTTGCCCATCAGTGTTTTTAGCCCCTTTATTCTAAGTTGCCAAAACTTGGGAGCCTCCAATATGTCCATCAATAAGTGAATGGGTAAATAAATGGTGGTCCATCCAAACAATGTAGTATTACTTAATACTAAAAAGAAATAAACTATCAAGCCATGAAAAAATAGGGAATAGTAAAATGTATATTACTAAATAAAGAAGCCAACTGGAAAAGGCCATGTACTACATGATTTCAACCACATGACAGTCTGGAAAAGGTAAAACTATAAACCAGGGGACAGTAAAAAGACCAGTGATTGCCAGGGACTGAGGGAAGCTGGAGGGATGACTAGTAAGAGCACAGATAATTTGTAGGTTGGTGAAATTAGTCTCTATGATACTATAATGATGGATACATGTTATTACACACTGGAGGCCCAGTGCATGAAATTTGTGCACTGGTAGGGTCCGTAGCCGGGGCCTCCCTTCCCCTGGTTGGCCAGCGCACCCTGCCCCTTGGTTGAACTCCCAGTGGAACTCCCTGTCCAGGGGACAATTTGCATATTAGGCTGTTATTATATAGGATGTGTGTAAATCCACAGAACGTACAACACAAAGAGTAAACCCCATGATGGTACACTATGAACTTTGGGTGATCATAATGTGTCAATGTAGGCTTATCAATTGTAAGAAATATACCACTCTTGTGGGGAAGTTCATAAAGGGGGATGCTATATGTATATGGGGGGAGGAGGTACATTGGAAAAATCTGTACTTTTTCCTAATTTTTCTCTGACCCTAATGACTGGGGGAAGAAAAAAAAAGTCTCCACTCACTGTTGGAAGCTTCTGCCCCAGCTTGCATTGTCTGTAGCAGAACCTGTGTCATACCTTTATCTGTAGCCTTCCCTTAGGTCTTAAGGATCCTGACACTTAATGTGGACGTTGGACTTGGTAGAACCGCAATCATGACGGTGGGGAAGAGCAGCAAGATGCTGTAGCACATTGACTACCGCATGCGTTGCAACCTGCAGGACGGACGCATATTCATCAGCACCTTTAAGGCTTTTGACAAGCACATCATGAACTTGATCCTTTGTGATTGTGATGAGTTCAGGAAGATCGAGCCAGAGAATGCGAAGCAGCCTGAGTGAGAAGAGAAGTGGGTTTTGGGTCTGGTGTTGCTGCTTGGGAGAACCTGGTGTCCATGACTGTGGAGGAACCTCTCCCCAAAGATACTGGGATTGCTCGTGTACCCCTTGCAGGAGCTGCAGGAGGCCCTGGGGTTGGCAGGGGAGCTGGCAGAGGAGTACTAGGTGGTGTTCCTATTCCACAGGCTCCGGCGGGATTAGCAGGCCCTGTCCAAGGGGTTGGGGAAACCTCCCACAGGTAACGACTCCACAGGGACGAAGCACTGTTGCAGCTGCCACTGTTGCAGCCATTGCTGGAGCCCCAACTCAGAAGCACCAGGTTGGGCAACTCCCTCCTCCAGGCATTATGACTCCTCCACCTGGTATGAGACCACCCATGGGCCCACCAATTGGGCTTCCTCCAACTCAAGGGACACTGATAGGCATGCCTCCTCCATGAATGAGGCCCCCTCCCTCCTTCCTCCTCTTGCTCCCTTCCTCCCTACCCCCGGGATCAGAGGTCCATCTCCCCCAGGAATGCGTCCACCCATGACCCTAGGATACTGTTGTCCTTAGCCTCTCTTTTCCTGCAATGCATCTCCTGAAATTGTGCAGAGTGTTTGTGAGCTTCTGTTCTCTTTTTGCTGCATTAATATTTGCTCATTAATGCATAGAGCAACAACAACAACAAAAACACCCCAAAACACATTAAACTCATTCTTACATGAAACTGATTTGCATGAAGAGTTAAAGCATTTCAGAAAACGGGATCCACTAAAAATATTACCTAATGGCACTTTTTCCATTCTTTATTTTATTTTTATTTGAACTTATTGGGGTTACATTGGTCAATAAAAGTATATAGGTTTCAAGTGTACAATTCTACAATACATCATCTGCACATTGCATTATGCACTTAATCTTCCAAATTCTAGTCTCCTTCCATCACCATTTATCTCCCCATTTACCATATTCCACCTGCTCCCAACCCTCATCCCTCTGGTATTTACCATACTGTTGTTTGTGTCCCTGAGTTTTTTTTCTTAACCCTTTCACCTATTTCATCCAGTAATAGCTGTCTGTCTGTTTTCTGTATCTATGAGTCTGCTTCTATTTTGTTTGTTTATTTTGTTCACTAGATTCCTCATATAAGTGAAATTTTATGGTATTTGTCTTTCTCAGACTATCTTATTTCACTTAGCATAATTCCCTCTAGGTCCATCCATACTGTTGCAAAAGGTAATATTTCCTTCTTTATGGCTGAGTAATATTCCATAATATATACACTGAGTGGCCAGATTATTATGATCTCTGAACGCATAATAATCTGGCCACTCAGTGTGTGTGTGCGTGTGTGTGTGTGTGTGTGTGTATGTCTGTGTGTGTGTGTGTGTGTGTGTGTGTGTGTGTGTGTGTGTGTGTGTATTAGAGGCCCGGTGCATGAATTCGTGCATGCATGCGGTCCGGCCAGCCTGGCCAGGGGGAGGGGACATGGGTGGTTGGCCAGTCTGCCTGCTGATCGAACTCCTGGTCGAGGGGACGATTTGCATATTAACCTTTTATTATATAGGATACACAAAGAGTGGCCAGATTATTATGTGTTCAGAGATCATAATAATCTGGCCACTCAGTGTATGTACCACAGCTTTTGTATCCACTCATTTAGTGATAGGCACTTAGGCTACTTCTAAATCTTAGCTATTGTAAATAGCACTGCAATGAACATAGGGTGCATATATTCTTTCAAGTCAGTGTTTTGGGTTTCTTTGGTTGTATTCCAAGAGGTGGAATCACTGAGTCATAAGGTAGCTCCATATTTTTAAAGAAATTCCATACTGTTTTTCCACAGTGGCTGCACCAATCTACATTCCCAGCAACAGTGTGTGATGGTTCCTTTTTCTCCATTTCATTGCCAACACTTGTCATTTGTAGATTTATTGATGACTAGAGGCCTGGTGCATGAAATTCGTGCATAGGAGGGTATGTGTGTGTGTCCCTCAGACTGGCCTGCACCCTCTCCAATCTGGGATCCCTCTCACAATCCAGGACTGCTGGCTCCCAACTGCTCGCCTACCTGCCTGATTGCCCCTAACCGCTTCTGCCTGCCAATATGATCACCCCCAAACTACTCCCCTGCCAGCCTGATCGATACCTAACTGCTCCCCTGCTGAACCAATTGCCCCTAACTACCTTCCCCTGCAGGCCTGGTTGCCCTCAACTGCCCTCACCTGCAGGCCTGGTCCCCCCCAACTGCCCTCCCCTGCAGGCCTGGTTCCCTACAACTGCCCTCTCCTGCAGGCCTGGTTGCCCCCAACTGCCCTCCCCAGCAGGACTGGTCTCTCCCAACTGCCCTCCCCTGCAGGCCTGGGTCCCCACCAACTGTCCTCCCCTGCAGGGCTGGTCCTGCCAAACTGCCCTCCCCTGAAGGCTTGGGTCCCCTCAAACTGTCCTCCCCTGCAGACGTGGTTGCCTCCAACTGCCCACTTATGCCAGCCTGGTCACACCTAACTGCCCTCTCCTGCTGGCCTGGTTGCCCCAACTGCTCTGCCCTGCTGGCCTGGTGGCCCCCAAATGCCCTCTTCTGCCAGCCTGGTCACCCTAACTGCCCTCCCCTGCTGGCCTGGTCGCCCCTAACTGCTCTCCCCTGCTGACCTGGTTGCCCCCAACTGCTCTCCCCTGCATGCCTGGTCCCCTACAACTGCCCTCCCCTGCAGGTCTGGTCCCTCTCAACTGTCCTCCCTTGCTGGCCTGATCGCTCACGACTGCCTTCCCCTGCCGACCATCATGTGGCGGCCATCTTGTGCCCACATGGGGGCAGCCATCTTGTGTGTTAGAGTGATTATCAATTTGCATATTACCTTTTTCTTATATAGGACAGCTATTTTAACAGATGTGAGACCATAAAAATTCTAGAAGAAAACACAAGCAGTAAAATTGCAGACATTTCTTGCAGCCATATTTTTTTACTGATATAGTTCTTTGGGCAAGGGAAACAAAAGAAAAATAAACAAACGAGACTACATCAAGCTAAAAAGTTTTTTCACAGCAAAGAAAACCATCAGCAAAATGAAAAGACAACCCACTGAATGGATGAACATGTTCACCATGATACATCTAATAAGTCCTGGCTGGGAATTTTGAACAGCAAAATTAACTTTGCAAGGAAAAATGGCAGATGGCATAATGGAATTAGGTTGTTTTAGAAAGTGTTTCTTGCTTTGCATATTAATAAGCTCATTCTCCTCATCTTGGTTCTCCTAGTTGTGTTAAAAAAATTTCCCCTACAGGTTCTATATGATATGTTATAGATATACATATAAGAAATGTTTCCAGAAGAACATCCTGTTTACCCTGATTAGCCATGAAGCCACTTTTATCTCACTGTCTGTGATGATTTTTACACCTGGTGTTAAAGTCCCATCTTACTATGGATATCTAGATCCATCACTGATTTTGTAGGAGAAATGAAAACACAAATAGAAACTTATCCTGAGGATCTTGTCTTTGTCACTGAAGAGGCCCCAGTGTTGGTTAGGGGAAATCTCAGACCCAATAGTTTACATGTGAATGTGAAAATCGTCTTAGGGTTCCATGATACAGGACTATTTCTCAGCACTCACACACCCTCTATATTACACACAACCAGTCTTCAATAAATGTTTCTCCGTTACATAGCATGAAAAGAATTTCAGAGTTTTAAGAGCCCTTAAATATTTGCTAGTCCAACCTTATTTTATAACAGAAACTAAATCTAAGATGCCAATAGAAAACAATTAGATAGTAAATGAGCTGGGAATAGAAAGAAATTGGACTTTCTCATTTTATCTTTAGCAATATTTCCCTTGCTTCCTTCTTGAAGTAGCATATTTCTGAGCAAAAAGAAACTGTCTAATGCAAGCCCAGCTACTAAGGATCTCTGCAGTCTGGTTCTGGAAAGGTTAGGATCAATCATTTGGCCACTGGAATAGAGAATTCCAATTATTGTAAATGTTTGACACGTTGGGCAGGAAAGGAGACTAAAGTTGAGCCACTGTTACTGTATCAGTAACCAGACCATCACTCACTGGCTTCTGTAAGAGGAAGCCAAAGGTGATGGTGCCATCCTTAACACACACAGATGTATTTCTAAGGACTTTCCTGGAAGTAGCTCATATATTCATTATCCCAAGTAGACATTCTTTGAAGGGAGAATATGAAAATAATGAACATAACTCACATATTGTCAACAAAAATGGTAATTGGAATTTGAAGACTCATATAGGCTGCAGTCCATGAAGGTGCCAGGTAAAGGTCTTTCAGGCCAACATTTTGGTGATGGTAAAACAATATTCTATGAATTAATCATGGAGCTGATAATTTTGTCTAAGGCCTGGATATATCTGTGCTATAGTTAACATATGAAACACTGGTTTTCATATGAATGGTCACATTCACACCATCACCATCAGATCTGTATGCCATAACTATCAAAAGGACAAATATTGACTTTATGTCTCCAAAAAGAAGGAAATATGCCCAGAGAAAGATTTGAGAAATCTTATCTTATGGGGAATAAAAGAACCTCCAAATCCAGAAATTTTATATACTTAAAAACACACATTTTACAGATCTACACAAATAAAAGAGAAAGATGCAAATTGACCATACATCCGTGACACCCACTAGCCAATCAGTAGTGAGTATGCAAATTAATCCAACAAAGATGGTGCATTAATTTGCATACACAGGTGCCATGGTGACGATGCAGTTGTTCCGCACCACTCCAACTGCTCTGGGCCTCTGGGCAGTGTGAGAAGGAGGAAAGGCGGCTCTGGTGGAGCGAAGGCAGTGCTGGCAGCCAGGGGAAGGAAGGCCCATTCTTGCATGAATCTTCATGCATCGGGCCTCTAGTACACATATATTTATATATTCAGTTGATATTCTTTAACATAGCTGTAATCTTTAAGGGTGTGAGATGTGGGAGAGATATCAGATTTATTCTTTGTAATTCCAGAGAAACAGTGAGTTCAAATAATCAGAAAGGAGCTCCCACTTGGAAATGAAGTAGTCTTGGTTTCCCAGGGACCATTTGGGTCCGTTCCTGTTTGTACTATTTCTTTAGCAGACACAGGCAATCAAGAAGTAAAAGTGGATAAGAAAGGGTTTTTGGCAGAGAAAGATAATTCTGGAAACTCACAGGACTGAAGGACTTTATCAATGTCTTGGGGAAAGAACAGTGTAGTGGAGTTTGGGAGAAAAATGATAGAGTGTGGAATCTGAGACAGCGATGGCCAGAGAGGCAGGATCCATGTCAGGAGAATTGGATTATGCTTTAGATAAAATTCTACTAAGGATATGAGTTAGTAATTGTATTTTAGGACATGTTATCCATCTTGATAAGCAAATTAAACCATGCCAAGAATAAACTTACATGTAGTTTGATTTTCTCAGAAGCTGTACTTTTTTAATACTTTGAGGAATATAAGACATACAGCATTAAAATAGATTTCTTTTTAAAATTATTTATTGATTTGAAAGATAGAGAGAAATATTGACTTGTTGTTCCACTTATTTATGCATTCATTGGTTTGTTTTTGCATGTGCCCTGCCTGCCCAGGGATCAGACTCACAATCTTGGTGTCTTGGGATAAAGCTCTAACTAACTGAGCTACTCAGCCAGGGCCTCGAATAGGTTTCTTAACGTGTGTCAGATTTCTCACTGCAATTCAACCCAACCTGTGGGTCAAATTGTTTCCTATGGTTGAAATATTAATAACTCATGGAAGATATCCCCTGCTCCTTTATCATGGAGATTCAATCCTTTACTTTTAATCACAGTCATCTTGAGGAAGGATTCCTAATATTCACTTTGGTACTGTCAGTTCTCTGAGAATAGCAAGGTCACAGGCAAGATCAGCTTAGAGGAGCAGATTTTGAGATAGTAGGTACTTGAAATATCCAATGATCTTCTCCCTCAAACTCTAATCTTTTCCTTACATATTCTTTTTAGAAAGAGCTTTTCTTCATAACAGACAAATGAGGATGGCAGGTTTAGCTAAAAAGGAAGGGATTTTAAACTTAAAAAAATTTTCAATTATAGATTACATTCAATATTATTTTGTATTAGTTTCAGAAGTACAGCAAAGGGCTTAGAAAATCTTGTACTTTATAGAGTGGTCCTCATGCTGCTTCAAGGGCCCACCAGGTCCCATACATAGTTATCACGATATTATTGACTATATTCCCTATGCTGTAATCTACATCTTTGTGACTAATCTGTAACTACTATTTGTACTGCTTAAGCCCTTCACCTTTTTTTTACCTAGCCTACAATTGTCTGTCTGTTGTTTGAATCTATGGGTCTGTTTCTATTTTGTTTGTTTCTTTTTGCTCATTACATTCCACATGTAAGTGAAATCATATAGTATTGTCTTTCTCTGTCTGACTTATTTCACTTAGCATTATACACTCTAGGTCCATCCACACTGTTGTAAAAGTAAGATTTAATTTATTTTTACGGCTGAGTTGTATTCCATTGTGTTTATGTATGACAGCTTGAAGAGGAAGATTTTATATTTTTTTGCTTAAGAGAGTGAACCATTGCGTTTTCCAGATTTCAAACATGTAAACCCAGGCCATTGTAGAATAAATACCAACAGCATCTGACTCCACAATATTAACAATGACTCAGTAGTGTGCAGAGTTACAAACCTTGATCTCTATATTCTTCCTTATTCTCTGATCTGACTTAATTTATTTGACCAATCGCTGTTTTGAGTCCCTTAGAGGTACAGGTTAAGAGAACATTTAACAGCAAGTTCAGTAGTTGTGAATGGAACCACAAGATGGCAGTGCACCTCTGCTGATGCAGGACTTGTGGAGGGTGCATTTTAGTGGATTCTGAATGATGGGCTTTGGTAGAAGCACAGTCTTTTTCTTACTGGCTGGGTAGGATGTGAGAAGGCCCTCTGACTGTCAGAGGAAAGGAGGGGTGACTTGACAACAGCAGTAGCTCCCCAGGCTGCAGGTCCACAATTGGCCCTGAGTGGGAAGAACGATGAAGACGTCCACTGGAGCTTTGTTCATGTTCCTGTGGCTGCAGCTGGACTGTGAGTTGAGGGTTCATGGGAAACAATATATTAGTGGGTATTCTTTAGAAGCAACACTGGCTTTATTCAGGCTTCCTTAGTTACTGTGGAAAATAAAATGATAAAGTTTAATGATCTGGTTACTCTTCTCCTTTCTCTGACTCTTTCTTTCTGCATAGGGGTCAGCCATGGAGAGAAAGTGGATCAGCATCTTTCCACCCTGAGTGTCCAGGAGGGAAACACCGCTGTTATCAACTGTTCTTATTCCGACAGTAGCTCAGAATACTTACCTTGGTATAAGCAAGAACCTGGAAAAGGTCCCCAGCTCATTATAGGCATTCGTTCAAATAAGGACAAAAACACAGCTGGAAGACTTACTGTTTTCTTGAATAAGACAGCCAAACATCTCTCCCTGCACATCGCAGCCACCCAACCTGGAGACTCAGCAGTCTACTTCTGTGCAGCGAGTACACATTGCTTCCCAGGCACCTGCATCCTGTACACAAACCTGCGAGTGGGGCAGCCCCTCTGCTTTGGGACAGACCTTCAAGCACAGCATTTGTCTTATTGCTTATTTGCAAATGGAAAATAATGTGTTGGTATAAAAACACTTAATAAGATGTCAGTTTCAAGATGACCCAGAAAGGGTTAGAACATATGGTTGGGTGATTGTTGCATAATGGATTCTTGAGGTGAGTTAGTAATGTTTAATTTTGAAACTTAGGCTTTAAAGATGACTTTATATTTGCTATTCAAACTCCTGTCCTATAAAAAATCCCTTAGCATCAATATCACAATCTTTATTACGATTGGGCTTTTAAATGTTGTGTTTTGAAAACAGCATTTGTTATTTTTTTCTGATAATAAATTATTACGTTCCAATTATAGAAAATATGTATAATGCAAAAATGAGAAATTGATAACTATGTAAGCAGATAATATTGCTAACAGTTAAATTACATTTTCATCAATATTTAGTGTATTTTTTCATTGAATTGTATATCTTGAATTGAGCATTTCTATTTCATCAAGACTTCTCCTGCAACACCTGCTATTTAATAGTTCTGTGAGAAATTTTACTAAATTATAGATTTATATTAATTTTCTTCTACATTTGTGGCAAAAATGTGGCAGTTTTTTCTATGTGTTCTGACCACTTTATTTTTTAAAAATGTGACATGTTTTTTCAGAGTCCAGTGGTGGTATGTACTATATGTGTGTGTTTGAGGAAATCAGGATAGGACATGATTTTAGAAAGTGAGCTTCTGATTAAACACAAAGCAATTCTCTTTTACCAAATTTTGTACATATTTGTTCACATTTATACTCTCATAGAATTTAAAGATTGAACTGTAAATTATTCACTGCTATAGCCTCAGTATTCAATACTAACTTTTCCACATAGTTGATAATCAGTAGATGTTTGTTAAAGATAGAAAGGTGAGTTCTGGTATTTACTCATAATTTTAATTTAAGGTTTGTGATAGAATTAAATTTATATATTGGTTTGTGAGGATCAAAACTCCTAATGTGTGTATTTGATTATTTCATTATTTAAGAACATATAGTTTCTTTCTATTTATACTACATGTCAATCTCAATAAAACTCTGTTATTTTAAGACAATTAAATCTATTCCTAGACTTGTAATTTTTTTGCTCCAATTATGATTCAAATCTTTCTTTCTGGGCTATATAGGAAAATATTTATAAGTATTTATTAGTTACCTTACTGTTATTAGTGGAGTGCATAAAGGAATTAGATGAATAGATAATTTACAGATAGCTTGTGACAAATCTCCTTGCCTCATCTTCATGTTTCAACTGAATAAACATTACTAACCACAACCTTTTTTTAAAAGTTACTTCTTTTAATGTTATGGATAAATAAATGGAATGAAAAATATTGCATTAATCATTAATTTCCCAATTATCCCACTTGTGGTCCCGGGTAGGTTATATTCAAGATCTCTTATATTCTTCCTAAATAATTGATGACTGGTGTGGTGAGATAATTGCTCTTGGCTGAGTTATGGTTGTCAGTTATTAGTTAATTGTTTTTTTTTTCTAATAAGGAAATGCATCACATTACACCAGATGCATAACATGGGAACAAGAAAGGCCAGTATTGTAGCCCAACACCTCAATGACTTTCATTATCTCCTCACTGTAACCACTAGCTCCAGTCCAGTAAAAGCAAGGTGCCTGTTGATTGGTCCATTTCCTGGAAGACAGGGAGAGGGATGGCTTTTATTTTATTGGTTTATTCTTCCTAAACCAAGTCAGAAGTGAGGGAGAGAGGGCACAATTACTAGGGACTTAACTGCTTTATCACATATACATAGGAATTGTTTTATGAAATAATAAATCTGCTGGTCAGAGATGCAGAGTCAGTTCATACTGAGACTCATTCATACTTTAAACCTTCACTGCAGTATTGCTTTCCTCCCTTTTCTGGACAATTCACTACAAACATTATGACCTTTTTTCCATCTTGCAAAATCAGACTGTGTGTTGACAGCTTCCCTATTGCTTGCAGGGTGGTGCTGACTGCTCAAATTTGTTTGGTTTCACCCAGTCCTGCAGAGTGGGACCCTTTCTGAGCCTACAAACTAGCCATCTGTAGAGGCTGACTCTTGTTGCCCTCCTGTATGCACTGGTAGCTGTCCACCAAGGGGAATGGTGTTTGGGTGAGGCATTGAGCATTGGGGGTGCTCGTGGACCAGTTGTGGGAATCTGCAGGCAAGATGTCCCCAGCATCTCGTGAGCAGGTTCCTGATGTCTGTCTGTGCTGTTCTAGGTGCTTCCCACTCCCAGCTGGGCAGCACACCTCAGTACATGGATGGGGCAAGAATCTCTTTGATGAGGCGAGACTCTTTGGCAGCTTCCCCTAAATTTGGGACAGCCAGGGGCTCACTCACATACTCTCACTTTCCCCTATTGAAACATCAAAGGCCCAGAAGATTTCTATTGACACTGCACTATGCTGCACAGGGGAAGGCATGACTAGGGAAAAATGAAATCGGTCCTCTTACCCTTTAACATGCTACCAATCTCAGACATTTTTGTTCTCACAATGTTCTTCTCACACAGTGTAACTTCTGTGGTAGATTCCTGAACTTCTCCACAGGCACTCTATTTAGTGTATAATTATGAAAATGATTTATTTTGGGGGGGAGAGGAGGAGAGATGGTAGAAAAATTCCCATTTAACTATTTTGATCTTAATGTTTAAAACAAATTTTAAATCCTTACCCAGGATATTTTTTTATTGATTTGAGAGAGAGGGAGAGATAGTTAGATAGGGAGAAACATAGATGTAAGAGGGAAACATCAACCAGTTGCCTTTGTAGGGACCCCAACTTGGATCAAACCTGTAACCTAGGAATGTGCCAGAGAGGAGCGTGGTTGCAGACCCAGGTGAAAAAAAAAGAAGGGATTAAGAAGTACAAATTGGTAGCTATAAAATAGTCACTGGGATGTAAAGTACAGCATAAAGAATATAGTAAAAAATATTCTAATAACTATGTATGGTACCAGGTTGGTACTGAAAATATCGGAGAGAACACGTTGTAAAGTATATGATTGTCTAACCACTATACTTTACACCTGAAATAAAAACAAAATAATATTGAACATAAAGGGTAATTGAAAAATAAAATTAAAAAAGAGTTGGTTAATTCAAAAGGAAGTTTGGGTTGGGTGAGACTCTCAGCCAATACATGGAAAGTTTGACGTGACCCACAGCAACGTGCTGCACCAGAAACCCTGTTTCCTGTTCTGGGGCAGCAGCAGCACATAGCTCAGCATTTCTTCTCTCCATCTGTCAGTCACCTCACCTGGCAGAACCCTAACACTGAAGAAGGAAAAGAAGATATTTTCCACCTAGTGGAAGAACTTGAACATGTTGGTCTCCAGTCTTCTGAGGGTGGTCTTAACTTCAATGTGGCTAGGTATGGATGCCCCAGTGGGAATGGGTCTTCTCTGTGGCTTACAACAGGGGGTACAGGCAGTCTTTTAAGGGTACCCTGGGAAGGAAAGCTGACCGGGTATAAAAAAAAATCTTTCTGTGTAATACGTCTACACAATGGAATACTACTCCACTATAAAAAAGAAGGAACTTTTACCATTTGCAACAGCATGGATGTTACTGGGGAGCATTATGGTAAGCCAAATAAGCCAGACAGAGAAAGATAAATATCACATGATCTCACTCATATGTGGGATATAATGATCAACCTAATTTGATGAACAAAAATAGATTCAGAAACAAATGGCAGAGGAAGTGTGGGGGTGTTAGAGAGCAACCAAAGGACTTGTATGCATGCATATTAGCATAACCAATGGACACAGACACCAGGGGAGCAGGGGCTTGCCCGGGGTGGGGGTCAATTGGGGAAAAAGGAGACATATATATATAAAATATTTTTTTCTCTTCCACATCACTTATCCTATAACATTCTGTTTTTTTTTTTTTTTTTTTAGGATCCAGTACTGCTCAGAAGGTAACTCAAGGCCAACAAGCAATATTGGTGCAGGAGAAGGAGGCTGTGAGCCTGGATTGCACATATGATATCAGTGTTACAAGTTATAGTCTATTCTGGTACAAGCGGCTCAGCAGTGGGGCAATGATTTTCCTTCTTCGTCAGGACTCTTACAACCAACAAAATGCCACAGGAGGCCGCTACTCAGTGAATTTTCAGAAAGCAAAGAGTTCTGCCAACCTTGTCATCTCAGCTTCACAGCTGGAGGACTCAGCAGTGTATTTCTGTGCCCTGAGTGATCCCACAGTGAAAGGCGTGTTAGAAGGAGGTGTACCAAAACCCCAGGGCTCTGCTTCATGCATCCACCTGCTGTAGGGACCAAGGCGGGGAATTGTAATCACAGACAGGAAGTGGCCAGGGCTGTGGCAGCACAGGTGTAGGTAGGGTTAGAGGGAAAACACTCTATGAAAATATCTCTCTAGGTTCATGGACCATGTGTAGAGTTATCATTCATCAAAAGCATCCATATCTTTGAAAGTTTTGGTTGAAATTGTTTATTGGAGACAAAGAAGAGCCACAATAAAGAACTTACCATTTGGTGACAGATTGAGCTAGAAGAATTGACTAAGGAAATTCAGAAACATCTGACTCAAAAATCAGTAAAACTATGTAAAATTGTCAGATTTTTCCTATCATTTTGTTCAATAAATACTTATTGAGTATATATTTTTTAAAGGCATCATTTTTAATAATGAAGACTATGAAATCTTTCCGTTTTTCTCTTTTTTACGTTATGCTCTTTTATATTGTTTTTCTTCTTTTTTTACATCTTTTTTTATTGATTATGGTATCACATAATTGTCCTCATCCCCCCATTCCCACCCCAAACCCCTTCCCACGTATGCCCCCACCCCCTTGTTGTCCGTGACCACTGGTTAGGTTTATATGCATGTATACAAGCATACAAGTTTTTTTGGTTGATCTCTCCCCCTCCCCTCTAAGGTAAGAGTCTGATTGATGCTTCCCTGTCTCCGGGTCTGTTTTTGTTCATCCGTTTATGTTGCTCATTATTTCCCCTAGATGCGTGAGATCATTTGATACAAAAATACACTTGTAAGAACCGAAAATGAGACTAGCCATAATGGTTATGCTGAGAGGCAAATGAATCAGTCTGTAGTGAGTTTCTTTCTGGGCCAACAGTTCTTTTGAGTCCTTATTTCAATGTCAAACAGTTCCTTATGTGTAGATGTCAGCATTGATATTTCAGTTCTGGATGGTGGACAAATGGTGGTGATGCAGGTCGGACTGTCTCTGGTTTGGTTCTGGGCATCCTTCAGTGACACACAGCTGCTGTCTGCTAGTATGGCAAGGCGTTGTCAGCGTCTTCTATCTCTGGACTGTTTCTCTTCTGTCTTCATGGCTGGAGCAGTCCTGTCAATTCCTCTCTGTTGCAGGAATCCATATTGTCCTGGAGTTGTTTTCTGAAAATATACAAACATATTCTAGAGCAAAAGTTAATAAAGGAATACTTTCTATAACTTTGACTTGGGATCCTTTTTCATTTTTTGCCCAAATGATTTTCCTCTGGCTTGTTTTGACACCATGTGTGTTTTTCATGGGTGTCTTGCTATTAACATTACAAATGAAAGTTAATTTTCTAAAGTACAAATTTTCTAGATGTAATTTACTTACAGGATATTTTTCCTTACATGATATTCTTCTACTATCACCCCCCCTTTTTTATTTAAATATTAGGAGGCTTTTGGAAATTTATAATGTAGTCTTGATAGCTTTTACATTTTATTTTTTTGCGCTAAAATATGACTACTTTAGGTTCATTACATGTTATGCAATTTTACCATGAGATGAACTGCCAATAAAAATTTTTGTTAATACTTTAGGAACAACTTTTTGTACATTACAATAAATTTTTCTAGAATATTCACTTATTTCAATTAGCCAATTTAAATTACTCTGAAAACTTGACTACTATTCTACAGTCAAACTCAACACTCTACCAGCAATCTTATTTTACCCTGTGTATATTAGTGGAAAGGATTATTTGCCTTCTTGAGTAGGCCCTGAGCATTCCTGGTACTAGGCTGGATTTGGATATCAAAAACCCGCTTCCCCTCACCATGGGTACAAGGCATCTCCAACAAGTCTTGTTGCAGTAAGAGGACAGCTGCTGTTGGCCAAGTCTCTGTCTGTTACCTGGGTCCCGATTTGAGCTGTGCATGGGAAGCGAAGCAACCATGGGGGCAGGAGACCTCCCTCAGAAGGGGTGAAGGTTCAGGCCCCTGCAAAGTTTGGGGGGTAAGGGTCTGTGCCCCACCTCTGTTGACCACCAAGTTTTCTCCTGACGGCCCCTCTGCGACTGTGCCTGTCTTAGGTTGTTCCTTCCCTGAGGAATCTTACCCGTCTCTGGCTAGCCAGCCATCCTCCGGGGCCAAGCAGGGTGATGTGAGGTTCAGTTCTGTCTCCTTGGTAGTCTATGCCCCTGTGGCCTCCATGCCCAGCACCTGCCTTGGGATCCTCTTGCCTGCTGGCGAGGCCCCAGCACTGATCACATATCTTGGGGAACCCAGGTTTCTTCTCCAGGGATGGCCCAGCTCACCCCACTGGGCGAGAGACATATCCATGGTACCAGCCACCATGATGCTTTAACCTCAGTATGAACTGAAAACTCAGGCAACAGTCTTTTATATTGTTTAATGAGTTAGTTTAATTTATATTTGTTAGCTGAAGTAAGGTACCCTCATTTACTTTCTAAGGTGCCTACTATGTGACAAACTTGGTGTTCTTCCATCTTATTAATAATCTAGCATAGAAGAGCTCAAGATTTACCTGCCTCCCCCAGTCTTACTCATAAAATGATCAATAATTAGTGGCTATAGGGAAACATTGTGAAGAAGCAGAGTGTGAACTATTTTTTTCTACTCTTGTCCTTAACCTTACCACCCTTCTAAAAGCTTTTTGACATCATGTTGCACATTTGCACACTTCCTTGCACTCTTCCTTTGTTTTATCAGTGCTCCACAATCCACAAATCCTCATTCTCTAGTATTTCCTCCTTCAATGTCTAACCCCATTGTCTTAGTACCTTATAGTTTGAATGGTAATGGGTGTTTCATAAGTGACCTTGTATTGTACTCACTCTTATGTTTACACTAGACGCCCAGTGCACGAATTCGTGCATGGGTAGGGTCTGGCTGGCCTGCCTTGATTCTGCTGATCAGCCTGGGCTGGCTGGGGTGAGGGCCAAGGGAAGTTGGCAGACCGGCCCTGCCCCCTGGTCGAACTTCAGGTCAAGGGGACAATTTGCATATTAGCCTTATATTATATGGCACTTGAAAAGCAGATGTGCGCAGTAGAAATCAGAAAAGGAGTGTCTTTAAAATGTTTAAGTTATTAACATTTTGCCATTTTAATGTAAATTTTTACCATTTTAGGTGTACAATTGAGTCATATCAAGTATGCTTACATTGTCAATCAAGAAGCACCACTATCTTATCTCTAGAACTCTATTCATCTTGAAAAACTGAAAATTTCTACTCCTTAAACAGTAACACTTGATTCCCACTATCCCTCCAGCCCCTGGCACCTATCATTTGAGTTCTCATTCTATGAATTTGACTATTTCAGATGCCTCATAAAAGTGGACTAATGCACTCTTGGTCATATTGTAACTTATTTCATCTAGTATTATATCCTAGTATAATGTTCACCCATGTTGCAGCATGTGTCAGAATTTCTTTCCTTTTTAAGCCTAATATTCCAGGGTATGTATATACCACATTTTGTTTATTCATTCATCTGTTGATGGGCATTTGTGCATTTCTATTGCTTCCAACATTTTGTGGAAAAATATATATACATATAGCCACACTTAGGGTATAAATTTTTTTTTTTTTAGAAATTTATACTGAATAATTTGAAGAACTATGGTCTAGGCTGCTTTATTACAAGCAAGTTGAAAGGAACAGAAGAAGAGAGTGATAACTAGCCATGTAGGAAGTTTCCATTTCCTGTAGATTCACAAAAGTCTGGAAGAGTGTGACACCTTTGCTACAGTGCATTGCTCAATCAAGTGTCTACTTGGTCTAAAAGGAATTGTCAAGACACAACCTAGTGGTCGGCCCCTGAATTGCAGTTTGTGTCCTTGTTTTTTCTTCTCTCTCTCTCTCTCTCTCTCTCTCTCTCTCTCTCTCTCTCTCTCTCTTTGTGTGTGACAAAGCCAAACCTGCAATTATTTAATTCTTTGTTGTTAGTTCCTTTTGCATAAATAAAGAACCTGTTAACATACTGTCTTAAGATATTTCAAAGGCTGAAGAAATAATTTTTCTACCCTCTAAGCTTTCTCTCAAATTTTCTCTGAAAATAATTAGTGATGAAAAAAACAGGAAACAGATTGTTGCTATCAGAGGAAACTGTATTAAAAACTGCATTCTATGCAATTGGGAACTTTGTCTCATTATTTGTTGAATGGAAGAGTTATATCTTCTTTAATATTTTGTTGTGACAATTTATCAATAATGTATACAAAGAGATTGATAATCAACAGTTGATCAATTAATGAGAGTAGTCTCAGTAGGTACAGAAAAAGCATTTGACAAATCCAGCCTCTGTTCCTCATTACAAATTCCAAGTGAATCCAGAATCCAAGGCAATTTCTCCAACTTTATAAAAGGCCTCTTCAAAAACCTCCATCAAATGTCATACTTGATGGTGAAAGACTGAATGCTTCCCCCTAATCTCAAGAATTTTGGCTCATAACTCTTGAATTTAACATTGTACTGGATGTTCTAGCTAGTGCAATAAGGCAAGGGAAAAATATAAAAGACATATAAAAGACATACAATTAGAAAAGAAAGAAGCTAACCTATCTTAGTTCACAGACATCATAATTGTCCAGTAGACAATCCAATGGTATCTACAAAAATGCTACTAAAACAAAAACGTTAAACAAAGTCAAATGTACACCTATCATATGATCTAGTCATTCCACTCTCAGATATTGACCACAGAGAAATGAAAGCATATTTTTTTTTTAAAATTGTATACACAAATGTTCATAGCAACTTTATTTGTAACAACCCCAAACAAGGGCTAATGAAAATGTACATCAATAGGTGAATAAATAAACAAATTGTTTTATCTTTCTGTGATGGAATACTTATTACTCAGCAACAAAATGGAGTGAAACATAGATACTCATGAGACCATGGAAGAATTTCAAAATAATTATGCAGAGAGAAAGAAGCCAGACAAAAGAGTACAAATGATTCCATTTATACAAAATTATAAAATATGCAAACTAATATGTGACAGAGATGTTGCCTGAAAACAGGAATAGGTAGTGAGAACAAGGTTGAGGGAAGGATTACAAAGAAACATGGGGAAACTTTGGGGGAGATGCGTATGTTCATTATCTTGGTTGTGGTAATGGATTCACAAGTATCTATAAATGTATAATCTTATAAAATTGTTTACATTAAACAGGTACAATTTGTTTTTATGAAAATCATGCATTTAAAAAGCCTTTAAAATAAAAATGTAACAAATATCTCCCCTTAATGTTGTTTTAAGTTCTCTTGTGTGACACAAAATGCAAAATAAATCTCCCATAGGTTCTTATTTGCTTTAAAATACATTTTTTAAAAAATATACGTAACAACTTTCTATATCCATGTGCTGTACTGTTTATTTTCAACCCAACATCTTCTCAACTTATTTTGTTCTTCTCCTTGTATATCAGAATAGAAGTTTGTGGCTGCTTTTTCAAATTCCTTTCAAGCATAGTTTTGTGGCAGGTTCTGACATTATATCTTAGAAGGTGGAGAAGAATTTATACATCGAGGTCTGAATTTCTTTTTAGAAATTGATTTATTGATTAATGATTGATTTGTGTGTGTGTGTGTGTATGAGAGAGAGAGAGAGAGAGAGAGAGAGAGAGAGAGAGAGAGAGATATCAATTTGTTGTCCCACTAATTTATGCATTCATTGGTTAATCCTTGTATGTGCCCTGATGGGGATGGGATCTGCAACCTTAGTTTATCAGGAGGATGCTCTAACTAACTGATTACCAGGCAGGGATGGGCCTGAATTGCTTAAGTCCACATCTGGGAGACTATTCACATGTTCACTCAGATGACTCATGAAGTCCCTTGACCTGAATCTGTGTAGAGAGAATTCCAGGAAACAGCTTGAACTAAGCTTCCATCTACATGTCTACAGGTAAATGTTTGCAGGGCTTTGCAGAAAGATGTGGCTTTCTCTAGAACTTTATCCTAATAACCCTCAGAGGTTTTTTTGTTTTGTTTTATAAAATGAATGGTCATAAATAGAGAACTAAAAAAGTGTTTGCTTTTGCTGCTGGCACTTCATAAAAATGACTAGTTTATTTATTTGTTTAAAATATGTTTTTATTGATTTCAGAGAGAGGAAGAGAGAAGGAGAAATAGTAACATCTATGAAGGAGAAACATTGATTGACTGCCTCCTGTATGCCCCCTAGTGGGTATTGAGCCTGAAACCTGGGCATGTGTCCTGACTGCGGATTGAACAGAGGACCTCCTGGTGCATGGGACAAGGCTCAACCAACTGAGCCACACTGCCGGACAAAAATGACTAATTTAAAAAAACTTGTGTAGTCCTAGGGACATTTCCCCATGCTGATCCCAGAGCTTTCTCTCTGGTCTTTGAGAACCATCTTGGTCTAGGACAGTTACCACAAATGAAATCTTAGAAATAGGTATCAGGCTGGCTGCAGCAAAACCACCTGCAGGAGCTTTAAAATTTTCATATTAGTGGGTCTCAGTCCTGGAAATGTTTCATGAAATTAGTGTTGAGATTGATCCCAGAATCTGCCATTTTAAATCACTCACACATTGATTGTATTATCAGCTGTTGTATGAATATCAGCTGGTATATGTTCCACAATTTGATAGCTGATAAAGAGGATAGTTCTAATTTATGCTCCAGGCTTTTGATACAAATCCTCAGCTCCTGGTCTACCTGTGGGGGAACATTATTTGAATAAAGTTAAAGTCCACAGAATGTGGCAGATAGATGGTAGTAGAAAACATTTTTTTGAAATTTAGTTTATTTTTATTGTTGACAGTATTACAGATGTCCTCCAATTCCCACCCTCCTTAGTCCCCCTCCTCCAAGCCCTCACCTCAACCCAGGCCTTCCCCACACTATTGTCTGTGTCTGTTGGTTATGCATATATGTACAAAAGTTCTTTGGTTAATCTCTTCCCATCTCCCTGCTCCCCAACCCCCCTCAGAAATATGTTAGCTTGTTCCATGATTCCATGCTTCTGGGCCTGTTTTGTTAGTCAGTTTATTATGCTCATTAGACTCCACATATAAGTGAGATCATGTGATATGTGTCTTTCTCTGACTGGCTTATTTCATTCAGCATAATATTCTCCAGCTCCATCCATGCTGTCACAAAGGGTAAGAAATCCTTTTTCTTATGGCTTCATAGTATTCCATGGTGTAAATATATCACAAGTTTTTTATCCACTCATCTACTGATCGGCACTTGGGCTGTTTGCAGATTTTAGCTATCCTATATCATAAAAGCCTAATATGCAAATCGACAGAATGGTGGAACAACCAATCGGCAAGGGGCAGGGCTGGCAAGCGGACAGCGCCAGGACAGCAAAGGCGGGTGCCAGTGAGCAGAGGGAGTGGATGGTGATCAGGGGGCGGCAGTGACTGGTGGTGGCGGGGTGGTGGGGGGCGGGGCGGGCCACTCTCTGTTCCTTGCCCAATGGTCACCTCCCACAGCAGCAGGTGGCAGTGGCGGGGCGATAAGGGGTGGGGCTGGCCTCTTGCTGGCCGGCGCCACCCCTTGATTGGCCTGCTGGTCACCTCCCATGGACGGAGGCCAGACTGTGCCTTAGGCCTGCTCCTCCAGGCCTGAGCCATCAGTTGGACATCCCTCAAGGGCTCCTGGACTAGGAGAGGGCACACGCCGGCCTGAGGGACCCTCCAAGTGCACAAATTTTTGTTCACCGGGCCTCTAGTTGTAAATAATGCTTCTATGAACATAAGGGTGCATCCAGTGATGGGCAACCTTTTGAGCTTGGTGTGTCAAACTTCGCCAAAAAACTGAGCATAACTCGGGTAGTGTGTCACTTTGAGGAAAAAAAACTAACTCCAAGACTCTAGTAGCAAATGTTTCATCCTCAGGAGCAGCAAATGTTTCATCCTCGGCATGCGGCCGCGTGTCATCAGAAATGGCTACGCGTATCAGTTCTGACACGCGTGTCATAGTTTCGCCATCACTGGGTGCATCCATTCTTTCTGACTGGTGTTTTGGGATTCTTAGGATATATTCCCAGAAGTGGGATCCCTGGTCAAACGGCAGTTCCATTTTTAATTTTTGAGGAAACTCTATACTGATTTCCACAGTGGCTGCACCAGTTTTCATTCCCACCGACAGTGTACTAGGGTTCCCTTTTTCCTCCATCCTCATCAGCACTTGTTGTTTGTTGATTTATTGATGGTAGCCATTCTGGCAGGTGTGAGGTGATACCTCATAGTAGTTTTAATTTACATCTCTCTGATGACTAGTGACTTTGAGCATTTTTTTCATATGAATATTGGTCATCTATATGTCTTCTTTGAAGAAGTGTCTATTCAGGTCTGTTGCACATTTTTTAATTGGATTGTTGGTCTTTTGTTAAGTTGTATAAGTTGAAAGTTGCAGGGATCACAATTCTGGATATCCAATTATACTACAAAGCTTTTGCAATCAAAACAGCCTGGTACTGGCACTAGAACAAGCATATAAACCAATGGACCAGAACAGAGACCCCAGAAATCAACACACATCAATATGATCAATTAAGATTTGACAAAGTAGGCAAGTGCATATAATAAAGACAGTCTCTTCAATAAGTGGTATTGGGAAGATTGGAGAGGTACATGCAAAAAAAAAAAAAAAGAAGAAGAAAATAGACCACCAACTTATACAGAAGAATAAACTCAAAATGGATAAAATACTAAGTGTAAGACAAAGAATCATAACAATCCTAGAAGAAAACATAGGCAGTAAAACTGCAGACATTTCACATAGCAGAAATTTTGTCGATGCATCTCGTAGGGCAGTTGTTGGCAAACTGCGGCTCACGAGCCACATGCGGCTCTTTGGCCCTTTGAGTGTGGCTCTCCCACAAAATACCAGGTGCGGGTGCACAGGTACAGTGCTATTGAAACTTCGTGGCCCTTGCACAGAAGTTGGTTTTCGGCTCTCAAAAGAAATTTCAATTGTTGTACTGTTGATATTTGGCTCTGTTGACTAATGAGTTTGCTGACCACTGTCCTAGGGCAAAAGAAACAAAGGAAAAATAAATAAATGGGGCTACATCAAACTTAAAAGCTTCTGCACAGGAAAAGAAACCATCCTAAAAATGCAAAGGGAACCCAGTGTAGGGGAAAACATATTCACCAAGGTTACATCTGATAAGGGGTTAATTTCCAAAGTAGAAAGCCTTTTTTATGCTAGATCTGCATCAAGGCTGTAGGGTTTGTACTCCTGGCCTGACTCACATTGCTTAGTTATCTTATCTTGGAATGAACAAAATAGTGGGAGATTAAGATATTGATCTGAGATCACTCTTTATTGATTTTCTAACTTCAGTTATGATGTTTCTTCTGTCTAGGATTCATACTTAAAAAATGATTCTGAAATTCATTTGATTTTTTTCTCCTGAAAATTTTTATTAAAAAGATAGCATACCTTACAATTGTTTATATTTTAAGACTCAGGAAATATTGTATGTGATGTAGTGGTGAATTTTCAATGAAAGACTGGTTATTTCAGTTCAATTTAGCAAATATTTAGTAGGCAGGTAATAAATGTCAGTCATTGTTCTATATTGGGGTACAGTACTGAAAAGTGAAGACTCATTTAATAAAGACTTTGTATTACTTCCTCTGATTTCAACCCCAAATCTTTTCTGATTCACTGGATTCTAGACAGGCCCACAACAGATACACGAGAATATATAGTACTGTATTAAAACGCTCAAAAAAATTGCTATCTTCCAACTGCAGGAATACCCTGCATGCTCTGTTAAAGTACTTCCATGTCAGGTGTTGTCCTAAGGAAAAAAAAATGACCTGAGAGCTTAGGATAGTCATTGTTTAGATCTCTAAACGCAGCTGAAAATTGACATGTGCCTCTTAAAAGTCACAGATGAGAACTATTTGGGCAGTAACCTAAGAAACATTTCAGTCCCTGTCCACCAGGGGGTGCGGCTTCCCAGCACAAACACATTTCCTGTGTCAAATGCAGGTTTAGATTTATAATTTTGCGGTGACTTCAGCATTTCTTCATGTTAAGAGTCAAGAACATTATATAGATGATACTGTAGAGATGAAGTCTTCTCTGGGCTTAGTGGCTGTGATACTCTTAGTGCTTGGTAAGTAACACACCTCTTAAAATATGGATTATTTCGTCTATTATGTCAGCAAATTCTTTAATTTTATTGAAGAGCTTCATGCCCAAGGTGACAGAGTTCTCTTTTATGTTTTCCTCAGGACAGACCCATGGAGACTCGGTGACCCAGACAAAAGGCCAAGTGACCCTCTCAGAAGGGGCTCCCCTGACTGTGAACTGCTCCTATGAAACCACACAGTACCCCGCTCTTCTCTGGTATGTTCAGTATCCCGGAGAAGGTCCACAGCTCCTCCTGAAAGCCACAAGGGTCAACGAGAACGGAAGCAGCAAAGGATTTGTAGCCACATACCAAAAACAACCAAATGCCTTCCACTTGGAGAAAGCCTCAGTCCGCCAGTCAGATTCTGCCATGTACTACTGTGTGCTGGGTGACACAGTGACAGGAACTGCAGGGGGAGCTGGGCACAAACTCTGAGCAAGGAGCCTGGCTGCTGAGTGTCTGTGACGGTTTGATCACCACGGCGGATTTTATTATAAAATATCAAATACAAAGTACATTTAATAAAAATTTCCAATATTAATAGAGTTGTTAGGATAATTAGACTTCCATATGTACAGGGATATCTAAGACAAAGGAAGGCTTTTACTTAGGAAACAATGCACTAAAACCTGGAAATAAAAATAATAAATTATTTAAATGTTTAACATATATTATACGTATTGGTATGGCTCTACATTTCTTTTTATGATGCAGTTAATATAATAGGATATTAAAAATGGCCCTCCTAATAAATAAATGTGAGGTTTATAGGCAAGACAGTTAAAGCCTGCCTTGATTTAACTTTTTACTAAGTCCTTGAGCACAAAATTATTACACACAGTTTTTTTCAATGTTTTTTTATTGATTTCAGAGAGGAAGGGAAAAGGAGAGATAGATAGAAACATCAATGATGAGAATCATTAATCAGCTGCCTCCTGCACATCCCCTACTGGAGATCAAGTCCACAGCCCGGGACTGGAATAGAATATGGGACCTTTCAGTCTGCAGGCCGATGCTCAATCCACTGAGCCAAACTGGCTAGGCTAGGGCAGTGGTCAGCAAACTCATTAGTCAACAGAGCCAAATATCAACAGTACAATGATTGAAATTTCTTTTGAGAGCCAAATTTTTTAAATTAAAACTTCTTCTAACACCACTTCTTCAAAATAGACTCGCCCAGGCCGTGGTATTTTGTGGAAGAGCCACACTCAAGGGGCCCAAGAGCTGCATGTGGCTCGGGAGCCGCAGTTTGCAGACCACGTGGCTAGGGCAACACACAGTTTTCATGATGAGCATTTCCCATCTTCTTTTAATGTGTTTTTAGAGGGTTTAGAAATGAACTTTTAGAAATAATTCATAAAAGATTCTGAATTTTAAAAGAATGAAGGTTGAGGGACAACTGATAAAAATGTAAAAGTTGTTATTAACAGTTGACTTTCTTATGCTCTGCTATATAAGGTATAGAATTATCTTAATTTTAGTTTCATCCCTTTCTATAAATCTAAGTTTCTCCTTAATGCTTCATCTCTGACACTTTTCCTTTTTTTCTTCCTATCTGAATATTAATTTTTGAACCTCTGTCTTTTTTCTTAGATCTTACCTTGTAGGAGTTAACTTAATTCCCTAACTCGGTGTTCTCGTGGAGCCCCCTTAGACTGTCCTTCAGCAGCGCTGACCTTCCTTTGGGATATCTCTTTGGTGGGTGTGGTGGCTTCAGTGGGTGGGGCTTCAGTCTTCGTGCTCAGGGCAGCAGGAAGAATCCCATCCCATGTGCTCAGCTTTCTTGGTTGTTTTCTTTTAGGATTTTCTCTTAAGTGATAAGTAGCAAGATTTAAAAAATTTGATTCAATCAAATAATTGCGTTTTATATATGTTTTGATTTCTGATATATTTGGACTTATTTCTAATGTTTTGGTTTTGCTCCACATGCTCTTGGTGTTTTCTTTTGATCTGTCTTCTGTGGCATTGAAAAAAAATTTTTTTCTCTCTGCTGCTTTGAAAAATGTGAGATGTTTTTTCTCCAGTACCCTTAAATTATGTGTGTGTGTGTGTGTGTGTGTGTGTGTGTGTGTGTGTGTGACTCTATAATATTTCCCCCTGCTATATCTCACTCCTTGTCCTTCAGAGGACTTTTTCTCTTGCTAATTTACTATCTTTAGAATGACCTCAGTGGCTGGTTGAATAAATGACATACTAGTAGCATTTTAGGATAATAATTTCAGATAAAGTTTATCAAATCATCCCATAAATTATAGTTCCAATGCAAATTAATAAGAATAAAATAGAAAAACATCCAGCATGATAATCAGAACAGTATTCACTCCATTCTTCATCAAAGCATTTGTCCCTGATCTTCGCTCTGCCTGGAGTGATTTTCACGTACCATCCTCATAGCCTTTTCCTTCACTCTTCCTAGTCTTTGTTCCTAGAGAAACATGCATGCATGTGAATTAAGGAGAATGTTCAAAAAGGTTTGTTGTATTTTATAGATAGAAAACAACAACATATTAACTGTTTGTTCATAGGAGAAGGACTATATGGACAGTAGTATATCCATAGTATGGGATATAATTCAGCAGAAGGACCTATGTGTGTTAACATAAGACTTAAATATATTATTGACTTTATAAAACAAGTTACAAATAGGCACAATGTGTCTATTTGTACTACAATAAGGTATAAATGAAATACTCTACTATATATTTTCCATTGGTTTAAACCTATAGTACAAAACCCCCAAACCATCTACTGCAAATTGATCAGGATGAAGAAAGAATTGGAGGAATAAGTGATGGAAGAGTGCAAATTTGGAGCAGTATTCAAAGGGGATTTTAGTCTACATGCAATGTTTTATTACTTTTAATAACTCATATATTCATGAATTCCTCCTATTGTTAAAATGAATAAATAGTCATTGTCATATAAACATTTATTCATATTCTTTATTCTTCTCACCAATAAAGGAGAAAAGAAGAAAATGACATCTTCTTCAGATTTTGTTCAACCACCCCAAGTATAAGCAGTTTTCTTCCTCTGGAATCATGTAAATTTTAGTTTCACTCCTCTTAGGCTCCTACTCTGACTGTATTATAGTTATGTATATTTTTGTTTTCCCCAGTAGCCCGTAAATTAGTATGTCTCTTTTGTGTATTCTTAAGATTTAGTGAATTACCTCATTTACACTAAAACTTCAATAAATTTTTATGTATTTACTGCAACTGAAGGTAAATAAATCAATAAATAGCACAAGATGAGATTTATCAAATTATTTTAAGATAATTATTTTCATGAAATGACACTTTAAAAGTAGAAGTTGGTTCCTTTTTATTCTATTTGTTGGGGTAACATCCTATACAATAAAAGTGTAGTATGCAAATTGTCCCCTTGAATGGGAATTCATCTGGGAGTTTGACCAGGGGATGGTGCAAGCTGGGGGAAGGGAGGGAGGCCCCAGCGGTGGCAGGTGGCCAGGGGAAGGGAGGATACCTGGCTGGCAACCAGCAGCTGCTAGGGACCCTACCACTGCACTAATTTTGTGCACTGGGCCTCTAGTTGGTTAATAAGACCATGTAGGTGAATTTGGTTCAGTTTTAATCTCCATTCAACCTTGGCAGTCACTTTGTTTTCTAACAATCTGCATTTAGTTAACCAGTAAACAGAGGGAATGGGGCTGGGGTTGTGTGACTGCTGAGTTAGCTGTTCTAAAGTCCTCTTTATTGATGGTTTTGGCCCACTAGGGGACAAGGTAGGTTCAACAGAAGATGACTTTCTTGTGGTTCTGAGGGTTGAGCAGTTAAGTAAGGAAAGCAATAGCATGTGAACAAGTCAAAGTGTAGATAGCAAAAATGAGGAGATAGTTAACAGTGTTTGTGTAGAGTTCACCTCAGTTTTTTGGCTCTGCCACGCTATGCAAATTTCAGAAAGCTGGAGTTAATACTCTAAAAATCTACTGTGAGAATGATTCTCTGAGCAGAGGTAGAGGAGTAAGACTATTACTGATCATTGTGAGCATAGAAGCACAACAGTAAACATCACCATAACCTGTTTCAGTTTTTTAATTGTTATGACTAAAATTCCAAAATCTATTGACCCATAAATTATTCCCATACTCCAAATAACCTACCTTTTCATATATCTCTGTGATAGTAGAAGGAATAAAAATAAAGGGAAAAGAAGAAAACATAAGGAAAATAAGGAACAAAAATAGAAGAAAAGAGAGAGGAAACTATTTAAATTAAACCAGCAAAATGTGGTTGGATCAGAATCAGCTATGTGGGTCAGCAGGGTGCCCATGAGTTGGACAGGAGAAGGGGAGAGGTGGAAATTAAGTCAAAGTGAAAATTATATACAAATTCTATTTTTCATCAAGAAGATTTTGTTGGAGATATTTTCTCTGCAGATGGTGATTGTTTGTCCTGGCTTCTAGACCTTTCCTGATTTCAAGAAAATCATTTACTTCTGCAATACACAATACATACTATCCTATCGTTCTCCTTTATGAGAATTTTCATGTAACTGAATTCAAAAAGTTCTCTGTCAAACTATGCAATTTAGGAAGTGGGTCATTCTTCCTAGGATTCTTCAAGTTTCTACATAAACCAATGAAACACTGATAATCTAGGAACACCATCCACCCTTCCTCATACACTATGCCACAAACTTCTCTTATATAACGTGTTTTAAGAAAAATCACCAGCTTATACTTTCATCTGTTGGAAGCATTGACTGCTACAGTCCTGCACTGTTTGTATTCACAATTGTGGAGAGATGACTGTGCCATCTCACTGGGCCAATGTGGGTGGAGTTTGCTGTTAAGATGAATGACAGAGCTGAGATGTGATTGGTCCTCAGTGAGTTTGGTGAAACATACTGAGTGTAGGAACAAAATTTGCCTTGGTCCAGGACTCTACTCCCTCCAGAGCAGGGACAAAGGCTCCACAGCACCTTGGCAAGAAGTCATGGAGAGACACCTGGGGGCTCTGCTGGGGCTTCTGTGGGCCCAGGTTTGCTGTGAGTTGGGGTGTCCCAGATGGGGAGCTGGGGAATGTTCCACAGATGACGGGGGGAGGGGAGAGGTGGAAATAGGAGGGCGAAGGGGGAGCTGTCACAGAGCTCCTACTTTGGTGTTTCTTGGGATACTGTACAGGTTTGAAAAGTACATCAATCATCCCCATTGACCTCATATGTGTTTGCTTTTCTCTTTCCAAGCAGGGGTGAGAGGGATGAAGGTGGAGCAGAGTCCTGCAGCTCTGAGCCTCCAGGAGGGAACCAGCTCTACTCTGAGGTGCACCTTTTCTACCACAGTGCTCAGTATACAGTGGTTCCGACAGAATCCCAGGGGCGGCCTCATCAGTCTATTTTATATAACTTCAGGGACGATGCACAATGGAAGGTTAAGCTCTACACTGCATTCTAAGGACCTGTACAGTACCCTGAACATCACAGCCTCCCGAATGGAGGACTCAGCCATCTACCTCTGTGCTGCGGATGCACAGTGCTGCCAGGTGATCTGCAGCCTGTACCCAAACTGCAGCTGGGCCTGCAGCCCCACCCCTTCCACGGGCAGGCATGTTGCCCCACTTTAGGCTTTGCACATCTTTGGTTTTCAAATTTATGTTTTAGCATATTTTTTCCCTAAAATGAGACTCTTCAGTACTCTCATTTCATTTGATTTCCAGCCCCTTTTCTTCCCAGAAATATCTTTCTAGTTAAAAAGATTTAATGTGCAACAATGAAAACAATTGATAAAGATACCAACATCCAATGTCCTCCAAAAATAGATCCCCTTGCAGGTAGTACATATATAACACGTAAATTACTCTACTGCAAAAGGTTTGGAAAAATATAACGTCATCAAGAAGTAGAAAGAAATGAATCATTTTTTTTTAGATGACAGATTTTTCTTTCAAGGAAAAAGAAAGGAGCCTATGTAATAGTTTTTAATGTTTATATTAGACTTATCGACTCTTGAAAATAACAAATATAAGAAAAATAATTTGTTTGAAGATCAGGAACTCAATTTAGATTATCACATATATTATCTATTTTAGTACTGATAACACCCTGTAAATAAGTACTCTTTGTCCTTTCATGCCTGAATCAAGTGAGGATTGTAGAGCCCAAATGAATTGTATGAACTCACAATATTGCTAAATTAGTGAAGTTTGGGTGACACAAGAACTTATATCCTGAGCTATCTGGTATGGAACACTGTTTTGCATCACCTAATTGAAAGGATTTCTATTGATACATTTGCACAACATGATTACATACATCACTAACAAAAATATCCATTTAGGTAATTTCTATTTTAAAAAATTAAATTTACTGGGGTAACATTGATTAATACAATTATAAAAGTTTTAGGTGTACAATTCTATTATACATTGTCTGTATATTGTATTGCATGTTCACCACCCAAACTCTAGTCTCCTTCTGTCACCATATATTTGACTCCCTTCCCCTGTTGACATTCCCCCAACCTCCTTCCCTTCTGGTAACCTCCATTCTGTTGTCTGTGTCTATAAGTTTGTTTATTTGTTTTGTTTGTTCATTTGTTGGTTTCTGTTTTATGTTCCACATATAAATGAAGTTATGGTTTTTGTCCTTTTCCATCTGACATTTTCACTTAACATGATACTCTAACCATCATCCATGTTATTGCAAAAAGCAATATTTTATCCTTTTTATGGCTGAGTAGTATTCCATTTTATCTATGTACCATGACTTCTTTATCCAATCATCTGTTGAAGGACATTTAGGTTGTTTCCATGTCTTGTGATTAATGCTGAAATGATATAGGGGTACAGTACCGTATGATTTCATTCATTAGATTTCACCATGTGGAATCTAGTGAACCAAATTAACTAACAAGCAAAATAGAGACAGAATCATAGAGAGAGACTATATTGAAAGCTGTGGGAGGGAACTGGCAGGCTGGTTTGGGGTGGAGGAATTGAGCAAAAAAGAAAAAAGTGAAAAAAAATCTCATGGACCTGGACAACAGTGTAGTGATTATGGTGGAGGGGAAGTAGGGAAAGATGGAGAATGGTATGGGCGGGATAAATGGTGATGAACAGAGACTTGGGGTGGGGAACACACAATACAGAGTACAGATGATGAGTGGTGGAATTGTGTACCTGAAACTTGTTTAATTTTGTTAGCTGGTATCACCCAAATACATTCAAATAAAGGAATAAATAGCTCCTACTGAGGAAGACTATAAAAATGATATAAAAATTTTAGAGCTTCAAGAACGCTTAAATATCTGCTGGCCCAATCTTATTTTACAAAGACAAAGACAAAATTCAAGATGCAAATAAGAAACAATTATTAAATGAGTTGGGAGTAGAAAGAAATTAGATTATCTCACTTCCTCTTTAGCATTCTTTTTTCTGCTACCATCTTGCAGGCCCACATTTTTGAGCAAAGAGAAGCTGTGTAATGCAAGCCCAGCTACTTAGATCTCTGCAGTCTGGGTGTGGGAAAACATGGTCAATCATTTGAAAATTGGAATAGAGAATTCCAATTTGTGTAGCTGTTTGATAACTTGGGCAGGAAAGGAGACTAAGGCTGAGCCCCTGTTACTGTATCAGTAACCAGTCCACCACTCACTGGCTTCTGTAAGAGGAAGCCAAAGGTGGTGGTGTCATCTTCAACACACAGATGTATTTCTAAGGAATTGCCTGGAAGTAGCAAATCTATTCATTATCCCATGTGGACATTCCTTGAAGGCAGGATATGAGTATAACAAGAATAAATCACATATTGTCATCCAAAAGAATAATTGGAATTGGAGATCTCATTCAGCTTGAAGTCCATGGAGATACTAAAGGCGTTCCAGGTCAACACATTAACAATAAGTAAAACAATATCCTATGAAGTTATTATGAAACTGTGAATATTGCGCAAGGGATGGCTGTATCTGTGCTATGGTTAATACAAGAAACACATAGGTTTTCATATGAATGGTCACTTTTGCACCATTTCATTTAGTTCTGTATGCCATACCTCAAAAGAGAAAATATTGTCCTAAGTATCTGTCTCTAAAAATAGGAAAGTATGCCCAAAGAAGAATTGAAAAATCATATTGTATGGAATGAGTGAGAGAATGGAAGATCTTCAAAACCAGGAAGTTTTATCTACATAAAAACATACATTATGTATATTCACTTATATTTATAATAGAGGTCTGGTGCATGAAATTCATGCACGGGTAGGGTCACTTGGCGGAATGATCTGTGGGGTGACCGGCGGGGTGACCGGGAACCCCCCCTCATACCTGCATTGGCCTAGCACTGTCCGCTCACTGGCCCTGCCCCCTACCACCGGTCACTGTCTGTGGGGTGACCTGCGGGGCGATCAGGGCCTCTGCTCGAATCTGTCTTGGCCTGGTGCTATCCGCTCACCTGCTCCACCTTCCTGCTATGGTCCTGCTCTCGTCGGTTCCCATTAAGGCCAGCATTGCCTCTACTGCTGCTCACTGCCAGTGTTGTGTCACTGATGCCCACCATGTTCCACGCTGCCCCCTGCTGGTCAGAGCACATCTAACTCCTGGTGGGTCAAACTCCTGCCTGTGGCGACAATTTGCATATTAGCCTTTTATTATATAGGATATTGATCTTATATTCTTCACCACAGCTGTCTTTATAAATCTTTAAAGGTTTGAGATTTGGAAGAAAGATCCGATTTATTTGTAATTCCAGAGGAACAGAGAGTTAAAATCACAGGAAAGGAGCTCCACTTCTGGAAGTGAGGTATTCTTGGTTTTCCAGGGACCATTTCTCATGACCAGTTCTTTAGGTTAACTTTCTGTTTGTTCCCTAGTAAACACAGGCGACATTAACTTTCCACTAGATTTATTTTCACTGAAGTAATTCATAAAGTTTCAAGAAAATAAAGTGGACAAGAAGGGGTTTTGGCAGAGAAAGATAATTCTGGAAGTTCACAGGACTGAGGGATGTTATCAAAGTCTTGAGGAAAGAACATTGTATTGGAGTTTGGAAATAAAGTGATAGGTTATGGAATTTGAGCCAGCTATGGCCAGGGAAGTAGGAGTATATGCTAGAGGAGTGGGCCTATACTTCAGAAGAAATTCCATTAAAGATATGAGTCAGTAATTGTATTTTAGGATATACCACCAGTTTTGATATGAGAAAATGAAGCCACTTCAAGAATAGACAAACATGTGTTTATATTTTCTGAATCTGCATCCTGACGTTTTCTCAGATGCTGTATTCTTTTAATATTTTGAAGAATATAAACCATAGCATTGGAAAATATTTCTTAAAGCATGTCAGATTTCTCATTGCAAATCAACCCAATGAATGGGTCAAATTGTTTCCTACGGTTGAAATGTAATAATCTCTGGAAGATATCCCCCTGCTCCCTTATCATTTAGATTAAATGTTTTACTTTTCACCATGGTCATTATTGATGGAAGATGCCTCATTTTGACTGTTGGTACTGTCAGTTCTCTGGGAATAGCAAGGTCACAGGCAAGACCAGCTTAGAGGAGCAGCGTGAGCAAATAGGCACTTGAAATATCGAGTGATCTCCGCCCTTGTGCTCTGCTGTTTGACTTACATGTTCTTTTTTAAAAGAGTTTTTATTCATAACAGAAAATAGTGATGACAGATTTAGCTAAAAAGGAATGTTTTATATTTTCATTGTTGATGAGACTGCTTCCCTGATTTCAAACATGTAAACCCAAGCCATCGTTGAACAAATACCAGCAACATCTGCCTCCATACAACATATTAACAATGACTCAGTAGCGTGCAGGGATAGCAATCTTGATCTCTACATTCTTACTTAATCTCTGGTGTAAAAGTTAATTTTTTTCACTTATTGCTGACTTTGCATGTCTGAGTCTCTCATAGGAAACAGGGTAAGAACATTCAACAGCAAGTTCAGTAGTTGTGAATGTAACCACAAGATGGCAGTGCACCTCTGTTGATGCAGGACTTGTGGAGGGTGCATTTTAGTGGATTCTGCATGATGGGCTTTGGCAGAAGCACAGTCTTTTTCTTACTGGCTGGGTAGAATGTGAGAAGGCCCTCTGGCTGTCAGAGGAAAGGAGGGGTGACTTGACAACAGCAGTAGCTCCCCTGGCTGTGATTGCAGGTCCACAACTGTCCCTGAGTGGGGAGAACGATGAAGACGCCCACTGGAGCTTTGTTCATGTTCCTGTGGCTGCAGCTGGACTGTGAGTTTAGGGTTCATGGGAAACAATATATTAGTGGGTATTCTTTAGAAGCAACACTGGCTTTATTCAGGCTTCCTTAGTTACTGTGGAAAAATAAAATGATAAAGTTTAATGATCTGGTCACTCCTTTCTCTGACTCTTTCTTTCTGCATAGGGGTCAGCCATGGAGAGAAAGTGGATCAGCATCCTTCCACCCTGAGTGTCCAGGAGGGAAACACCGCTGTTATCAACTGTTCTTATTCTGACAGTGGTTCAGACTACTTTCCTTGGTATAAGCAAGAACCTGGAAAAGGTCCCCAGCTCATTATAGACATTCGTTCAAATAAGAACAAAAACCCAGCAGGAAGACTCACTGTTTTCTTGAATGAGAAAGTCAAACATCTCTCCCTGCACATCGCAGCCACCCAACCTGGAGACTCAGCCATCTACTTCTGCGCAGCGAGAACACATTGCTTCCCAGGCACCTGCATCCTATACACAAACCTGCGAGTGGGGCAGCCCCTCTGCTTTGGGACAGACCTTCAAGCACAGCATTTGTCTTATTGCTTATTTGCAAATGGAAAATAATGTGTTGGTATAAAAACACTTAATAAGAGGTCAGTTTCAAGGTGACCCAGAAAGGGTTAGAACATATGGTTGGGTGATTGTTGCATAATGGATTCTTGAGGTGAGTTAGTAATGTTTAATTTTGAAACTTAGGCTTTAAAGATGACTTTATATTTGCTATTCAAACTCCTGTCCAATAAAAAACCCCTTAGCATCAATATCACAATCTTTATTATGACTGGGCTTTTAAATGTTGTGTTTTGAAAACAGCATTTGTTATTTTTTTCTGATTATAAATAATTACGTTCCAATTATAGAAAATATGTATAATGCAAAAATGAGAAATTGATAATTATGTAAGCAGATAGCATTGCTAACAGTTAAATTACATTTCCATCCATTTTTAGTATAATTAGAATCATGATTTTTTCATTGAATTGTATATCTTGAATTGAGCATTTCCATTTCATCAAGCCTTCTCCTGCAACACCTGTTATTTAATAGTTCTGTGAGAAATTTTAGTAAATTACAGATTTATATTAATTTTCTTCTACATTTGTGGCAAAAATGTAGCAGTTTTTTCTATGTGTTTTGTCCACTTTATTTTAAAAATATGTGACACGTTTTTTCAGAGTCCATTGGTGGTATGTACTATATGTGTGTTTGAGGAAATCAGGATAGGATATAATTTTAGAAAGTGAGCTTCTGATTAAACACAAAGCAATTCTCTTTTACCAAATTCTGTACATATTTGTTTACACATATACTCTCATAGAATTTAAAAGATTGAGTTGTATGTTATTCACTGCTATAGCCTCAGTATTCAGCATTAACTTTCCCACATAGTTGATAATTAGTATATGTTTGTTAAAGATAGAAAGGTGAGTTTTATTTTAAGCTTTGTGATAGAATTAAATTTACATATTGATTTGTGAGGATCAAGACTCCTAATGTGTGTATTTGATTATGTCATTATTTAAGAACATATAGTTTCTTTCTATTTATACTACATGTCTTTCTCAATAAAACTCTGTTATTTTAAGACAATTAAATCTATTCCTAGACTTGTAATTTTTTGCTCCAATTATGATTCAAATCTTTCTTTCTGGGCTATATAGGAAAATATTTATAAGTATTTATTAGTTACATACTATTATTAGTGGAGTTCACAAAGGCATTAGATGAATGGATAATTTACAGATAGCTTGTGACAAATCTCCTTGCCTCATCTTCATGTTTCAACTGAATAAACATTACTAACGACAACCTTTTTTTAAAGTTACTTCTTTTAATGTTATGGATGAATAAATGGAATGAAAAATGTTGCATTAATCATCAATTTCCCAATTATCCTACAGGTGGTCCTGGGTAGGTGATTTTCGAGATCTTTTATATTCTTCCTAAATAATTGGTGACTGGTGTGGTGAGATAATTGCTCTCGGCTGAGTTATGGTTGTCAGTTATTAGTTAATTGTTTTTTTTCTTATAAGGAAATGCATCACATTACACCAGATGCATAACATGGGAACAAGAAAGGCCAGTATTGTAGCCCAACACCTCAATGACTTTCATTATCTCCTCACTGTAATCACTAGCTCCAGTCCAGTAAAAGCAAGGTGCCTGTTGATTGGTCCATTTCCTGGAAGACAGGGAGAGGGATGCATGATGCTTGGCTTTTATTTTATTGGTTTATTCTTCCTAAACCAAGTCAGAAGTGAGGGAGAGAGGGCACAATTACTATGCACTTAACTGCTTTATCACCTATACATGGGAATTGTTTTATGAAATAATAAATCTGCTGGTCAGAGATGCAGAGTCAGTACATACTTAGACTCATTCAAACATTAAACCTTCACTGCAGTATTGCTTTCCTCCCTTTTCTGGACAATTCACTACAAACATTATGACCTTTTTTCCATCCTGCAAAATCAGACTGTGTGTTGACAGCTTCACTATTGCTTGCTTTCCCTAGGGTGGTGCTGACTGCTCAAATTTGTTTGGTTTCACCCAGTCCTGCAGAGTGGGACCCTTTCTGAGCCTACAAACTAGCCATCTGTAGAGGATGACTCTTGTTGCCTTCCTGTGTGTACTGGTAGCTGTCCACCAAGGGGAATGGTGTTTGGGTGAGGCATTGAGCATTGGGGGTGCTCGTGGACCAGTTGTGGGAATCTGCAGGCAAGGTGTCCCCAGCATCTCTTGAGCAGGTTCCTGATGTCGTCTGTCTGTGCTGCAGTTAATAGGACCTGTGCCCCTTTAATGCCCACTGAGAGCCCTGGATGCTGTTCTAGGTGCTTCCCACTTCCCAGCTGGACAACACACCTCAGTACATGGATTGGGCAAGAATCTCTTTGATGAAGCGAGTCTCTTTGGCAGCTTCCCCTAAAGTTGGGAGAGCCAGGGGCTCACTCACATACTTTCACTGTCCACTATGGAAAAATCAATGCCCAGAAGATTTCTATTGACACTGCACTATGCTGCACAGGGGAAGGCATGACTAGGGAAAAATGAAATCAGTCCTCTTACCCTTTAACATGCTACCAATCTCAGACATTTTTGTTCTCACAATGTGATTCTCACACAGTGTAACTTCTGTGCTAGATTCCTGAACTTCTCCACAGGCATGCTATTTAGTGTATAATTGTGAACATTGTTTTTTTTTGAGGGGGAGGAGAGGTGGACAGATGGTAGAAAATTCCCATTTAACTATTTTGATCTCAATATTTACAAAAAATTTTAAATCCTTACCTAGGATATGTTTTTATTGATTTGAGAAAGAGGAAGAGATAGATAGATAGAGAGAAACATAGATGTAAGAGAGAAACATCAACCAGTTGCCTTTGTAGGGACCCCAACTTGGATCAAACCTGCAACCTAGGAATGTGCCAGAGAGGAGTGTGGTTGCAGACCCAGGTGAAAAAAAAGAAGGGATTAAGAAGTACAAATTGGTAGCTATAAAATAGTCACTGGGATGTAAAGTACAGCATAAAGAATATAGTAAAAAATATTCTAATAAATATGTATGGTATCGGGTTGGTACTGAAAATATTGGAGAGGTCACTTTGTAAAGTTTATGATTGTCTAACCACTATACTTTACACCTGAAATAAAAACAAAATAATATTGAACATAAAGGGTAATTGAAAAATAAAATTAAAAAAGAGTTGGTTAATTCAAAAGGAAGTTTGGGTTGGGTGAGGCTCTCAGCCAATACATAGAAAGTTTGACGTGACCCACAGCAACGTGCTGCACCAGAAACCCTGTTTCCTGTTCTGTGGCAGCAGCAGCACATAGCTCAGCATTTCTTCTCTCCATCTGTCAGTCACCTCACCTTGCAGAAGCCTAACACTGAAGAAGGAAAAGAAGATATTTTCCACCTAGTGAAAGAACTTGAACATGTTGGTCTCCAGTCTTCTGAGGGTGGTCTTAATTTCAATGTGGCTAGGTAAGGATGCCCCAGTGGGAATGGGTCTTCTCTGTGGCCTACAACAGGGGGTAAAGGCAGTCTTTTAAGGGTACCCTGGGAAGGAAAGCTGGCCGGGTGTAAAAAAAATCTTTCTGTGTAATACGTCTACACAATGGAATACTACTCCACTATAAAAAAAGGAACTTTTACCATTTGCAACAGCATGGATATTATTGGAGAGCATTATGCTAAGCCACATAAGCCAGTCAGAGAAAGATAAATATCACATGATCACACTCATATGTGGGATATAATGATCAACCTAATTTGATGAACAAAAATAGATCCAGAGACAAATGGCAGGGGAAGTGGGGGTGTTAGAGAGCAACCAAAGGACTTGTATGCATGCATATTAGCATAACCAATGGACACAGACACCAAGGCAGTGGGGGATTGCTCTGGGTGGGGGTCAATTGGGGAAAAAGGAGACATATATATAAAACAATTTTTTTCTGTCCCACATCATTTATCCTATAACATTCTGGTGTTGTTTTTTTTCAGGATCCAGTATTGCTCAGAAGGTAACTCAAGGCAATCAAGCAATATTGGTGCAGGAGAAGGAGGCTGTGATCCTGGATTGCACATATGACACAAGTGTTACAACTTATAGTCTATTCTGGTACAAGCGTCTCAGCAGTGGGGCAATGATTTTCCTTATTCGTCAGGACTCTTACAACCAGCAAAATGCCACAGGAGGCCGCTACTCACTGAATTTTCAGAAAGCAAAGAGTTCTGCCAACCTTGTCATCTCAGCTTCACAGCTGGAGGACTCAGCAGTGTATTTCTGTGCCCTGAGTGATCCCACAGTGAGAGGCGTGTTAGAAGGAGGTGTACCAAAACCCCAGGGCTCTGCTTCATGCATCCACCTGCTGTAGGGACCAAGGCGGGGAATTGTAATCACAGACAGGAAGTGGCCAGGGCTGTGGCAGCACAGGTGTAGGTAGGGATAGGGGAAAACACTCTATGAAAATATCTCTCTAGGTTCATGGACCATGTGTAGAGTTATCATTCATCGAAAACATCCATATCTTTGAAAGTTTTGGTTGAAATTGTTTATTGGAGACAAAGAAGAGCCACAATAAACAACTTACCATTTGGTGACAGATGGAGCTACAAGAATTGACTAAGGAAACTCAGAAACATCTGACTCAAAAATCAGTAAAACTATGTAAAATTGTCAGATTTTTCCTATGAATTTGTTCAATAAATATTTATTGAGTATATTTTATTTTAAAGGCATTGTTTTTAGTAACGAAGGCTATGAAATCTTTCTGTTTTTTGCTTTTTTACATTATGCTTTTTTATATTGTTTAATAAGTTAGTTTAATTTATATTTGTTAGCTGAGGTAAGATACCCTCATTTATTTTCTAAGGTTCCTACTATGTGACAAACTTGGTGTTCTTCCATCTTATTAATAATCTAGCATAGAAGAGCTCAAGATTTACCTGCCTCCCCCTAGTCTTACTCATAAAATGATCAATAATTAGTAGCTCTAGGGAAACATTGTGAAGAAGCAGTGTGAATTATTTTTTTTCTACTCTTGTCCTTAACCTTACCACCCTTCTAAAAGCTTTTTGACATCATGTTGCACATTTGCACACTTCCTTGCCCTCTTCCTTTGTTTTATCAGTGCTCCACAATCCACAAATCCTCATTCTCTAATATTTCCTCCTTCAATGTCCCCATTGTCTTAGTGCCTTATAGTGTGAATGGTAATGGGTGTTTCATAAGTGACCTTGTATTGTACTCACTCTTATGTTTACACTAGACGCCTGGTGCATGAATTCGTGCATGGACAGGGTCTGTCTGGCCTGCCTTGATCCTGCTGATCAGGCTGGGCTGGCTGGGGTGAGGGGCCAAGGGAAGTTGACAGACCGGCCCTGCCCCCTGGTCGAACTCCAGGTCAAGGGGACAATGTGCATATTAGCCTTTTATTATATGGTACTTGAAAAGCAGATGTGCGCAGTAGAAATCAGAAAAGGAGTGTCTTTAAAATGTTTAAATTATTAACATTTTGCCATTTTAATGGAAATTTTTACCATTTTAGCTGTACAATTGAGTCATATCAAGTATGCTTACATTGTTGATCAAGAAGCACCACTATCTTATCTCTAGAACTCTATTCATCTTGAAAAACTGAAAATTTCTACTCCTTAAACAGTAACACTTGATTCCCCCTATCCCTCCAGCCCCTGGCACCTAACATTTGAGTTCTCATTCTATGAATTTGACTATTTCAGATGCCTCATAAAAGTGGACTAATGCACTCTTGGTCATATTGTAACTTATTTCATCTAGTATTATATCCTAGTATAATGTTCACCCGTGTTGCAGCATGTGTCAGAATTTCTTTCCTTTTTAAGCCTAATATTCCAGGGTATGTATATACCACATTTTGTTTATCCATTCATCAGTTGATGGGCATTAGTGTTGCTTCCAACTTTTGGTGGAAAAATGTATATACATATATCAACACTTAGGGTATAAAAGTGTTTTTTAGAAATTTATACTGAATAATTTGAAGAACTATGGTCTAGGCTGCTTTATTACAAGCAAGTTGAAAGGAACAGAAGAAGAGAGTGATAACTAGCCATGTAGGAAGTTTCCATTTCCTGTAGATTCACAAAAGTCTGGAAGAGTTTGACACCTTTGCTATATAGTGCATTGCTCAATCAAGTGTCTACTACTTGGTCTAAAAGGAATTGTCAAGACACAACCTAGTGGTCTGCCCCTGAATTGCAGTTTGTGTCCTTTTTTTTTTCTTCTCCTTTTTTTGTGTGTGACAAAGCCAAACCTGCAATTATTTAATTATTTGTTGTTAGTTCCTTTTGCATAAATAACCTGTTAAAATACTGTCTTAAGATATTTCTTTTTTTTTAATTTATATTTTTTAAATTTAATAAATCTTCATTGTTCAGATTATTACAATTGTTCCTCTTTTTTCCCCCCATAGCTCCCTTCCACCCAGTTCCCATCCCACCCTCTGCCCCTACCTGCCCCCCACACTGTCCTCATCCATAGGTGTACGATTTTTGTCCAGTCTCTTCCCGCACCCCACTCCCCTTTCCCCCTGAGAATTGTCAGTCCACTCCCTTTCTATGCCCCTGATTCTATTATATTCACCAGTTTATTCTGTTCCTCAGATTTTTAATTCACTTGATGTTTAGATTCACTTGTTGATAGATATATATTTGTTGTTCATAATTTTTATCTTTACCTTTTTCTTCTTCTTCCTCTTCTTAAAGAATACCTTTCAGCATTTCATATAATACTGGTTTGGTGGTGATGAACTCCTTTAGCTTTTTCTTATCTGTGAAGCTCTTTATCTGACCTTCAATTCTGAGTGATAGCTTTGCTGGGTAAAGTAATCTTGGTTGTAGGTTCTTGCTATTTATCACTTTGAATATTTCTTGCCACTCCCGTCTGGCCTGCATAGATTCTGTTGAGAAATCAGCTGACAATCATATGGGTGCTCCCTTGTAGGTAACTAACTGATTTCTCTTGCTGCTTATAATATTCTCTCTTTGTCTTTTGCTCTTGGCATTTTCATTATGATGTATCTTGGTGTGGTCCTCTTTGGATTCCTTTTGTTTGGGGTTCTGTGTACTTCCTGGAGTTGTAAGTCTATTTCTTTCACCAGGTGGGGGAAGTTTTCTGTCATTATTTCTTCAAATATGTTTTCAGTATCTTGATCTCTCTCTTCTTCTAGCACCCCCATTATTCTGATGTTGGTATGCTTGATGTTGTCCCAGAGGATTCTTACACTATCTTCAAATTTTCGGATTCTTTTTTCTTTTTGCCTTTCTGGTTGAGTGTTTTTTGCTTCCTTGTATTTCAAAACTTTGACTTGATTCTTGTGTTCCTCTAGTCTGCTGTTGGGTCTCTGTATAATATTTTTTGTTTCAGTCAGTGTATGTTTAATTTCTAGTTGGTCCTTTTTCATGTCCTCGAGGGTCTCGCTAAATTTATTGGCCTTTTCTAGGAAATTCTTGAAAAACCTTATAACCGTGGTTTTGAACTCTATATCCAGTCATTTGCTTTCCTCCATTTCTTTCATTTGTGATCTTTTTCTTTGTCTCTGCATTTTCGCTGCTTCCCTGAGTTGGTAAGGTAGCTTTGTGTGCTAGGTGTTTTATATGGCCCCATGGCTCGGCCTCCCCTGTTACCTGAGGTGGACACTCTTGGGGCATCCCTTTGTGGACTGTGTGCACAGCCTTGTTGTAGTTAGTCTTTATTGTTGTTGGTATCACTGGGAGGAATTGACCTCCAGGCCAATTGGCTCTGAGAATCAGCTGTGTCTACGCTAGGAGAACTTCTGTGATGGAGACAGCCTTATGAGACAAGATTTGCAAACTTGCAAAAGCCTCTGTGCTCAGCTTGGATGGGGAGGAGTCTTAGGGCTGAGCAGACAGTCTTGGCTTCCCATCAGCCCTGCCCTATGATGCTCCTGGGTCTCAGTGTCCCTCGGTAGTCGCTGCAAGCACCTCTAAGAGTAAGCCACCCTAGAGTTTCGCCCGCTGCCAGACAGTCCAGTTTCTCCCCAAATGAATCTGGATTCCCAGATTCTTGCCCAGAACTGGAGTTCAGCGTAGTGGGGAAGCTTCCGTTTCCCACCTGCTAGAGAAAGCCAGCAGTGCAGTCAGCAGTCAGTCTTCTCTTTGCACACTTGCGCGTGTGCCTCCAGACCTCTGCCTTTCGCGGCTCCCCTGAGTTTCTGCCTGACAGTCCAGATTCCCCCACTATAAGCCTGGGTCCCCAGGGTCTTGCCTGGAACTGGGGTTCAGTGCAGTCAGAACTGGGGTTCAGTGCAGTTTGTAGCTTTTGTCTCCTTCCCGCGAGAGAAAGCCAGCCAAGCACTCAGTTGCCTGGGCCCGTGTCTCTGTACCTCAGCCTTTTGCAGCTCCTCTGATTCTCCATGTGCTTTCTTCTTTCCTTCTAGCTGTAGAATTTCCACTCAGCCAGCTTTCCTGTGGTTCTGGATGATGTCCATTTTGTCTTTTAGTTGTAGTTTTGAAATTGTTGTGCAAGGCAGCAGTTTAGGTGTTTACCTATGCTGCCATCTTGGTTTCTCCTTTGTCTTAAGATATTTCAAAGGTTGAAGAAAATAATTTTTCTACCCGCTAGGCTTTCTGTCAAATTTTCTCTGAAAATAATTAGTGGTGAAAAAACCAGGAAACAGATTGTTGCTATCAGAGGTAACTGTATTAAAAACTACTTTCTAAGCAATTGGGAACTTTGTCTCATTATTTGGTAAATGGAAGAATTATATCGTCTTTAATATTTTGTTGTGACAATTTATCAATAATGTATACAAAGAGACCGATAATCAACAGTTGATCAATTAATGAGAGTAATCTCAGTAGGTACAGAAAAAGCATTTGAGAAATCCAGCCTCTGTTCCTCATTACAAATTCCAAGTGAATCCAGAATCCAAGGCAATTTCTCCAACTTTATAAAAGGCCTCTACAAAAACCTACATCAAATGTCATACTTGATGGTGAAAGACTGAATGCTTCCCCCTAAGCTCAAGAATTTTGGCTCATAACTCTTGAATTTAACATTGTACTAGATGTTCTAGCTAGTGCAATAAGGCAAGAGAAAAATATAAAAGACATACAATTTGAAAAGAAATCATAATTGTCCAGTAGACAATCCAATGGTATCTACAAAAATGCTACTAAAACAAGTTAAACAAAGTCAAATGTACACCTATCATATGATCTTGTCATTCCACTCTCAGATATTGACCACAGAAAAATGAAAGCATATGTTTTAAAAAAATCGTATACACAAATGTTCATAGCAACTTTATTTGTAACAACCCCAAACAGGGGCTAATGAAATGTACATCAATAGATGAATAAATAAACAAATTGTTTTATATTTCTGTGATGGAATACTTATTACTCAGTAACAAAATGGAATGAAACATTTATACTCATGATACCATGGAAGAATTTCAAAATAATTATGCAGAGAGAAAGAAGCCAGACAAAAGAGTACAAATGATTCCATTTATACAAAATTATAAAATATGCAAACTAATATGTGACAGAGATGTTGCCTGAAAACAGAAATAGGTAGTGGGAACAAGGATGAGGGAAGGATTACAAAGAAACATGGGGAAACTCTGGGGGAGATGCATATGTTCATTATCTTGGTTGTGGTAATGGATTCACAGGTTTCTATAAATGTATAATCTTATAAAATTGTTTACATTAAACAGGTACAATTTGTTTTTATGAAAATCATGCATTTAAAAAGCCATTAAAATAAAAATGTAACAAATATCTCCCCTGAAAGTTGTTTTAACTTTTCTTGTGTGACACAAAATGCAAAATAAATCTCCCATAGGTTCTCATTTGCTTTAAAATACATTTTTTTAAATATACGCAACAACTTTCTATATCCATGTGCTGTACTGTTTATTTTCAACCCAACATCTTCTCAACTTATTTTGTTTTTCTCCTTGTATATCAGAATAGAAGTTTGTGGCTGCTTTTTCAAATTCCTTTCAAGTATAGTTTTGTGGCAGGTTCTGACATTATATCTTAGAAGGTGGAGAAGAATTTATGCATCGAGGTCTGAATTTCTTTTTAGAAATTGATTTATTGATTAATGATTGATTTGTGTGTGTGTGTGTGTGTGTGTGTGTGTGTGTGTGTGTGAGAGAGAGAGAGAGAGAGAGAGAGAGAGAGAGAGAGAGAGAGAGATCAATTTGTTGTTCCACTAATTTATGCATTCATTGGTTAATCCTTGTATGTGGCCTGACGGGGATGAGATCTGCAACCTTAGTTTATCAGGAGGATGCTCTAACTAACTGATTACCAGGCAGAGATGGGCCTGAAATGCTTAAGTCCACATCTGGGAGACTATTCACATGTTCACTCAGATGACTCATGAAGTCCCTTGACCTGAACCTGTGTAGAGAGAATTCCAGGAAACAGCTTGAGCTAAGCTTCCATCTACATGTCTACAGGTAAATGTTTGCAGGGCCTTGCAGAAAGATGTGGCTTTCTCTAGAACTTTATCCTAATAACCCTCAGGTTTTTTGTTTTGTTTTATAAAATGAATGGTCATAAATAGAGAACAAAAAGTGCTTGCTTTTGCTGCTGGCACTTCATAAAAATGACTAGTTTATTTATTTGTTTAAAATATGTTTTTATTGATTTCAGAGAGAAGGAGAAATAGAAACATCTATGAAGGGGAAACATTGATTGACTGCCTCTTGCATGCCCCCTAGTGGGTATTGAGCCTGAAACCTGGGCATGTGTCCTGACTGGGGATTGAACAGACGATCTCCTGGTGCATGGGACAAGGCTCAATCAACTGAGCCACACTGCCGGACAAAAATGACTAGTTTTAAAAAACTTGTGTGGTCATAGGGACATTTCCCCATGCTGATCCCAGAACTTTCTCTCTGGTCTTTGAGAACCACCTTGGTCTAGGACAGTTACCACAAATGAAATCTTAGAAATAGGTATCAGGCTGGCTGCAGCAAAACCACCTGCAGGAGCTTTAAAATTTTCATATTAGTGGGTCTCAGTCCTGGAAATGTTTCATGAAATTAGTGTTGAGATTGATCCCAGAATCTGCCATTTTAAATCACTCACACATTGATTGTATTATCAGCTGTTGTATGAATATCAGCTGGTATATCTTCCACAATTTGATAACTGATAAAGAGGAGAGTTCTAATTTATGCTCCAGGCTTTTGATACAAATCCTCAGCTCCTGATCTACCTGTGGGGGAACATTTATTTGATTAAAGTTAAAGTCCACAGAATGTGGCAGATAGATGGTAGTAGAAAGTATTTTTTGAAATTTATTTTATTTTTATTGTTGAGTTACTGTAATAAATAAAAATTGATGTCCTCCAATTCCCACCCTCTTTATTCCCCCTCCTCTAAGCCCCCACCTCACCCCAGGCCTTCTCCACACTATTGTCTGTGTCTGTTCGTTATGTATATACTAGTGGCCTGGTGCACGAAATTCGTGCACATTAAAAGAGGATCAATTAGAGGAAATAATTTAATATTGTTATTTGTCCTTTCTCTATAATAGAAGTGTCAGAGATGAAAGAAAATTAGTAAAATGTATATGAAAACCTTCCTCCTGTCAAAGTCTTGGGCACACCACGGGACACAGCGTCAAGTCCCAGCCCACCCACATGCACATAAAAATTGCGCAAAACCCAGAACCGGCCGGCCTCCCTCATTGGGCTAGATCCAGACCCAACCAGTCCCACCCTTGTCAAGTCCCGCCAGGCAGGGGACATAGCCTCAGGTTCCCTGGGATGGGGGGCCTGCCTTGAGGTCCCCTGTCAAGCCCCGCTGGGTGGGGAGCATGGCCTGAGGTCTCCCATCAAGCCCCACCAGGCAGGGGGGTGCAGCCTCAGGTCCCCTGTCAAGCCCCACTGGGTGGGGGGTGCGGCTTGAGGTCCCCCGGCCTGGTGCTGGTGTAGGGGGCATGGCCTGAAGTCCCCTGTCAAGCCCCACCTTGTGGGGGGCATTGCCTGAGGTCCTCCGGCCTGGCGCTGGGGCTGGGGGAGCAGCCTGAAGTCCTCTAGCCCAGCACCAGGACGGGAAGTGCATCTTGAGGTCCCCTGTCAAGCCCTGCCAGGTGGGGGTTATGGCCTGAGATCTTCTGTCAAATCTGCCAGGTGGGGGACATGGCCTGAGGTCCCCTGTCAAGTCCCACGGGGGCAGATGAGGGTGTAACCTCAGGTCCCTGCTGATTGCATAAGGAGCCTTTATGGGAACTTGGCCTCGGCTGTGGGTGCAGCCATCTTTGTGACAGAGTGATGGTTAATTAGCATATGCCCTCTTTATTAGATAGGATGTACAAAAGTTCTTTGGTTAATCTCTTCCCATGACACTGTCCCCTGACCCCCTCAGAAATATGTTAGCATGTTTTATGATTCCATGCTTCTGGGCCTGTTTTGTTAGTCAGTTTATTATGTTCATTAGACTCCACATATAAGTGAGATCATGTGATATGTGTCTTTCTCTGACTGGGTTATTTCATTCAACGTAATATTCTCCAGCTCCATCCATGCTGTCACAAAGGGTAAAAATCCTTTTTTATAGCCCCATAGTATTCCATGGTATAAATGTATCACAACTTTTTTTATCCACTCATACACTGATGGGCACTTGGGCTGTTTCCAGATCTTAGCTAATGTAAATAATGCTGCTATGAACACAGGGTGCATATATTCTTTCTGATTGGTATTTTGAGATTCGTAGGATATATTCCCAGAAGTGGGATCCCTGGTCAAACGGCAGTTCCATTTTTAATTTTTGAGGAAACTCTATACTGATTTCCACAGTGGCTGCACCAGTTTTCATTCCCACCGACAGTGTACTAGGGTTCCCTTTTTCCTCCATCCTCATCAGCACTTGTTGTTTGTTGATTTATTGATGGTAGCCATTCTGGCAGGTGTGAGGTGATACCTCATAGTAGTTTTAATTTACATCTCTCTGATGACTAGTGACTTTGAGCATTTTTTTCATATGTCTATTGGTCATCTGTATGTCTTCTTTGAGGAAGTGTCTATTCAGGTCTGTTGCACATTTTTAAATTGGATTGTTGGTCTTTTGTTAAGTTGTATGAGTTGAAAGTTGCAGGGATCACAATTCTGGATATCCAATTATACTACAAAGCTTTTGTAATCAAAACAGCCTGGTATTGGCACTAGAACAAGCATATAAACCAACGGAACAGAATGGGGACCCTAGAAATAGACCCACGCCAATATGATCAATTAATATTGGACAATGGATGCAAGTGCTTCAATAAATGGTGTTGGGAAAATTGGACAGGTACATGCAAAAAAATGAAAATAGATCACCATCTTATTATACAGAAGAATAAACTCAAAATGGATAAAATACTTAAATGTTAGACAAAGAACCATAACAATCCTAAAAGAAAACATAGGCAGTAAAACTGCAGACATCTCACATAGCAGAAATTTTGTCGATGCATCTCCTAGGGCAAAAGAAACAAAGGAAAATAAATAAATGGGGCTACATCAAACTAAAAAGCTTCTGCACAGCAAAAGAAACCATCCTCAAAATGCAAAGGGAACCCAGTGTAGGGGAAAACATATTCACCAAGGTTACATCTGATAAGGGGTTAATTTCCAAAGTAGAAAGCCTTTTTTATGCTAGATCTGCAGCAAGGCTATAGGGTTTGTACTCCTGGCCTGACTCACATTGCTTAGTTATCTTATCTTGGAATGAACAAAATAGTAGGACATTAAGATATTGATCTGAGTCCACTCTTTATTGATTTTCTAACTTCAATTATGATGTTTCTTCTGTCTCGGATTCATACTTAAAAAATAATTCCGAAATTCATTTGACTTTTTTCTACTGAAAAATTTTATTAAAAAGATAGCATATCTTACTTTTTTTTATATTTTAAGACTCAGGAAATATTGTATGTGATGTAGTGGTGAATTTTCAATGAAAGACTGCATATTTCAGTTCAATTTAGCAAATATTTAGTAGGCACTTAATAAATGTCAGTCATTGTTCTATATTGGGGTACAGTACTGAAAAGTGAAGACTCATTCAATAAAGACTTTGTATTGCTTCCTCTGATTGCAACCCCAAATCGTTTCTCATTCACTGGATTCTAGACAGGTCCACAACAGGTACATGAGAATATATGTATTAAAATGCTCCAAAAAATTGCTATCTTCCAACTGCAGGAATACCCTGCATGCTCTGTTAAAGTACTTCCATGACAGGTATTGTCCTAAGGGGGAAAAAATGACCTGAGAGCTTAGGATAGTCATTGTTTAGATCTCTAAACACAGCTGAAAACTGACATGTGCCTCTTAAAGTCACAGATGAGAATTGCTATTTGGGCGGTAACCTAAGAAACATTTCAGTCCCTGTCCACCAGGGGGTGCAACTTCCCAGCACAAACACATTTCCTGTGTGAAAATCAGGTTTAGATTTAGACTTCAGCATTTCTTCATGTTAAGAGTCAAGAACATTATTTAGATGATACTGTAGAGATGAAGTCTTCTCTGGGCTTAGTGGCTGTGATACTCTTAGTGCTTGGTAAGTAAAACACGTCTTAAAATATGGATTATTTCTTCTATTATGTCAGCAAATTATTTAACTTTAATTTTATTGAAGAGCTTCAAGCCCAAGGTGACAGAGTTCTCTTTTATTTTTTCTTCAGGACGAACCCATGGCGACTCGGTGACCCAGACAAAAGGCCAAGTGACCCTCTCAGAAGGGGCTCCCCTGACTGTGAACTGCTCCTATGAAACCACAGGGTACCCCACTCTTTTCTGGTATGTTCAGTATCCCGGAGAAGGTCCACAGCTCCTCCTGAAAGCCACAAAGGTCAACGAGAACGGAAGCAGCAAAGGATTTGTAGCCACATACCGAAAACAACCAAATGCCTTCCACTTGGAGAAAGCCTCAGTCCACCAGTCAGATTCTGCCATGTACTTCTGTGCACTGAGTGACACAGTGACAGGAACTGCAAGGGGAGCTGGGCACAAACTCTGAGCAAGGAGCCTGGCTGCTGAGTGTCTGTGACGGTTTGATCACCATGGCGGATTTTATTATAAAATATCAAATACAAAGTACATTTAATAAAAATTTCCAATATTTTATGCACATTAATAGAGTTGTTAGGATAATTAGACTTCCACATGTACAGGGATATCTAAGACAAAGGAAGGCTTTTATTTAGGAAACAATGCACTAAAACCTGGAAATAAAAATAATAAATTATTTAAATGTTTAACATATATTATACATATTGGTATGGCTCTACATTTCTTTTTATGATGCAGTTAATATAATAGGATATTAAAAATGGCCCTCCTAATAAATAAATGTAAGGTTTATAAGCAAGACAGTTAAAGCCTGCCTTGATTCAACTTTTTACTAAGTCCTTGAGCACAAAATTATTGTACATAATTTTTTTTAATGTTTTTTATTGATTTTGGAGAAGATGGGAGAAGGAGAGATAGATAGAAACATCAATGATGAGAATCATTAATCAGCTGCTTCCTGCACACCCCCTGCTGGGGATCAAGCCCACAACCCGGGCATATGCCCTTGTCTGGAATAGAACCTGGGACCTTTCAGTCTGCAGGCCGACGCTCTATCCACTGAGCCAAACAGGCTAGGGCAACACACAGTTTTGATGATGAACGTTTCCCATCTTCTTTTAATATGTTTTTAGAGGGTGTAGAAATGAACGTTTAGAAATAGTTCATAAAAGATTCTGAATTGTAAAAGAATGAAGGTTGAGGGACAACTGATAAAAATGTAGAAGTTGTTATTAACAGTTGGCTTTCTTATGCTATAGAATTATCTTAATTTTAGTTTCATCCCATTCTATAAATCTAAGTTTCTCCTTAATGCTTCATCTCTGACAGTTTTCCTTTTTTTCTTCCTATCTGAATATTAATTTTTGTACCTCTGTCTTTCTTCTTAGATCTTACCTTGTAGGAGTTAACTTAATTCCCTAACTCGGTGTTCTCGTGGAGCCCCTTAGACTGTCCTTCAGCAGCGCTGACCTTCCTTTGGGATATCTCTTCGGTGGGTGTGGTGGCTTCAGTGGGTGGGGCTTCAGTCTTTGTGCTCAGGGCAGCAGGAAGAATCCCATCCTATGTGCTCAGCTTTCTTGGTTGTTTTCTTTTAGGATTTTCTCTTAAGTGATATGTGGCAAGATTTTAAAAATTTGATTCAATCAAATAATTGCGTTTTATATATGTTTTGATTTCTGATATATTTGGACTTATTTCTAATGTTTTGGTTTTGCTCCACATGCTCTTGGTGTTTTCTTTTTATCTGTCTTCTGTGGCATTGAAATTTTTTTTTTTCTCTCTGCTGCTTTGAAAAATGTGAGATGTTTCTTCTCCAGTACCCTTAAATTATTTGTGTGCGTGTGTGTGTGTGTGTGTGTGTGTGTGTGTGTGTGTGTGTGTTATTCTATAATATTTCCCCCTGCTATATCTCACTCCTTGTCCTTCAGAGGACTTTTTCTCTTGCTAATTTACCATCTTTAGAATGACCTCAGAGGCTGGTTGAATAAATGACATACTAGTAGCATTTTAGGATAATAATTTCAGATAAAGTTTATCAAATCATCCCATAAATTATAGTTCCAATGCAAATTAATAAGAATAAAATAGAAAAACATCCAGCATGATAATCAGAACAGTATTCACTCCATTCTCCATCAAAGCATTTGTCCCTGATCTTCGCTCTGCCTGGAGTGATTTTCACGTACTATCCTCATAGCCTTTTCCTTCACTCTTCCTAGTCTTTGTTCCTAGAGAAACATGCATGCATGCGAATTAAGGAGAATGTTCAAAAAGGTTTGTTGTATTTTATAGATAGAAAACAACAACATATTAACTGTTTGTTCATAGGAGAAGGACTATATGGACAGTAGTATATCCATAGTATGGGATATAATTCAGCAGAAGGACCTATGTGTGTTAACATAAGACTTAAATATATAATTGAGTTTATAAAACAAGTTACAAATAGGCACAATGTGTCTATTTGTATTACAATAAGGTATAAATGAAATACTCTACTATACATTTTCCATTGATTTAAACCTATAGTACAAAACCCCCAAACCATCTACTGCAAATTGATCAGGATGAAGAAAGAATTGGAGGAATAAGTGATGGAAGAGTGCAAATTTGGAGCAGTATTCAAAGGGGATTTTAGTCTATATTCAATGTTTTATTACTTTTAATAACTCATATATTCATGAATTCCTCCTATTGTTAAAATTAATAGTCATTGTCATTATAAACATTAATTCATATTCTTTATTTTTCTCACCAATAAAGGAGAAAAGAAGAAAATGACATCTTCTTCAGATTTTGTTCAATCACCCCTAAGTATAAGCAGTTTTCTTCCTCTGGAATCATGTAAGTTTTAGTTTTCACTCCTCTTAGGCTCCTATTCTGACTGTATTATAGTTATGTATATTTTTGTCTTCCCCAGTAACCTGTAAGTTAGTATGTCTCTTTTGTCTATTCTTAAGATTTAGTGAATTACCTTATTTACACTAAAACTTCAATAAATTTTTATGGATTTACTGCAATCAAAGGTAAATAAATCAAGTAAATAGCACAAGATAAGATTTACCAAATTATTTTAAGATAATTATTTTCATGAAATGACACTTTAAAAGTAGAATTTGGTTCCTTTTTATTCTATTTATTGAGGTAACATTGGTTAATAAGACCATGTAGGTGAATTTGGTTCAGTTTTAATCTCCATTCAGCCTTGGAAGTCACTTTGTTTTCTAACAATCTGCATTTAGTTAACCAGTAAACAGAGGGATTGAGACTGGAGTTGTGTGACTGCTGAGTTAGCTGTCTAAAGTCCTCTTATTGATGGTTTTGGCCCACTAGGGGGCAAGGTAGGCTCAACAGAAGATGACTTTCTTATGGTTCTGAGGGTTGAACAGTTAAGTAAGGAAAGCAATAGCATGTGAACAAGTCAAAGTGTAGACAGCAAAAATGAGGAGATAGTTAACAGTGTTTGTGTAGAGTTCACCTCAGTTTTTTAGCTCTGCCACGCTATGCAAACTTCAGAAAGCTGACGTTAATACTCTAAGAATCTATTGTGAGAATGATTCTCTGAGCAGAGGTACAGGAGTAAGACTGGTCATTGTGAGCATGGAAGCTCAACAATAAACATCACCATAACCTGTTTCAGTTTTTTAATTGTTATGACTAAAATTCCAAAATCTACTGATCCATAAATTATTCCCATACTCGAAAGAACCTACATTTTCATATATCTCTGTGAAAGTAGAAGGAATAAAAATAAAGGGAAAAGAAGAAAACATAAGGAAAATAAGGAACAAAAATAGAAGAAAAGAGAGAGGACGCCATTTAAATTAAACCAGCAAAATGTGGTTGGATCAGAATCAGCTATATGGGTCAGCAGGGTGCCCAAGAGTTGGACAAGAGAAGGGGAGAGGTGGAAATTAAGTCAAAGTGGAAATTATATTCAGATTTTGTTGGAGATATTTTCTCTGCAGATGGTGCTTGTTTGTCCTGGCTTCTAGACCTATCCTGATTTCAAGAAAATCATTTACTTCTGCAATACACAATACATACTATCCTGTAGTTTTCCTTTATCAGAATTTTCATGTAACTGAATTTAAAAAGTTCTCTGTCAAACTATGCAATTTAGGAACTGGGTCATTCTTCCTAGGATTCTTCAAGTTTCTACATAAACCAATGAAACACTGATAATCTAGGAACATCATACACCCTTCCTCATACCCTATGCCACAAACTTCTCTTATATAACGTGTTTTAAGAAACAATCACCAGCTTAAACCTTCATCTGTTGGAAGCATTGACTGCTACAGTCCTGCACTGTTTGTATTCACAATTTTGGAGAGATGACTGTGCCATCTCACTGGGCCAATGTGGGTGGAGCTTGCTGTTAAGATGAATGACAGAGCTCAGATGTGATTGGTCCTCAGAGAAATGGTGAAACAGACTGAGTGTAGCAACAAAATTTGCCTTGGTCCAGGACTCTACTCCCTCCAGAGCAGGGGCAAAGGCTCCACAGCACCTTGGCAAGAAGTCATGGAGAGACACCTGGGGGTTCTGCTGGGGCTTCTGTGGGCCCAGGTTTGCTGTGAGTTCGGGTGTCCCAGATTGGGAGCTGGGGAGTGTTCCATAGCCCACGGGGGAGGAGGGACATGGCGAGGGTAGGGTCAGGCAGAGGGGGAGCTGACACAGAGCTACTATTTTGGTGTTTCTTGGGATACTGTACAGGTTTGAAAATTACATCAGTCACCCCCAGTGACCTCATATGTGTTTGTTTTTCTCTTTCCAAACAGGGATGAAAGAGATGAAGGTGGAGCAAAGTCCTTCAGCCCTGAGCCTCCAGGAGGGAACCAGCTCTACTCTGAGGTGCACCTTTTCTACCACAGTGCTCAGTATGCACTGGTTCCGACAGAATCCCAGGGGCGGCCTCATCAGTCTATTTAATTTAGCTTCAGGAACAAAGCACAATGGAAGGTTAAGCGCCACAGTGAATACCCAGGACCTGTACAGTACCCTAGACATCACAGCCTCCCGACTGGAGGACTCAGCCATCTACCTCTGTGCACAGCACAGTGCTGCCAGGTGATCTGCAGCCTGTACCCAAACTGCAGCTGGGCCTGCAGCCCCACCCCTTCCACAGGCGGGCATGTTGCCCCACTTTAGGCTTTGCACATCTTTGGTTTTCAAATTTATGTTTCAGCATATTTTCCCCCTAAAATGAGACTCTTCAGTACTCTCATTTCATTTGATTTCCTGCCCTTTTTCTTCCCAGAAATATCTTTCTAGTTAAAAAGATTTAATGTGCAACAATGACAACAATTGATAAAGATACCAACATCCAATGTCCTCCTAAAATAATATTACCTTGCAGGTAATACTTATATAACACGTAAATTACTCTGCTGGAAAAGGTTTGGAAAAATATAACGTCATCAAAAAGTAGAAAGAAATGACTCGTTTTTTTGTTTTTTTTAGATGACAGATTTTTCAAGGAATAAAAAAAGGAGCCTATGTAATAGTTTTTAATGTTTATATTAGGCTTATCGACTCTTGAAAAGAACAAATATAAGAAAAATAATTTGTTTGAAGATCAGGAACTCAATTTAGATTATCACATATATTATCTATTTCAGTACTGATAACACCCTGTAAATAAGTACTCTTTGTCCTTTCATGCCTGAATAAAGTGAGGGTTGTAGAGCACAAATGAATTGTATGAACTCACAATATTGCTAAATTAGTGAAGTTTGGGTGACCTGAGAACTTATATCCTGAGCTACCTGGTATGGAACACTGTTTTGCATCACCTAATTGAAAGGATTTGTATTGATACATTTGTACAACATGTGTACATACATCACTAATAAAAAATATCCATTTAGGTAATTTCTATTTTAAAAATTAAATTTACTGGGGTAACATTGGTTAATACGATAATAAAAGTTTTTGGTATACAATTCTATATACATTGTCTGTATATTGTATTGCATGTTCACCACCCAGACTCTAGTCTCCTTCTGTCACCATATATTTGACCCCCTTCCCCCTGTTCACATTTCCCCCAACCTCCTTCCCTTCTGGTAACCACCATTCTGTTGTCTGTGTCTATAAGTTTGTTTATTTGTTTTGTTTGTTCATTTGTTGGTTTCTGTTTTATGTCCCACATATAAATGAAGTTATGGTTTTTGTCCTTTTCCATCTGACATTTTCACTTAACATGATACTCTAAACATCATCCATGTTATTGCAAAAAGCAATATTTTATCCTTTTTATGGCTGAGTAGTATTCCATTTTATCTATGTACCATGACTTCTTTATCCAATCATCTGTTGTACGACATTTAAGTTGTTTACATGTCTTGTGATTAATGCTGAAATGATATAGGGGTACAGTACCATACGATTTCATTCATTAGATTTCACCATGTGGAATCTAGTGAACCAAATTAACTAACAAGCAAAATAGAGAAAGAATCATAGAGAGACTATACTGAAAGCTGTGGGAGGGAATTGAAGGGCTGGTTTGGGGTGGAGGAATTGAGCAAAAAAGAAAAAGGTGAAAAAAAACCTCATGGACATGGACAACAGTGTAGTGATTATGGGGGAGGGGACGTAGGGAAAGATGGAGAATGGTATGGGCGGGATAAATGGTGATGAACAGAGACTTGGGGTGGTGAACACACAATACAGAGTACAGATGATGAGTGGTGGAATTGTGTACCTGAAACTTGTTTAATTTTGTTAGCCGGTGTCACTCCAATATATTCAAATAAAGGAATAAATAGCTCCTACTGAGGAAGACTATAAAAATGATATTAAAATTTTAGAGCTTCAAGAATGCTTAAATATCTGCTGGCCCAATCGTATTTTACAAAGACAGAGACAAAATCCAAGATGCAAATATGAAACAATTATTAAATGAGTTGGGAATAGAAAGAACTTAGATTATCTCACTTCCTCTTTAGCATTCTTTATTCTGCTACCATCTTGCAGGACCATATTTCTGAGCAAAGGGAAACTGTGTAATGCAAGCCCAGCTATTTAGATCTCTGCAGTCTGGGTGTGGGAAAACATGGTCAATCATTTGAAAATTGGGATAGAGAATTTCAATTTGTGTAGCTGTTTGATAACTTGGGCAGGAAAGGAGACTAAGGCTGAGCCCCTGTTACTGTATCAGTAACCAGTCCACCACTCACTGGCTTCTGTAAGAGGAAGCCAAAGATGATGGTATCATCTTCAACACACAGATGTATTTCTAAGGAATTGCCTGGAAGTAGCAAATATATTCATTATCCCAAGTGGACATTCCCTGAAGGCAGGATATGAGTATAAGAAGAATAAATCACATATTGTCATCCAAAAGAATAATTGGAATTGGAGATCTCATTCAGCTTGAAGTCCATGGAGATGCTAGATAAAGGCTTTCCAGGTCAACACATTAACAATAAGTAAAACAATATCCTATGAAGTAATCATGAAACTGTGAATATTGCCCAAGGGATGGCTGTATCTGTGCTATGGTTAATACAAAAAACACTGGTTTTCATATGAATGGTCACTTTTGCACCATTTCATTTAGTTCTGTATGCCATACTTCAAAAGTGCAAATATTGACCTAAGTATATGTCTCTAAAAAGAGGAAAATATGCCCAAAGAAGTGTTGAGAAATCATATTGCAGGGCAATGAGTGAGAGAATGGAAGATCTTCAAAACCAGGAAGTTTTATCTACATAAAAACATACATTATGTATATTCACTTATATTTATACTAGAGATCCGGTGCACGAAATTCATGCACGGGTAGGGTCCCTAAGTGGGGTGATCTGTGGGGCGACTGGTGGGGTGATCGTGGGGCCCCGCTCACACCTTCCTTGGCCTGGCACTGCCCGCTCACTGGCCCTGCCCCCTACCACCGGTCACTGTCTGTGGGGTGACCTGCGGGGTGATCAGGGCCTCTGCTCACACCTGCCTTGGCCTGGTGGTGCCCACTCACATGCTCCACCTTCCTGCTGTGGTCCTGCTCTCATTGGTGCCCATTGGGGCCCGCATTACCTCTACTGCCGCTCACTGCCATTGCCATGTCACTGATGCCCACCATGTTCCACGCTGCCCCCTGCTGGTCAGCGCACATCTAACTCCTGGTGGGTCAAACTCCTGCCTGTGGTGACAATTTGCATATTAGCCTTTTATTATATAGGATATTGATCTTATATTCTTCACCACAGCTGTCTTTATAAATCTTTAAAGGTTTGAGATTTGGAAGAAAGATCCGATTTATTTGTAATTCCAGAGGAACAGAGAGTTAAAATCACAGGAAAGGAGCTCCACTTCTGGAAATGAGGTATTCTTGGTTTTCCAGGGACCATTTCTCATGACCAGTTCTTTAGGTTACCTTTCTGTTTGTTCCTTAGTAAACACAGGCGACATTAACTTTCCACTAGATTTATTTTCACTGAAGTAATTAATAAAGTTTCAAGAAAATAAAGTGGACAAGAAGGGGTTTTGGCAGAGAAAGATAATTCTGGAAGTTCACAGGACTGAGGGACATTATCAATGTCTTGAGGAAAGAACATTGTATTGGAGTTTGGAAATAAAGTGATAGGTTATGGAATTTGAGCCAGCAATGGCTAGGGAAGTAGGAGTATATGCTAGAGGAGTGGGCCTATACTTTAGATGAAATTCCGTTAAAGATATGAAACAGTAATTGCATTTTAGGATATATCACCTGTTTTGATATGAGAAAATGAAGGCACTTTAAGAATAAACATACATGTGTTTATATTTTCTGAATCTGCATCCTGATGTTTTCTCAGATGCTGTATTCTTTCAATATTTTGAAGAATATAAACCATAGCATTGGAAAATATTTCTTAAAGCATGTCAGATTTCTCATTGCAAATCAACCCAATCTATGGGTCAAATTGTTTCCTATAGTTGAAATATAATAACACATAGAAAATATCCCCCTACTCCCTTATCATTTAGATTAAATGTTTTACTTTTCACCATGGTCATTATTGATGGAAGATGCCTCATTTTGACTGTTGGTACTGTCAGTTCTCTGGGAATAGCAAGGTCACAGGCAAGACCAGCTTAGAGGCGCAGCGTGAGCAAGTAGGCACTTGAAATATCGAGTGATCTCCGCCCTTGTGCTCTGCTGTTTGACTTACATGTTCTTTTTTAAAAGAGTTTTTATTCATAACAGAAAATAGTGATGGCAGATTTAGCTAAAAAGGAATGTTTTATATTTTCATTGTTGATGAGACTGCTTCCCTGATTTCAAACATGTAAACCCAAGCCATCGTTGAACAAATACCAGCAACATCTGCCTCCATACAACATATTAACAATGACTCAGTAGCGTGCAGGGATAGCAATCTTGATCTCTACATTCTTACTTAATCTCTGGTGTAAAAGCTAATTTGTTTCACTTATTGCTGCCTTTGCATGTCTGAGTCTCTCATAGGAAACTGGGTAAGAACATTTAACAGCAAGTTCAGTAGTTGTGAATGTAACCACTAGATGGCAGTGCACCTCTGCTGATGCAGGGCATGGGGAGGGTGCATTTTAGTGGATTCTGAATGATGGGCTTTGGCAGAAGCACAGTCTTTTTCTTACTGGCTGGGTAGAATGTGAGCAGGCCCTCTGACTGTCAGAGGAAAGGAGGGATAACTTGACAACAGCAGTAGCTCCCCTGGCTGTGATTGCAGGTCCACAACTGTCCCTGAGTGGGAAGAACGATGAAGACGTCCACTGGAGCTTTGTTCATGTTCCTGTGGCTGCAGCTGGACTGTGAGTTGAGGGTTCATGGGAAACAATATATTAGTGGGTATTCTTTAGAAGTAACACTGGCTTTATTCAGGCTTCCTTAGTTACTGTGGAAAAAGAAAATCTGAAGCATAATGATCTGGTTACTCTTTCTCTGACTCTTTCTTTCTGCACAGGGGTCAGCCATGGAGAGAAAGTGGATCAGCATTCTTCCACCCTGAGTGTCCAGGAGGGAAACACCGCTGTTATCACCTGTTCTTATTCGGACAGTGCCTCAAACTACTTTCCTTGGTATAAGCAAGAACTTGGAAAAGGTCTCCAGTTCATTATAGACATTCGTTCAAATAAGGATAAAAACCCAGTTGAAAGACTCACTCTTTTCTTGAATAAGACGGCCAAACATCTCTCCCTGCACATCGCAGCCACCCAACCTGGAGACTCAGCCGTCTACTTCTGTGCAGCGAGTACACATTGCTCCCCAAACACCTGCATCCTGTACACAAACCTGCTAGTGGGGCAGACCTCTCTGCCTGGGACAGACCATCAAGCACAGCATTTGTGAAATTGTCTGCAAGTGGAAATTGTCTGCAAGTTGTATGTTAAAAATACATAATAGGAAGGTTAGTTTCAAGATGACCTAGGACAGTGGTCGGCAAACTCATTAGTCAACAGAGCTAAATATCAACAGTACAACGATTGAAATTTCTTTTGCGAGCCAAATTTTTTAAACTTAAACTTCTTCTAATGCCACTTCTTCAAAATAGACTCTCCCAGGCCATGGTATTTAGTGGAAGAGCCACACTTAAGGGGCCAAAGAGCCACATGTGGCTCACGAGCCGCAGTTTGCCGACCAGGTCCTAGGAAGTGTTAGAACATTTTGTTCTATGACTGTTGCATAATGTTCAAATTGAGGCTTTAAAGTGACTTTACATTTGCTATTTAGATATCTCTCCTATAAAACTCCTTAGTCTCAATACCATAATACTTATTAAAGATAATATTGTGTTTTGAAAATGGCATTTATTTTTCTGATTTTAAATCATTATACAGGGTGGGGTAAAAAGTAGGTTTACAGTCGTGAGTACACTAAACAGAGTTTATCCTTTTATTATAATTTACTAATTATTGTATTATTTATTTGTATTACAATTGTAAACCTACTTTTGCCCCACCCTGTATTTCAAATATAGAAAATATATAAATACAAAATATAAAATCAATAATTCTGTATTTAGATAATGTTGCAAATATTTGGATTATTCTATAAATTTTAATTGTTATTAGATTCATGATTTTTTCACCTCTTATATCCTGCATTAAGCATTCCCTGTTTCATCAAGTCTTTTCAAACATCTGCTTTTAAATAGGTCTGTGAGTGATTGTAATAAATTTAATTTCCTATATTAATTTTCTTCTATAATTGTGGCTAATTGGGACAGTCCTTTCTATGTGCTCTGACCACTTTTTTGTTAAAGAAAATGTGACTTGGTTTTCTTATAGAGCCCAGAGATTCTATATTTTATTTATGTTTTCGGACCAGATGTGATTTTAGAATGTGAGCTTAAGGTTAAACTCACAAATCTATTCTCTTTTACCAAATTATATATGTATCTGTTCACATTTACTTTCTCATAGAATTTAAAGACAGACTTGTGTTTTATTCACTGTTATAGCTATAGTATCTAGCACAAACTTTTTCACATAATTGATTATTAGTAGATGCTTGTTAAGGAAAGGGGAATTCTGCTATTGATTCATAATTTTCCTTAAGCTTTGTGATAGAATTAAATTTGTAAAATGATTGGTGAATAACAAATCTTTTTAATGTATATATTTGATTATCCATTGTTTAAGAACAAACTATTTCTTTCCACTGATATCTTTGTCATACTAGATAAAGCTTCATTATTTTAAGATAATTAAATTTATTCCTAGGCTTGTAATACCCCCCCATTTTTATTGAAATCTTACTTTATGAAGTTTATGGGAATTTTATTTGTATGTATTGATCAGCCACATTACTATTATTAGTGGATTGAACAAATGCATTGGGCTAATTTAGAGACAGCTCGTTACAAATCTCCCTGCCTCATCTTCATGTTTTGACTGAATGAAAATTACTAACCACAAACTTCTTTTTTTAAAAAAATTTATCTTTTCTAGTGTTATAGATAAATCAATGGAATGAAAGATATTGCATATATAATCAGTTCTTGAATTTGCCCACCCCTGGTCAAGTGTAGGCTATTTTTGAGATCTCTTATATTATTCTTAAGGATGGACATAACTAGCTATTGCTATGGTGAGATGATTCCTCTGACTAAGTTTTGTTTTGTTTTAGCTAACCATTTTGTTCTTATAAGGAAAGTCATCAGATTAAATTAGGTTTACAACATGTGAACAAAAAAGGCCAGTATTGTTGCCTAACACCTCAATGGTTGGGTTTTATTATTTCCCTCACTATAACCACTAGCACCAGTCTAGTAAAAGCAAGATTTTTTTTCTTGATTGCTACATTCTCTCTGAGACTGATTGAGGAACAGAGATGTATGGCTTCTATTTTATTGGATTATTCTTCTTAAACCGAGTTAGAAGAGAAAGAGAGAGGGTGAAATTACTATGGAATAACTTATTTGAAAATTTATTTGAAGCAGGGGTGGGGAACCTTTTTATTTCTGCTAAGGGCCATTTGGGTATTTATAACATCATTCGTTTAATATAACTCACTTAATATAAATTGATGTAGCTATGAAAAAAGCTCCTAGATTTATTGAATTTCAAGTCCTGCCCTCAGCTCTTTTGGCAGGACCAGACCAAATGATTTCCTGGGCCTTATACAGCCCGAGGGCTGGATGTTACCCACCCCTGATTTAAAGGAAGAAAAAGAAATGCTCTAGCCAGAAGTGCAGAGTCAGTACATACTTAGACACACTCAAGCTTTAAATCTTCACCGTAGTAGGTGTATTTTTTTCTACCATCTCCGGTCAATTTACTACAAACTTCTCTCTCTCTTGATCCTGCAAAGCCAAGCTGGGTGCTGACAACCTCCCTTTTGCTTGCTTTCCCTAGGACAGTGTTGATTGCTCAAATTTATGTGGTTTCATCTAGTTCTATAGCGTGGAGCCCCTTCTGTGTATGCTCACTAGCCATTTGCAAAAGATCTTTTTAAATATGTATTAAGTTTATTGGGGTGACATTGATTAATAAAATTCTATAGGTTTCAAGTGTGCAGCTCTATATCATCTGTATATTGCATCGTGTGTTCACCATTCTAAGTCAAGTCTGTTTCAAACACCATATATTTGAAACCCGTTACCGTCTTCTATTTCCCTCCCACCCACCCCCCTTTTTCATTCCTCCTGGTAAATGCCATAATGTTGTCTGTGTCTATGAGTTTTTGTTGTTGTTGTTTTTGCCTTTTTGTTTTATATCCCAAAGTTTTAGATCTCATATGAATGAAATCATATGGTCCTTAACTTTTTCTATCTGACTTATTTCACTTCCCTTGATATTCTCAAGATCCATCCATATTGTCACAAATGGCAGTATTTCATCTTTTCTAATGGCTGAATAGTATTCCTTGTATATATGTACCACATCTTTATCCAATCATCTATCTAAGGACACTTTGATTGTTTGCATGTTATAGCCACTGTGAACAAAGCTGCAATGAAAATAGGGGTACATATATCTTTATTGAATAAATGTTTTCAAAATTTTCAGATAGATACCCAGAAGAGGGATTTCTGGGTCATATGGTCACTGATTGCTTAATTTTCTGAGGAACCTCCATACTGTATGCCATAGTGGCTGTATCAATTTGTATTCCCACAGTGTATGAGGGTTCCTTTTTCTCCACAACTTCTCCAACACTTGTTGTTTTTTTGTCTTGTTGATAATGGTCATTATAACAGGTGTGAGGTGGTATCTCATTGTGGTCAGGGGTTCACTCTTGTTGCCCTCCTGTGTGCCCTGGTAGCTGGGTGGGATAGTGTGTTGGTGAGGCTCTGAGTTTTGGGGGTGCTGGTGGGTCAGTTGTGGGGTTCCATGGGCAAGGTGTCCTCAGCAGCTTGTGGGCAGGTTCCTGATGGCATCTGTGTGGTGGTTAATAGGATCTGTGTCCCATTACTGCCCACTGAGATCCCTGGCTAATGTTCTCCCAGGAGCTCCCCATTTCCTGTTGGGGCAGCACACTTCAGTATTCTGGTGAAGCAAGAAAGAGGTGTGTCTTTTTTGCAGTGTCCCCCCAAACTGGGGGAGTTCGCTACTCAGTCACATGCTCTCACTTTTCTCATGGGAAAAGTCAAAGACCTAGAAGATTTCTCTTGATACTGAGTAGTGCTGCATAGGGTGGATGCTTGACTAGGGCAGTGGTTGGCAAACTCATTAGTCTACAGAGCCAAATATCATCAGTACAATGATTGAAATTTCTTTTGAGAGCCAAATTTTTTAAACTTAAACTTCTTCTAACGCCACTTCTTCAAAATAGACTTGCCCAGGCCATCATATTTTGTGGAAGAGCCACACTCAAGGGGCCAAAGAGCCACATGTGGCTCGTGAGCCGCAGTTTGCCGACCATGGGACTAGGGCATTGTGAACTTGGTCTTCTTGCCCTTTAAATGCTTCCAATCTCAGGTATTTTGGCTTCCATATTGTGTTTCTCCCACAGTGTAGCTTCCCTGCTGAACTCCTGGGCTTTCTCAAAGGCACTCAATTTAGTGTATGATTGTAATATTATGTAATGTTTTTTGGTGATGGAAGATGGTAGAAAATTCATATTTCACCGTTTTGATATCAGTGTTTTTAATTTTTATTTTAAATAATCATATTAAAATGACTATTTTTAGTGTACAGTTCTGTGATTATTTGAGAAAGAGAGAGAGAAAACATAAATTTGTTGTTCCACTTATTTATGAATTCACTGGTTGATTCTTGTATGTGCCCTGACCGAGGATTGAACCCACAACCTTAGTGTATCTGGACGATGCTCTAACCAACTGAGCTACCCAACCAGGGCTGTTCTGTGAACTTTGGGCACATTGTATAGATCACATAACCATCACGTGATTATGATACAAAACAATTACATGTAGTATTTTAAAATAAGTGCCAACATCCAGTTTCATCATAGATGCAAGAACTGAACATAGCAGTTGAACAAATCATCAGTCTTTTTTTTTTCGATATACAGTTTTACTCATGTTCATTTTTAGATTTACTTGTTTTTAGATCAAGAGTTGGTTAATCCAAAAGGAAATCCGTGTTGGCTGCCCACCATGTCCTCCTGATTCCTTTTGGTTCTCAGTCCAGTTGGCAACTATCAAAGATCAGCTGCTTGTGAATCTTCTTAAGGAAGAACAGAGCCCCCAAAATGAGATTACAGTCATTGGGGTGGGTGCTGTTGGCATGGCCTGTGCCATCAGTATCTTAATGAAGGACTTGGCAGATGAGCTTGCTCTTGTTGATGTCATGGAAGAAAATTAAATGAAGAGATGATGAATCTCCAGGATGGCAGTCTTTTCCTTAGAACACCAAAAATTGTTTCTGGCAAAGACTATAATGTGACTGCAAACCTGAAGCTGGTTACTGTCACAGCTGGGGCCCGTCAACAAGAGGGAGGAAGCCTTCTTAATTTGGCCCAGTGTAACTCGAGCATCTTCAAATTCATCATTCTTAATGTTGTAAAATACATTCACAACTGCAAATTGCTTATTGTTTCCAAGCCAGTGGATGTCTTGACCTATGCGGCTTGTAAGATAGGCGGCTTTCCCAAAAACTGTGTTATTGGAAGTGGCTACAATCTGGAGTCAGCCTGGTTTGTTATCTAGTGGAGGAAACACTGGAGTTCACCCATTAAGCTGTCATCGGTGGGTCCTTGGGGAGCATCGAGACTCTAGTGTGCCTGTGTGGAGTGGAGTGAATGTTGCTGTTGTCTCCCTAAAGAATCTGCACCCTGCTTTAAGCACTGATTCAGATAAAAACCAGTGGAAAGAAGTTCACAAACAGGTGACTGACAGTGCTTATGAGGTGATCAAACTGAAAGGCTACACATTATGTGCCATTGGATTATCTGTGGCAGATTTAGCAGAGAGTATGATGAAGAATCTTAGGCAGGTGCATCCAATTTCCACCATGATTAAGGTTCTCCATGGAATAAAAGAAGTCGTCTTTAAAAAAAAATAAAAAATATATTTATTGATTTTTTTTACAGAGAAGAAGGAAGAGGGATAGAAAGTTAGAAACACCGATGAGAGAGAAACATCGATCCGCTGCCTCCTGCACACTTCCTACTGGGGATGTGCCTGCAACCAAGGTACATGCCCTTGACCAGGATCGAACCTGGGACTCTTCAGTCTGCAGGCTGACACTCTATCCACTGAGCCAAACTGGTTAAGGTGAAGTCGTCTTTTTGAGTGTTCTTTGCATCTTGGGATAGATGTTGTAAAGGTGACTGACACCTGAGGAAGAAGCCAGTTTGAAGAAGGTACCAATACACTTTGGGGGATCCAGAAAGAGCTGCAGGTTTTTATAAAAATATATTTTTATTGATTTCAGAGAGGAAGGGAGAGGGAGGTAGAAATAGAAACATTAATGATGAGAGAATCACTGATCAGCTGCCTCCTGCACACCCCACTCTGGGGATCGAGCCCACAATCCTGACTCGTGCCCTTGACTGGAATAGAACCTGGAACCCTTCAGTCCGCAGGCCGATGGAAAAGCTGCAGTTTTAAAGCCTTCAGATGTCGTACCACCTCACTGTCTAGGCTACCACAGGATTTTAGTTGGAGATTGTGCATGTTGTCCTTTTCATCTGATCTGTGACTAAAAACATCAGTTTCCTAAAGATAGAAATAGTCGTGGTTCACAAAGCCTTGCATCTGTATGCTGATGCTGGGTGGTACTCATCTTTGTAGTCCTAAACTGGTTACTGTGACCCAGTTCCACCACCTCAAAGGCACCACTGCCACTATAGTTGCCCTTGAATCTAGATGTGTGTCCACTGTGTGTTATATAACTTGTGATATCCTTACCCAACTTGCCTATTGCAACCTTTTTTTCTCCAATCATATCCTGGGATCCAATGTATAAATCTAATATTGCATGTTTTATGCATAACTGTTCTAAAGGATCTTATTTTGTGTGTTATATATATCAGAATAGTGTACATAGCCATATAATGTAAAAAGGAAATTCTACCTATAAATAATGCAGCCAACTATCTGTGTCATACCAACTAACACACCAAATAATCCTTCAGCAATGAAAAAAATATTTGGAGCTTAAAATTTTTATCATTTTAAAATATATTTTAACCATTTTAAAAATTAAGTGTATAATCCAGTGGCATTAAGTACATTTACATTGTTATTTGACCTGTACCACCATCTATCTCTGGAACTCTATTCATCCTGAAAACGGAAAAATGTACTCATTAAGCAGTAACTCACCATGCTCTATTCCTTCCAGCTCCTGGCAACTACCTTTCTACTTCTTTTTATGGTTTTAGATACTTAATAAAAGTGGAATTATGCAATATTTGTTATATTGTAACATTTCATCTAGCATAATGCTCTGACAGTTCACCTATATTAAATCACTTGTCAGAATTCCTTTCCTTTTTAAGGTTGAGTAATATTCCAGTGTATATATGTACCACATTTTGTTTATTCATTGATGTGTTGATGGACATTTGGGTTGCTTCCATCTTTTGGTGGAAACATGTATATATTCATATTTTGGGCATATATCCAAATTCTTTTTTTCTCTCTCTCTTTCTCTAAGTAGATGGAAGTAGAATTACTGGATCATATGACAATTCTATTTAAAATTTGAGAAACATTTATATTGATTAGTTTGAAGAATTATAGTCTAGACTGCTTCATCACTAGCAAGTTTACTCACTAGCCATAAATGAAGTTTAATTTCCTGGTGTACAAAATTCTGGGAGAGTCTGTACCCTAGCTACAGTGCATTGCTTAAGTCAGATGCCTAATAATTGATCTGAAAGAAAAGGCCAAGCCACTACCTAGCAGTCGGCTCCTGAATTGCAGTTTGTATATCCTTTGTATGTTTCTTGTTTTGGTGAAAGAGTCAAACCTGCAATCGTTTAATTATTTGCATAAATAAAGAACTTTTAAAATACTTTTTTTTCTTTATTAAGGTACTAGTGGCACAGTGCACGAACTTTGTGCACGGGCGGGGGGGGGGGGGAGAGGAGTGTCCCTCAGCCTGACCTACACCCTGTCCAATCTGGGACCCCTCGTGGGATGTCCGACTGCTGGGGGATGTCCCTGTCCGACTGCTGGGGGATGACCCTGTGGGAACGGGCCTAAACCAGCAGTTGGACATCCCTCTTGCAATATGGGACCATCCAGCTGGCTCCTAACCGCTCACCTCCCTGCCTGCCCTATTGCCCCTAACCACTCTGCCTGCCAGCCTTCTCATCCCCTACTTCCCCCCCACACTGGTCTGATCGCCCCCAACAGCCCTCCCTGGCCAGCCTCATGGCCCCCAATTGCCCTCCCCGGCCAGAGGCACATCCGCGGCCGGGCGCAGAACGCTTGCTTCATTGCTGGGGTGACGACGCAAGTGTCTCCTCCTGGCTGCTCTGTGCCTGCTGCCCAGAGGCCCTCCATGGCTGGGGTGGAATGCTGGCTTCATCGCCACAGCGACGAAGCAAGCATTTCGCCAGGCTGGTCACGCTGCCTGCTTTCAGTGGCTGCTCCACACCCCCTCCCCCAGGACTAGGGGACTCCGGCAGGGCTGAGAGGACTGGATGCCCCCATCTTGTGGCTATGGGTGCCGCCATCTTCGTGGTGGAGTGACGGTCAATTTGCATATTCCCTCTTTATTATATAAGACTAGAGGCCCGGTGCACAAAATTCGTGCACAGGGGTGGGGATGTCCGTCAGCCCAGCCGGCTCCCTCTCCAATCCAGGACCCCTCAGGGGATGTCCGACTGCTGGTTTAGGGATCGGGCCTAATCCGGCAGTCAGACATCCCTTTCGCAATCTGGGACCGCTCACCTGCCTGCCTGCCTGATCGCCTCTAACTGCCTTCGGCCTGCTGGCCTGATCGCTCTCCTGCCTGCCTGATTTCCCCTAACTGCTCCCCCCGTGCCTGCCTTATTGCCCCTTAACTTCCCTTCCCCGCTGGCCTGATCACCCCTAACTGCCCTCCCCTGCTGGCCTGATGACCCCTAACTGCCCTCCCCTGATGGCCTGATCGCCCTTAACTGCTCTCCCCTGCTGGCCTGATCGTCCCTAACCACCTCTGCCTCGGCCCCCGCCACCGTGGCTTTGTCCAGAAGGATGTCCAGAAGATGTCTGGTCTAATTAGCATATTACCCTTTTATTAGTATAGATTACATATGCATCATTATCCCCCCATTGCCTCTCTTCCCACTTGCTCATGCCTTCACCAGCCCCCCTGGTGTCTGTGTCCATTGGTTAGGCTTATATGAATGCATACAAGTCCTTTGGTTGATATTTTCCCCTTCCCCCCACCCTCCCCTACCTTCCCTCTGAGGTTTGACGGTCTGATCAATGTTTCTATGTCTCTGGATCTGTTTTTGTTCATCAGTTTATTTTGTTCATTATATTCCACAAGAGAGTGAGATCATGTGATATTTATCGTTCTCTGACTGACTCATTTCGCTTAGCATAATGCTCTCCAGGTCCATCCATGCTGTTGTAAAGGGTAGAAGTTTCTTCCTTTTTAGAGCAGTGTAGTATTGCATTGTATAAATGTACCACTGTTTTTTAATCTACTCATCTGCCAATGGCACACTTAGACTGTTTCCAAATCTTAGCTACAGTAAGATATTTTAAGAACTCAAGAAGTAATTTTTCTATCCTCTAGTCTTTCTTAGAAATTTTCTCTGAAAATAATCTATAATGAAAACCAAGGAACAGGTTTTTGGTATTAGAGAGATCTATTTTCAAAATTATTAGCTTTGCTATGTGCTTTCCAGACACTTGTGAGCTTTGTTTCATTATTTATTAAATAGGAGAGCAATATTGTCTTTAATATTTTACTGTGACAATTTATTGATAAATTGATTGACAAGCAATAGATAATCCCTTAATGATAGTAATATCAGTAGGTTCAGAAAAAGCATTTGACAAATCCTACATCCATTCCTTATTAAAAATTCCAGAAAATTAGGAACGGAAGGGAATTTCTTGAACTTAAAAAGGGCATCTACAAAAAACTTATATAAAATGGCATGTTTGATGGTGAAAGGCTGAATGCTTTTCATGTATGATCAGGAATAAGGAAAGAAGTTTGGCTCCCACCTCTTGTATTTAATATTTTACTAGAGGTTTTAGTCAGTGCAATAAGGCAAATAGATAAATAGTTTTATCTCTCTATGATGGAATACTTATTCAGCAAGAAAAAGAATGGACCATACACGAATTCCAAAATAATTATGCTGAGAGACAGAAACAGACAAAAGAGTACATATAATTCCATTTACATAAAACTAGGGGCCCAGTGCACAAATTCATTCACCTTGAAAGGAACTGTGGGCCGTGAGGCTGCAGTGGGCACAGGGGTGGGTCTTGGCCCATCCTCTGCACCCCCACCCAGCCCCTCCCGCTGCGGTCCCTGGTCCCTGTCTGCCGGCAGCCCCGCTCCTGCTTCTGCTGCTCCCACGCACTGAGAGTGTTCACACCCGCTGATGGTGTGAAGCGATTGGGGCCAGTGCCAGCAGCGGGTGCGAGTGGAGCCAACACCGTCATTGTTTGCAAGCATTGGCTGCTGCCCCAATTGCCCCTCAGGAGCAGGGGTAGATGGAGAAGCCCTCAGGGGCTATCAGGGCCAGGTGCCGCCGCTTGCACCTGCTGATGGTGCTGAGTGATTGGGATTGGCGCCAGGCACTGGCAGTGGGTGTGAGAGGTGGCTGCCAGCCCCGATCACTCCTCACGAGCAGGGGGAGGTGGAGAAGTCCTGAGGGGTGATCAGGGCTGGCAGCTGCCACTCACACCCACTGACAGTGCCGAGTGATCGGGGCCAGTGCTGGGCACCAGCAGTGGGTGCAAGTGGTGGCTCTGGTGCCAGCAGCAGGTGTGAGTGCCTGGTGGGACTGTGGCACGCAGGAGCAAAGAATTTTCAGTAACCACCAGAGGCTCGCCCTGATGACAGTGACCTGCACGCTGCCTTGGTCTAGTGCCCCCACTCACCTGCTCCACCATCCTGTGGCGGATGATGCCCACCATGTTCCACACTCTGCCTCCTGCTGCTGACGCCCGCCATGTCTCACATGTGCCCCCTGGTGATCAGCACACGTCATAGTGACTGGTGGTTGTGGTTGTTTGGTTGTTCGGTTGTTCCAAAGTTCGGTCTATTTGCATATTAGGGTTTTATATATATAGATTATAAAATATGCACACTAATTTATGACAGAGGTGTGCCCTGAAAATGGGAATGGAAGGTAGAGAGATGGTTGAGGGAAGGATTACAAAGAGACATGGAGGAACTTTTGGAGCGATGCATATGTTCATTATCTTGATTGTGTTAATGATTTCACAAGTATAAAAAAACATTAAATCTGCCATGGCCAGTTTAATTCAGTGGTTAGAGTGTCGGCCCAAGGACCGAAAGGTTGTAGGATTGATTCTTGGTTAAGGGCATGTACCTTTATTGCAGGTTCCCCAGCCCCGTAGGGGTGTGTGCAGGAGGCAGCCAGTCAATGTGTCTCTCTTACATGAATGTTTATTCTCTTTCTCTCTTCCCCTCCTCCCTCCCATCCACTCTGTCTCTGGAAAGCAATGGAAAAAAATATCCTTGGGTAAGGATTAAAAAAAAGTCAAATCTTAGAAAATTGTTTAAATAGATGGCTTATTTTTATGAAAATTATGTATTTATAAAGCCATTAAATATCAAAATTGAACAAATATTTTCTCCCAATGTTGTACAAGTTTTCTCCTGTGATCCAAGATGCAAAATCTATCTCCTCTAGGTTCTCACTGGCCTTAAATTATGTTTTTAAAAAGTATATATAACAATTTTGTACAGCTGTAGGCTAAATAATTTACTTTCAACCCAGCATCAGCTGAACTTTTTTTTTTTCTCCTCGTATATCAGAATAGAAGTTCATAGCTGCCTTTCCAGAATTCCTTTCTAGCATAATTTTGTGGTGGGTTTTGACAATGTCATTTGGAAGGTGGAGGAGAAATTAACTATCTGGGCCTGAATTTCTTAAGAGTACATCTAGGAGACTATTCACACATTAACTCTGAGGACTAATGAAGCATCTTTATATCTGAATCTCTGGAGAGAGAACTACAGGAAAGAGCTGAGCTTCCATGTACATGTCTATGGATAATGTTTACAGGGTCTTACAGAAATATGTGTCCTTCTCCAGAACTCTATCCTGAAAACTCTTAGAGTTTTATTTTGTTTTATAAATGAACTAGAGGCCTGATACATGAAAATTCATGCAATGGAGGTGGGGGGGTCCCTCAGCCCGGCCTGCTCCCTCTCATGGTCCAGGAGCCCTCAGGGGTGGGAGTCGACCCAGCGATCAGGGGAAGGCAACATCCCCATCACACCTCTGCTGCTGCCACTGCTGGCAGCGCAAGCCTTGGTCGGCCCTGGTTACCTAAGCCTGGGCAGCCGCCATCCGCGGCTTGACTGCACCTTGGGCCAGGTCTGGGCAGATGGGGGGCTGAGGGGACTGGGAGACTCCGGAGGCAGGCGCCCTGGCAGGGCTGATGGGACTGGGCACCGCCAACTTTGAGGGCATGACAGTCAATTAGCATATTCCCCCTTATTGGCAGTGGGCGCTACCATATTTGAGGGCAGGGCTGTCAATTAGCATATTCCCTCCTTATTGGCTGTGGGCACCACCATCTTTGAGGGTGGGATAGTCATTTAGCATATTTCCTCCTTTTTGGCTGTGGGCGTTGCCATCTTTGTGACAATGTGAGGGTCAATTAGCATATTCCCTCTTTATTAGATAGGATGGTTGTAAAAAGGGAATTAAAGAAGTGCTTCCTTTTGATGCTGGCACTTCATAGAAAAAGAGTAGTTTTAAAAATTTGTGTAGTCATAGGGACATTTGTCCATGCATCGCAGAGATTTCTCCCTGATCTTTGAAAACTATCAATCTCTAGAACAGTTATCACAAATAAGATCTTATAAACTGCTATCAGTTTGACTGCAATAAAACCACGTGGGTGAGGTTTATTAATTACAAATTAGTGGGTCTCAATGCTGGAAAATCCTACCTAATAAAATGGTAATATGTAAATTACCATCACTCCGCTATGCCCACGATTGGGCCAGAGGGAGGCACAGGGGGCAGGACTCGGGGTGGCTGGGGTAGCTGATTGGGCCCGCAGGCCGCTGAGCTCGCGCAGCGTCTACGCCATGGCTGTGCTGTGGAACAGAAGGGGCCTCTGGGGCAGCGAGCGCACATCCCGCCGTGGACCATCAAAAGCGTGGGAGCTGGGTGCCTGTCCGCTCCGGCACCAGGCCTTTTGGAAGCCTCTGTCGCGCTGGAGGCTTCCGAAAGGCCTGGTGCACCAGTGGACAGGCACCCAGCTCCACCGCAATCGAAAGCGAAAGCGTGTAGGGGACCCTACACGTGCATGATTCAATCATGCACTGGGCCTCTAGTATGATTCATAAAATTAGTGGTGAGGTCCAAGAATCTATAATTTTAAATAATTCACACATATCAGCTATTGCATGAATATCAGCTGGCATATCTTTAACAATTTGAAAAGCTGGGAAAGAAGAGCCCTAACTTATACTCCAGGCTTTTGCTGTAAATCCACATCTTTGGGGTTCTCTATACTGTCAGGGAAAATTATTTGATTAAAGTTTGGCCACAAAATTTGGCAGATGGATGGTAGTAGAAAGCAGTTTTGAAGCTATAACTGATCCAGATAGGTTACCTGCCTTGTCTTGGAATGAGTGAAATAGAAATAATGAGAGGATAAGATACTGATCTCTGTTCATTTTTTAGTGAGTTGGTAACTTAAATTATGATGTTTCTTCTGTCTAGGATTCATACTTTTTATTTTTAATGATTCTGAAATTCAGCAATATTTGACTATTGATAAGACAGTATGACTTTTTCCCCCCTGAAAAGCTTTCATTAAAAAAAAATAGCATTCTTTATAATTGGTACAATTTTAAAATCAAGGAATACTGTATCTCATGTAGTAGTGAAGCCTCAATGAAAGACTGTTTATTTCTGTTTAATTTTTAAAATATTTAGTAATCATGTAATAAATGTCAGTCACTGTTCTATATTGGGGTATAGTGCTAAAAAGTGAAGATCACTCAATAAAGATTTGACTTCTTTTTAGTTCCTCTGATTTCAACCCCAAACCCTTTTTGACATTCAATGAATTGTAGGCAGGCCCACAATGGATACATGAGTATATAAAGTACTGCATTAAAATGCTCAAAAAAGTTGATATCTTCCAACGATAGATATACACTGAGATGCACTGTTAAAGGATTCCCATGTCAGGCATTGTCCTAAGAAAATAAATAGACCTGAGAACCTATAATAGTCATCGTCCAGATTTTTTAATGAGACATAAATAAAGTCAGAGATGAGAATGTATGCCACTTTGGAAGAGCCTAAGAATCATGTATCCCCCTTCTGGTCAGGATATCAGTATAGGTAAATGCACTACTCCCATCCTCTCACAACCACATAAAAATTACAACTAAACTAAAGAACAACCATCATTCAAAACTGCCTGAAATCTAGCTGAATAGAAGTCCTGCAACTAGGCATACAATAACGAAGCCACATTGAGACTGGCAGGAAGGATGGAGATACAGAACAGGTTGGTCCGGCACCCATGTATAGTAGATAAAAATTGGGAGGGATATATCTCAGCTGCAGAGGTGCCCCCTGAGGAGTGAGGGGTCCCAGCTCCACACCAGTCCCCCCAGCCCAGGGTTCCAGTTCAGGAAGAGAAGTCTCCATAACTTCAGGCTGTAAAAACCACCAGGGATTGAGACTGAGTGATATTGGGGGGAGAGGGAGAAGGCAGGGGAGAAGGGCTTTTGCAGTTCCAGGTTGTTCTCGTAGAGTCCATGCATGGACTTATTTGGACTCTCTCTGACCTCTAGCACCGGGGCAGCAGCTCATCAGGCTCCAGAGACATACGGGGAGCACCTGAAATGTCTGGCATCAGAGCAAGAGCTGGAGGGCAGCCTTCTCCTGGACAGAGGCCATTGTTTCTCCACAGAGTCATCCATCAACCTGGCTATCATTCTTTGCCCCACCCTAGTAATTCCTTGAGATGTGCCCCACCCAACCTGTAGACACACTCAAGCTGTTTCCAGTGGCTTTTCCACATGAATAGCCTGCCTTGGCTTATGCTTCAGACTTCTCTCAAATCTTTCCAACAAGCAGCATTTGGACTTGGCATACCTCATACCTCTTCCTAAGTGGCCCCAGACCTGATACTACCATTAGCCAGCCTTGGTTCATAGCTTGGCCTCTCCCAGACACCTCCAAGCCCAGCACAAATAATAGACATCTTCAGGTTGCTTTGTAGCTCATGCCAGGTGGTCCCAGGCAGAACACAGGCAGTGGCTGACCTGGGCCTGCACTTCCTGGGAGACTCCAAAGCCAATTCAATTCATGGACAGCTTCAGACTACATCGAAGCACCACCCTATCACCTCCACTAGTGACAAACGCAAGGGGCAAACTTAGCAGTCCCCAAAGGCCCACTGAAGTAAGTCCTGCTCTGTGTGGTGGACCCTTGCACAGTCGATTCTCCATGAGGGTAAATCTCCTGCAGCAGATAGACCTGGTGTAAATCCCTCCACTGATGTGCCAACAACAATCTTGTAGGTTCACCTACAAGAGGAGGGTGTACAGAGCCTACACAGGGGTGGGGGCACACCTGGAGTGCCCAGCTCATGTGAATAAGGAGGCTGTGCCACTGGACCCTACAGGATACCTATTACATTAGGCCACTCTACCAAGCCTATGAGATGCAGCAGCTCTGCCTAATGCATAGAAACAAAGGGAGGCTGCCAAAATGAGGAGACAAAGAAACATGTCCCAAATAAAAGAACAGAACAAAATGCCAGAAAAATAACTAAACAAAATTTTGACAAGCAATCTACTAGATGCAGAGTTCAAAACACTGGTTATAAGGATGGTCAATGAACTTAGGGCAATGATGGTGAACCTATGACACGCGTGTCAGCACTGACATGCGTAGCCATTTCTGATGACACGCGGCCGCATGCCGAGGATGAAACATTTGCTGCTCCTGAGGATGAATCATTTGCGACTAGAGTCTTGGAGTTAGTTTTTTCCTCAAAGTGACACACTACCTGAGTTATGCTCAGTTTTTTGGCGAAGTTTGACACACCAAGCTCAAAAGGTTGCCCATCAATGACTTAGGGGAAGAATAAATGAATTTATAGATAACTTCAACAGCATAAAATGGGACATGGGAACCATAAAAAAGAGCCACTCAGAAATGAAGGATATACTAACTGAAAAGAATAATAATTTAATGGGAATCAACAGAGTAGATGAAGCAGAGAATCAAATCAGTGATTTGGAATACAGGAAAACAAAACACATTCAATCAGAAAAGCAAAAGCAAAAAGAATTTTAAAAATGAGGATAATATAAGGAGCCTCTGGGACAACTTCAAGTGTACTAGTATTTGTATCATGGGGGTACCAGATGGAGAATAGAGAGACCAAGAAGTTGAAAACCTATTTGAAAAAAATAATGATTAAAAACTTCCCTAACTTATTGAAGGAAATAGACATACAAACAAGATGAACTCAAATAGGCGTACACCAAGATACATTATAATTAAAATGCAACAGTTAAAGACAAAAGGAGAACCTTAAAAGCAGCAAGAAAAAAGCAGTTAGTTAATTACAAGAGAGCTCCTATAATGCTGTCAGCTGATTTCTCAACAGAAACTTTGCAGGCCAGAAGGGAGTGGCAAGAAATATTTAAAGTGATGAGCAGTAAGGGCCTACAAACAAGATTACTGTATCCAACAAAACTATCATTTAGAACCAACGGACATATAAAGAGCTTCCCAGACAAGAAAAAGCTGAAGGAGTTCTTAATTGCCAAACCAGTATTGCATGAAATATTGTCTTCTTTAAGAAAAAAAAGAAAAAAAGATTAAAAATATGAACAATAAGATGGCAATAAAGCATATCTATCAGCAAATGAATCTAAACGACAAAATAAATGAACAAGCAGAACAGAAACAGATTCATAGATATAAACATCATTTTTATGTTTTCCAGATGAGAGGGAAGTTGGGGGGATGGGTGGAAAAGGTGAAGGAATTAAGAAGTACAAATTGGTTGTTAGAATGGTCATGAGCATGTAAAGTAAAGCATAGAGAAAATAGTGAATATTCTAATAACCATGTATGGGTACAAGATTGATCACTGAATAAGGTATATAATTTTTAATCACTGTGGTGTACACCTGAAACTAATATAATATTATATGTCAACTGTAATTAAAAAAAAAAAGTTAATTAAAAAAAAAAGAGCCATTTCAGTTCCTCTCCACCAGGGGGTGTTGTTCCCAAACACAAACTCATTTCCTATGTGAAATGTAGGCTTCGGTTTTTCATTTCACTTCATGTTAAGAATCAGAACATTATTTAGGTGACATTGTAGAGATGAACTCGTCTCTGGGCTTAGTGACTGTGGTACTCTTAGTGTTTGGTAAGTAACATGCCTCTTAAAATATGGATTCTTTCTTCTATTAAATTAGCAAATTCTTTAACCATAACTTAATTTCAGTGTCATGCCCAGGATAATATAGATTTCTTTTCTTTTTCTCCAGGACAAACCCGTGGAGACTCAGTGACCCAGATGGAAGGCCAAGTGACTCTGTTAGAAGGAGCTTCCCTGACTGTGAATTGTACTTATTCAGCCACAGGCTACCCCACTCTTTTCTGGTATGTTCAGTATCCCGGAGAAGGTCCACAGCTCCTCCTGAAAGCCTCAAGGATCAATGAGAATGGAAGCAACAAAGAATTTGTAGCCACATACCAAAAACAACCAAATGCCTTCCACTTGAAGAAAGCCTCAGTCCACCAGACAGATTCTGCCATGTACTACTGTGTGCTGGGTGACACAGTGACAGGAACTGAAGGGGGAGCTGAGCACAAACTTGGGAACCTGGACCTATTGTGAGAAACCACCAAGAAACACAGTGATGTTTGCTGTACACTTGTGGAAAGGTTTTGAAATCAGAAGCACTAATTACATTTGAATAATTTAGGTAGATGGTGCTGTGTGTGTGTGTGTGTGTGTGTGTGTATTTTGAGGGCATTTGAGGAATGGAGAATGAAAATAGAAGGACTGAATGAGAAAATACATAAGTAACAGACTACCCATGCTCTCTGCCAGTGCCTTTATCACAAGCAATGATTACTTCTCAAGACCAGCAGAAAATTGGCAGTTAATCATTGATGAATCAAAAATAGCACAAAAAAAGTAAGAAAGCAAAAATAATTAAAATAGAAAAACATAGTATCCTTTATAATAAAGAAATAATATGCAAATTGACTGTCATGCCCTCACACAAATGGCCACCCCCATGTGGTCAGAAGATGGCCGGCAGAGGAGGGTAGTTAGGGGTCACTGGGTCAGCAGGGGAGGGCCATTGGGGGGGACCAGGCTGGCAGGGGAGGGCTGTTGGGGGTGATCAGGCCAGCAAAGGAGCATTTAAGCATTGTTCAGGCTGGCAGGGAGTGGTTGGGAGCCAGCAGTTCTGGATTGTGAGAGGGATGTCCGACTGCCGGTTTAGGACTGATCCCTGTGGGATTGGCCGTCAGACATCCCCTGAGGGGTTCCAGATTAGAGAGGGTGCAGGCTAGGCTGAGGGACTCCCACCCAGTGCACGAATTTCATGCACTGGGCCTCTATTGTATTATAAATATTAATTAAATTTTGAATAATATTTTAGGAAAAATATTCAAAAGAATGTACTCACAGTAGTCTATAAGGTTCAACCAAACAGTCTCCTAGGTAAGTTTTATCTCTAGATATAAAAGGCTAAGTGTCTGTCCTTCCTTCCAACTGATAGCTATGACATGCACTGATCACCAGGGGGCAGATCCTCAATGCAGGAGCTGCCATGATGTACACTGGCTATTTAAAAATAAATGGCACCAGGTCTGTGGACAAACCAACACTTGACTTCCTCCAAGTGGGACATAGGCCCCACCACCACCCTGGAGTGACACTCGACCAAATCGCAGCCAACACTGGCAAGACCCATGGCACAAAGTGCGGCCCATAGTCCAGCCCAGCTTGGAAACAGTTGCTGTGGGTGCTGGGTAATGACATCATGTAGGAATGCTTGGCTTCCTCTCCCTAGCGACTAGCCTCCTTGGAGTTTCTTCAGCCCAGGAACCTGATTTGCTTTACTAGTAATGACAGGTGTAAATATTTTACAGTTCAACCAAATGTTTGTGAAGAATTTTCCCATGCCTCATCTCATTTGATCCTCACAGAAGTTCTGGAATAGGTAGATAGGAGACTCAGTAGAATCCTATGTTCTTTTCATTAGCAAGACAATGGAGATTTAGAAAGTTTAGAAACTTGACCCAACTGAAAAAAAGTAAGAAATGGTGGAACTTGAAAATGACTTCAGGTTTTCTCACCATGCAGAATATAGTCAAACACTGCTACAGTTAAATATTTTACCCTTTTTTCTCCCTGCCTGATGTACAATAATAATCTGCTTCATGTTGATATTTACTGCTGTGTTGCTGACATATACCTGAAAGAGAAGTTGGGGTGCTTCCCTGGGCTGGAAAAAGTTCAGCTAAATCAGAAAGCAGGTCTAATTAAGCAAGTTTACATATATATATATATATATATATATATATATATATATATATATATATGGCTAAGTTGAGTCATGCATGTGTGATACATATAAAGCTTTTGCTGGCACCAATCGCACGTGTGTGTTTTGATCTGTCATTGTCAATAATGAATTTGGTTGACACGTCTATTATAGAGAAAGAGCGAATAGCGATATCAAAATATTTATTCTAATTAATTTCCTTGAATGTGCATGAATCTGTGCATTGGGACACTAGTAAATATATAATACTAAAAGAGATGATTGGACAGAATACCTGTTTTCCTCATACATAGTGTATTACAAAGTTTTTAAAATATTCTTTATCATTTAGGCTTTCTTTTATTTTTAAATGACTTCTTTAATTATCAAAGAGACAGTTTCCTATATTTAAAAGTCATTTACATTTTTTCCTCAATTGTCCAGTCATATATTTGCCTATTTCCTACTGTTATGTCTTTTAAATATAGATTTTAGAGAGCAGCTTCTATATTAATGAGATTGTCATAAGGCTATCACACATATGTGTCTTTAAAAAAGGTTTATTATTACTCTTCTGATTGTATTTATGGCCCCTTTTTCTTTTTTGCCATGCAGAATTTAAAAAGTAGATTTTAATACTAGTAAATTTATCAAAATTTCTTTTTGTGGATTCTGAGTTACATAAAAAATTTATAGCACTCTAAAATGAGAAAAATTTACCTCATATTTTCTTTAATTTCTTTTAGATTATTTTTGTCTTTAATATTGTAGTCTAGATATTTTTTAGGTGTGTGTGTAATTAGTGAGGTTATGTTCAAAACTTTATATTTTTCTTTGTTTATTTTGAGGCATGTACCCAGGTTCAATATCCATTCTTGAGTAAGTCATTTTTCTTCATTGATTTTAAAGGTTATCTTAGTATTTTTCCCCCATTTTTCATTGTTTCTTATTAAGATTTCCAACCTAAGCATTTTTAAATTACTATTTTATTTTATTTTGGAGAGACAGGAAGGGAGAGGGAAAGAGACATAGAAACAGCGATGATGAAAGAAACATCAATGGGCTTCTTCCTGTACCCCTCAACCCTCAACTGGGCATCAGTCCTGCAACCCAGGTATGTACTCTGACCGAGAATCAAACCAATTACCTCTTGGTGTATGGGATGGTGCTCAATCCACTGAGCCACATCTACTGGGCTGTTTTTTCATACAAAATTTATACTTTAATATGAGTTCACTTTATGCCAACAGTTTACTGGGTCTATAAAGAATATATATCTAGTCAACCTCTAAGACTTCCTAGAAATAAATACGGAGAAAATGATTTGAATGGAAGAGATGCCATTAAAGAAGGAGGGAATCGTAATAAACTACTTCATTATTTTACAAGATGTGTAGTGAGGTGTCATCTCAGGTAAGGTCTACTATTTGCCTGTTTTCCCAACATCGTGAGTTGTTTGGGATGGATAAGACCCAGACTAAGTAGCTGACAACGTGCTCACAAATACTTCACACAACAATGGGAAGTAGAAAACGAATTCTGGAGAACAAGGACAACGTTGTAACTTCTGAGTTCTCATAGGCGAGGAATTAAATAGACAAAACTTGGATTTAGAGTTTGGAAGAGTCCTAAGTACTTGAATGCCTTGAAATCTGCTGCTGCCTCAGTGATTTGGGTCCTGCCATTGCTTTGGGGGATAATTTTTTATTTTTTTTGGTTACCACATAGATTTCTTGGTGAAGTTTGTAAATTTCCATTGCAGTAACTATTATTGCCTCTCTGAAGGTGTTGTTGATAAATGGTTGTATTTCATATGTAGTGCTCTTAGTATAAGAAGAATGGGTATGCAGAGTTCTGTTGTACTGGCGTTCTTTCTCATTCTTCCTCTCTCCTACCCTCTCTCCTTTCAGTTTTGTGTCTCTCAAACTTTCTGGGTTGATTTTGTGGTTTAACCCTTCGCGGGTGTATGTATCTCTGAGGAATCAACCATTTCTATGAGCTATAATATCATTACTATCAACACTTAAAATAATTTTATTGTGAAGTATAACAAATATTCACAAGAGTATATAAACCTACACACAATGAATCTATATTATTTAGGTGTATACAAATTTAAGGCTATGATTTTTTTAATATAAAATCTCTCTATATTTTAAAATCATCCTCTATATTAGGGTTCTCCAGAGAAACAGAACCAATAGGATCAATAGTGTGTGTGTGTGTGTGTGTGTGTGTGTGTGTGTGTGTGTGTGTGAGTAGGCCTGTGAGTGGAGAGAGAGAAAGATTTTAAGGAATTAGCTGATATAATTGTGGGGACTGGCAAATCTAAATTTTCAGGCTGGAAGAAATATAATATAATTTTTATATATTAGGAACTCTGATATTAGATACATATACATTTATAATTATTATGTCCTCTTGATTAACTGACCCATTTATTATTACATAACTAGAGGCCCTGTGCACAGATTCATGCACCAGTGTGGCCCCTTGGCCTGGCCTGCGACCTCTCGTAATCCGGGACCCCTTTGGGGATGTCAGACTCCCGGTTTTGGCCTGATCCCTGTAGGCCAGGCTGAGGGACCCCACGGGTGTACAAATATGTTCACTGGGCCTCTTAGCTATATCCATAAAAGCCCAGCGGCCCTTATAGCGGAACAACCAGAACAACGGCTTGCTATGATGCGCACTGACCACCAGGGGCAGATGCTCAATGCTGGACCTGTCCCCTGGTGGTCAGTGTGCTCCCACAGCGGGAGTGCCGCTCAGTCAGAAGCTGGGCTCACAGCTGGCGGCACAGCGGCGGTGGTGTGAGCCTCTCCCACCTCTGCAGCAATGCTAAGGAGCAGAGAGCCAAGCGGTAAGGAGTGAGCAGATGGGCGGTTAGGAGTGAGGATTCCCTGATTGCGAGAGGGATGTCCGACTGCCAATTGGGCCTAAACCGGCAGTCGGACATCCCCTGAGGGGTCCCAGGTTGCAAGAGTGTGCAGGCTGGGCTGAGAGACTCCACTGTGCATGAATTGTGTGCATCAGGCTTCTAGTATGCATACAAGATCTCTTCCCACCCTCTCCCCTTCCCCCTTCCTTCTGAGATTCATCAGTCTGTTTCATGTTTCCATGCCTGTGCATTGAGTGTCTCCCCCTGGTGGTCAGTGCACGTCATAGCTACCGGTCGAACGGTTGAATGGTCGAATGGTTACTTAGGCTTTTATATATATAGATGACTTTCTTTATCTCTTTTGACAGTTTTTTGTTGTTGTTATTAATCCTTACCAGAGGATATTTTTCCATTGATTTTTTAGAAAGAGTGGAAGGGAGAGGGAGAAACAGAGAGAGAGGAACAGTGATGTGAGAGAGACACATATATTGGTTGCCTCCCGCATGCACCCTGTTCGCTCCTGTTGAGGATTGAACCTACAACTGAGACACATGCCCTTGACCAGAATCAAACCTGTGACACTTCAGTCCTCGGCCCGATGCTCGATGCACTGAGCAAAACTGGCTAGGGTGATTTTGACAGTTTTTGGTTTAAGGTAGAGTTTGTCTGATATAAAAATAACTACTGTCGCTCTCTTGTGTTTACCATTTGCATGAAATATATTTTATAACCATTCACTTTTTGCCTATGTATGTCCTTAATGCTAAAGTGAGTCTCTTGTTATCAGCATATAGGTGAATCTTGTTTATTAAAATCCATGCAACCATGCTATGTTTTTTGACTGGGATAAGCAAGGACTTTTAAAATAATTTAAAGTAATCATTGGGTAATCATGATAATCAAGGATTGGAGGAAAATCCTCTGTTGTGCTCTTCCAATCTCACAGAACAGTACTGACTGTGTGTGGGCTCCCTCTCCCCACTTTTTTTTAACTGTCCCAAGGGATTGAGCTTTGCCTATAATTCAGCACTCTGTATGAGGTGAGATAGAGATAGGCCCCATAGAGAGTGCCCTTGAGAAGCTAGGAGTCTAGGTACACACTCTAAATCACTTCTCTCTCCCCCTCCACCTTCCAGCCCAATGTGGGAGAAAATATGGGCCTAGGTTGTCATCTTGGTATTGAGCTTACCTGAATTTCTGGAGAAAGTGATACAGGTAAGGTGAAATATTCTTACCTGAATAAATGTAACTGCTCTCAGTTTGTGCTCCTCTGGGGTGCTTTTATTTTTTTAGCTGGATTCTGAATTTCTCTTCAAGGTATTTTGGTAGTAATGTCATAGTTATGCTGGTATTTCTGGGGAGGAAAGGGAACTATGGCTTCCTACTCTGACATCTTGGCGACAGCCTGCATCATGTCTTTTAAATTTTTAAAAAATTGTTAGGTAAATGTTACCTCACCTATTATCAGATGAGACTGTTGAGGTTTAACTCTCCTATGTTTTAAATACTAATTTACTATGCTTATACAGCCATATAGAAACTTATCTATATATATAAAAGCCTAAGCCACCGAAAGTCCGAATGATCGAATGACAGATCGACCGGTCACTATGAAGCACACTGACCACCAGGAGGAAGAAAGTCAACACAGGAGCTGCCCCCTGGTGGTCAATGTGCTCCGACAGTGGGAGCACCGCTCAGCTGACAGACCCATCCCGGCGGCCCACCAGCCTGGTGGCAGCCACTCACTCCCTCAGTAGTCCTGCAGGTCCAATTCCCAAGAATGGGTCAGGCACCGACAGTCTGGCACTGTGGGCATGATCCCAATAGCACCGGCCTCCTGGAAGTTGGCCTCAGGCACCATGGCCTCTTCCCCGCCCTAGACATTCTGCAAGGAAGAAATGATATAAAAGCTGCCGCCAGGTGGCTCCTGACAACCGGCACGAATGTCAGTGGGATGGATCAGGATCCCAGGCCCGCAAGGGCATCCCACCACCTCCCTGGAGGGCTAATCGCTTCGCACCCACTCCTCCTCCACCTCTCCCCTCCAGAAGGGCACCAGACACAGGGCTCGTGGCTGGCGAGTGCTGCTGCAGTGACTTGAGCCTCTCCTGATTGGGACTGCTGGGTGCCAGCCTGTGCCAGGTGCAGCAGGGCTGGGATGAGCAGGAGCAGCAGGCAGGAGTGGCAGGCTTCGTTAGACTGCCGGTTTCGGCCTGATCCCCGCAGGCCACCCTGAGGGACCCCACCTATGCACAAATTCGTGCACCGGGTCTCTAGTATTCTATATAATGTTGCAAATAATGAGTAGGAAACTTAGCAAAAAGCTTAATCAGAGGTTTTGTGTAACTGTAGATTTGACCTCAAAATGGCAGTGTTTGTATTGACCTGCCTGTAGATATGATTATGTGTAGGATACCAAAATCTGCTCTCTGACTGGGCAAGTTGTCTCTTATTTGCCAAGCATAAACTTTTAAAATCCTTTGTGTAATGTTTTGAAAAAAAGTGTTGAGTAGACAAGCCAACTTTTGGAGGCATCCTTGTGCAGAAGAAGAATGGAGAAGCATCTGAGGACCTTGGTGGTTTTGTGGCTTCATTTTTTTGGTAAGTAAATAAAGAGTTTTAGCCAGGTTCACACAGAAGCTCCCACCAAGAAATATTTTCTTTGCATTTGCAGCAAAGGATTGAAGGAGGAAAGAAAATAGGGCCATTTTATAGTTCACCTGGAATTCATTGAGGGAAGGGAAGTGTGCTAATTAGAAATCATTAAGAATGAAAGGTCTATCTTTCAAATCTTACTTTGCTTTCTGAATAGGGGTGAATGGCAAAAACCAAGTGGAACAGAATCCTTCATCCCTGATCATCCTGGAGGGAGACAATTGCACATTTCAATGCAATTATACAGTGAGCCCCTTTAACAACTTAAGGTGGTACAAACAGGACACTGGGAGAAGTCCTGTTTTCCTGATAATCATGACTTACAGCGAGACCCAAAAATCTAATGGAAGATACACAGCAATTCTGGATCAAATCACCATGCAGAGCTCCCTGCACATCACAGTTACCAGCTCAGCGATTCTGTACATCTCTCCAGGCACTTGCAGCCAGTACCCAAACCTGCACTTGGAGATTGTCAAGGAGATTTCCTGGTAGAAGGTGAAGCAGAAGAGAAAACACGCCATTCTTAATTGTACTTCTCAAAAGAAAACATTTTACACCTTCCTTTGTTTCAGACAGGATTATGGGAAAAGACTTGTATCTCAATCAAGCCAAAGAGAGCAGGCAGACAAAAATTTTAAAGAACTTGGAAAAGAGCCCTCGCTGGTTTGCCTCAGTGGATAGAGCATAGGCCTAGGGACTGAAGCATTGCTGGCTCAATCCCCAGTTGAGGACCTGCAGGAGGCAGCCAATCAATGATTCTCTCTCATCTTTGATGTTTCTCTCTCTCCCTCTCCCATCCTCTCTGAAATCAATAATATTTACACACACACACACACACACACACACACACACACACACACACATATATATATATATATAAATTTTTTTAAGAGCTTGGAAAAGAGAAGTTTTATAGTGTTTTGCATATCCCAGATCTCCGAGCCTCTCATCCTGGAGATTCAGCCACAGGGCTCTAAAAGCACCTGCCGTCTGTACCACAGCCCTGCAGCTGATCTAGCCTGTGTGTGGGAGTGAAGGTGTGTACCTTATCTATAGAGGGAATCTTCTTTATAATCTCTGTCTCCAAATAGAAGTTGCGGATAATATGTCGCTCACTTGTCTGATGAATCTGAATTTATACTGAATTAAATTTCATTTTGTCACTATTGAGGTGTTGCTCCTCAATGCAGATTGTACTGATCCTGGGCCTGTTTGCCCAGAGTCCCTTACACTGCTGTACACTTCACTGCAAGAGGTCAGACCCCTTTGTGGCTCAGGCTTCCAGCTCATAAAGCAAGTTTTACCCTCATCAACAGCATTTTATTCATTTGTTCATAATCTTCATAGTATTTTCTGTATCTGTGGGCCACTTATACCATTATTTTCTAATTTAATATTAAGTTAAATTTTATATTAAACAGACATTTAAAATAACTATATAAAAATGTATTCTTGTTTTAATTGATCCTATCTATGAAACCATATATTTTATGTGCTGGTTATATTTTTTTCTATTACAAAGTAAAATAACATTACACATGTAACAACTAAAAAAATTAAACTATGTGCTGCCTAGCATGATCTCCTGCATCAATCACTCTTTAGGAAATACTGATTCAGCCCATGCCCTTCATTTAAAAGATGAAAAAGTTAGTATCTACAGACGCTGTATGTCTTCCTCAAAGCATGACATAGCAAACTGGAGCTAGGAGTAGAACCCAAACATCCTGACTCCTTGCTCATTGCTTCTTCCACTGAAGATGCAAGGCAGGACCCAGAGTTTGAAGGAAAAAAAAGTTGTGTGTTTTAAATTTAAATAATTTCAAAGTTATTATGTAATTATTCATATCAATTTTAGATAAATTAGAAGATATAAACACCCAGGAAAAATAAAACACTCCCATAATTTCATGAAGTAGAAATAATGACTATTACAAGTTTTCAAATCCTTCGGTGTACATATACAGCTACATTTTGCTATGAAAGGGGCTTATAAGGTACTCAGTATTTATTAACATACATGTTTTTCTCAACATTATATTGTAGGTATTAACATGCCAGAAAACATACATGAAGGGCACAATTTTAAGTGACTAATTTCCATTACATGTATTTTTTTTAATCAATCACTTTTTGGTATTGCTTTCAATTATGTAATATTATAGGCAATAATTTTATGAACATCATTAAGTTTGTAGCTTTAGTGGACATGGAATTGCTTAAGTAAGGCAAAAGACATGACACTGAATGTCTGATTTCCATGAAGAAATTTTTTACCAAGCTCTGAATTCAATAGGAGTATATGAGGCTAATGATTTCCCAACACTTTACCAATTATGGATAGTATTATTTTAAACTTTTTTTCATTTTGCTAAGTGAAAATTTTAGTGTTTTAATTTTCTTTTATTTTAATCTGTGAGTTTACATATTTTGTTGTTAATATAATTAAAATAAAATAAGATTAGAAAACATCAGAGTACATCACACAGAATAAGAATAAAATTTCATAAAATAAGATATATTAAACAAAGTTTGAAAAACACAGTTCTGGTCCAAGTGACCTTCTAACTGGCCTCTTTTCTCTCAAGACAATGTATTCCCCACCTTCTAACTGGCCTCTTTTCTCTTAAGACAATGTATTCCCCACATCTTTGATACACAAAATGTGGACCAGCAGTATTGAAACTTGAGCATAATCTCAGGCTCCAATTGAGACTGATTGAATTTGCATCTGCATTTTAACAAGATCCCCAGGTGATTCTATCCCTGAAAAGTTTGAGAAACACAAATCTAACCGGTATTTAGAGTGATTTTTCAAACTGTAAATTTGAAGCTGCCTCTACTTGCCTAAATGTGTCAATGGTTTTATGTTGCTCTTAGAATAAAATAACCACCCCAGGCTGTGATGTACAAGGTTCTCCATTATTTGAATCTTGCCTGACTCTTCAATCCCAGCTCTTAACTCTCTTTCCCTGGTCTCTGTGCAGCAACAGCTCTGATCTCCTTTCTATTTTCTGAACTTGCCATGTCCTTGCCCACATTTGGTCTTATCCTTTCACATCTGAAATTTTCTTCCTCCAGATTTTGGTGAGCCTGGCTCATTTTCATCCTTTGGTGCTCAGCTCAAATATCATTTACTTCTGCTGACCTTCTTAATGAATGTAGTTACCCATAGGCCTTCTAACTCCCTATCACAACAATCTGGTTATCTCCCTGGTGGTGGTAATTATAACATGCAGTTATATTGTAGATGCATATGCCAATGTGTTCATTGCTTATACTTTCAATTAGAATATAAGCTCTATGAGGTCAGAGTTATTGTTTTTGTTCATGCTTTATCCTTAGTGTATAGAGTAGTGACTGGCTAATAGTAGTCAGCTGAGAAATATCTACTGAATGAAGTTTCTTGGCCTTGCTCTCTCTCCCCTTTTTCCCTTGTCCTCATTCCCACCTTAGTAACTCAACTTTTGTATGTTCTCTTTGGTTGGGTATGTGGTACAATTCAGTTTTCTCTGGCTCTTACCTTCAGACTCAGATCTTAGCCTTCCTTTGCTCAGTGGGCTCTGTCAAATAATTATACCCACTCAGGGTCTCAGCCAGTCCTCACTGAACCAACATCACTTTATCAGATGTAAGCTAAATGAACTCAACTTGAAGGCTCGTAACCCCACAGTGAACTACATAAAAGGAAAAAAAGACATATCCAGAAGACTTCGAAAAGTATAAAATTTAACTTCAAGTCAAATAATTATGAGCACATGTCAAACTAGAGGCCCCTTGAACAAAATTCGTGCACAGGTAGGGTCCTTAGGCCTGGCCTGGAATCAGGGACCATCAGGTTCCCTGCCTTCCGCCTCCCACCTCCTCCTTTCCTTGCTGCCCACACACCGCCACTGTGTAGTTCCCTGCCTCCCGGCTTCCCTGCCTCCTCCTTCCCTTGCTCCCTCAGCGCCCCACCACTGCTGGTTGTCCACCATGTTCCACGCCGCCCACTTGTGGTCAGTGAGCAATCACACTCCTGGTCTGCTGGTTGAACCCCTGAGGGGACAATTTGCGTATTAGCCTTGTATTATATAAGATTACTGCAAAAAAAAATATCCCCTCAGTAAACATATTTAAATAATTAGCCTTGGTAGAGACATTTTATAGGAGAATTTATTTTTTTTAAGTTGGATTAAAGATCATTATTATGGTTCAAGGACTAGTTCATAATTATTCTACTTTTGATTGTCTATCTACTGGTTATCAGGTTCCTTACACAATTAATAGTAATTTAAGTATGTAACACTAATTCCCCAGTAGTCTTTATTTCATTAATGTATATCAGAAAATTGCTCAAGTATTTAATTAGAAATGATAGTTAAATCTCATATGGGACTAGACATTACATCCTTGAAAAGAGGCTCATTCTGGACCAGTTTTGGAAAACTTATATTTCTCAAGAGTAAAGTCTTTATTGTAGTATCTATAAAAGTCTCAGAATTATTAGGTCTCTGATCTTACCCTTCTTACAAGATAAATTGTTTTCTTTGATGCTGTCAGTAAAGACACAAGACTTGGGTCAGAAACAAAGGCTTTTATTACTTACTAGATATCCAGTCCACGAATTCGTGCAGGGGTGGGGGTCCCTCAGCCTGGCCAGCAATCAGGGCCCATGGGTGCCGGCCAGCCAAGAAGGGACTTCAGGAGGGCTCCAGGGTGTGTCTGGCCCACTCGCCCAGTCCCCATCGGCTGGACCCCAGCAGCAAGCTAACCTACCACTTGGAGCGCCTGTCCCTGGTGGTCAGTGCGCATAATAGCTACTGGTTGAATGGTTGACTGAACGGTTGACTGATTGTTCAGACATTTAGCATATTATGCTTTTATTATATAGGATGGCATAGCAGGGAGCATGACCACTAGCATGTATCACTTGCCCTTAAGTCTCATGGGGTGGTATAATGGGTACAGATGGATGATATTAGTGTAGCAGGATTGTGTCATAGATGAGAAACACTGAGCTTAGGGAATTCACTGCATTTTCTTTAGCAAGAAGTAAGCTTGCTTTTTGTCCCAGAGACGACATTACCTCATCCCTCAGCGTTGCTTGCTACAAGCACAACCCTGAGAAATGGTTACAGGTTGAGAGGCATGGCCTTACATTATTGCTAGACCCAGCAAGCACATAGGAGTATGAGAGATTTGTGATCTACTTCAGGGTCCTACATGTTGTTAGTTTCTAGAAAGTTTTCTTGTGAGTATGAAACTTCGTCAGCTATTCTGATTAATCTGACTGACAGAGATTGAGACTAGATCTATTCTATTAGTCTCAAACCACATTTAATTAAAGCTACCATTCAGAGACGCTAAGAAGCAAGATGACTTCAATCTGTAGCATTAACTTCAATCATGCCTCCTAGGATCTCAGAATTCATCAACTGTGAATAAGTCCCAGGATATAAACAGTTAGGATATAGCATAATAATCATTATGGTCCTGGCAAAGTAATTTGGGATACTAATCTTTGGTTTAATTGCCAAAAAAGGACCAAAAAGCAACCACCTTTTCAAATGGAGAGATATTCGGTCTCCCCAGACATAAACATATAATCTGAAAAGGCATAGGTGAATCCAGTTTGGGATTTATTGTTGAACTTGACTAGAATCAGCATTACATCAATTTGGTTAAGCTATAGGAGCAGCATTACTGAGTATTTGCAACCTTTACAGTCATTCATGGTACATAACTCAAGACTGCTTAGACACCAGAAGCCTATATACTAGTATTTGTACCAGTTCAATGAAACAAGGTTGTGGTGATTTAAGTCTTTGTACACAAATGGGGATGGGAATCTCTGTTGGGTAGCTTCCGTTGGTGGTGTCAGGCACAGCAGAATAGTTCAGGACAGGCCACATTAATAGATTTTCTGTTTTCATAGAACATGGAAGAGGAAAACAAACCAGAGCAAGTCAGATTGCCAACTGCAGCTGTTGCTTGGCTCCAGCAGACCATATTGAATCTAGCATACTAAGAGCACTTATCCCCTCTCCCTTCTGGGTCTAGGGTTCTTTCATTCCAGGTGCCTGGGTGGTTGCTCTTTCTCCACCACCACAAAATTGGTGTGACCATTCTAGAAACTACACCTCTACTTTTTGCTAGTAATTTCTAATCACATTAAATTTTTTTTTGTGTGTGTAGGAGGGTAAAGAGCAAAAGGAACAAAGACATTTTCATGCCATTTAATTTAATTTATTTATTTTGTTAATCCTCAACTGAGGATATTTTTCCATTGATTTTTAGGGAGAGTGGGAGAGAGAGAGAAAGGCAGAGAGAAACACACTGATTGGTTGCCTCATGCTTGTGCCCTGACCAGGGCCTGGGCCAGGGAGGAATATGCAACCAAGGTACCCACTCTTTACTAGAATCCAACCTGCGTCTTTTTGTCTGCAGGCTGACCCTCTATCCACTGAGCCAAACTCTATAAGGCTGAAAATTATGGGCTTTATTCATTTGCACTGATTAAATAATTAGTGAGATGTGTTCCAGGCTGATTATAAGTATGAGCCTCTGGTCTAATGTGTTTTTTCTTCTTCTTAACACCAAATAAAGGAGTAACCTCTTTCTCACACTTTGATGCTTGCATCCAGCAGCATAAGACCATATGAAGGTCAGCTCCATTGAGGCAATAGTTAGTTGATCTTCGTCTTTCTACCTGATGAACGGCTTTAAAAAATAATGTAGTTTCTCAACAGTATTATAAAGTCTAGAGTATTGTCTTCTGTGACTAATTTATCAATGAGGTAAGTTACTCTTCGATTGTTACTTAACTCCCATTTCTCCTTTATTTTAAGACTAACATCACCTACTATAGAAGGTGACATCATCACAGATTCAGGAAGGAAGAAACAGGCATGCTGCAGTTTTGGCATCTCATCTCTGAAATGAGAAGGAAACACAGTTTGCTCTCTTGAATCTTTGGTCTTGTCTCTGGCCTCCAGAGGGCGATGTTACACAGGTAAGACATTTATTTTTGTTGGAAATCACCACCATGCACTTAGCCCCTCCTCCCTGCAGCTGACTGTTGTGTTGTCATTGATGTCTGAGTAGATAGGAACCTGTAACGAGAATAAGAGGCCAGAAAAGATCCAAGTTCATTAAAAGAAAGCCTTGTCAAGGCAAGGGGCTTAGCCAACTTAGCCTCCGAAGGCTCAGTGACCTCAGCTCTTGTCTTACCTGCTCCGGAGACTGCAGCCCTCCCACTGCTTAGCCATGTTCCTGCTACTCATCTCTGTGCTTGAGGTGATTTTTGCCCTGAGTAAGTAACATTCCATTCCCTTTCCTATTTGCACAATAGTGAGCATGTTCTAATTGGAAACTGAATAGAGACACCTCTTCTTCGGGGCCAAGTCTACATTGCTTTTACTTACACAGCATTGACGTTTCAGGAGGAACCGGAGCGCAGTCAGCGACCCAGCCTGATGGCCATGTCACTGTCTCTGAAGGAGCCGCACTAGAGCTGAGATGCAAATATTCATCTTCTTCTTCACCGTACCTCTACTGGTACGTGCAATACCCCAACCAAGGACTCCAGTTTCTCCTCAGGTACTATTCAGGGGACCCCGTGGTTAAAGGCATAAAAGGTTTTGAAGCTGTATTTAGGAAGAATGAAACCTCTTTCAACCTGAAGAAACACTCAGCCCAGTGGAGCGACTCTGCTGTGTACTTCTGTGCTGTCAGTGACACAGTGACTGAGACTGCAGGGGGAGCTGAACACAAACCTTCTGAGACACTTGGACTTTCTGTGACTCAAGAACTCAGCCTTGCGCCGCCTGGGGAGTTCTCAAGAAGATTTTTTGTTTTTGCTTTTGTTTTTTTTCTGTGAAGGCAAAAGGGAAGGGTAGGTGGAGTTTGGGGAGAGCTTCAACATCAATGCTGTGCTACATTCAGATCACATTTAACTAGATGGAGGTCTTCTAATGAATTTCTCCAGGAGGGACATTCCCTTCCCCAACTTCCCACCCTACTCCCACACTGACAAAAGTACATCATAAGGTGTCATAGTTTGGAAGTGAAAAATGCAAGAGCATTTTTATAAAAAACACACATTTCTAGCATTTATTATTCGTAATTATCACTCACTCAGGTGTTAATCAATATGTAGGAATTGGAAGTACTTGATTATAATGTTAGCTGAAAAGCTGTTCTGAATAAATTCTCAAATAAAGAACCTATACAGCATAAATTCTTAATTAGTGCAGTATAGATTCTCAACCTAGATTTGAAGCTTAACTTCTAGCACATACATAATACCTTACTGTGCAATGTTTATATGTTTTAAAGTAAATTTGACAGTATAATACCTTGATTTCTAATCTTGTATTACACAAAATCAATGGAAAAAACACAATTGTTTTTTTAACAAGAAAATTTCATTTCTATATTTGTTTTATTATTATTTTAAAATTTATTGATGGATATTTTTTAGAGAGAGAGAGAAAGGGAGATGATAGAGGGATAAAAACATCAATAAGAGAGAAATATCATCAATTGGTTGCCTCCTGCACTTCCCCTACTGGGAATCAAGCCCCTAACCCATGTGTGTAACCTGACTGGGAATTGAACCATGACCACTGAACAACACTGGCCAGGCTACTTTTTATTTTTATTAAATTTATTGGGGTGACAATGGTTAATAAGGTTATATAGGTCTTACCTGTATATTTCTCCATACATGAAATCAAAACTACAATAAACATAATTCTTAATGCAACACATATTGAAAATCTAAAAGCCACCCACTGGTAATTGTTTTTTGAAAGTTATTCCAGTGATTTCCAAAATAAAATTTTTAAATAGAATTTTATTAATTTCAGAGAGGGAGGGAGAGGTAGAGAGTGAGCGAAACATCAATGACTAGAATCATTGATCAGCTGCCTCCTGCACATCCTGTTGAGGATTGAGCCTGCAACCAGGCATGTGCCCTGACTAGGAATCAAACCTTGACCTCCTGGTTCATAGGTTGACGCTAAACCATTGAGCCATACTGGCTGGGCTCAAAATTAAAAATTTGAGGCTAGTAACCTATAAAAATATATCAAGTATAACAGATTAAATTACTAAAAAACTCTCAGGTTATTTTATAAGTCACACTAATTCACGATAAAATTACACACTCAACAAAATTTTCAGTCTTTCAAACCACATTAAAAAAGTTTATAGGAAAATATAACCTACACTACAAAACTTCACAATAGCAAAAATTACATTAATTCTACTAAGTATATTCAAGATCCAGGAAGATTTTTATTTTCTCTGAAACAGTTGTACAAAAAAGCCAACTTTTTTCTTTTTTTTTTGTGTGTGTGTGTGTGTTTTTAAAATATATTTTATTGATTTTTTACAGAGAGGAAGAGAGAGGGATAGAGAGCTAGAAACATCGATGAGAGAGAAACATCGATCAGCTGCCTCCTGCACACCCCCTACTGGAGATGTGCCGGCAACCAAGGTACATGCCTTTGACTGCAATTGAACCTGGGACGCTTCACTCTGCAGGCCGACGCTCTATCCACTGAGCCAAATCGGTTAGGGCAAAAAAAGCCAACTTTTTAAATATACATATACATATATACATATATATATATATATATATATATATATATATATATATATATATTCCAAATTGTTATTTGTGATTTGATTCATATCATAGGATAAAAAAACTGCCTCCTCCAAATATTATAAACATTACACCCACACAGAAGTTAAGTCTCCCTTAATTCAACATTTCATAATACCTAGTGGCAGAAATTATGAAGTGAATGATTTCACTTCTTAAATGTTTACAATTACCTAAATCTAATTTTAAAACATGAGATGAAGTAGGATTCCTGCATTATTATAAATATGTGTCAAGAACTACTGAAGCATGCACTTAAAATAGCTTATAAGAATAGCTCTATGAAGTGAACAAAAGAGGATAGAGGGTTTATGTTCAAAGATATACAGATTTGTTTGTGTTTTTTTTTTCTCTTGTTGCATCGAAGATTCATCTGTCCACACTTTTCATTTCTTTGGCTGCTGCTGATTCCTTAGTTTCTAGATATTGATGTGTTACCTTTCCCAGTTTTCCTTTAGTTCCCCTTTTCATTTTAGTTTGGAGTTTTTTTCTGACAGGCTTGTCCTTTCATTATACCTTTTATGGTCCTTTCATTTACTTAGGCCACATTTTCTAGGGAGAGGATTCTTATTGGTCTCCTCTCAGGCTCCTCCTTCCCAGCCCTTCACCAGGACTGACCTTCCTTCTGGGCATCTTCTTGAATGTGGTACTCTCAGTGAGTGGTGCTGACTGAATGCCTGATTAAGTCAGGAAACTGCAGTTTCACAGACACTCCAGGGAATAACCTGAATGGCTCTGCCAAAGGGATTGACATCTGAAAGGGCAGGAAAGACAGGCTTTCCAATCCCCCCAGGGAACAACCAGCCAGTTTCTCCAGATTAATGAGAGAGGGAGAACCTGTGAGGGGGAAATTCTTTTACTGAGTGCATGAGCAGTGGGAGCCAAAAGGGTGATCATAAAGGGGAGGAGACAAATCTGGGAAAAAGATTGGCCAGGATAAAAAGTCAGGAAAGAGATTGGATAGTTAGAAAGAAAGCCTGCCCTCTCCCAAGCACAAGAAAGCTTAATATAGGCTCCAGTCTCCTTACCAGCCTGATGGGCTAGAAGGCAATGTTAATTGTGGCCCTTGCACCATCGAGCCTTGGTTGTGGATTATCATTGTAATAATCTGGTTATTATTTAACAGGAAAGGAGTAAAGGTAATCTATATCTATACTAATGAAAGGGTAATATGCTAATTAGGCCAGACGTCATTCAAGACATCCTTCCTGACGAAGCTGGGGCCTGGGTGAAGCCAGTTGCAGTCCCAGGTGCCTGCTGGTAGCAGGAGGAGGGAAACCGGGTCCCAGGTGCCAAGGGAAGCTGATAGCGGCAGCTGGGGAAAGGAAGGCCTACTCTTGCACGAATTTTCGTGCACTGGGCCTCTAGTATATACATAAAAGACTAATATGCTAAGTGTCCTTCCCACTGTCCAACTGGTCGCTATGATGTGCACTGACCACCAGGGGGCAGTCCCTCAACATAGGAGCTGCTGTGACACACACTTGCCATTTACAGAGAAATAGCAGCTTGGACCTGGCCGACAAAGCAACACTCGGCTTCCCCAAAGTGGGACACAGGCACCACCACCATCCCAGAGCGACAGCCCACCAAATCTTAGCCACAACTGCCAAGACCCCATGGCTAGACAGGAAATGGTCACTGTGGGTGCCAGGTAATGACATCACATAGCAACGCCTGGCTTCCTCTCCCTAGCCACTAGCCTCCTTGCAGTTTCTTCAGCCCAGGACCATGACTTGCTTTATAGTCAAGTGAAAACATTTCACACTTTAACCAAATGTCTGTGAAGCATATTCCAATGCCTCATCTCATTTGATCCTCATTGAAGTCCTGGAGTGGAATCCTATTTTCTTTTAATTAGCCAGAAAATGGAGATTTAGAAAGCTTAGAAACTTGACCTGACTAAAAAGAAATAAGAAATGGTGGAACTTGAAAATAACTTCAGGTTTTCTCACTGCACAGAATATAGTCAAACATTGCTGCAGTTAAATATTTTACCCTTTGTTCTCCCTGCATGATCTACAACAATAATCTGGTTTGTGTTGATATTTACTGCTGTGCTGCTGACAAGTACATGAAAGAGAAGCTGGGGTTGCTTCACTGGGCTGGAAAAAGTTTAGCTAAATCAGAAAGTAAGTCTAATTAAGCAAGTTTATTCTATATCTATAAAAGGCTAAGTTGACTTGCACATGCACAATACATATAAAGTTCTCGCTGGCTCTAATCACACCCATGTGTTTTGATCTGTCATTTTCAACTGTGAATTTGGTTGACACTTCTATTTCAGAGAAAGGGCGAATAGCAATATTAAAATATTTCTTCTAATTAATTTCTTTTCAGTGTGCACAAATTTGTGCACTGAGCCACTAGTACTAGATAATACAGGCATGCCATTTATACAGCTTTGCTAATTTAACACTCTCTAAGTCTGTTCCCCACTGATCGATGGGGAAAGGGACAGGGAAAAAGCAGTTTAGACATGCATAGTAAAGTCCAAGTGATATGAGAGGATGCTTGTCTATCAGTCACACCTGGAAGTGAGTCATTGGCCAGAATAGGTCTTTATGTTTCATGTCTCCCAACTTCTTTCTTTCTTTATTTTGTTAATTCTCATCTGATGATACTTTTTCCCCCCATTGATTTCTAGAGTGATTGGAAAGAAGGGGGAGTGACAGAGAGAGATAAACATTGATGTGAGAGAGACACAATGATTGGTTGCCTCTTGCTTCCCCCTGACCAGGGCTGGTAAGTGAGAGCCTGCAACTGATGTACCTACATCTGATCAGAATTGAACCTGAAACATTTTGGTCAGCAAGCCAACACTCTAACCACTGAGGCAAAGTGTCCAGGACCCAGCTTATTTCTGTTTCAAAAATTATATTTTTCAGAGAGGAAGGGAAAGGGAGAGAGATAGAAATATCAATGATGAGAGAATCATTGATTGCTGTCTCATTTGCCTCCTGCACAATCACAACCCGGGCATGTGCCCTGAGCAGGAATTGAACCATGTCCTTCTGGTTGATAGGTCAATGCTCAACCACCAAGCCACACTGGCTAGGCCAAATTTCTTTCTATAATTTTTATCTAGGAATAATCTCTATTCCACCCCAAAGCTAATATCTCTACTCAATCTCTTGATAACATTTCTATTTTTTCTAAGAACATATTCTCATTAAATCTTTGTCTAGCTGGGTTCATTATGTGATTTTTGGGGCTGCTCCTTGATATATGCACACACACATACATGTTTGTCTTTCCTACTATATATACTGTAACAACTTGTGAGTAGAGACAAAGTTTTTTTTTAACTTCTTAAGACCTAGCACAAGTGCCTATATATAGAAGACCTTCAATAAAGGTACGTGCACTTATTTTGAAACCAGAGGCTCAGTGCACAAATTTCGTGCACTGGTAGGGTCCCTAGGCCTGGCTGACAATCAGGGCAGAGCAGGGCCTTCCTTCCCTGGCTACTGGCTGCCTGCCAGGGCCTTCCTTCATTCCACGTTGCTCCCTGGTGGTCAGCGCATGTCATAGTGAGTGATCAAACTCCTGTTGGTCAAACTCCCGAGGGGACACTTTACATAATAGGCTTTTATATATATACTAGAGGCCTGGTGCATGAATTCATGCACCAGTGGGGTTCCTTGGCCTGGCCTGCAGGATTGGGCTGAAACCTCTCCAACATCCCCCATGGGGTCCCAGCTTGCAAGAGGTCACAGGCCAAGCTGAGGGACCTCACCGGTGCACCATCAGGGCTGGAAGGGATGTGGGAAGTTGGCCAGCAGGGGAGGGACTGCTGGAGGGCTCCAGGGTGTGTATGGCTCATCTTTCTCAATCCTGATCAGCCAGACCCCAACAGCAAGCTAGTCCACCTGTTGGAGCATCTTCCCCCTGGTGGTCAGTGCACATCATAGCAATCAGTTTAGTGGCCTTAGCATATCATTAGTATATTAAGTTTTCATTGGTTGAATGGTTGACTGGGCCACAGGACACTTAGCATTTTAGGGTTTTATTATATAGGATATAGATAAATTGGAAAAAAAATCACATTTAACACCAGAGGTGCAATTTGTTAGAATATTTTAAGATAGTGACCTCTATTAAATGACATTTTTAAGAAGAAACCAGTTTATTAAAAAAAAAAAAAAAGCCCCCTTCCAGCCTGATAGTTCTTCTCTCCTGATCATCTGGAGAGATCATCTGGAGAGAATGGAATGAAGGCGCTGGGGTTCTGATGGCTGCTGATGAGCTATGTGGCCTCATGGTTTTGGATCACTGGGAGGCACTCTAGGCCTTACTCTAAATGAGAAACTTTTTTCTCAAGTTCTGACATAGTTAAGACTTAGTTAAAATTTAAATAAGTGTTAGCAGCAGTTAGGAAAGCATCCGAACTAACTATATATATACATACTATCTACACTATTAAAAGAGAAACATGCAAATTAACCATCACTCCGCTATGCCCACCAGCCAATCAGGAGGGAATATGCAAATTAGAAGGAGAAAGATGGCTGCCGCCGAGCTACTCTAGGCAGGGAGTGGCCGGGTGGGGCAGGACACCTACTACGAGAGGGAGGGCAGGGAGCCAAGGGATCTACAGGAGCGACACTCTGGCCACAGCGAAGACAAAGACTCAAAGACAAAGACAGCAGACTCTGGCCAGAGTCTGCAGTGAAGACGAAGATGGCAGATTCCAGTCAGAGTCTGCAGCAAAGACGAAGAAGGCAGACTCCAGCCGGAGTGAAGGCCTGGGTCCCAGGTTTCAGAGGAAAACCAGTGCTGGAAGCCAAGGGAAGGAAGGCCTATTGCACGAATCCCTTCATGCAATGGGACTCTAGTATACTATAAGAATAGGGGGTACCCCCATCTATTCATCTGCAAGGAAGGTCTGAGGCTGTGATCGATGTAACAGAGATGATTTTCTAAGAAGAGAACATCAGCTAGGGCCACAGTAAAGCTTGAAGCTCCTGTTGAAAACAGATACATTACCTATTTACAGTTTTGGTTTTCATGATTAAAATTCTAAAATATGGACCTTTATGTTCACTTTAAAATTATTCTAGTAATATCTACCTTATGTTATACCTTTTCTGAGACTAGAAAAACAGGGGAAAAGAAAATGAGAAGATGAAATGGAAGAAAATGAACATACGTAGAGAGAGAGGAAGAAAGTGAACAAAAGAAAAGAGAGATGAAAAGAGAAAGAAATAGGACACGGTTACTTGAATTTCAAAATTTGGCTTATACTTCATAGTCACAGAGCAGAATCAGCCAGGTGTACCTGCAGGGTGTATGGGCAAAGTGTTGAACAGAAGGGAGATAGAAATGAGGTCAGGGTGGTCATCATATACATGTCCTATTTCTCTATCACTAAACTCTTGTTGGAGACATTGTATTTGTTCATGACAACCATAAGTCTGAGGTTTACAGAATTCTATTAATTTCATTTACTAGTAAGTGAATTTATTCCATTAGGATTAAATAAACAAACAGTATACCCAATGAGATATTTTTCTTTGTGAGAGTTTTCTTGTAAACGAATTCTAAATCACTTTTCAAACTATGTGTCCTGATTATTGGTTAAAGAAATTAGACCACTGACCATTTTTTCAGACTAGTCTTGACTCATACCAGGCCCTCCTTTCTTTCTGAGATTTCCTTTCCTTATCTTTACTCCCCTTCTGATTACTGGGCACTTTAACTGGAGGCAATCCTGTGAGGGTATAAAGCCTAGAGGTTTTTTTTTAATTTTTATTTTTATTTTATTGAATGTACTTGGATGACATCGGTTAACAAAATTATACAGGTGTCAGGTGCACATTCTGCACCACTTCACCTGTACACTGCATTTCATGTTCATCACCCCAAGTCAAATCTCACCTCAAGGTTTCTGTGTCTGTGATCGGCAGTATAGCAGCCTAAAGGGCACTGATACCAGTAGCAATGTCAGTCCCTGTGGAAAGACTGGAAGGAGATCTCTTGGCTCTCTGATCCCCTTGTTCTCTTCTTCATTAAGGACAGATGAGGCTCAGCCTACTTGTTACTTTCTTCTCAGGTATTTGGGGACTAGAGGAGAGGCTTTCTCAAGAGAATGTTTCCTTCTTTGAGGTCCATTGATCTCTACAGACCAAGCTCTCTCCAAGACCCACAGTTTTCTGCTATTCATTCTGAAGTTTCTGCTACCTGACTCCAGATTCACATATGAGCCCCAATGGGATATGGTGCTCGAGTTCTCTCACTGTAGCTTGGCTGGTCACTGCAGAAGCTCCTTGGCTAAGCGCAGGGAATCTGGGATATTTTCAATAGGCAATCTCTCTAGAATTGCCTTCTTTCTAGGCCAGTGGTCGGCAAACTCATTAGTCAACAGAGCCAAATATCAACAGTACAACGATTGAAATTTCTTTTGAGAGCCAAATTTTTTAAACTTAAACTATGTAGGTAGGTACATTGTTATTAACTTAATTAGGGTATTTCTAAGGTGGCCTTTGCTAAAAACTCAAGGGGCCAAAGAGCCGCATATGACTCGCGAGCCTCAGTTTGCCGACCACTGTTCTAGGCTAAATGATTGTTCCTTTGTTTATGGCCTTTTTTTTTTTAACTTATATAACTAAATTTCTAAAGTGCCACCCAGAATCAATGATGATAGATGGAAATATAACTTGATCTGTTAACATTTAAATATTTCATTAACATACCTGTCTAGGATTTTAAATTTCTATGAAGTCTGATATTTTCCTGTTAGCTTTCTATGTATTGTCTTCTGTGACTAATTTATCAATGAGGTAAATTACTCTTCGATTGTTACTTAACTTCCATTTCTCATTTATTTTAGGACTAACATCACCTATTATAGAAGGTGACATCATCACAGATTCAGGAAGGAAGAAACTGAAATGCTGCAGTTCTGGCATCTCATCTCTGAAATGAGAAGGAAACACAGTTAGCTCTCTTGAATCTTTGGTCTTGTCTCTGGCCTCCAGAGGGCGATGTTACACAGGTAAGACATTTATTTTTGTTGGAAGTCATCACCCTGCACTTAGCTCCTCCTCCCTGCAGCTGGCTGTTGTCTCCTCATTGATGTCTGAGTAGATAGGAACCCGTAAGGAGAATAAGAGGCCAGAAAAGATTCAAGTTCATTAAAAGAAAGCCTTGTCAAGGCAAGGGGCTTAGCCAACTTAGCCTCCGAAGGCTCAGTGACCTCAGCTCTTGTCTTACCTGCTCCGGAGACTGCAGCCCTTCCACTGCTTAGCCATGTTCCTGCTACTCATCTCTGTGCTTGAGGTGATTTTTGCCCTGAGTAAGTAACATTCCATTCCCTTTCCTATTTGCACAATAGTGAGCATGTTCTAACTGCAAACTGAATAGAGACACCTTTTCTTCGGGGCCAAGTCTACACTGCTTTTACTTACACAGCATTGACGTTTCAGGAGGAACCGGAGCGCAGTCAGCGACCCAGCCTGATGGCCATGTCACTGTCTCTGAAGGAGCCCCACTAGAGCTGAGATGCAAATATTCATCTTCTTCACCGTACCTCCACTGGTACGTGCAATACCCCAACCAAGGACTTCAGTTTCTCCTCAGCTACTATTCAGGGGACCCCGTGGTTAAAGGCATAAAAGGTTTTGAAGCTGTATTTAGGAAGAATGAAACCTCTTTCAACCTGAAGAAACACTCAGCCCACTGGAGCGACTCTGCTGTGTACTTCTGTGCTGTGAGTGACACAGTGACTGAGACTGCAGGGGGAGCTGAGCACAAACCTGAGACACTCGGACTTTCTGTGACTCAAGAACTCAGCCTTGCGCCGCCTGGGGAGTTCTCAAGAAGATTTTTTGTTTTTGCTTTTGTTTTTTTTTCTGTGAAGGCAAAAGGGAAGGGTAGGTGGAGTTTGGGGAATGCTTCAACATCAATGCTGTTCCACATTCAGATCACATTTGAACTAGATGGAGGTCTTCTAATGAATTTCTCCAGGAGGGACATTCCCTTCCCCAACTTCCCATCCTACTCCCACACTGACAAAAGTACATCATAAGGTGTCATAGTTTGGAAGTGAAAAACGCAAGAGCATTTTTATAAAAATCACACATTGCTAGCATTTATTATTCGTAATTATCACTCACTCAGGTGTTAATCAATATGTAGGAATTATAAGGTTAGCTGAAAAGCTGTTCTGAATAAATTCTCAAATAGGGAACCTATACAGCATAAATTCTTAATTAGTGCAGTATAGATTCTCAACCTAGATTTGAAGCTAAACTTCTAGCACATACATAATACCTTACTGTGCAATGTTTATATGTTTTAAAGTAAATTTGACAGTATAATACCCTGATTTCTAATCTTGTATTATACAAAACCAATGAACAAATTCAACACAATTGTTTTATTACCAGAAAATTTTATTTACTTTATTTCTATATTTATTTTATTATTATTATTTTAAAATTTATTGATTGATATTTTTTAAAGAGATAGAGAGAAAAGGAGATGATTGAGAGATAGAAACATCAATAAGAGAGAAATATCATTAATTGACTGCCTTCTGCACTTCCCCTACTGGGGATCAAGCCCCTAATCCATGCGTGTAACCTGACTGGGAATTGAACCATGACCACTGAACAACACTGGCCAGGCTACTTTTTATTTTTATTAAATTTATTGGGGTGACAATGGTTAATAAGGTTATATAGGTCTTACCTATACATTTCTCCATACATGAAATCAAAACTACAATGAACATAATTCTTAATGCAACACATATTGAAAATCTAAAAGCCACCCACTGGTAATTGTTTTTGAAATATATTCCAGTGATTTCCAAAATAAAAAATTTTAAATAGAATTTTATTGATTTCAGACAGGAAGGGAGAGGGAGAGAAAGAGTGCAACATCAGTGATGAGAATCATTGATCAGCTGCCTCCTGCACATCCTATTGGGGATTGAGCCTGCAACCAGGCATGTGCCCTGATTAGGAATCAAACCTTGACCTCCTGGTTCATAGGTTGACGCTCAACCACGGAGCCATACTGGCTGGGCTCAAAATTAAAAATTTGAGGCTAGTAACCCATAAAAATATATCAAGTATAACAGATTAAATTACTAAAAAACTCTCAGGTTATTTTATACGTCACACTAATTCATGATAAAATTACACACTCAACAAAATTTTCAGTCTTTCAAACCACATTAACAAAGTTTATAGGAAATTATAACCTACACTACAGAACTTCACAATAGCAAAAATTACCTTAATTCTAATAAGGATATTCAAGATCTAGGAAGATTTTTAATTACTCTGAAACAATTGTACAAAAAAGCCAACTTCTTAAATATACTTTATATACATTATATATGATATATATATATATATATATATATATATATATATATATATATTCCAAATTGTTATTTGTGATTTGATTCATATCATAGGATAAAAAAACTGCCTCCTCCAAATATTATAAACATTACACCCACACAGAAGTTAAGTCTCCCTTAATTCAACATTTCATAATATCTAGTGGGAGAAATTATGAAGTGAATGATTTCACTTCTTAAATGTTTACAATTACCTAAATCTAATTTTAAAACATGAGATGAAGTAGGATTCCTGCATTATTATAAATATGTGTCAAGAACTACTGAAGCATGCACTTCAAATAGTTTGTAAGAATAGCTCTATGAAGTGAACAAAAGAGGATAGAGGGTTTATGGTCAAAGATATACAGGTGTGTTTTTTTTTCTCTTGTTGCATCAAAGACTCATCTGTCCTCACTTTTCATTTCTTTGGCTGCTGCTGATTCCTTAGTTTCTAGATCTTGGTCTGTTACCTTTCCCAGTTTTTCTTTAGTCCCCCTTTTCATTTTAGTTTGAAGTTTTTTTCTGACAGGCTTGTCCTTTCATTATACCTTTTATGGTCCTTTCATTTACTTAGGCCACATTTTCTAGGGAGAGGATTCTTATTGGTCTCCTCTCGGGCTCCTCCTTCCCAGTCCTTCACCAGGACTGACCTTCCTTCTGGGCATCTTGTTGAATGTGGTACTCTCAGTGAGTGGTGCTGACTGAATGCCTGATTAAGTCAGGAAACTGCAGTTTCACACACACTCCAGGGAATAACCTGAATGGCTCTGCCAAAGGGATTGACATCTGAAAGGGCAGGAAAGACAGGCTTTCCAATCCTCCCAGGGAATAACCAGCCAGTTTCTCCAGATTAATGAGGGAGGGAGAACCTGTGAGGGGGAAATTCCTTTACTGAGTGCATGAGCAGTGGGAGCCAAAAGGGTGATCATAAAGGGGAGGAGACAAATCTGGGAAAAAGATTGGCCAGGATAAAAAGTCAGGAAAGAGATTGGATAGTTAGAAAGAAAGCCTGCCCTCTCCCAAGCACAAGAAAGCTTAATATAGGCTCCAGTCTCCTTAGCAGCCTGATGGGCTAGAAGGCAATGCTTATTGTGGCCCTTGCACCATCGAGCTTTGGTTGTGGATTATCATTGTAATAATCTGGTTATTATTTGACAGGAAAGGAGTAAAGGTAATCTATATCTATACTAATAAAAGGGTAATATGCTAATTAGACTGGATGTCATTCCAGACATCCTTCCTGATGAAGTTGGGGTCCGGGTGAAACCTGCTGCAACCCAGTTGCCTGTTGGTGGCAGGAGGAGGGAAACCAGGTCCCAGGTGCCAGAGGGAAGCCCGTGCTGGTAGCTGGGGGAAGAAAGGCCTACTCTTACATGAATTTTCGTGCATTGGGTCTCTAGTCCTATCTAATAAAAGAGTAATATGCAAATTAACCATAACTCCACTATACCCACAAGCCACACTTACCAGCAAAGCCCATCAGCTAATCAGGATCAAGTATGCAAATTAACCCCAACCAAGATGGATGCAACCACTGAGAGAGCAGGAGGGAGGCTTGGTTTTCCTTGGCAATGGAGGAAGCCTAGCTTTCCACACACCCTGGCCGGCCGAGGCCTCCACTCCAGACTACAAAGTTTCAATTATAGAAGATAAATCCCAACAGAAATGGCAGCAGCCACAGAGCTGGAGAGAACAGGAGGCTATGGTTGCCCCCGGCGATGGAGGAAGCCAAGCTTTCCCCTCACCTTGGATGGCCCAGGCCTCTGCTTAAGGTTCCAAAGTTTCAATTATAGAAGATAAATAAATTCTACCAGAAATGGCTGTGGCCATGGAGTGAGCAGAAAGCTTGGCTCCACTCCAGGCTACAAAGTTTCAATTGTAGAAGATAAATAAATTCCAGATAACAGGGCCTCTGCTTGGGATGCTGGGGAGTGTGGCCAGACTGCAAACCACCACAGCCCCTTGTCCAGGCCACCCCACGCCCCAAGGGGTCTCCCACCCTGATCTGGGACACCCTTCAGGGCAAACCAGCTGGCCCCCACCCATGCACCAGGCCTCTATCCTATCTAATAAAAGAGTAATATGCAAATTGACCATCACTCCAACACACAAGATGGCTGCCCCCATGTGGTCAAAGATCCTTCCCCCATGTGGACACAAGATGGCCACCACAAGATAGCCAGCAGGGGACGGCATTTGGGAGGGACCAGCCCTGCAAGGGAGGCAGTTGGGGGCGATCAAGCCTACAGGGGAGGGCAGTTAGGGGTGACCAGGCTGGCAGAGGAGGGACATTGGGGGCAACTGGGCGTGCAGGGAAGGCAGTTAGTGGGGACCCAGGCCTACAGGGAAGAGCAGTTGCGGGGAACCAGGCCTGCAGGGGATGGCAATTAGGGGTGACCAGGCCTGAAGGGGAGGGCAGTTAGGGGCAAACACGCTGGCAGGGGAGCAGTTAGGTATCAATCAGGCTGGCAGGGGAGTGGTTAGGGGGTGATCAGGCTGGAAGGCAGAAGCGGTTAGGGGCAATCAGGAAGGCAGGCAGGCAAGCAGTTGGAAGCCAACAATCCTGGATTGTGAGAGGGATGTCCTACTGCCCTAAATGGGTCCTCAATGGGTCCCAGATTGGAGAGTGCGCAGGCTGGGCTGAGTGACAACCCGCCCCCCATGCACAAAATTCGTGCACCAGGCCTCTAGTAAATATATAAAAGGCTAATATGCTAAGTGTACTTCCCACTGTCTGACTGGTCCCTATGATGTGCACTGACCACCAGGGGGCAGTCCCTCAACATAGGAGCTGCTGTGACACACACTTGCCATTTACAGAGAAACGGCTGCTTGGACCTGGCCGACAAAGCAACACTCGGCTTCCCCAAAGTGGGACACAGGTCCCGCCACCACCCCAGAGCAACAGCCCACCAAATCGTAGCCACCACTGCCAAGATCCCATGGCTAGACAGGAAATGGTCGCTGTGGGTGCCAGGTAATGACATCACATAGCAACGCCTGGCTTCCTCTCCCTAGCCACTAGCCTCCTTGCAGTTTCTTCAGCCCAGGACCATGACTTGCTTTATAGTCAGGTGGAAACATTTCACACTTTAACCAAATGTCTGTGAAGCATTTTCCCATGCCTCATCTCATTTGATCCTCACAGAAGTCCTGGAGTAGGTAGATAGGAAACTCAGTGGAATCCTATTTTCTTTTCATTAGCCAGAAAACGGAGATTTAGAAAGCTTAGAAACTTGACCTAACTGAAAAGAAATAAGAAATGGTGGAACTTGAAAATGACCTCAGGTTTTCTCACTGCACAGAATATAGTCAAACACTGCTGCAGTTAAATATTTTACCCTTTGTTCTCCCTGGGTGATCTACAATAAGAATCTGTTTTGTGTTGATAATTATTGCTGTGTTTCTGACAAGTACCTGAAAGAGAAGTTGGGGTGCTTTACTGGGCTGAAAAAGTTTAGCTAAATCAGAAAGTAAGTCTAATTAAGCAAGTTCATTCTATATTTATAAAAGGCTAAGTTGACTCGCACATGCGTGATACATATAAAGCTCTCGCTGGCGCTAATCGGATGCATGTGTTTCGATCTGTTATTGTCAATTGTGAATTTGGTTGACACTTCTATTACAGAGAGGAAGAGAGAATAACAATATTAAAATATTTTTTCTAATTATATTTCCTTTCAATGTGCACATATTTGTGCACAGAGCCACTAGTACTAGATAATACAGGAATGCCATTTACACAGCTTTGCTAATTTAACACTCTCCAAGTCTGTTCCCCACTGATCGATGGGGTAAGGGACTGGGCAAGAGCAGTTTAGACACATGCATAGTAAGGTTCAAGTGATAAGGGAGGATGCTTGTCCATCAGTCACACCTGGAAGTGATTCAGTGGCCAGAATAGGTCATTATGTTTCATGTCTCCCAAATTCTTTCTTTCTTTATTTTGTTAATTCTCATCTGATGATACTTTTTTCCATTGATTTCTAGAGAGAGTGGAAGGAAGGGGGAGTGACAGAGAGAGATAAACATTGATGTGAGAGAGACACAATGATTGGTTGCCTCCTGCTTCCCACTGACCAGCGCTAGTAATTGAGAGCCTGAAATTGATGTACTTGCCCTGATCATAATTGAACCCAAACCTTTTGGTCAGCAAGCCAATACTCTTAACCACTGAGCCAAAGTGGCCAGGACCCAGCTTATTTCTGTTTCCAAAATTATATTTTTCAGAGAGGAAGGGAAAGGAAGAGAGAGATAGAAATATCAATGATGAGAGAATCATTGATTGGCTGCCTCAGCTGCCTCAGCTGCCTCCTGCACAATCACAACCCAGGCATGTGCCCTGACCAGGAATTGAACCATGTCCTTCTGGTTGATAGGTCAATGCTCAACCACCAAGACACACTAGCTGGGCCAAACTTCTTTCTATAATTTTTATCTAGGAATCATCTCTAGTCCACCCCTAAGCTAATATCTCTACTTAATCTCTTGATAAGACAAAATGATCATATTCTTATTAAATCTTTGTCTAGCTGGGTTCATTATGTGATTTTTGGGGCTGCTACTTGATATATGCACACACACATACATGTTTGTCTTTCCTACTGTATATACTGTAACAGCCTGTGAGTAGAGACAAAGTTTTTTTAACTTCTTAAGACCTAGCACAAGTGCCAACTTATAGAAGACCTTCAATAAAGGTAAGTGCACTTATTTTGAAACCAGAGGCCCAGTGCATGAAATTCGTGCACAGGTAGATTCCCTAGGCCTGGCTGGCAATCAGGGCTGCGCAGGGCCTTCCTTCCCTGGCTACTGGCTCCCTGCCAAGGCCTTCCTTCATTCCATGCTGCTCCCTGGTGGTCAGCACATGTCATAGTGAGTGATCGAACTCCTGTCGGTCAAACTCCTGAAGGGACACTTTTGCATATTAGGCTTTTATATATATACTAGAGGCCTGGTGCATAAATTCATGCATCAGTGGGATCCCTTGGCCTGGCCTGCAGGATTGGGCTGAAACCAGCTCTCCAACATCCCCCGAGGGGTCCCTGCTTGCAAGAGGGCACAGGCCAGGCTGAGGGACCCCACCAGTGCACCATCAGGGCCAGAAGGGATGCGGGAAGTTGGCCAGCAGGGGAGGGACTGCTGGAGGGATCCAGGGTGTGTCTGGCTCATCTTGCTCAGTCCTGATCGGCCAGACCCTAACAGCAAGCTAATCTACCTGTTGGAGCGCCTGTCCCCCTGGTTGTCAGTGCACATCATAGTGAGCAGTCGAGTGGCCTTAACATATCATCAGTATATTATGCTTTGATTTGTTGACTGGACCACAGGATACTTAGAATATTATGGTTTTATTATATAGGATATAGATAAATTGGAAAAATCACATTTAACACCAAAGGTGCAATTTGACAGAATATTTTATGATAGTGACCTCTATTAAATGACATTTTTAAGGAGAAACCAGTTCATTAAAAAAAAAAAAAAAGCCCCCTTCCAGCCTGATAGTTCCTCCACTCCTAATCATCTGTAGAGATCATCTGGAGAGAATGGAATGAAGGCGCTGGGGTTCTGGTGGCTGCTGATGAGCTAAGTGGCCTCATGGTTTTGGATCACTGGGAAGCACTCTAGGCCTTACTCTAAATGAGAAACTTTTTTCTCAAGTTCTGACATAGTTAAGACTTAGTTAAAATTTAAATAATGGTTAGCAGCAGTTAGGAAAGCATCTGAACTAACTATATATATACATACTATCTACACTAATAAAAGAGAAACATGCAAATTAACCATCACTCCGCTATGCCCACCAGCCAATCAGGAGGGAATATACAAATTAGAAGGAGAAAGATGGCTGCCGCCCAGCTGCTCCAGGCAGGGAGTGGCTTGAGGGGCAGAATGTCTATTATGAGTGGGAGGACAGGGTGCCACGGGATCTATAGGAGCTTCGAAGCAGCACTCTGACCACAAGGAAGACAAAGACTCGAAGATAAAGACAGCAGACTCTGACCAGAGTTTGCAGTGAAGACGAAGATGGCAGACTCCAGTCAGAGTCTGCAGCGAAGATGAAGGTGGCAGACTATGGTCGGAGTCTGCAGCAAAGACGAAGAAGGCAGACTCCAGCCGGAGTGAAGGCCTGGGTCCCAGGTTTCAGAGGAAAACCAGTGCTGGAAGCCAAGGGAAGGAAGGCCTATTGCACGAATCTCTTCATTCAACGGGCGTCTAGTATACTATAAGAACATGGATAGCCCCCATATATTCATCTGTGAGGAACGTCTGAGGTTGTAATGAATGTAACATAGATGACTCTCTAAAAAGGGAACATCAACTAGGTCCAATGTAAGGCTTGAAACTCCTGTTGAAAACAGATACATTACCTATTTACAGTTTTGGTTTTCATGATTAAAATTCTAAAATGTGGACCGTTATTTTCACTTTAAAATTATTCTAGTAGTATCTACCTTCTGTTATACCTCTTCTGAGACTAGAAAAACAGGGGAAAAGAAAATGAGAAGATGAAATGGAAGAAAATGAACATACGTAGAGAGAGAGGAGGAAAGTGAACAAAAGAGAGATGAAAAGAGAAAGAAATAGGACACTGGTTACTTGAATTTCAAAATGTGGCTTATACTTCATAGTCACAGAGCAGAATCAGCCAGGTGTACCTGCAGGGTGTATGGGCAAAGTGTTGAACAGAAGGGAGATAGAAATGAGGTCAGGATGGTCATTATATACATGTCCTATTTCTCTATCAATAAACTCTTGTTGGAGACATTGTATTTGTTCATGACAACCATAAGTCTGAGGTTTACAGAATTCTCTTAATTTCATTTACTAGTAAGTGTATTTATTCCATTAAGAGGATTAAATAAATAAACAGTATACCCAATGAGATATTTTTCTTTGTGAAAGTTTTCTTGTAAATGAATTCACTTTTCAAACTACGTGTCCTGATTATTGGTGAAAGAAATTAGATCACTGACCTTTTTTTCAGCCTATTCTTGACTCATACCAGGCCCTCCTTTCTTTCTGAGATTTCCTTTCCTTATCTTTACTCCCCTTCTGATTACTGGGCACTTTAACTGGAGGCAATCCTGTGAGGGTATAAAGCCTAGAGGGTTTTTTTTAATTTTTTTCTTTTTATTGAATGTACTTGGATAACATCGGTTAATAAAATTACACAGGTGTCAGGTGCACATTCTGCACCACTTCACCTGTACACTGCATTTCATGTTCATCACCCCAAGTCAAATCTCACCTCAAGGTTTCTGTGTCTGTGATCGGCAGTATAGCAGCCTAAAGGGCACTGATACCAGTAGCAATGTCAGTCCCTGTGGAAAGACTGGAAGGAGATCTCTTGGCTCTCTGATCCCCTTGTTCTCTTCTTCATTAAGGACAGATGAGGCTCAGCCTACTTGTTACTTTCTTCTCAGCTATTTGGGGACTAGAGGAGAGGCTTTCTCAAGAGAATGTTTCCTTCTTTGAGGTCCATTGATCTCTACAGACCAAGCTCTCTCCAAGACCCACAGTTTTCTGCTCTTCATCCTGAAGTTTCTGCTACCTGACTCCAGATTCACATATGAGCCCCAATGGGATATGGTGCTCGAGTTCTCTCACTGTAGCTTGGCTGGTCACTGCAGAAGCTCCTTGGCTAAGCACAGGGGATCAGGGATATTTTCAATCGGCCATCTCTCTAGAATTGCCTTCTTTCTAGGCCAGTGGTCGGCAAACTCATTAGTCAACAGAGCCAAATATCAACAGTACAATGATTGAAATTTCTTTTGAGAGCCAAATTTTTTAAACTTAAACTATGTAGGTAGGTACATTGTTATTAACTTAATTAGGGTACTCCTAAGCTGGCCTTTGCTAAAAACTCAAGGGGCCAAAGAGCCACTTGTGGCTTATGAGCCTCAGTTTGCCGACCACTGTTCTAGGCTAAATGATTGTTCCTTTGTTTATGGCCTATTTTTTTTTAACTTATAGACCTAATTTCTAAAGGGCCACCCAGAATCAATGATGATAGATGGAAAGATAACTTGATCTGTTAACATTTAAACATTTCATTAACATATCTGTCTACGATTTTAAATTTCTATGAAGTCTGATATTTTCCTGTATGCTTTCTATTATTTTTTTAAAAAATCCGTGACCACCCTAAATTTATTTTAAAAAGATACTTTATTTTATTTAAAAATATTAAATATTGCCTTCATTAGGAATTTATTTTGTAATAGATATTAAGTTAAGCATCCAAATTTTATTGATTAATCTCTAAGAAGTTCTCCATTCATGACGGTATATTTTATTAACCTTTTGCACTCGGATGTCGATTGTGACTTGACATGGTTAGCATTAGAATAAAGGAATCGAGAAAAAAGCAAGCGAGTGCAAAGGGTTAAATATGCCTTCTTTCCCCCATTTTATTTTAACTAAATTTCCATTAGTAACTTGTATGTTTGGACTCTCTATTCTGTTCCATTGACTCCTCTATTTGGACCTTTTTAGTAACATGCTTTTCAATCTAGCATAGCTTTCCCCTTTGTCTTACTAACTGTGGAGGAATTCCCTTTCCATTCTGGTTTAGAATTTTTAAGCTTCCTGAAGCCTGAGATTATCTGCTATATCACATTTGGCCTCTAGAGGACGAAATGACACAAACTGAATTTAGTAGAAAGCCTGAAAGCCATCAGTCCTTTGAGGAAATGTTTTTGCTTAACATGCTGGGTAAACTCACTCACCGCTCTGCCAGTGTCCACGTGGCTGAACTGTCTCCAGAAAAGACGTCCAGAAAAGAGCCTTCTGCTTCTCTCAGCTCGGACATGAAGCCCATCCTCACTTCTATGCTTGTGTTCATATTCACACTCCGTGAGTAAAGTCTCTCTTTATTCTTTCTGTGGTCTTTAGAATCAGTTTACGGGAGTCTTCTCCTCCGTCTTTAAGATGATTCCTGATCCAGAATTGGTGTTACAGGAGGAATAAGAGCCCAGACAGTGACTCAGCCCGAGGACCACATCTCCGTCCTTGAAGGGGCCTCAGTGCAGGTGAAGTGCAACTACGTATATTCTGGGAGCCCTGAACTTCTCTGGTATGTCCAGTATCCCAGACAAAGCCCGCGGTTACTCCTGAAACAATTCTCAAGAGAGAGCGTCAAAGGTTTCACGGCTGTCCATGACAAGAGTGAGGCGTCCTTCCATCTGAAGAAGTCATTAGCTCAAGAGGAAGACACAGCCGTGTATTACTGTGCTCTGAGTGCCACAGTAGCTGGTTTTGCAAAGGAAGCAGATCACAAACCCCTTGGGAGTTACAGCAAATGTTTCATTGTAAGTTCTCTACATGGCCACAGTGGGGCATTCTCTCCCTAGAGACTGACATTGAGTTTACCTCTTATATTCAATATCATCAGTTGTCAGTTAGCTAGATCAATCTCAAAAATTTGTCCAAGCAAATTCTCATTACATACATTGATTTTTAAAATAGTAACTGTATTTATTCTGTCCAGTAGTACCTGGAAATATACTTTTGAAATAAAATACAACATAGCACAGCATTAAAAAAGCACTTGTTTTCTTGGCCCAGAGGGACTCTCCAGGTTTAAGTCCCATCTCTTCACCTCCTCTGCCACCCCCTCCACCCCCACATGTGTTTGTCACCACATACCTATGCACAGTTCCTTAAAAGTATGATACTGTTACATGACATGCAATCGCTGGTCTTTCTGCTTCTAATGTCTTTCCTCCCCTGGACTCCAATACATCAATTAGGGTCCAATAAAAAGAAATATACAGTAGTTTTAACAAGGAGAGTTTAATATAAGCACTTAAAAACGACTAATAGAGAATTAATTACTGAGTTAAAAAATAACTCTAAAGAATATGTGAATAGCTTATGTAGGGAGAAACTCCCATCTAAGCCAAAGTTCCAAAGTACCGTAACAACACATTGAAATACGTACCCTCCTCTCCTACCAAAGCTTCAGACCTCTCTGGGGAGTGCGTGGTGCGAACCTGCTGGGTGGTGAGAAGTTGGCTGAGGTGCCAGAGGAAAAGGCTGGAAAACAGGGAAACACCTATCCGGGTTCCAATAAAATTTACAGAAAGCTGGTAAAGGGGTGCTGTTGAACTGTCCTGGGGTGCTCGTGAAACAAGGAGGACAAATCCATACACAAGCATATGTGTCTATTTCAGTAAGAACTTCAGGCATCTCTATCATGGAAGATGTCTGATGGAATCAACATATCACCAGGTGTCTGGACAGGCCCGCTGAGGAATGTGCCCATATCAGGGGCTCAGCATTAGTTTCTATAATTGATGGATTAGGCACTCAGAAGTAGCATTAGCTAGGTCAAACTTGATAAGGGGAAATCAATGCTTTTGAGTTCATGCATAACTTCCATCCCTTCTAATAAGGCCACTTTGTTCATTGGATCATTGAGCAAGCATTGGGGTGACTGGAGAAAGCTGCTTACGTATCCACAGAGTGTATCAGATTGTCCATTATTAAGAGCTTCCACTCCAATGGTCTTCCCCTGGTCGGTATTCACACAGAGCATAATTATCTTTATAGTGTGTGCCCAGAAAACTCTTCCCTAAATTTCCTTGTCACTAATTTTCAAATCCTGTTCTTTCCAAGTATCTTACCACTCAGTAAAACCATTAGTACCTGCTCATAAATCAATGTAGATAAATACTCTGGCCATCTCTCTAAATAATGTAGATAACAAGTGTATCACCTATGGATGAGGACAGGGGCGGGGGGGAGGGCAAAGAGTGGGGTGGGAACTGGGTGGAGAGGAGCTATGGGGTGGAAAAAGAGGAACAATTGTAATAATGTGAACAATAAACATTTATTAAAAAAAATAAAAATAAATATTTAAAAAAATAAAAAAAGAAAGACTTGGCAGATGAGCTTGCTCTTATTGATGTCATCGTAGAAAATTAAATGAAGAGAAGATGAATCTAAAGGATGGCAGTCTTTTCCTTAGATCACCAAAAATTGTCTCTGGCAAAGACTATAATGTTACTGCAAACCTGAAGCTGGTTACTGTCACAGCTGGGGCCTGTCAACAAGAGGGAGGAAGCCCTCTTAATTTGGCCCAGTGTAACTCTAGCATCTTTAAATTCATCATTCTTAATGTTGTAAAATACATTCACAACTGCAAATTGCTTATTGTTTCCAAGCCAGTGGATGTCTTGACCTATGTGGCTTGTAAGATAGGTTCCATTCCTCAAAACCATGTTATTGGAAGTGATTGCAATCTGGAGTCAGCCTGGTTTGTTATCTAGTGGAGGAAACACTGGCGTTCACCCATTAAGCTGTCAAGGGTGGGTCCTTGGGGAGCATCGAGACTAGTGTGCCTGTGTGGAGTGGAGTGAATGTTGCTGTTGTCTCACTAAAGAATCTGCACCGTGCTTTAAGCACTGATTCAGATAAGAACCAGTGGAAAGAAGTTCACAAACAGGTGATTGACAGTGCTTATGAGGTGATCAAACTGAAAGGCGACACATCGTGGGCCATTGGACTATCTGTGGCAGAATTAGCAGAAAGTATGATGAAGAATCTTAGGCAGGTGCATCCAATTTCCACAATGATTAAGGGTCTCCATGGAATAAAAGAAGTAGTCTTTAAAAAAAAAAAACATATATATATTCTACATGGAAGTAGAATTGCTGGATCATATGACAATTCTATTTAAAATTTGAGAAACATGTATATTGATTAGTTTGAAGAACTATAGTCTAGACCGCTTAATCACTAGCAAGTTTACTCACTTGACATAAATGAAGTTTAATTTCCTGATGTACAAAAATCTGGAAGAGTTTGTCACCCTCGCTACAGTGCATTGCTTAAGTCAGATGCCTAATAATTGATCTGAAAGAAATGGTCAAGCCACTACCTAGAGGTTGGCTCCTGAATTGCAGTTTGTATATCCTTTGTATGTTTCTTGTTTTGGTGAAAGAGTCAAACCTGCAATCGTTTAAGTATTTGCATAAATAAAGAACTTTTAACATACTTTTTTTCCTTTATTGATTAAGGTATTACATATGTATCCTTATACCCCAATTGCCCCTCCACCCCCTCGCTCATGCCCTCACCCCACCTGGTGTCTGTGTCCATTGGTTAGGGTTAAGCTTATATGCATGCATACAAGTCCTTTGGTTGATCTCTCCCCCTAACCCCCACCCTCCCCTACCTTCCCCCTGAGGTTTGACGGTCTGATTGATGCTTCTCTGTCTCTGGATTTGTTTTTGTTCATCAGTTTATGTTGTTTGTTATCCTATCTAGTAAAAGAGTAATATGCAAATTGACCATACCGCCACTATACCCACAAGCCACGCCCACCAGCCAATCAGGAGCAAGTATGCAAATTAACCCAACCAAGATGGCTGCAGCCATGGAGCGAGCAGGAGGCTTGGGTTTCCCTGGCAATGGAGGAAGCCAAGCTTCTCGCACACCCTGGCCAGTGTGGATTCCACTCAAGGCTACAAAGTTTCAATTATAGAAGATAAATAAATCCCAACAAAAATGGCAGCAGCCACGGAGCTGGAGAGAGCAGGAGGCTTAGGTTTCCTCGGTGATGGAGGAAGCCAAACTTTCTGGCCGGCCCAGGCTTCCACTCAAGGCTACAAAGTTTCAATTATAGAAGATAAATAAATCCCAACAAAAATGGCTGCGGCCACAGAGTGAGCAGGAGGCTTGGATTTTCCCACCAATGGAGGAAGCCAGCTTTCCGCCCACCCTGGCCTGCCCTAGCCTCTGCTCAAGGCTACAAAGTTTCAATTATAGAAGATAAATAAATCTCAGATACCAGGGCCTCCGCTTGGGTCGCTGGAGGGCATGGCCAACCTGCAAACCACCATAGGCCCCTCGCTCAGGCCACTCCATGCCCCAAGGGAACCCCCACCCTGATCCGGGACACCCTTCAGGGTAAACCAGCCAGCCCCTACCTGTGCACAGGACTCAATCCTATCTAATAAAAGAGTAGTATGCAAATTGACCATCACTCCAACACACAAGATGGCTGCCACAAGATGACCAGCAGGGGAGGGACCAGGTCTGAAAGGGAGAGCAGTTGTGGGCGATCAGGCCAGCAGGGTAGGGCAGTTGGGAGGGACCAGGCCTGCAAGGGATAGGGCAGTTGGGGACAATCAAGCCTTCAGGGGAGAGTAGTTAGGGGTGATGAGGCAGGCAGATGAGGGAAGTTGGGGCAACTGGGCCTGCAGGGAAGGGCAGTTAGGGGTGACCAGGCCTGCAGGGGAGGGCAGTTAGGGGCAATCAGGCTGGCAGGGGAGCATTTAGGCATCAATCAGGCTGGCAGGGGAGTGGTTAGGTGGTGATCAGGCTGGCAGGCAGAAGCAGTTAGGGATTATCAGGAAGGCAGGCAGGCAAGTAGTTTGGAGCCAGCAGTCCTGGATTGAGAGAGGGATATCCGACCGCCTGTTTAGGCCCTATCCTACTGGAATTGGGCCTAAATGGGCAGTCTGACATCCATCAAAGGGTCCAAGATTGGAGAGGGTGCAGACTGGGCTGAGGGACACCACCCCCATCCCACCCCCGTGCATGAATTTTGTGCACCGGGCCTCTAGTATTCCATAAATGGGTGAGATCATGTGATATTTATCTTTCTCTGACTGGCTTATTTCACTTAGCATAATGCTCTCCAGGTCATCCATTGTGTTGCAAATGGTAGGAGTTCCTTCCTTTTTATAGCAATGTAGTATTCCATTGTGTAGATGTACCACAGTTTTTTAATCCACTCATCTGCTGATGGACACTTAGGCTGTTTCCAAATCTTAGCTACAGTAAGATATTTCAAGGACTCAATAAGTAATTTTGCTATCCTCTAGTCTTTCTTTAATTTTTTTTCTGAAAATAATATATAATGAAAAGCCAGAAAACATGTTTTTGCTATTAGAGAGATCTATTTTCAAAATTATTAGCTTTGCTATGTGCTTTCCAGACACTTGTGAGCTTTGTTTTATTATTTGTTAAATAGGAGAGCAATATTGTCTTTAATATTTTACTGTGACAACTTACTGATAAATTGATTGACAAGCAGTAGATAATCCCTAATGATAATAACCTCAGTAGGTTCAGAAAATGCATTTGACAAATCCAACATCCATTCATTATTAAAAATTCCAGAAAATTAGGAATGGAAGGGAATTTCTTGAACTTAAAAAGGGTATCTACAAAACACTTACATAAAATGGCATATTTGATGGTGAAAGGCTCAATGCATTCCAGCTATGATCAGGAATAAGGAAAGAAGTTTGGCTCTCACCTCTTGTATTTAATATTTTACTAGAGGTTTTAGTGCAATAAGGCAAATAGATAAATTATTTTATCTTTCTATAATGGAATACTTATTCAGCAAGAAAAAAGAATGAACCCTACTTAAGAGACCATATAAGAATTCCAAAATAATTATGCTGAGAGATAGAAACTAGATAAAAGAATACATATGATTCCATTTATATAAAACTAGGGGCCCAGTGCACAAATTCATGCACCTTGATAAGAATTGTGGGCCACGAGGCTGAAGTGGGCACAGGGGTGGATCTCGGCCCCCCCCATCCTCTGCACCTGCACCTGGCCTAAGCTGCCGCAGCCCCTGGTCCCCTGTCAGTTGACAACCCCGCTCCTGCTGCTTCCACTTTCATGCACTGACAGTGCTAGCCTAGCTCTCACCCACTTTGGCACGAAGCGATTGGGGCCCGCGCCAGCAGCAGATACGAGTGGGGCCAGCACCTTCAGTGGGTATGAGCTTTGGCTGCTTCCCCAGTCACCCCTCAGGAGCAGAGGTAGGTGGAGAAGCACTCAGGGGCGATCAGGCCTGGGAGCCACCGCTTGCACCAGTTAAAGACAAAAGGAGAAACTTAAAAGCAGCAAGAAAAAAGCAGTTAGTTAATTACAAGAGAGCTCCTATAACAATGTCAGCTGATTTCTCAACAGAAACTTTGCAGGCCAGAAGGGAGTGGCAAGAAATATTTAAAGTCATGAGCAGTAAGGGCCTACAACCAAGATTACTCTATCCAGCAAAACTATCATTTAGAACCAAAGGACATATAAAGAGCTTCCCAGACAAGAAAAAGCTGAAGGAGTTCTTAATTGCCAAACCAGTATTGCATGAAATATTGTCTTCTTTAAGAAAAACAAGAAAAAAAAGATTAAAAATATGAACAATATGATGGCAATAAAGCATATCTATCAGCAATTGAATCTAAACAACAAAATAAATGAGCAAGCAGAACAGAAATAGATTCATAGATATAAACATCATTTTGAAGTTTTACAGATGAGAGGGAAGTTGGGGGGATGAGTGGAAAAGGTGAAGGAATTAAGAAGTACAAATTGGTTGTTAGAATGGTCATGAGCATGTAAAGTAAAGCATAGAGAAAATAGTCAAAATTCTAATAACCATGTATGGGTACAAGATTGATCACTTAGTAACGTATATAATGTTTTATCACTGTGGTGTACACCTGAAACTAATATAATATTATATGTCAATTGTAATTGAAAAAAAAAAGTTAATTAAAAAAAAAGAGCCATGTAGTCCATTTCAGTTTCTCTCCACCAGGGGGTGCTGTTCCTAAACACAAACACATTTCCTATGTGAATTGTAGGCTTAGGTTTATCATTTCACTTCATGTTAAGAATCAGAACATTATTTAGGAGACATTGTAGAGATGAACTCGTCTCTGGGCTTCGTGATTGTCGTATTCTTAGTGTTTGGTAAGTAACATGCCTCTTAAAATATGGATTCTTTCTTCTATTAAATTAGCAAATTCTTTAACCATAATTTTATTTCAGAGTGTCATTCCCAAGATAATATAGATTTCTTTTCTTTTTCTCCAGGACAAACCCATGGAGACTCAGTGACCCAGATGGAAGGCCAAGTGACTCTGTTAGAAGGGGCTCCCCTGACTGTTAATTGTACTTATTCAGCCACAGGCTACCCCACTCTTTTCTGGTATGTGCAGTATCCCGGAGAAGGTCCACAGCTCCTCCTGAAAGCCTCAAGGATCAATGAGAATGGAAGCAGCAAAGGATTTGTAGCCACATACCGAAAACAACCAAATGCCTTCCACTTGGAGAAAGCCTCAGTCCACCAGACAGATTCTGCAATGTACTACTGTGTGCTGGGTGACACAGTGACAGGAACTGCAGGGGGAGCTGAGCACAAACTTGGGAACCTGGACCTATTGTGAGAAACCAGCAAGAAACACAGTGATGTTTGCTGTACACTTGTGGAAAGGTTTTGAAATCAGAAGCACTAATTACATTTGAATAATTTAGGTAGATGGTGTTGTGTGTGTGTGTGTGTGTGTTTGTGTGTGTCTGTATGTGTGTATTTTGAGGGCATTTGAGGAATGGAGAATGAAAATAGAAGGACTGAATGAGTAAATACTTAAGTAACAGACTACCCATGCTCTCTACCAGTGCCTTTATCACAAGCAATGATTACTTCTCAAAACCAGCAGAAAATTGGCAGTTAATCATTGATGAATCAAAAACAGCACAAAAAAAGTAAGAAAGCAAAAATAATTGAAATAGAAAAACATAGTATCCTTTATAATAAATAGATAATATGCATATTGACTGTCACGCCCTCGCACAAATTGCCACCCCCATGTGGTCACAAGATGGCTGGCAGGGGAGGGCAGTTAGGGGTGACTGGGTCAGCAGGGGAGGGCAGTAGGGGGAGACCAGGCTGGCAGGGGAGGGCAGTAGGGGGGGACCAGGCTGGCAGGGGAGGGCAGTAGGGGGGGACCAGGCTGGCAGGGGAGGGCTGTTGGGGGTGATCAGGCCAGCAAAGAAGAAGTTAGACATTGATCAGGCTGGCAGGGAATGCCAGTAGTCCCAGATTGTGAGAGGGATGTCCGACTGCCAGTTTAGGCCTGATCCCTGTGGGATCGTCAGTCAGACATCCCCTGAGGGGTCCCAGATTAGAGAGGGTGCAGGCTTGACTGAGGGACTCCTGCCCATTGCACGAATTTCATGCACCAGGCCTCTAGTATATTATAAATATTAATTAAATTTTGAATAATATTTTAGGAAATATATTCAAAAGAATCTACTGACAGTATTCTATATGGTTCAACCAAACAGTCTCCTAGGTAAGTTTTATGTCTATATATAAAAGGCTAAGTGTCTGTCCTTCCTTTCAACTGATAGCTATGACATGCACTGACCACCAGGAGGCAGAAACTCAATGCAGGAGCTGCCATGATGTGCACTGGCTATATAAAAATAAATAGCACCAGGTCTTTGAACAAACCAACATTTGGCTTCCTCCAAGTGGGACATAGGCCCCACCACCACCCTGGAGCGACACTCGACCAAATCGCAGCCAACACTGGCAAGACCCATGGCACAAAGTGCGGCCCATAGTCCAGCCCAGCTTGGAAACAGTTGCTGTGGGTGCTGGGTAATGACATCATGTAGGAATGCTGGGCTTCCTCTTCCTAGCGACTAGCCTCCTTGGAGTTTCTTCAGCCCAGGAACCTGACTTGCTTTACTAGTATAGCCAGATGCAAACATTTTACAGTTCAACCAAATGTTTGTGCAGCATTTCCCCATGCCTCATCTCATTTGATCCTCACAGAAGTTCTGGAATAGGTAGATAGGAGACTCAGTTGAATCCTATGTTCTTTTCATTAGCAAGACAATGGAGATTTAGAAAGTTTAGAAACTTGACCCAACTGAAAAAAAGTAAGAAATGGTGGAACTTGAAAATGACTTCAGGTTTTCTCACCATGCAGAATATAGTCAAACACTGCTACAGTTAAATATTTTACCCTTTTTTCTCCCTGCCTGATCTATAATAATAATCTGCTTTGTGTTGATATTTACTGCTGTGTTGCTGACAATTACCTGAAAGAGAAGTTGGGGTGCTTCCCTGGGCTGGAAAAAGTTCAGCTAAATCAGAAAGCAGGTCTAATTAAGCAAGTTTACCTATATATATATAAAAGGCTAAGTTGACTCATGCATGTGCGATACATATAAAGCTCTTGCTGGCACCAATTGCACATGTGTGTTTTGATCTCTCAATGTCAATCATGAATTTGGTTGACACTCTATTATAGAGAAATAGTGAATAGCGATATTAAAATATTTATTCTAATTAATTTCCTTGAATGTGCATGAATCTGTGGATTGGACACTAGTCCTATCTAATAATAGCGTACCATGTAAATTACCATCACTCCGCTACGCCCACGATTGGGCGGCGGAGGCTGGGGGGCGGGACTCAGGGTGGCCTATCCGGCCATTGAGAGGCACGGATCCGCTGCCACTGAGCGGGGCTACGCTGCTGTTGAGAGGCACAGGGGGCGGGACTCCCGCCCCCTGTGCCTCTCAAAGGCCAGATCCGGGCCGCTGAGGGGGTCCCACCCCCTGCGCCTCTCAACAGCAGGGGAGACCCCCTCAGCGGCCGCGGATCATCAAAAGTGGGGGAGCGAGCTCTGGCCTCAGTCAGCGAGCCACGGAAACCCGGCAGAGGATGGAGAGCAGCGACGAGGAAGACATGGAGAAGCACCGCATCCACCTACGCCCCATCACTCTGCGCACACGCTGCACCTCCCGGGTTAACCTGCCCGCCCCTGTGGGGCGCTTTTTCACCCCTGCCATCCGTCAGGGTCCCGATGGACTCGAAGTGTCGTTTCGGGGCCGCAGTCTGAGGGGCGAGGAGGTGGAGGTGCCGCCTGGCCTGCTGGGATACGTGATGGTGATGGAAGAGCAGTCGGTGGGGAAGCAGGACTTTTCAGCGGGATCCGACAAGGAGGAGCAGGAGCTGGTGGAACCCCCGGAGGCGCTGGAGTGGGACTTCGACCGCTTTATTCGTGCCTCCGCCAGTTTCAGCCGCTTCACCCTGTGGGGCCTAGAGAGCATCCCTGGCCCGGATGCCAAAGTGCGTGCGGCCCTGACCTGGCCCAGCCTCGCCGAAGCGATCCATAAACAGGTGCCGCAGGACTGAACCAGCGCTTGAAACTGGAAGCCACCGATCCCTTCACCAGCTCTCCACTTTGGATCCACTGAGTCCACCACCCCAATAAATGAGCTCTTTCACAGCAAAAACAAAAACAAAAACAAAAACAAAAAAAGGTGGGGGACCTGGGTGCCTGTCTGCTCTGGCACCAGGCCTTTCAGAAGCCTCCACCGAGCCGGAGGCTTCTGAAAGGCCTGGTGCACGAGTGGACAGGCACCCAGCTCCACCGTGAAAAGCGAAAGCGTGTAGGGGACCCTATGCGTGCATGATTCAATCATGCACTGGGCCTCTAGTTAATATATAATACTAAAAGAAATGATTGGGCAGAATACCTGTTTTCCTCATACATAGTGTATTACAAAGTTTTTAAATTTTTTCTTTATTTTTAAATGACTTCTTTAATTATCAAAGAGACAGTTTCCTATATTTAAAAGTCATTTACATTTTTTCCTCAATTGTCCAGTCATATATTTGCCTATTTCCTACTGTTATGTCTTTTAAATATAGATTTTAGAGAGCATCTTCTACATTAATGAGATTGTCATAAGGCTATCACACATATGTGTCTTTAAAAAAGGTTTATTATTACTCTTCTGATTGTATTTATGGCCCCTTTTCCTTTTTTGCCATGCAGAATTTTAAAAATAGCTTTTAATACTAGTAAATTTATCAAAAAATTTTTTGTGTGGATTCTGAGTTACATTAAAAATTTATAGCACTCTAAAATGATAAAAATTTACCTCATATTTTCTTTAATTTCTTTTAGATTATTTTTGTCTTTAATATTGTAGTCTAGATATTTTTTGGGTGTGTGTGTAGTGAGGTTACGTTCAAAACTTTATATTTTTCTTTGTTTATTTTGAGGCATGTACCCAGGTTCAATATCAATTCTTGAGTAAGTCATTTTTCTTCATTGATTTTAAAGGTTATCTTTGTCTTTTTTCCCCATTTTTCATTGTTTCTTATTAAGATTTTCAATATAAGCATTTTTAAATTATTATTTTATTTTATTTTGGAGAGAGAGGAAGGGAGAGGGAGAGAGAGATAGAAACAGCGAAGATGAAATAAATGTCAATGGGCTTCTTCCTGTACCCCTCAACCCCCAACTGGGCATCAGTCCTGCAGCCCAGGTATGTGCTCTGACCGAGAATCAAACCAATTACCTCTTGGTCTATGGGATGATGCTCAATCCACTGAGCCACATCTACTGGGCTGTTTTTTCATACAAAATTTATACTTTAATATTAGTGTCACTTCATGCCAAAAGCTTACTGGGTCTATAAAGAATATATATCTAGTCAACCTCTAAGACTTCTTAGAAATATATACAGAGAAAATGATTTGAGTGGAAGAAATGCCATTAAAGAAGGAGGGAATAGTAATAAACTACTTCATTATTTTACAAGATGTGTAGTGAGGTGTCATCTCAGGCAAGGTCTACTATTTGCCTGTTTTTCCAACATCATGAGTTGTTTGGGATGGATAAGACCCAGACTAAGTAGCTGACAATGTGCTCACAAATACTTCACACAACAATGGGAAGTAGAAAATGAATTCTGGAGAGCAAGGACAACGTTGTAACTTCTGAGTTCTCATAGGCGAGGAATTAAATAGACAAAACTTGGATTTAGAGTTTGGAAGAGTACTAAAAGTACTTGAATGCCTTGAAATCTGCTGCTGCCTCAGTGATTTGGGTCCTGCCATTGCTTTGGGGGAGAATTTTTGAATTTTTTCTGTTACCACATAGATTTCTTGGTGAAGTTTGTAAATATCCATTGCAGTAATTATTATTGCCTCTCTGAAGGTGTTGTTGATGAATGGTTGTGTTTCATATGTAGTGCTCTTAGTATAAGAAGAATGGGTATGCAGAGTTCTGTTGTACTGGCGTTCTTTCTCTTTCTTCCTCTCTCCTACCCTCTCTCCTTTCAGTTTTGTCTTTCAAATTTTCTGGGCTGATTCTGTGGTTTTATCCTTCCCGGAAGGGAATCAACCATTTCTATGGGCTATAATATCATTACTATCAACACTTAAAATAATTTTATTGGGAAATATAACAAATATTCACAAAAGTATATAAACCTACACACAATGAATCTATATTATTTAGTGTATACAAATATAAGGCTATTATTTTTTGAATATAAAATCTATTTTTTAAAATCACTCTCTATATTAGGATTCTCCAGAGAAACAGAACCAATAGGATCAATAGTGTGTGTGTGTGTGTGTGTGTGTGTGTGTGTGTGTGTGTGTGTAGGCCTGTGAGTGGAGAGAGAGAAAGATTTTAGGGAATTAGCTCATGTAATTGTGGGGACTGGCAAATCTAAATTTTCAGGCTGGAAGAAATATATCTTTATATATATTAAGAACTCTGATATTAGATACATATACATTTATAATTATTATGTACTCTTGATTAATTGACCCATTTATTATTACATAACTAGACGCCCGGTGCACAGATTCATGCACCAGTGGGGTCCCTTGGCCTGGCCTGCGACTTCTCATAATCCGGGACCCCTTTGGGGATGTCAGACTGCCAGTTTTGACCTAATCCCCGCAGGCAAGGCTGAGGGACCCCACGGGTGTACAAATCTGTGCACTGGGCCTCTAAGTTATATCCATAATAGCCCAGCAGCCCTTACAGCGGACCAACCAGAACGATGGCTTGCTATGACGTGCACTGACCACCAGGGGGCAGATGCTCAATGCTCGAGCTGCCCCCTGGTGGTCAGTGCGCTCCCACAGTGGGAGTGCAGCTCAGCCAGAAACTGGGCTCACAGCTGGCGGCACAGCAGCGGTGGTGTGAGCCTCTCCCACCTCTGCAGCAATGCTAAGGAGCAGTGAGCCAAGCGGTAAGGAGTGAGCAGATGGGCGGTTAGGAGCAAAGGGTCCAGGATTTCGAGAGGGATGTCCGACTGCCAATTGGGACTAAATCAGCAGTTGTTCATCCCCTGAGGGTTCCCAGGTTGCAAGAGGGTGCAGGCTGGGCTGAGAGACGCCCTGTGCATAAATTTTGTGCATCAGACCTCTAGTATGCATACAAGATCTTTGGTTAATCCCTTCCCACTCTCCCCCTCCCACCTTCCTCCTGAGATTCATCAGTCTGTTTCATGTTTCCATGCCTGTGCATTGAGTGTCTCCATCTGGTGGTCAATGCACATCATAGCTACCGGTCAAACGGTTGAATGGTCAAACGGTTACTTAGGCTTTTATATATATAGATGACTTTCTTTATCTCCTTTGACAGTTTTTTGTTGTTGTTGTTAATCCTCACCAGAGGATATTTTTTCATTGATTTTTAGAAAGAGTGGAAGGGAGAGGGAGAGACTCAGAGAGAGGAACAGCGATGTGAGAGAGACACATATATTGGTTGCCTCCTGCATGCACCCCATTCACTTCTGTTGAGGATTTAACCTACAACTGAGACACATGCCCTTGACTGGAATCAAACCTGCGACCCTTCAGTCCTCGGACCGATGCTTGATGCACTGAGCAAAATTGGCTAAGGTGGTTTTGACAGTTTTGGGTTTAAGGTAGAGTTTGTCTGATATAAAAATAACTACTATTGCTCTCTTGTGTTTACCATTTGCATGAAATATAACACTTAAGCTATTTCATGTTATATAAATATAAGAATATATAAATAAAAGAATAAGCTATGTTCTGCCTAACATGATCTTCGGATAATACGTCGCTCCTTTGTCTGTGGGAGTGAAGGTGTGTACCTTATTTATAGAGGGAATCTTCTTTATAATCTCTATCTCCAAATCTCTTTTCTACAACCCTTCACTTTTTGCCTATGTATGTCCTTAATGCTAACGTGAGTCTTTTGTTATCAGCATATAGGTGGATCTTGTTTATTAAAATCCATGCAACCACCCTATGTTTTTTGACTGGGATAAGCAAGGCCTTTTAAAGTAGTTTAAAGTATTCATTGTGTAATCATGATAATCAAGGATTGGAGGAAAATCCTCTGTTCTGCTTTTCCAATCTCACAGAGCAGCACTGACTGGATGTGGGCTCCCTCCCCCCACATTTTTTACTGTCCCAAGGGATTGCGCTTTGCCTATAATTCAGCACTCTGTATGAGGTGAGATAGAGACAGGCTCCATAGAGGGTGCCCTTGAGAGGCTAGGAGGCTAGGTACACACTCCAAATCACTCCTCTCTCCCCCTCCACCCTCCAGCCCAATGTGGGAGAAAGCATGGGCCTAGGTTGTCTTCTTGGTATTGAGCTTACCTGAATTTCTGGAGAAAGTGATACAGGTAAGGTGAAATATTCTTACCCGAATAAATGTAACTGCTCTCAGTTTGTGCTCCTCTGGGGTGCTTTTACTTTTTTAGCTGGATTCTGAATTTCTCTTCAAGGTATTTTGGTAGTAATGTCATTGTTATGCTGGTATTTCCGGGGAGGAAAGAGAACTAGGTTTCCTACTCTGCCATCTTGGCGACAGCCTGCATCATGTCTTCTAAATTTTTAAAAAATTGTTAGGTAAGTGTTACCTCACCTATTTTCAGATGAGACTGTTGAGGTTTAACTCTCCTATGTTTTAAATACTAATTTACTATGCTTATACAGCCATATAGAGACTTATCTATATATATAAAAGCCTAACCCACTGAACGTCCAAATGATCAAATGACCAATCCACTGGTCACTATGAAGCACACTGACCACCAGGAGGCAGAAACTCAACACAGGAGCTGCCCCCTGGTGGTCAGTGTGCTCCCACAGTGGGAGCACCACTCAGCTGACAGACCCATCCCGGTGGCCCACCAGCCTGGTGGCAGCCACTCACTCCCTCAGTAGTCCTGCAGGTCCAATCTCCCAAGAATGGGTCAGGCATCGACGAACTGGCACTATCGGCATGATCCCAACAGCACCGGCCTCCTGGAAGTTGGCCTCAGGCACCTCGGCCTCTTCCCCTCCCTAGACATTCTGCAGGGAAGAAATGATATAAAAGCTGCCGCCAGGTGGCCCCTGACAACCGGCACGAATGTCAGTGGGATGGATCCGGATCCCAGGCCTGCAAGGGCATCCCACCACCTGCCTGTAGGGCCAATCGCGTCCTGCCACCTCCCCCTCCACCTCTCCCCTCCAGATGGGCACCAGACGCAGGGCTCATGGCTGGCGAGTGCTGCTGCAGTGGCTTGAGCCTCTCCTGATTGGGACTGCTGGGTGCCAGCCTGTGGCTGGTGCAGCAGGGCTGGGATGAGCGGGAGTGGCAGGCAGGAGTGGCAGGCTTCTTTAGACTGCCGTTTGGGACCCCACCTATGCACGAATTCATGCACCGGGCCTCTAGTATGCTATATAATGTTGCAAATAATGAGGAGGAAACTTAGCAAAAAGCTTAATCAGAGGTTTTGTGTTACTGTAGATTTGACCTCAAAATGGCAGTGTTTGTATTGACCCTGCCTGTAGATATGATGGTGTATAAGATACCAAAATCTGCTCTCTGTCTGGGCAAGTTGCCTCTGATTTGCTAAGCATAAACTCTTAAATATACTTTGTGTAATGTTTTAAAAAAAGGTGTTGAGTAGACAAGCCACCTTTCGGAGGCATCCTTGTGCAGAAGAAGAATGGAGAAGCATCTGAGGACCTTGGTGGTTTTGTGGCTTCATTTTTTTTGTAAGTTAATAAAGAGTTTTAGCCAGGTTCACACAGGAGCTCCCACCAAGGAATATTTTCTTTGCATTTGCAGCAAAGGGTTGAAGGAGGAAAGAAAATAGGGCCATTTTATAGTTCACCTGGAATTCATTGTGGGGAGAAGGGAAGGGTGCAAATTAGAAATCATTAAGAATGAAAGGTCGATCTTTCAAATCTCACTTTGCTTTCTGAATAGGGGTGAGTGGCAAAAACCAAGTGGAACAGAATTCTTCATCCCTGATCATCCTGGAGGGAGACAATTGCACATTTCAATGCAATTATACAGTGAGCCCCTTTAACAACTTAAGGTGGTACAAACAGGACACTGGGAGAAGTCCTGTTTTCCTGATAATCATGACTTACAGCGAGACCCAAAAATCTAATGGAAGATACACAGCAATTCTGGATCAAATCACCATGCACAGCTCCCTGCACATCACAGTTACCAGCTCAGCGATTCTGTACATCTCTCCAGGCACTTGCAGCCAGTACCCAAACCTGCACTTGGAGATTGTCAAGGAGATTTCCTAGTAGAAGGTGAAGCAGAAGAGAAAACGTGCCATTCTTAATTGTACTTCTCAAAAGAAAACATTTTACACCTTCCTTTGGTTCAGACAGGATTACGGAAAAAGACTTGTATCTCAATCAAGCCCAAAAGAGCAGGCAGACAAAAATTTTAAAGAACTTGGAAAAGAGCCCTCACTGGTTAGCCTCAGTGGATAGAGCATAGGCCTAGGGACTGATGGATTGCCAGCTCAATCCCAAGTTGAGGGCATGCAGGAGGCAGCCAATCAATGATTCTCTCTCATCTTTGATGTTTCTATATCTCTCCCATCTTCTCTGAAATCAATCTTACCTTATAATAGAGAAACATGCAAATTGACCGCACCTCCGCTATGCCCACGATTGGGCGGTAGGAGGCTGGGGGCGGGACTCCGGGTGGCATATCCGCCGTTGAGAAGATCAAGATGGCGGTGCCCAGTGGCCGGGCCCATGCCGTGGCTCCCCGGGGTGCCTGGGGCGATCGGCACCCCGGGGGGGCGTGGCCAGGCCCATGCCGCCGCTCCCCGGGGTGCCTGGGACGATCGGCACCCTGGGGGGCCCATGCTGCCGCTCCCCGGGGTGCCTGGGGCGATCGGCACCCCGGGGGGGGTGTGGCCGGGCCCATGCCGCTGCTCCCGGGGGTGCCTGGGGCGATCGGCCACTTAGGGGGGCGTGTCCGGGGCCCTCCCGCCCCGCCCGCCCCTCCCGGGGGTCCCGGGGTTGATCGGCCACCTGGGGGGGCATGGCCCGGCCCCTCCCGCCGCTCCCGGGGGTCCCAGGGGCTGAGGCTTTTCGGGCCTTGGGCACCAGTGGGGAGCCTGCACCGATCGCAGGAAACCACTGGGGGTCGGCTCCTGTGATCAGTAGCAGGGACGCTGGGTGCGCTAGCCCAAGGCCAGGAAAGCCTGGGGCGGAGGCTTTCCCGGCCTTGGGCACCAGTGGGCAGCCTGCACGGATCGCAGGAAACCACTGGGGGTCGGCTCCTGCAATCCTTAGCAAGGATGTTGGGTGCCTCCGAGCCCAAGGCCACCGCCCGGAGCCAAGCCCCGACCCTGAAAAAGGCAGAAGGCGGTGGCCACAGCCAAGGCCTGGGTCCCTGGTGCCGGCAGAAAACTGGTGCAGGCAGCCAGGTGAATGAAGGTCCATTGCACGAATCTTCGTGCAAACGGGCTACTAGTTATATATATACTAGAGGCCCGGTGCACGAAATTCGTGCACGGGGCAGGGGGAGGGGTGTCTTTCAGCCCAACCTGCACCCTCTCCAATCTGGGACCCCTTGGGGGATGTCTGACTGCCTGTTTAGGCCCTATCCATGGGATCGGGCCTAAACAGGCAGTCAGACATCCCTTTCACAATCTAGGACTGCTGGTTCCCAACTACTCGCCTGCTTGCCTTCCTGATTGCTCCTAACTGCTCTGCCTGCCAGCCTGATCACCCCCTAACCACTCCCCTGCCAGCCCGATCGTTGCCTAACTGCCCTCCGCTGACACCCCGGTCACCCCCAAATGCCCTCCCTTGCATATTCCCTCTTTATTAAATAGGGTTTTTTCTTTAGCATATTGGACAGTCCTAACTGGTTTGGCTCAGTGGATAGAGCACTGGCCTGCAGATTCAAGGGTCCCAGGTTCGATTCTGGTCAAGAGCATGTACCTTGGTTGGGGGCACATACCCAGTCGGGAGTTTGCAGGAGGCAGTTGATCGATGTTTCTTTCTCATAGATGTTTCTAGCTCTCTATCCCTTTCCCTTCCTCTCTGTAAAATATCAATAAAATATATATTATAAAAAAAGAAACATTTAAGATTCCTCTATATCTGCCTGGCTGGTGTGACTCAATGGTTGAGACCCCAGGCTGCCACTGCTGGAGGGGTTCTGGCCCTGGCCAGGCTGAGACTCCAGCCCAAGGCTGCTTCCTCAGCCCACCCAGATGACACCCCATCTCAGCCTGGCTGTGGATAGCCAGGTGGGTGCCTTCCCTGGCCTGAAGATCGCACATTGGGGGTGCACTGTGCTGCTGGCCTGACACCCCAGCCCCAAGCCTCAAGGCAGGCTTCGCCCCAGATCTCGCGCGGCTCGGGAGGCGGGGCGCTGCCGGCCTGACACACCTGCCAAAAGCCCTGCAGCCCTCTTCCCTGGATCGTGCGTGGCTCAGGGGCAGGTCGCTGCCGGCCTGACACACTGGCCAAAAGTCTCGTGGCCTGCTTCGCCCCGATCGCGATCATCTCAGGGGCGGGGTGCTGCCGGCCTGACACCCCGGCCAAAAGCCTCGCGGCCTGCTTCACCGCGGATCGCGCGCGGCTTGGGGGGCGGGTCGCTGCCGGCCTGACACTCCGGCCAAAAGCCCCGCGGCCTGCTTCGCCCTGAGGGCACACGGCTCAGGGGGGCGGGTCACTGCTGGCCTGACACCCCGGCCAAAAGCCCCAAGGCCAGCTTCGCACTGGATCATGCTCAGCTCGGGAGGCGGGTCACTGCCAGCATGACACCCCGGCCAAAAGCCCCTCGGCCTTCTTCGCCCCGATCGCGCTCATCTCAGGGGCGGGGCGCTGCTGGCCTGACACCCCGGCCAAAAGCCTCGCGGCCTGCTCCGCCCCGGAGGGCGTGCGGCTGGGGGGGCGGGTCGCTGCCAGCCTGACGCCCCGGCCCCAGGCCCCGTGGCCCGCTTCGCCCTGGATCCTGCATGGCTCAGGGGGCGGGTTGCTGTTGGCCTGACACACCAGCCAAAAGCCCCTCGGCCTGCTTCGCCCCGATGGCGCGTGGCTTGGGGGGCAGGTCGCTGCCGGCCTGACACACCGGCCAAAAGCCCCGCGGCCTGCTTGGCCCCCGATCACACGCAGCTCGGAGGCAACCAGCTGGACACCCCGGACTGCCGCCACTGGGCAGGAATTGCTGTGTGTGGGGTGGGCGCCTCCCAGCTAGACACCCTGGACTGCCACTGCTGGGCAGACTTAGGGACTCCGCTGGGGCTCGGGGCTAAGAGGACTGGGCGCCGCCATCTTGTGGCCATGGGCACAGCCATTTTGTCGTGGAGTGATGGTTAATTTGCATATTACCCTTTTATTAGAGAGGATATACATATCCTCTCTAATAAAAGGGTAATATGCAAATTAACCATCACTCCGCTACATAAGCCACGCCCACTAAGCCAAGCCACGCCCACCAGCCAATCAGGGCGATTATGCAAATTAACCCCAATCCAAGATGGCTACAGCCACAGAGAGCAAGGTTTCCCAGGTAACAGAGGAAGCCAAGCTTTCCATAGCTGTTGCAGGCCTAAGCCTCCACTCAAGCTACAAAGTTTCAATTATAGAAGGTAAAAAAATTCAAACAAATGGCGGCAGAATGGAGCTTGAGAGAGCAGGCCAGGGTTGCCAGCGGCAACAGGGGAAGCAAAGCTTTCCGCACACCCGGGCCGGGCTCACCCACTTAAGGCTACAAAGTTTCAATTGTAGAAGGTAAATTAACTGCCACAGAAATGGCTGCCACCCCGGAGGGAGCAGCAGGCTTGGCTCCGCTCCAGGCTACAAAGTTTCAATTGTAGAAGGTAAATAAATTCCAGATACCAGGGCCTCCCCTTGGGTTGCCAGGGGGCGTGGCTGGCCTGCAAACCACCACAGGCCCCTCGCTCAGGCTGCCCCACGCCCCAAGGGAACCCCACCCTGATCCGGGACACCCTTCAGGGCAAACCAGCTGGCCCCCACCTGTGCACCAGGCCTCTAGCCTATCTAATAAAAGAGTAATATACAGATTGATCATCACTGTAACACACAATATAGCTGCCCCCATGTGGTCAAAGATCCTGCCCCCATGTGGACACAAGATGGCCACTACAAGATGGCCAGCAGGAGAGGGCAGTTGGGAGGCACCCAGCCTGCAAGGGAGGGCAGTTGTGAGGGACCAGGCCTGCAAGGGAGGGCAGTTGAGAGGGACCAGGCTTGCAAGGGAGGGCAGTTGGAGGTGATCAACCGTGCAGGAGAGGGCAGTTAGGGGTGACCAGGCTGGCAGAGGAGGGAACTTGGGGGGCAAACAGGCTGGCAGGGGAGCAGTTAAGCATCAACCAGGCTGGCAGTGGAGTGGTTAGGGGGTGATCAGGCTGGCAGGCAGAAGCGGTTAGGGGCAATCAGGAAGGCAGGCAGGCAAGCACTTGGGAGCCAGCAGTCCTGGATTGTGAGAGGGATGTCCGACTGCCCTTTTAGGCCCGATCCCACCAGGATCGGGCCTAAAAGGGCAGTCGGACATCCCTCCAGGAGTCCCAGATTGGAGAGGGTACAGGCTGGGCTGAGGGACAACCCCGCGCTGTGCACGAATTTCGTGCACTGGGCTTCTAGTATATATATATATATAAATTTTTTAAGAGCTTGGAAAAGAGAAGTTTTATACTGTTTGTATATCCCAGCCTCTCATCCTGGAGATTCGGCCACAGGGCTCTAAAAGCACCTGCCGTCTGTACCACAGCCCTGCAGCTGGTCTAGCCTGTGTGTGGGAGTGAAGGTGTGTACCTTATCTATAGAGGGAATCTTCTTTATAATCTCTGTCTCCAAATAGAAGTTGCGGATAATACGTCGCTCCCTTGTCTGATGAATCTGAATTTATACTGAATTAAATTTCATTTTGTCACTATTGAGGTGTTGCTCTTCAATGCAGATTGTACTGATCCTGGGCCTTTTTGCCCAGAGTCCCTTCCACTGCTGTACCCTTCACTGCAAGAGGTCAGACCCCTTTGTGGCTCAGGCTTCCAGCTGATAGAGCAAGTTTTACCCTCAGCAGCAGCATTTTACTCATTTGTTCATAATCTTCATAATATTTTCTGTATCTGTGGGCCACTTATACCATTATTTTCTAATTTAATATTAAGTTAAATTTTATATTAAACAGACTTTTAAAATAACTATATATATAAAAGTATTCTTGTTTTAATTGATCCTATCTGTGAAACCATATATTTGATATGCTGTTTTTTTTTTCTATTACAAAGTGAAATAACATTACATATGTAACAACTAAAAAAATTAATCTATGTTCTGCCTAACATGATCTCCTGCATCAATCACTCTTTAGGAAATACTGATTTAGCCCATGCCCTTCATTTAAAAGATGGAAAAGTTAGTATCTACAGACGCTGTATGTCTTCCTCAAAGCATGACATAGCAAAATGGTGTACATCACACAGAATAAGAATAAAATATATTAAACAAAGTTTGAAAAACACAGTTCTGGTCCACGTGACCTTCTAACTGGCCTCTTTTCTCTCAAGACCATGTATTCCCCACCTTATAACTGGCCTCTTCTTTCTCAAGACAATGTATTCCCCACATCTTTGATACTCAAAATGTGGACCAGCAGTATTGAAACTTGAGCATAATTTCAGGCTCCAATTGAGACTGATTGAATTTGAATCTGCATTTTAACAAGATTCTCAGGTGATTCTATCCCTGAAAAGTTTGAGAAACACAAATCTAACCGGTATCTAGAGTGATTTTTCAAACTGTAAATTTGAAGCCGCCTCTACTTGCCTAAATGTGTCAATGGTTTTATGTTGCTCTTAGAATAAAATAACAACCCCAGGCTGTGATGTACAAGGTTCTCCATTATTTGAATCTTGCCCGACTCTTCAATCCCAGCTCTTAACTCTTTCCCTGGCTCTCTGTGTAGCAACAACTCTGATCTCCTTTCTATTTTCTGAATTTGCCATGTCCTTTCCCACATTTGGTCTTATCCTTTCACATCTGAAATTTTCTTCCTCCAGATTTTGGTGAGCCTGGCTCATTTTCATCCTTTGGTGCTCAGCTCAAATATCATTTACTGTAGAAAAAGCCTTTTGACTTCTGCTTATCTTCTTGACCTCCTAACTCCCTATCACAAAAACCTGTTTACTTCCCTGTTGGTGGTAATTATAACATGCAGTTATATTGTAGACATATATGCCAATGTGTTCATTGCTTATACTTTCAATTAGAATATAAGCTCTATGAGGTCAGAGTTATTGTTTTTGTTCATGGCTTTATCCTTAGTGCATAGAGTAGTGACTGGCTTATAGTAGTCAGCTGAGAAATATCTACTGAATGAAGTTTCTTGGCCTTGCTCTCTCTCCCCTTTTTCCCTTGTCCTCATTCCCACCTTAATAACTCATCTTTGTGTATGTTCTCCTAGGTTGGGTATGTGGTACAATTCAGTTCTCTCTGGCTCTTACCTTCAGACTCAGATCTTAGCCTTCCTTTGCTCAGTGGGCTCTGTCAAATAATTATACCCACTCAGGGTCTCAGCCAGTCCTCACTTAATCAACATCACTTTATCAGGTGTAAGCTGAATGAACTCAACCTGAAGGCTAATAACCCCACACTGAACTACATAAAAGGAAAAAAAGACATATCCAGAAGATTTTGAAAAGTATAAAAGTTAACTTCAAGTCAAATAATTATGAGCACATGTCAATGTTTTATTTCAAACTAGAGGCCCAGTGCACAAAATTCGTGCACAGGTAGGGTCCTTAGGCCTGGCCTAGAATCAGGGCCCATCAGATTCCCTGCCTCCTGGCTCCTACCTCCTCCTTTCCTTGCTGCCCACTCACCGTCACTGTGTAGTTCCCTGTCTCCCAGCCTCCCGGCCTCCTCATTCCCTTGCTCCCTCAGGACCCCGCCACTGCTGGTCACCTGCCATGTTCTGCGCTGCCCCCTTGTGGTCAGTGCACGTCATAGTGAGCAATCAAACTCCTGGTCTGCTGGTTGAACCCTTGAGGGGACAATTTGCATATTAGCCTTTTATTATATAGGATTACTGCAAAAAAAAAATCCCCTCAGTAAACATATTTAAATAATTAGCCTTGGTAGACACATTTTATAGGAGATTTGATTTTTTTAAGTTGGATTAAAGATTACTATGGTTCAAGAACTAGTTCATAATTATTCTACCTTTGATTGTCTATCTACAGGTTATCAGATTCCTTACACAATTAATAGTAATTTAAGTATGTAACACTAATTCTCCAGTAGTCTTTATTTCATTAATGTATATCAGAAAATTGCTCAAACATTTAATTAGAAATGATACTTAAATCTCATATGGGACTAGACATTACATCCTTGAAAAGAGGCTCATTCTGGACCAGTTTTGGAAAACTTATATTTCTCAAGAGTAAAGTCTTTATTATAGTATCTATAAAAGTGTCAGAATTATTAGGTCTCTGATCTTGCCCTTCTTACAAGATAATAAATTGTTTCTTTGATGCTGTCAGTAAAGACACAAGACTCCTGGGTCAGAGACAAAGGCTTTTATTACTTACTAGAGGCCCAGTGCATGATTGAATCATGCACGTGTAGGGTCCCCTACACACTTTCGCTTTCGATCACGGAGGAGCTGGGTGCCTGTCCGCTGGTGCACCAGGCCTTTCAGAAGCCTCCGCTGCACCGGAGGCTTCTGAAAGGCCTGGTGCCTGAGCGGACAGGCACCCAGCTCCCCCGCTTTTGATGGTCCCCGGTGGGACATGAGCTTGCTGCCCCAGAGGCCCCTTCTGTGCCGCAGCACAGCCATGGCGCAGAAGCTGAGCTCGCGCCGCCACTGGCGACGCGAGTTCAGCGTCCCGCCGGCCCAATCGGCCACCCCGGCCACCCCGAGTCCCGCCCCCCCGCGCCTCCTGGCCAATCGCGGGCATAGCGAAGGTACGGTCAATTTGCTTATTTGTCTATTATTAGGTAGGATTAGATACCTGGTCCACGAATTCGTGCACCGGTGGGGGTCCCTTAGCCTGGCCAGCAACCAGGGCCTATGGGGGCTGGCCGGCAGTGGAGGGACCTCAGGAGGGCTCCAGGGTGTGTCCGGCCCTCTTGCTCAGTCCCCATTGGCTGGACCCCAGTAGAAAGCTAACCTTCCAGTTGGAGCGCCTGCCCCCTGGTGGTCAGTGCGCATCATAGCTACTGGTCGAATGGTTGACTGAAAGGTCGACCTATTGTTCAGACACTTAGCATATTATGCTTTTATTATATAGGATGGCATAGCAGGGAGCATGACCATCGGCATGTATCACTTGCCCTTAAGTCTCATGGGGTAGTATAATGGGTACAGATGGATGATATTAGTGCAGCAAGACTGTGTCATAGATGAGAAACACTGAGCTTAAGGAATTCACTGCATTTTCTTTAGCAAGTAGCAAGCTTGCTCTTTGTCTCAGAGAAGACATTACCTCATTCCTCAGTGTTGCATGTTGCAAGCACAACCCTGAGAAATGGTTACAGGTTGAGAGGCATGGCCTTACATTATTGCTATACCCAGCAAGCACATAGGAGTATGAGAGACTTGCAATCTACTTCAGGGTCCTACGTGTTGTTAGTTTCTAGAAAGTTTTCTTGTGAGTATGAAACTTCGTCAGCTATTCTGATTAATCTGACTGAGACTAGATCTATTCTATTATTCTCAAACCACATTTAATTAAAGCTGACTAGATCTATTCTATTATTCTCAAACCACATTTAATTTGGAGACTCAAAGCAGCAAGTTGAGATCAATCTGTAGCATTAACTTCAATCATGCCTCATAGGATCTCAGAATTCATCAACTGTGAATAAGTCCCAGGATATAAACAGTTAGGATATAGCATAATAATCATTATGGTCCTGGCAAAGTAATTTGGGATACTAATCTTTGGTTTAATTGCCAAAAAAGGACCAAAAAGCAACCACCTTTTCAAATGGAGAGATATTCTGTCTCCCCAGACATAAACATATTATCTGAAAAGGCATAGGTGAATCCAGTTTGGGATTTATTGTTGAACTTGACTAGAATCAGCATTACATCAATTTGGTTAAGCTACAGGAGCAGCATTACTGAGTATCTGCAACCTTTACAGTCATTCATGGTACATAACTCAAGACTGCTTAGACACCAGAAGCCTATATACTAGTATTTGTACCAGTTCAATGAAACAAGGTTGTGGTGATTTATGTCTTTGTACACAAATGGGGATGGGAATCTCTGTTGGGAAGCTTCCGTTGGTGGTTTCAGGCACAGCAGAATAGTTCAGGACAGGCCACATTAATAGATTTTCTGTTTTCACAGAACGTGGAAGAGGAAAACAAACCAGAGCAAGTCAGATTGCCAACTGCAGCTGTTGCTTGGCTCCAGCAGACCATATTGAATCTAGCATACTAAGAGCACTTATCCCCTCTCGCTGCTGGGTCCACGGTTATTTCATTCCAGGTGCCTGGGTGGTTGCTCTTTCTCCACCACCACAAAATTGGTGTGACCATTCTAGTAACTATAGCTCTGCTTTTTGCGAGTAATTTCTAATCACATTATTTTTTTTGTGTGTAGGAGGATAAAGAGCAAAAGGGACAAAGACATTTTCATGCTGTTTTATTTTATTTATTTATTTTGTTAATCCTCAACTGAGGATATTTTTCCATTGATTTTTAGGGAGAGTGGACAAGAGAGGGAAAGGCAGAGAGAAACATCAGTGTGAAACACACTGATTGGTTGCCTCCAGCATGTGCCCTGACCAGGGCCTGGGCTGGGAGGAGACTGCAAACTAGTTACCAGCTCTTGACTGGAATCAAACCTGGGTCCCTTTGTCTGCAGGCTGACCTTCTATCCACTGAGCCAAACCAGATAGGGCTGAAAATTATGGCCTTTATTCATTTGCATTGATTAAATAATTAATGAGATGTGTTCCAGGCTAATTATAAGTATGAGCCTCTGGTCTAATGTCTTTTTTTCTTTAACACCAAAAAGGAGTAATCTCTTACTCACACTTTGATGCTTGCATCCATCAGCATAAGACCATATGAAGCTCAGCTCCATTGAGGCAATAGTTAGTTGATCTTAGTCTTTCTACCTGATGAACGGCTTTAAAAAATAATGTAGTTTCTCAACAGTATTTTTAAGGTTAGAGTATTGTCCTCTGTGACTAATTTATCAATGAGGTAAGTTACTCTTCGATTGTTACTTAACTCCCATTTCTCATTTATTTTAGGACTAACATCACCTACTACAGAAGGTGACATCATCACAGATTCAGGAAGGAAGAAACGCAGAAATCTGCAGTTTTGGCATCTCATCTCTGAAATGAGAAGGAAACACAGTTTGCTCTCTTGAATCTTTGGTCTTGCCTCTGGCCCCCAGAGGGCGATGTTACCCAGGTAAGACATTTATTTTTGTTGGAAATCATCACCATGCACTTAGCCCCTCCTCCCTGCAGCTGACTGTTGTGTTGTCATTGATGTCTGAGTAGATAGGAACCTGTAACGAGAATAAGAGGCCAGAAAAGATCCAAGTTCATTAAAAGAAAGCGTTGTCAAGGCAAGGGGCTTAGCCAACTTATTCTCCGAAGGCTCAGTGACCTCAGCTCTTGTCTTACCTGCTCTGGAGACTGCAGCCCTTCCACTGATTAGCCATGTTCCTGCTACTCATCTCTGTGCTTGAGGTGATTTTTGCCCTGAGTAAGTAACATTCCATTCCCTTTCCTATTTGCACAATAGTGAGCATGTTCTAACTGGAAACTGAATAGAGACACCTTTTCTTCGGGGCCAAGTCTACACTGCTTTTACTTACACAGCATTGACGTTTCAGGAGGAACCGGAGCGCAGTCAGCGACCCAGCCTGATGGCCATGTCACTGTCTCTGAAGGAGCCGCACTAGAGCTGAGATGCAAATATTCATCTTCTACCTCACCGTACCTCTACTGGTACGTGCAATACCCCAACCAAGGACTCCAGCTTCTCCTCAAGTACTTTTCAGGGGACCCCGTGGTTAAAGGCATGAAAGATTTTGAAGCTGTATTTAGGAAGAATGAAACCTCTTTCAACCTGAAGAAACACTCAGCCCAGTGGAGCGACTCTGCTGTGTACTTCTGTGCTGTGAGTGACACAGTGACTGAGACTGCAGGGGGAGCTGAGCACAAACCTTCTGAGACACTCGGACTTTCTGTTACTCAAGAACTCAGCCTTGCGCTGCCTGCGGAGTTCTCAAGAAGGTTTTTTTTTTGTTTTCTTTGAAGCCAAAGGGAAGGGTAGGTGGAGTTTGGGGAGTGCTTCAACATCAATGCTGTGCTACATTCAGATCACATTTGAACTAAATGGAGGTCTTCTAATGAATTTCTCCAGGAGGGACATTCCCTTCCCCAACTTTCCATCCTACTCCCACACTGACAAAAGTACATCATAAGGTGTCATAGTTTGGAAGTAAAAAATCGCAAGAGCATTTTTATAAAAAAACACACATTTCTAGCATTTATTATTCGTAATTATCACTGACTCAGGTGTTAATCAATATGTAGAAATTGGAAGTACTTGATTATAATGTTAGCTGAAAAGCTGTTCTGAATAAATTCTCAATTAGGGCAACCTATACAGCATAAATTCTTAATTAGTGCAGTATAGATTCTCAACCTAGATTTGAAGCTTAATTTCTAGCACATACATAATACCTTACTGTGCAATGTTTATATGTTTTAAAGTAAATTTGACACTATAATACCTTGATTTCGAATTTTATATTACACAAAACCAATGAACAAATTGAACACAATTGTTTTTTAACAAGAAAATTTTATTTATTTTATTTCTATATTTGTTTTATTATTATTATTTTAAAATTTATTGATTGATATTTTTAGACAGAAAGAGAGAGGAAGGGAGATGATAGAGAGATAGAAACATCAATAAGAGAGAAATATCATCAATTGGCTGCCTCCTGCACTTACCCCACTGGGGATCAAGCCCCTAACCCAGTGATGGGCAACCTTTTGAGCTCGGTGTGTCAAACTTCGCCAAAAAAACTGAGCATAACTCGGGTAGTGTGTCACTTTGAGGAAAAAACATTATTTCGCAATATTTATAGTTTAAATAACATAAATGTATAATTGTTATATATAATTGTATTTAATAAACCAAAAATTAAATATTTAACTTACCTGCTTAGTGACTTCTTTGTTCATCCGTCAGTTGGTTTCTTTTGTTGGTCTTGATATTATTTAGCTTGTGTGGGGTGCCGTGAACTAAGGTAAGTCAGGGGGAGGGGGAATTCTTTAACTAACCTGCCTATTAGTGACTTTTTTGTTGCTGAATTTCATTGGCTAAATCTTCAATTGAAGGTTTTTTTGTACACTTCAGGCCCAAGCAAGCGCTACTAACTTCATCTGTCAATCTGTTTCTTTTGTTGGTTTTGATATTATTTAATGCTGAGAATAATGCCTCACAAAAGTATGTAGAGGGAAAAATTGTGAGTAAAGCCATTGCTATATTTTTCAGGGTGCTAAAAGTGTCTGGTAGTCGGTTCCAGGCACTCCAAATTTTCTGTTCGTGGAGGCACTCCTCTTGATTCTCCAAGCGGCACCTTTCCATATTCTCAAGCTTTGACCTCAAGTCGGCAAACACCTGAGCCCAGATACTGTCTTGAAATTCTGCAAGTTGCATCTCCAAATCATCAATTTGCATCCATTGGAAACCATTTAATTCCAAACTACTGTAGACTACTACATCAGGATACTTAATGATTTTCATGGTCTGTTCTAGACTTCTAAATTGACTAAATCTATCACTAAACTGGTCAAGTAACGAGTCCAAAACATGCTGGTACTTCATATGCAAGAGTTCCATTTCATTTTGTACAGCTGCACTGGCCTTCTCAAAATACTTTGTTACTCGAGGAAAATACTTATAAGTTTTAGTTTCTACATCTCGCTTGAAAATTTTAACTTTACTTTCAAAAGCTTTTATGTATCCAAACATAACACAATACTTTTGCCAAAACCTTGTAACTTTAAGTTCAGTTCATTAATATGAACAGAGAGATCTGTAAAAAACATCAGGGTGTTGACCCACTTATCATCATTAAGCTGAGGAAAGTTTCCCAGGTCCTTATCATCAAGAAATACCTTAATTTCTTCAAAGCACTCCACAAGTGCTCAAGAACTTTGCCTCGGCTCAGCCATCTTACATTATTGTACATCAGCAGTCCACTGTAGGTGGAATCAACCTCCAGTAAAAGTGCCAAAAATTCTCGCTTGTGAAGGGGGCGAGCAGCTATTAAATTAACTATTTTTGTAACAACTGACATTAAGTCGTTTAAGTCAGTGAATCCTGCCTTGGCACATAAAGCCTCCTGATGGATAATACAATGAAAAGGCACAATCGGATGTCCAATAGCTTCTGTAAACAATTTGACAAATCCGACTTTCTTCCCCACCATATTTGGTGCTCCATCTGTCGTCACTGACACAACTTTAGAGATATCAATGCTTAGGTCATGAAATGTTTGTATAACAACCTTACATAGTTCGCTTCCTGATTTACTTGTTGACACTGATACTAACTCTATCAACTCTTCTCTCATTATGAGACTATCAGAATATCGACCAATAATGGCCAACTGAGCATGTGATGTGACATCAGTAGTTTCATCAAGAGAGATCAAAAAACATTTACACTTCCTTATGTCTTTCTTTAATTGATGTTGTACGTTTGTGTTTAGTCTCATTATTCGGTCTTTTTTGATATTTCTACTGAGTGGTAACTCAGATATTCTCTTAATAATTGCATCTTTATTCTGCATATCGGGAAATAGAACTGGTGCACATCTTAGGAGAGTTTCTTTAATAAATTCTCCCTTACTGAGCGCTTTTCCATGCTGAGCTATAGAGTGAGCAATGCTCAAACTTGCAGATGTTAAATTTGTAGAGCCTTTCATAAATTTAAGGATGGAATTAGATTGGCTCTTATAAAGGTGTAGCTGCCTGGAAATGTATTCCTTCCTTTCATCCTCACTTTTTTCCAAGAGCTGGGAATGATTAGTTTCAAAATGTCTATTTTTATTCCACGTTCTGCTTACTACCGTTTCAGTACATAGAACGCAAAATGATCGGCAATTTTTTCTATAAAGCCATACATCTCGGTCCATGTCTCTTGAAAGGGTTGGCCACTGCTACTACCACTTCCTTTACTTAACCTTAGTTTTTTTTATTTTTTGGGTTCTCCATCAGGGGGGCAGTGACAGAAGATAGAATTATAGATAGCTTGTTAGGCCTGCAGGCAATTAGGGGTTAACTAGCCTAACTAACCACAAAATGGTGCATATAACTGTCTTTTAGGAAAGGGCAGGGTTAATAAGCAGAAATAGGGGTTAATAAGGATGCACAACAGTAATAGTGGTGAAATGGAGTCTGCACTATGGAGCAAGATGGTGTTCCTTATGTGAATTAAAATAGCTGCCGCTATTTCTAATGGCGGGAAATGGCACCCATAGCACGCCACAAACCCTCGCCTCTCCCAGCCTCCCCCTCACTTATCTCAGTAATGATGGATTAGAAATCCATGACACCCCAGAACAGTAGATAATGGTTGCTGTGGTTAACTGTTATTTGGTTACTGGTAATGGCAGGGCCCCCAGAAATGTGTCCCCTGCTGTGTTCCGCTGCTCCCTGCTCTGCCGGTGGAAGTGAGGGCAAAGATCCCGGCTTAACCGGAAGTCCCAGAACTAGACGCTCTGTGCCGGACTTCTGTTGTTTTGGCCTACAGACCTCCGGCACAGAGTGTCTAATAGGGGAGGATGAAACATTTGCGACTAGAGTCTTGGAGTCTAACTCCAAGACTCTAGTTGCAAATGTTTCATCCTCAGGAGCAGCAAATGTTTTATCCTCGGCATGCGGCCCCCTCAGCGGCTGTGTGTCATCAGAAATGGCTACGCATGTCAGTGCTGACATGCGTGTCATAGGTTCGCCATCACTGCCTTAGGCTCTCCTCCTGCTTTTTAATTTTTTTTTTTTTTTTAGAAGCTGCTCTACTTGGGTATTTTTACCTTGTCTTCTAGCTCACTGATGCGGTCCTCTGTTTCTTCTAGTCTACTCTTGATGCTTCCTATTGAGTTCTTTACAGCAGTGATGTCATTTTTCATTTCTTCTTGGTTCTTCTTAATTTCCTCTTGGTTCTTACACATATTGTTGAATTTGTCTTCCATTCTTTCATCCACCTTATGACCATTTCTCTGAATTCTTTCTCTGACAGGTTTCTTGCCTCCATTTATTTACTTCCTTTTCTGGTGATGCCTGCTTTTCTTTCATATGCAGGCTGTTTCTTTGTCTCCCCATGATCTCTCTTCTCCGGTGTCTAGTTATGTAGTTCTTTCTCTCCTGTGTTGAGTTAAAGGCACAAAATACAACACAAGCAGGTACAACACACAAGGCACTGAACACAAATGTATTCATGATATTAATAACCCCAAATAAAGGTGACCACCAGAGAAAGGCGAATTAGAGGATAGGAGATAAAGGAGAAGAGAAAAAAAAGGGAGTGCAAAAATGAAATTGGGAAAAGGAAAAAAAAAGTAAGAGAGAAAAGAGAGAGAATAAGAAAAACGAGGGGAAAAAACTATATACATGGGGAGAAACCTCCAATAGAACAGCCACTAATCCCAACACATGCCAGCAACAAGTACCTGGAGATGAATGCAAACTACAAAAACAACTAATATCAAGCGAGGCGAGGGAAAACAGAAGCAACAAACAAACAAAAACAAGACCAAAAAAAAAAAAGAAAAAGAAAAACAACCTCACAAACAAGCATAAAAAAATCGACATAATCAACAATCAAACAAACAACAACAAAAGGACAGGGAGAAAAAAATTTAAATAGTGAAGAAAGAGAAGAGAGAGGTGTGTATGGATTTGGAGCAGGGGATTGGAAATTAGATATATAAGTAGGGTGAAATTTTAACAAGGGGTAAAAAGAAGGAATAGGGAAAATCTAAAGCAGGAATAGGGTAAGAGAAACAGGACAACAAAAGGGGAAAAGTGAGGAAGAGAGTGATGGCATAAAGGCAAAGTTGAGATAGAGTAAAATGATGCTAAAGGAAAGATGAAAATAGAATGTAGAACACTAATCCCAAAGTAAAATAAAGAGAAAATAAAATGACACTTAAAAAAACACACATATAAAATAGTAGTAGTAATAATTCTGATTGAAAATAAAAATGTAATAATTAAAAAGGTAAAATCAAGTGAGGAAAAAAGAAAAAAATTAGTTTCTTATGTAAAAGATGAAAAAAAATAAAAATGTGCAGTAGTGAAGGTCATTCACTTCCTCTACTGTTCTGTTTGGCTCGCCTGTTTCCTAGTCAAGACAGTATTGAAGGTCCCTGCGTTCCACTGCTCCTCCATGTTGTAAACCAGTCCTGGTTTTTAAGCAGGCAGTATGTCTTTATTTCTTATATTCCTTTATTTGTATTTACACAAGAGTCAATTTATGATTCAACCTCTGGGTGGCAGTGTTTCTGGATTGAGCTCCAGGTCTATAGGTCCTCTCTAGCTAGTGTTTAGATTTTGTTTTCCCTGTGGCACTTAATACTGGTTTGGGGGAGTGGGTTGCCCCAGAGCTGGTTCTTTGATGGTTATTCCCCGCTCTGATCCCCAGGTTCCAGAAAAACAACTTTTCCCCGTAGTCTCTTAGAGTGTCCCCAGTTGGGTGATCCTATGTATTGGGCTTAATAATTAGAAGCAAGGATTTAAAGAGGGGGAAAAAAAGAGCCAGAGTAAGTGTGCGAACTCCGGGGCTGCACGCAAGTCTGTGTGGTCTTTTTTTCCCCTTGGGTCTAAGCAGCTGGCACACTTTTAAAATTTTTAGGCTGTCCTTTTGCACCCAGATCAAAATGGGTTGCTTTTTAGAGTTCCCTTCTGTTAGCAGCTCTGAGGACCCCCTTCCACATTCATGGATCACGCCAGCCCCAACAGCCACGGATTTTTCTAGGCACAGACTTCCCCAGGTTCTCCAGCTCCTGCTGTGTGGGCATTTCTCTCTCCTGCCGGGACCATAGAACTCACCTTATCCCAGGCGAAATCTGACCTTTCTGTGAGGGAGCGTAGAGCTCCTCTGAATCCATGTGCTTGGGCCACTTGGGGACCTGTGTTCTCAGGGTCGCAGCTATTCGGTGGGTGCCGTAGTTATAGATTCCCTGGGATTTTCAGGCTTCCGATAACATCCACTTTCCCCTTCAAGATGGCGTGGTCTCCGTGTCTGAGCCAGTGCCTCTGGGAGGGAACTCAGCAGCAGTGGGGGCTGCACGGTCAGGGGAGCCCTGTCCAGCAGTCCCCCACAGTCTCCTGGAGTGTAGCTGTCCTTCAACTCACCAACAAACACTCCCCGTGTGATCACACACTCTCCCTTTGTTTTCTCACTCACACACTATCTTGCAATCTGCCTTCCCATCGGCAGTCATCAGTTTATTCCCACATGTGTGTTTTTTTAATTCACAGTTATTCATTTTTGAAATAGCATATCCCACTATGTCTCCCAACTGTTGAATTTGCCTCCTAGAAGTCATCCTGAAAATATCACAGCCTCCACAGCCCAATTCACCTCTAAAATCCTAATTAAAAATCAATCTAAATCTCTTGCTCCCCAGCCCACTTGACACACCCCATCACTCTCCAATGAAGCCCTTAATGCTACAATGATAGTGGCTTTGTCTCAGAAATTGGCTACTAAGATCTCCATTTGCTTTTATTTATTTACTTTTTAAAATAAATTTTTACTGATTTCAGAGTGGAAGGGAGAGGGAGAGAGAGATAGAAACATCAATGATGAGAGAGAATCATTGATAGGCTGCTTCCTGCACACCCCCTTGAGTCCTGGCATGACTGGAAATTGAACTGGACCTCCTGGTTCATAGGTAGATGTTCAACCACCTAGCCACACCAGCTGGGCCCCATTTGCTTTTTTGACTAAAGAAAAAGTTCTTAGTATGACCTACAAAAATTTGAATAATTTAGGATCTTGATACTTTTCCAACTTCATTCCACAAACATGCTCCTAATCTCCTCTCTCTCTCTTTCTCTCTTCAATAACATTGGTATTATTTTATTAAAAGTACTCTGTTCTGCCCTAGCTGTTTTGGCTCAGTGGATAGAGCGCTGGACTGCGGACTGGAAGGTCCCGGGTTTGATTCTGGTCAGGGGCACATGCTCGGATTGAAGCCTAGATCCCCGGTGGGGGATGTGCAGGAGGCAGCTGGTCAATGATTCTCTCTCATCATTGATGTTTCTATATCTCTCTCTCCTTCTTTCTTCCTCTCTGAAATCAATAAAAATATATATATTTAAAAAGTACCCTGTTTTTCCTATATGACTCTTTTATAAGCTACTAGAGGCCCAGTGCATGAAAATTCATGCACTGGAGGGGGGTGTCCCTCAGCCTGGCCTGCCCCCTCTCACAGTCCAGGAGCCCTCAGGGGCAGTAGGCGACCCGGCGATCAGGGGAAGGTGACGCCCCCATCACACCTTTGCTGCTGCCACTGCTGGCAGCGCAAGCCTCCGCCAGCCCTGGTTACCTGAGCCTCAGGTGGCCCTGGGAGGCTGGGCAGCCACCATCTGAGGCTTGCCTGCACCTCAGGCCTGCCCTGGGCAGCTGGGCAGCTGACATCCAAGGCTTGCCTGCACCTCGGGCTGGTCCTGGGAGTCTGGGCAGCAGACATTCAAGGCTTGCCTGTGCCTCGGGCCCAGCCGTGCTGTGTGCCTGTTGCCCTGGCAGGGCTGAGGGGACAGGGCACCACCATCTTGTGACTGTGGGTGATGCCATCTTTGAGGGAAGGTCAGTCAATTAGCATATTCCCTCTTTATTAAATAGGATGGTTGATGATTCTATTTTTACTTTTTTCCATTTTCTAAAATTCTTACTCTCCCTTCAGAAGAGTAAAACCATTAAGTGCTGGTTATTCTGTACATCTGTCCAAGAGTCAGTAACTGAAGGAAGCTTATTGTGCATGCATAGAACCACAGAGCTCTGTCTTTCCAAACTTGGAGTTTTCCCTTTATTTATCAATTAGAGACCCGGTGCAAGAAATTCGTGCACTGGTAGGGTCCCTAGGCCTGGCTGGTGATAAGGCCCGATATGTGAGGTGACTGGCGGGGTGATCGGGGGGCCCCTCTTGGCACCCACCTTGGCTGGCATGGGGCCTGAGGGCTGGGGGCAGCTCCTGCATTAGGTATCTGCCCCCTGCTGGTCAGTGCGCATCATAGTGACTGGTCGTTCCACCTGTTCAGTTGATTTGCATAATAGGCTTTTGTTACATAGGATTATTTGATTAAAATCTATTTTCATATTACTCTGTAAGCTCCTTAATGGCAGGGACCATGTTTGTGTTTCTTGCCCCTGAATCCTGAGCACCAAAGTATCTTAGCCATTAGGATCATCACATCTCCTTCTTCCTTCTTTCTATCCAGTAACTCATTCAATATACTTCCTATATTTTAAGCCTCCTCAAAGAACTATGATAATATTTTAGAAAGAGTAAAAATAAAAGATAGTTGAGTTTCTCAGACAGGAGCTCATGGATCTCTGGAGGATTATGGATAAATTCTTAGAGTGTAGCAGAGGTTGGCAAATTATGGCCCACAGTTTACACAAGCCTGCTACCTGTATTCTTTAAATAAAGTTTTATTGGAAAACAGCTTTGCCCACTGATTTATGCATTGACTATGGCTGCTTTGTGCTGTAACAGCAGAGTTGGGTAGTTTCAACAAAGACCAAATGACTTCAAAAGTTAAAGAATTTACTATTTCACCCATTACAGAAAAAAGTTAGCCAGTCTCTGGGGATAGGACTTAAATGGGAATACTTGGAGTTTTGGATTTGATGTAAGACCTGTGAGCCTAAAATGTTTATATTTAACTCCAATTTTTCTGTACATAAAGTACCATAAAATTTAAAAAGTAGTCAGTATGAGAATTGTCTTTTAAAAACAACAGTACCTACTAGACATGCCCACTCATTCATTTACTCACTCATTCTTCAGATAGTTTTTGAACACCAGCTATGAATTAGGAGACTGTATATTTTCAGAAATTGCATACTGAGACTCAAGGGCACCAACACCTGTTTGAAAAACAGGAGACAGATGATTCTAAAATACAGCCATGACAGTGATGGTATGTATACAAGTAAAGTGGGAAAACACATGGGCACTAACTCAGCCTGAAGAGCTGGGTGGGTGCTTTCACAAGAAGGTGGCACGTCAATTGGTTCTGAAAGAATGACTAGAAGTTACTTAGGCAAAGCCAGAGGAGGGAAGAGAGAATATTCTAAGCAGCGGGGTTCATTGCCTGGTTCTAAGGGACCTGGGGGGACTATGTCAAGAAGAGAACTTAGATCATGCTTTTTTTAAACTCTCAGTATACCCTAAGATCCTAAAACTAGCTTAACACTTTAATATTGATGTGAACAGACATTAGAGGCTGGGACTAGGGAGACTTAAGGGAGCCACATTGCCCTGAATGTTAAAGAGGAGACTGAGGAATTGCACTGTCTCAACCTCATACACCACTGTGAAGCCTGCAGAAGGTGTTTGGTGCTTCCTTCCTAGAGCTCTACCTCTCACCCCAGACACGATTTCCCTTCTATGTCTAAAATTTAAGCTCCACTCCAAGGTAAATGTCAAATTCAAAGCAGACTGCAGGACAGAGGAGAAACCAGGAGAGGGCGCTGCTGCCCTTGGGTGGTGGTTTGACACACCTCTTCCATTTCTGAACACATCTTTTTACAGCGTTTGACATGAACTTGCAGGGCAGTTTGTCTTGCTTAACACCTGAGCCAAGACTATTCCACTAAGGGATCAAAAGAGTAGAGGGACAGCCCTCTCAGCTTCAGTATTACCAACCAAGGCTGCTGCTTCTCCGTCAGCCATGCTGTCTCCCTCCTGCTTGGGACTTGTGATCTTGTTGATACTGAGTAAGTAACCTTTATTCAAGAGGTTGAAGGTGTTCTATTCCTTGGTTTTAGGATAATTCTTAATCCCTACCAAAGTGGAGATTATCCCTCTTCACTGCTAATGTAACAATGCCTTTACTTTTTTTTTTTTTTTTTTTAGGGGGGACCAGTGGAGGCTCAGTGAACCAGACAGAAGGCCCTGTTACCCTCCTAGAGGGGGCATTTTTGACCCTGAAATGCACTTACCAGACTACCTACTCAGATTTTCTTTTCTGGTATGTCCAATATCAAAACAAAGAGCCTGTTCTCCTCCTGAAAAGCTCATCGGATAATCAGGAGGTGAGCAACAGAGGTTTTCGGGCCAGCCTTGTGAAGACAGACAGCACTTTCCACCTGAAGAAATCTTCAGTGCAAGTGTCAGACTCAGCTGTGTACTACTGCGCTCTGGGAGACACAGTGAGGGAGGCTGCAGGGGGAGCTGAGCACAAACCCAGAGGGGCTCACATGGGGCTGAAGGGGACCAGCCTGGTTATTCTAGGAGCCACATTGACCCTCAGTGTCTGTTATCAGGAAGCATACAGGTATTTGTCAGGGAAATAAAGACTATGTTTTCGAAATACAAACAAAAATACTTGATGTGGCGAATATGTCAACTCACTGAGTATGTAGGGCACAGCATTTTCTGTTCTTCCACAGAGTATATCTCATTTTACCCAGTTAGTAAATATAGGTATGATGTTAACATGATGTGGAAGTTTTATTGATTTTGTGTGATTTTTTTAAAAGTACATTAATAATTTATGTCAAACCAAAGAACTATAATGGCAAATTTCTCATTATCTATATTAGTGGCTCAGTGCACGAATTCATGCACATTGAAAGGAAATTAATTAGAAGAAATATTTTAATATCGCTATTTGCCCTTTCTGTATAATAGAAGTGTCAACCAAATTTATGATCGACAATGACAGTTCAAAACGCAGGTGTGCGATTGGCACCAGCGAGAGCTTTATATGTATCATGGATGCGCTGATTTAGCTAAACTTTTTCCATCCCAGTGAAGCACTCCAACTTCTCTTTCAGGTAATTGTCAGCAACACAGCAGTAAATATCAACACAAAGCAGATTATTATTGTAGATCACTCAGGGAGAACAAAGGGTAAAATATTTAACTGCAGCAGTGTTTGACTATATTCTGTGCAGTGAGAAAACCTGAAGTCATTTCCAAGGTCCACCATTTCTTACTTCTTTTCAGTTGGGTCAAGTTTCTAAACTTTCTAATCTCCAATTTCCTGCTAATGAAAAGAAAATAGAATTCCACAAGTCTCCTACCTACCTACTCCAGGACTTCTGTGAGGATCAAGTGAGATGATGCACGGGAAAATGCGTCACAGACATTTTGTTAAAGTGTGAAATGTTTCCACCTGGCTATAAAGCAAGTCATGTTCCTGGGCTGAAGAAATTCCAAGGAGGCTAGTTACTAGGGAGAGGAAGCTGGGCATTTCTACTTGATGTCATTACACAGTCGGTCGGATACTTAGCATATTAGCCTTTTATATATAGATTAGAGGACAATGCTGTAGGTCAATTATTTGTGTTTTACAAATTTTTCATCCTATTTACTATGGAAAATCAAGTATCAGTGTAGGATTTGCTGAATGATAAGACCAAAGCGGCAAAGTGGATTGCACTGAAGTCCCAACTTGCTGTAGTCTCCTCTTGCTCTCATCCCTATTCAAATCTGGCAGCTCTATAGGTGACTCTGTAAATAGGTCAAAGCAACACCCACCCACATGTAGTGTCTGTTGCTTCCAAAATCCAAAAAGGCCTATCCAGTGTTGTGCCTCTTTTTCTGTGGTAGGTGGTGTGAGGTGCAGCTACATGTCTTTCACCTTGAAGGGGATATCTCAGTATTCTTTGGACCATTGAAACCCCAGGAACTTCACTGAGATGACAAGTCTTTGAATTGTTTTAGGGTTTACTATTATAGCTGATGATTGCTCAATTTCCTATGTTCAAGTGGCTTCTTCTATTTTAAGCATCTCAGGACTTCTAAAGCTGTACCTTTCCCTCCATTTCTAACAACTGTACAATGTATTTATTTTTACCTTGGCACCTATCATAGGGCAGTCAACTTTGGGTTGCCTCCTCTCCCTATTGGGCTAAATGTTCCAGAGAAGAGCCCTTGTGTTCTATCTGGTTTTGACCTAACCTTCTAACACAGAGCTCAGCACACATATATACTCAGTAAAGGAATATTACATAAGTTCATGTAAGAACAAATGTAAAAACTAATAATTCTTTTCCTTGCGACAAACATCATACTTAGTATACCACGGATGTCATTTATGTGTACTTCCTATTTCATCGCACAGAATATTAAAATGATGTATACACAGGGGTCAAAATTTAATAATTTTGTTTTATTTATCACTAGAGGCCCAGTGTACGAAATTCGTGCACAGGGGCTGGGGGGGGGGGGGCGTGTCCCTCAGCCCAGCCTGCACCCTCTCCAATCTGGGACCCCTCGAGGGATGTCCGACTGCCCGGTGGGATCAGGTCTAAACGGGCAGTCGGATATCCTCTAAATGGGCAGTCGGACATCCCTCACACAATCCAGGACTGCTGGCTCCCAACTGCTCGCCTGCCTGCCTTCCTGATTGCCTCTAACTGTTTCTGCCTGCCAGCCTAATCACCCCCTAACCAGTCCCCTGCCCGCCTGATTGATGTCTAACTGCTCCCCTGCCAGCCTGTTTGTCCCCAACTTCCCTCCTCTGCCAGCCTGGTCACCCCTAACTTCCCTCTCCAAGTGCCCTCCCTTGTAGGCCTGGTCCCTCTCAACTGCCCTCCCTTGCAGGCCTGGTCCTTCCCAACTGCCCTCCCCTGCTGGCCATATGTGGTGGCCATCTTGTGTCCACATGGGGGCAGGATCTTTGACCACATGGGAGCAGCCATATTGTGTGTTGGAGTGATGTTCAATCTGCATATTACTCTTTTATTAGATAGGATAGAGGCCTGGTGCATGGGTGGGAGCCAGCTGGTTTGCCCTGAAGGGTGTCCCGGATCAGGGTGGGGGTTCCCTTGGGGTGTGGGGAAGCCTGAGCGAGGGGCCTGTGGTGGTTTGCAGGCCAGCCACACCCCCTGGCGACCCAAGTGGAGACCCTGGTATCTGGAATTTATTTACCTTCTACAATTGAAACTTTGTAGCCTGGAGTGGAGCTAAGCCTCCTGCTCACTCCCGTGGCGGCAGCCATTTCTGTTGGTCTTTATGTATCTTCTATAATTGAAACTTTGTAGCCTTAAGCGGAGTTGTTCAGAAAGCTTAGCTTCCTCTATTGCCGGGGGCAACCCTAGCCCCTGCTCTTTCCAACTCCGTGGCTGCCGCCATTTCTGTTTGGATTTGTTTACCTTCTATAATTGAAACTTTGTAGCCTTGAGTGGAGGCTTAGGCCGGCAAGGGCAGGCGGAAAGCTTGGCTTCCTTCATTGCCTGGGAAACCCAAGCCTCCTTCCTGCTCTCTGTGGCCGTAGCCATCTTGGTTGGGTTTATTTGCATACTCGCTCTGATGGGCTGGTGGGCGTGGCTGGTGGGCGTGACAGAGTGATGGTTAATTTGCATATTACTCTTTTATTAGGTAGGATGGATGTTCTTAACTCAATTTTTGTTTTTTCTTTTGCAAAGTATGTGGCAGTGCTAAGTACATACAATGACTACTAGCACATTTTGGTGTCATCAATTTTACTTGTGTTAAGATGTCAGTAATTTCATTTGCTCCATCAATGTACATATCAACACAGTGAAAAATCCAAATAATATATGTCATGAATTTATGATACACTTATGAATCCTATATATAAAGAGCATAATTCTTAGAATTTCAGATAGAAAGGAAAAAAAGCTATCTCTCCAGATTACATTTTTTCAAAGGCTGTATGAAAGAAAATTCTTTCTTTTCTAGTTAGTGTTGTATTAAATTTAAAAATTATTTTCCAGCAGTGCAAACTTTATAATTTACATTTTCCCATTAATATTAATTAACATTAATTCCTATGAATTTCCTCTTTACTTTAGGTTTCCTATAAAATTTTTTATTTTCCTTAATTTGCTTAAATTTCTTTCTAGACATTAAATTTTTTTGGTATTATGAATAGAATCTTTGTTTTATATCATGCTGTTATTGTTGGGAGATTGTTTAATGACAATTTATGAGTAATACCTTTTAAAATAAATGCCATTGTGTTTTACTATTGGGTATAACATTTGCTGATGTTTTTAAAAAGATATTCTTTATCTTGTAACAGAATTAGATATGTTATATTTAGTTAATTAGACTTTATATCAGAAATATATTTTGAAGTAGATTATTTTTTGTTAGCTTGCAAGGTTACATGGATTTTGTACTTTCCAACTTGAAGAATTATATTAATGGACATTCTAATGTTCAACTGTCCTTGAGTTCCTGGAATAAAGCCTGTTTGTAATTAGTATATATATATTTTTTATTTTATTTTTGAATGAGAAAAGGTTTCCCTTTCATTCCAAATAGCTAACCCCTCAGTTCTTTTCCCCAAGGAGAGCAATGTTTATGTTTTTTTTCTTCTAGGTATACTTTTTATATGTATGGCCAAAAATATATGAATATTAAGAGAACTAGATTCTTGCCCTCTTTATTTTAAGACAGTGGATATGTCCCTTAATTTCTTAGAGGTAGGGATATCATTTAGCTACTGTTCTAAGTTTCCTCACAAACTTTTCAAACTATCTAACAGGTAACAGATAGATGAAAATGTAAACTTCTTAAATAGCTTCAGCTCCTTGCTCAAAAAGCTTTAATATTTCTACTGGCCAACATCCAGATTATTTTTTAAGACATCCAACCCAAATCATTTTCTAGACTTATCTCCTAGCACTCTCTTTCTAATCCATATTGTTTCAGCCAATATTCTCTTCCCTCTTTCCTTTTGTTGTTCATTATATTCCATAAATGAGTGAGATTACGTGGTATTTATCTTCTTCCTTCCTTCCCCCTTCTCCATCTCTCGCTCTATTTTATGCATAAAATATCTTAAAATCAATTTTTAAAAACAGTTATGAAATACCCTAAAGACTGTTTGCCATTCTTTTTGACTGTGTAGAAAATAGTAGATTCATCAGGCATTAGAATGAGAAAGAACATATATGCAGATTTGCATAACCCATGGACACAGACAACAATGTGGGAAGGGCTGGGATGGGTTGGGGGCTGGGTTAAGGGGGGCACAGTGGGGGGAAATGGGAACGTCTATAACACTGTCAACAATAAAAAAATTCCAAAATATAATGGCTGAATTAAAGAAAAAGAAAAGATCTTAGGACTTTTTTGATCAAACTTCATTTTCTTTTATTTATTTATTTATTTTTAAAATTTCTTTATTAAGGTATTACATATGTCTCCTTATTCCCCCATTACCTCCCACCCCCCCAACTCATGCCCTCACCCCACTGGTGTTCATGTCCATTGGTTAGGCTTATATGCATGCATACAAGTCCTTTGGTTGATCTATCCCCCTAACCCCCACCCTCCCCTACTTTCCCTCCAAGGTTTGACAGTCTGATCCATGCTTCTCTGTCTCTGGATCTGTCCCTGTTCATCAGTTTATGTTGTTCATTATATTCCATAGATGAGTGAGATCATGTATTTATCTTTCTCTGACTGGCTTATGTCACTTAGCATAATGCTCTCCAGTTCCATCATGCTGTTGCAAATGGTAGAATTCCTTCTTTTTTACTGCCTCATAGTATTCCATTGTGCAGATGTACCAAGGTTTTTAATCCACTCATTTGCTGATGGGCACTGGGGCTGTTTCCAAATCTTAGCTATGGTGAATTGTGCTGCTATGAACATAGGGGTGCATATATCCTTTCTGATTGGTGTTTCTAGCTTCTTGGGGTATACTACTAGAAGTGGGATGGCAGGGTCAAATGGGAGTTCCATTTTTAGTTTTTTGAGGAAACTCCATAATGTTCTCCACAGTGGCTGCACCAGTCTGCATTCCCACCAGCAGTGCAAAAGAGTTCCTTTTTCTCTGCATCCTTGCCAACACTTATCGTTTGTTGATTTGTTGATGATAGCCATTCCGACAGGTGTGAGAAGATACAGCATTGTCGTTTTGATTTGCATCTCTCGGATAATTAGTGACTTTGAGCATGTTTTCATGTATCTCTTTGCCTTCTTTCTTCTTTCAAAAAGTATCTATTTAGGTATATTGACCATTTTTAATTGGATTGTTTATCTTCCTTTGTTAAGTTGTATGAGTTCCCTGTAAATGTTGGAAATTAAACCCTTATCGGTGATGACATTGGCAAATATGTTCTCCCATGTAGTGGGCTTTCTTGTTTTGTTGATGGTTTCTTTTGCTGTGCAAAAGCTTTTTATTTTGATGTAGTCCCATTTGTTTATTTTCTCTTTAGTTTCCATTGTCCTAGGAGCAGTATTGGTGAAGTAATTGCTTCGGCTATGTCTGAGATTTCACTGCCTGTGGATTCCTCTAGTATTTTTATAGTTTCCCGTCTTATGTTTAAGTCCTTTATCCATTTTGAGTTTATTTTTGTGTATGGTGTAAGTTGGTGGTCTAGTTTCACTTTTTTGCATGCAGCTGTCCAATTTTCCCAACACCATTTGTTGAAGAGACTGTCTTGACTCCATTGTATGTTTATGCCTCCTTTGTCAAATATTAATTGGGCTTAGTGGTTTGGGTCTATATCTGGGTTCTCTATTCTATTCCATTGATCTATATGTCTGTTCTTGTGCAAGTACCAGGCTGTTTTAAGAACAGTGGCTTTGTAATACAGCTTTATATCTGGTATTGAGATCCCACCTACTTTGCTCTTCTTTCTCAGGATTGCAGCAGCTATTTGGGGTCTTTTTTTATTCCAGATGAATTTTTGGAAAGTTCATTCTAGGTCTGTGAAATATGCCGTTGGTATTTTAATGGGGATTGCAATGAATCTGTAGGTTGCTTTGGGTAGTATGGACATTTTGATGATGTTGATTCTACCAATCCATGAAGACGGTATGTTCTTCCATCCGTTTATGTTTTCCTCTATCTCTTTTTTCAGTGTCCTGTAGTTTTTCACATATAGGTCTTTTACCTCCTTGGTTAAGTTTATTCCTAGGTATCTTAATTTTTTTTGGTGCGATGGTAAATGGGATTGCTTTTTTAGTCTCTCTTTCTCTATGTTCACTATTGGTGTAAAGAAATGCCATAGATTTTGGCATTAATTTTGTATCCTGCTATATTGCCGAATTCATTTATTAAGTCAAATAATTTCTTGATGGAGTCTTTAGGGTATTCTATGTACAATATCATATCATCTGTGAATAAGGACAGTTTTACTTCTTTATTTCCAATTTGGATGCCTTTTATTTCTTCTTCTTGTCTGATAGCAATGGCTGGTACTTCCAGTACTATGTGGAACAGGAGTGATGAGAATGGGCATCCCTGTCTTGTTCCTGTTCTTAGGGGAAATGGTTTTAGTTTTTGCCCATTGAGTATGATGTTAGCTGTGGGTTTATCATATATAGCTTTTATTATGTTGAGGTATGGTCCTTCTATTCCCATCTTGCTGAGAGTTTTTATCAGGAAGGGGTGTTGGCTTTTGTCAAATGCTTTTTCTGCCTCAATTGATATTATTATGTGATTTTTATCTCTCAATTTGTTTATGTGATGAATCACATTTATTGATTTACTGATATTGTACCATCCTTGCATCCTCAGGATAAATCCTACTTGGTCATGGTGTAGGATCTTTCTGATGTATTGCTGGATCTTATTTGCTAGAATTTTGTTGAGGATTTTGGCATCTATGTTCATCAGAGATATAGGCCTATAATTCTCTTTCATTGTGTTGTCTTTATCTGGTTTTGGTATTAGGGTGATGCTGGCTTCATAGAAGGAGCTTGGAAGTGTTCCTCTTGAATTGTTTGGAATAGTCTGAGGAGGATAGGTTTTAGTCCTTCCTTGAGTGTTTGGTATAACTCCCCTGTGAAGCTGTCTGGCCCCGGGCTTTTGTTTGCTGGGAGATATATATATATATATATATATATATATATATATATATATATATATTTGATTTTTTACAGAGAGGAAGGTAGAGGGATAGAGAGCTAGAAACATCGATGAGAGAGAAACATCGATCAGCTGCCTCCTGCACCCCCCCCCCCCACTGGGGACGTGCCCGCAACCAAGGTACATGCCCTTGACCGGAATCGAACCTGGGACCTTTCAGTCCGCAGGCCGACGCTCTATCCACTGAGCCAAACCGGTTTCGGCTGCTGGGAGCTTTTTGATGACTGCTTTAATTTCTTCCGTAGTTATCAGCCTATTGAGATTTTTAGAATCTTCCTGATTGAGTTTTGGAAGGTTGTATTTTTCTAGGAATATGTCCATTTCCTCCAGGTTGTCTAGTTTGTTAGAATAGAGTTGTTCATAGTATTTTTTTAACAATCCTTTGTTTTTTGGTGGAGTCTGTTGTTATTTCTCCTCTTTCATTTCTCATTTTGTTTATTTGGGTCCTCTCTCTTTGCTTCTTGGTGAGCCTGGCTAGAGGTTCATCAATCTTGTTTACCCTTTTAAAGAACCAGCTCTTGGTTTCATTGATCTTTTGTATTGTTGTTTTTGGTCTCTATGTCATTTATTTTTGCTCTGATCTTTATTATCTCCTTTCTTCTACTCACTCTGGGCTTTTTCATTTCCCTTTGCCTGAAAGATATTTTTCCATCCTTTCACTTTCAGTCTGGGTGAGTCCCTTGTTCTGAGGTGGGTGTCTTGTAGACAACATATATATGGGTCATGTATTTTTGTCCATTCAGCCACTCGATGTCTTTTGATTGGAGCATTTAGTCCATTTACTTTTAAAGTTATTATTGAAAGGTACTTGTTTGTAGTAATTTCAATTTTTGTGCCTGTGTTCTTTTTTACCATTTTATTTTTTCTTTTTACAGCATTCCCTTTAGCATTTCTTGCATTGCTGGTTTGGTGGTGATAAACTCCCTTAGCCTTTTTTTTTTTTTTGTCTGCAAAGCTCCTGATTTCCCCTTCAATTTTGATTGATAGTCTTGTTGGATAGAATATTCTTGGATTCAGTCCTCTGCTTTGCAACACTTTGTATACCTCTTTCCATTCCCTTGTGGCTTGATGTGTTTCTATTGAGAAATCATTTGATAATCAGATGGGGGATCCTTTGTAGGTAACTCTCTGTCTCTCTCTTGCAGCCTTTAAGATTATCTCTTTGTCATTAATATTTGCCATTGAAATTATGACATGTCTTGGTGTGGGTCTTTTGAGATTGATCTTGCTTGGGACTCTCAGTACTTGTGTAACTTTTTCTTCCCCATATCCGAGAAGTTTTCTGTCATTATTTCTTCAAATAGATTTTCTAATCCTTGCTGCTCTTCTTGTCCTTCTGGCAGCCCTGTTATACATATGTTACTTCATTTCGTGTTGTTCCAAAGCTCCCTTAGGCTCTCCTCCTGTTTTTTAAATTTTTTTCTCCAGTTGCTGTTCAGATTGAGCTTGTTTCTCTACCTTATCTTCTAACTCACTAATTCGGTCCTCTGCTTCTTCTAGTCTACTGTTGAAACTTTCCATGGTGTTTTTGATTATAGCTATATCACTTTTCATTTCTTCCTGATTCTTGCATAGGTTGTTGATTTTCTCATCCATCCGATATATGAATTCCATGACTATTACTCTGAATTATTTTTCTGTCATGTTGCATGCTTCAATTTCACTAATTTCCTTTATTGGCGACTCCTCATTTTCTTTCCTCTGGGGATTGTGTCATCTCCCCATTCTGACTATCATCAGAAGGTTCAGACTTCGAGTTGTGTGGACCTGGGCTGTGTGCAGTGGGAGCTTCACACCACCTGAGTGTCACTGACGTGCTTCGACACTATGACGTGTGGCTGCCGTGGGTTGGTGGAGACCAGGCTGGCCCAGAGTCAGTGTTACCAGCACTCAGTGTGGTCTCGCGTGCACCTTGCTGTTGGCGTGTGCCGAAAATCAGAGTTTCCTAGCGTGTGCCAGGAGTCAGAGTCCCCTGTGTCTGCACCAAGAATCTAGTATCAGAATCTCTGTTGCTTCGGGCAGCCTCTCGCTGAGAATTAGGGTCCCTGTGTGCACATGTACCAAGAATTGGAGTCACTGGCTTTTAGTGTGAATGCACTGGGAGTCAGGGATCCCAAGCGCACGCAATAAAAAACAGAGTCAAGTCAGTGGTGCTCAGTGCTGCCTCCTGCCAGCCTGGAAAATCTGGGTCCCGGTCAACTTGGGGGACTGGGTTGCACAGTAGCACTGTGTCAGCAGGAGGTCTGCTCCTGCGCTGCAGAAAGCAGACTTCCGTGTGTGCTTGCCCAGAATCGAAGTCAGGTGGCACTGCCGCCTTGCATGGGCTTCGGGTTTAGTCGCCCGATTGCGTTGCGGGGAGCAGATTCTAGGTGTCCGAGCATGCGCAGGCTCAAATTCCTGTAGTGGCACTGCGGCCTGTGTGAGGGGCAGGTCTAGCAGTTAGTATGGCGCTGCCCATGAGCCTGCGAGGGGGAGGATAGGCTCCTTGACTCACAGACATCTGCGACTGGGATGTCTGGATTCTTTTTGTCTGTTGGTCTGCAGCTATGGTCCCGGCTCTCTGTCCCCAGTGCTGCTGCAGGGTCCTGGTTTGTGTCTGAGACCAGACTGGGTGGTGCTGAGGCCAAGATCCTAGTCTCAAGAAGTTCTGTTTCTCAAGTTGACGTGGTCTCTGTGCCCGCACTGGCCGCCCAGAAGTGTCCGCATTGTGCGCGGGGCTCCGCCGTCTAAGACTGCCCGGTTTGGCAGCCCCTTGGAAGACCTGCAGAATCTAACTGTCCCTAGCTCATACACACACACACCACACATGTCTACACACTCCTCTATCGCTCCCTCACTCTCTTACACTCTCTTCCTCTCTACCTTCCTACAGGTCGCCATCCTCAAGTCCTCAAACTTCATTTTAAAGGTGAACAGTAGAATCACTGTGTAGTAATAGACACCAGGATTTGAATCTGATTTTGTCATTTACTAGTTGTGTGATTTCCAAGCCTCAATTTCTATAATTTCCCCCATCAAAGTGAGAGATATATGTTCTCCACTACCACTGAAACATTTTTTTGAAAGTGGGTCCTTCTATTATCACATACATAACAGTTTTCCATCCATTTATTCTTGCCCCTAGTAAGAGAAATACATGTGGAATATAGTTTTCTTCATACAGTTTTGATGCTACTGAAAATTTGTTTGCAGAGGAAATTGGGCATTTGTATTTATGTGCATGTTTGTTGAAAAAGGTGAGGGAGAAAAGCTTGCATACGGCTGTGATTCCCAAGTGCAGACTTACAGCACCAACATCACCTGTGAGAGAATCACCTAGAGCATCTCTCAAGGTCTGGATTATTAGAACCTATCCTGGCTTACTACATTGGTCTCTGATGAAATTATGAATTTGTATTTTTATTTATTTTATTTTTTTGTTATCCTCATTTTATTTTACTTTTTTAAATTTGTATTTTTAATGAACATCATCTGTATCAGCCACAGATTGATGTGTTACAGAAAACTCAAATAATAATGTTTTTAAAAAGGTGGAGTTCATTTTCCTCTCACATAAAGAAGCTCTACATATGCAGTTCAGGGCTGGCATGCTAGCTTTATCATGTTATGAGGGATCAAGCATCTTTCTAGCTCACTGTCTCTGCTTCTTAAGGTGTCATTCTTGTTTTTATACTTTCAAGAAACTGCCAGAGATCCATCCATTTTATACACCTTCCAGGAAGAAGTAAAGAGTAAGTCAAAGGACAAATGGGTACATGCTGGCTGAGTCAATTATTTCCAGAAACTCCACCCAGCAGCTTCTTATATTTCATTTACCTGAGTGGTATTAGATGTCCCCACACCTCTCTCATCTGCAAGGGAGGCTGGAATATCAGGGTTATTATTATTATTATTATTTTTTTTACCTCAACATGTTGACTCCCACATAAAAATTGTGGTTCTATTAATAAGAAGTATGAGAGAGTGGGCATTGTGTAGGAAAATAGCATACCCTCAGTTTAGGGTATATTAGGTTTCACATGTGTGGTTTTTTAATTCACAGTTATTCATGTTTGAAATACCATATCCACTATGTCTCTCAGACCTGTTGAATTTGCCTCCTAAAAGTCATCCCGAAAATATCACAGCTTCCAGAGCCCAATTCACCTTTTTAATTATAATTCCAATTAAAAATCCATCTTAATCCCTTGCTCTCCAGCCCACTTGACACATCCCATCACTCTCCAATGAAGCCCTTAGTGTTACAATGACAGGGGTCTTAGCTCAGAAATTGGCTACTGAGATATCCATTTCTTTTTATTTTTTTAAATATATTTTTATTGATTTCAAAGAGGAAGGGAGAGGGAGAGGGAGAGATAGATAGAAACATCAATGATAAGAGGGAATCATTGACAGGCTGCCTCCATTACAACCCTTTGTAACCCCTGCATGTGCCCTGACTGGAAATTGAACCAGACCTCCTGATTCATAGGTGGATGTTCAACCACTTAGCCCCACAGGCTGGGCCCCATTTACTTTTTGACTAAAGAAAAAGTTCTTAGTATGACCTACAAAAATTTGAATAATTTAGGATCTTGATACTTTTACTGCTTCATTCCACAAACATGCTCCTAATCTCCTCTCTCTCTCTCTTTCTCTCTTCAATAACATTGGTAGTATTTTATTAAAATACCCTGCTTCTCCTTTATGACTCTTTTATAAGCTATTGTTGATTTTTTTTTTACTTTTTTCCTAAAATTCTTTCCCTCCATTCGAAAGAGTAAAACCATTAAGTGCTGCTTATTCTGTACATCTATCCAAGAGTCAGTAACTGAAGGAAGCTTATTGTGCATGCATAGAAACACAGAGCTCTGTCTTTCCAAACTTGTAGTTTTCCCTTTATTTATCAACTAGAGTCCCGGTGCATGAAATTCATGCACGGATAGGGACCCTAGGCCTGGCCAGTGATAAGGCCTGGTATGTGGGGCAACCGGCGGGACAATCAGGGCACCCCCGCTGGCACCCACCTTGGCTGGCATGGGGCCTAAGGGCTGGGGGCAGCTCCTGTGTTGAGCGTCTGCACCCTGATGGTCAGTGCGCACCAATTATTCTGCTGTTCGGTTGATTTGCATATTAGGCTTTTATTATGAAGGATTATTTGGTTAACATCTATTTTCATATTACTCTGTGAGCTCCTTAATGACAGGGACCATGTTTGTGTTTCTTGCACCTAAATCCTGAGCACCAAAGTATCTTAGCCATTAGGATCATCAAATCTCCTTCTTCCTTCTTTCTATCCAATAACTCATTATATATACTTCCTATATTTTAAGCCTACTCAAAGAAATATGATAATATTTTAGAAAGAGCAAAAATAAAAGATAGTTGAGTTTCTCAGACAGGAGCTAATGGATCTCTGGAGGATTATGGATAAATTCTTAGACTGTAGCAGAGGTTGGCAAATTATGGCCCAAGGTTATACCTGCCTGCTACCTGTATTCTTTAAATAAAGTTTTATTGGAAAACAGCCTTGCCCACTGATTTATGCATTGACTATGACTGCTTTGTGCTATAACAGCCAGAGTTGGGTAGTTGCAGCAAAGACCAAATGACTTCAAAAGTTAAAGAATTTACCGTATTTTCCAGCGTATAAGACGACTTTTTAACCCAGGAAAATCTCCTCAAAAGTCGGGGGTCGTCTTATATGCCGGGTGTCATCTTATAGGATGGTTATATCCCAAACTCTATATTTTAACTGGAAAAGTTAGGGGGCGTCTTATACACCAGAAAATACAGTACTATTTTACCCTTTACAGAAAAAATTTAGCCAATCCCTGGGGATAGGGCTTACATGAGAATACTTGGAGTTTTGGTTTTTATGTAAGACCTGTGAGTCTAAAATTATATTTAACTCCAATTTTTGTCTACATAAAGTACCATAAAATTTAAAAAGTAGTCAGTGTGATAATTGTCTTTTAAAGGAAACTGTACCTACCAGACATGTCCACTCATTCATTTATTCACTCACTAGAGGCCCGGTGCATGAAATTCATGCAGCGGGGTGTGCTGTGTGTCCCTCAGCCCAGCCTGCACCCTCTCCCATCTGGGAACCCTCAAGGGCCTAAATGGGCAGTTGTACATCCCTCTTACAATCCAGGACTGCTGGCTCCCAACCGCTCACCTGCCTGCCTGCGTGATTGCCCCTAACTGCATCTACTTGCCAGCCTGATTACCCCCTAACCACTCCCCTGCCAGCCTGATTGCCCCCAACTGCCCTCCCCTGTAGGCCTGGTCACCCCTAACTGCCCTCCTGTGCAGGCCTGGTCACCCCCAACTGCCCTCCCCTGCTGGCCTGGTAACCCCTAACTGCCTTCCCTTGCCAGCCTGGTCGCCCCCAACTGCCCTCCCCTGTAGGCCTGGTCACCCCCAACTGCCCTCCCTTGTAGGCCTGGTCCCCCACAACTGCCCTCACCTGCAGGCCTGGTTGCCCCCAACTGCCCTTCCTTGCAGGCCCAGTCACCCCTAACTGCCCTCCCCTGAAGGCCTGATCATCCCCAACTGCCCTCCCCTGCTGGCCTGATCACCCACAACTGCCCTCCCCTGCCGGTCATCTTATGGCAGCTATCTTTGACCACGTGGGGGCAGCCATCTTGTGTGTTGGAGTGATGGTCAATTTGCATATTACTCTTTTGTTAGATAGGATTCTTCAGATAGTTTTTGCACACCAGCTATGAAGTAAGGGACTATATATTTTCAGAAATTGCATACTGAGACTCATAAGATTAAGATCCTGATCTCAAGGGCACTAACTCTAGTTTGAAAAACAGGACACAGATGATTCTAATACTCAGCAATCACAGTGATGATACATATACAAGTAGAGTGGGAAAACAGATGGGCACTAACTCAGCCTGAAGAGCTGGGTGGGTGCTTTCACAAGAAGGTGGCACGTCAATTGGTTCTGAAAGAATGACTAGAAGTTACTTAGGCAAAGCCAGAGGAGGGAAGAGAGAATATTCTAAGCAGCGGGGTTCATTGCCTGGTTCTAAGGGACCTGGGGGGACTATGTCAAGAAGAGAACTTAGATCATGCTCTTTTCAACTCTCAGTATACCCTAAGATCCTAAAACTAGCTTAACACTTTAATACTTGATGTGAACAGACATTAGATGCTGGAACTAGGGAGACTTAAGGGAGCCACATTGCCCTGAATGTTAAAGAGGAGACTGAAGAATTGCACACTGTCTCAACCTCATACACCATTGTGAAGCCTGCAGAAGGTCTTTGGTTCTTTCTTCTTAGAGCTCTACCCCTCACCCCAGGCACGATTTCCCTTCTATGTCTGCAATTTAAGCTCCACTCCAAGGTAAATTCAAATTCAAAGCAGACTGCAGGACAGAGGAGAAACCAGGAGAGGGCGCTGCTGCCCTTGGGTGGTGAATTGACACACCTCTTCCATTTCTGAACACACATTTTTACAGCCTGTGACATGAACTTGCAGGGCAGTTTGTCTTGCTCAACACCTGAGCCAATACTATTCCAATAAGGGATCAAAAGAGTAGAAGGACAGCCCTCTCAGCTTCAGTATTACCAACCAAGGCTGCTGCTTCTCCGTCAGCCATGCTGTCTCCCTCCTGCTTGGGACTTGTGATCTTGTTGATACTGAGTAAGTAACCTTTATTCAAGAGGTTGAAGGTGTTCTATTCCTTGGTTTTAGGATAACTTTTAAACCCTATCAAACTGGAGACTATCCCTCTTCACTGCTAATGTAACAATGCCTTTACTTTCTTTTTTTTTAGGGGGGACCAGTGGAGACTCAGTGAACCAGACAGAAGGCCCTGTTATCCTTGTAGAGGGGGCATTTTTGACCCTGAAATGCACTTACCAGACTATCTATTCATCTTTTCTTTTCTGGTATGTCCAATATCAAAGCAAAGAGCCTGTTCTCCTCCTGAAAAGCTCATCGGATAATCAGGAAGTGAGCAACAGAGGTTTTCGTGCCAGTCTTGTGAAGACAGACAGCACTTTCCACCTGAAGAAATCTTCAGTGCAAGTGTCAGACTCGGCTGTGTACTACTGTGCTCTGGGAGACACAGTGAGGGAGGCTGCAGGGGGAGCTGAGCACAAACCCAGAGGGGCTCACATGGGGCTGAAGGCGACCAGCCTGGTTATTCTAGGAGTCACATTGACCCTCAGTGTCTGTTATCAGGAAGCATACAGGTATTTATCAGGGAAATAAAGACTATGTTTTCGAAATACAAACAAAAATACTTGATATGGCAAATATGTCTACTCATTGACCGTGATTACCCAGTTAGTAAATACAGGTATGATGTCAAAATGATGTGGAAATTTCATTGATTTTTTGTGATTTTTCTAAGTGCATTAATCATTTATGCCAAACTAAAGTACTATCAGGAAAAGTTTCTCATTATAAAATAAAAATAAAAAGTCTCAATTCTACTTTAGTGTGAGCAGAGTTTGTTTTAGTGGATTCGATAATTTCTAGAATTTCCATGGTAAGCCACCTGGTGAAACAGAGCACAGATAAAAAGACTGTGGAACATCTGGCTAGTGTGCCTTAGTAGTTGAGCATCGACCCATGAACCAGAAGACCGAGGTTCGATTCTGGTCAAGGCACATGCCTGGATTGTGGGCTCAATTCCAATTAGGGGGCGTGCTTTCTCATCATTGATGTTTCTATCTCTTTCTCCCTCTCTCTCTCTCTGAAATCAATAAAAACATATTTAAAATAAGACTATGAGGCTATCCCCACCCCTGATCTTAACAATATTGATTTATAAAGAACAATTACATTTAAAATTTTGGTGCACCTTGCCTTATGTTCTCATGAACTTATATCTAGATAGGCAAAGCACAAGTCCCAATGTTTAAGGCTACAAAATGATTACTGGCTATGATACAAGGAACAAATGCCAATGGATACTTTTAATAGGATTTCTATTGTTTTTTATAATGCTCTTGTTACAACTTTTTAGCCTAAGGATTTTTTCCTATCCCAATTTTTACATAATTAGTATGGGTGGTTTGGAAGAGCAAGATGATTTTCAGAAATGTAGGTATGGAGTTATAACAGAAATTCCTGTACTTAGGCACTTAGTAGAATGTAGAATTTTCTGAATTTTTGTTTACACACACACACACACACAATAAATGTTTTACCCTTGCTGTTACTGAACATGGCACACACATGATACATTTTGTGACTCAGGAGGCATGATGTGAAATCATTCATTAACAACAAAATATTTATCATGTACATATTTTGGATTCCATGCAAAGTAGAAACAAAGGCTGAGACTAAAAGGTTTGCTTTCCTGTGAGAAAGTTAAAACATCATGATTGCTTTTTACATTGCTTCTCTTGGAAGAGAGAAGGAGACATAAATAAGACCGAAAGATACATAACCACATTATCCATTGTATTCACCATAGTTCATAATAAATTGTATTCTATAAAAGTCCCACATTTTCCATCAAAGAGGAATGAACTGAACAGGATTTCATTTCACCACTGTTTATTTACAGTCCTATAACTTATAACTAGACAAAATAGGTCTAGCTCAGGAGGCCAGCATTTCTCACCTAATAGGAAGCATGTGACACAACATGTAGCAAACTTGTGCTATATCTGCAAATTCTATTTCCTGTAGGGGGGCAGAGCATGGCACAACCCAGTATCTCTGCCTGTACCTCTTGAGCACAAGGTAAGAATTAAGATCTGGATTTGAGATAGAATATAGGACATTTTACTCAAGAGAAGACCTGCCAATATGCTGATTGCCAGTGTGCTGAAGGCAGTCATAGCCTCCATTTGTCTTGGTAAGGATGGCCACAGACACAGTGCTCAAGCTCCTCTCAGTCTCAAAGGTTGTGGGAGAAGCAAATCTTTGTTGTCTGAAGAGGTTTAAAAGGAGGATAATGGGCAATGGAACCAAAGTGCTGGGTCCTAAGCCACTTCATCCCTTTTACACTCATGGTTACAGTCTACTTCTTTTCTCTTTCTTGCAGGATCCAGCATGACCCAGAAGATAATTCAAGCCCAGTTTGCAATTTCTGTGGTGGAGAAGGAGGCTGTAACCTTGAACTGTGTATATGAAGTTAGCAGTTACAATTATTACTTATTTTGGTACAAACAACCATCAAGTGGGAAAATGACTTTCCTTATGCACCAGGAGTCTTATAATGAGCAAAATACCACAGAGGGTCGATATTCTCTGAACTTCCAGAAATCAGCCAGTTCCATCAACCTCACCATCACAGACTCGCAGCTCGGGGACTCAGCGGTGTATTTCTGTGCTTTGAGAGATGCCACAGTGATGTGGGTGCCTGTCAGGGCCCCACAAAATCATCAACATGAGATAGAGGCCCTGGGGAGGGACTCCATCACATAAAGGATGAAGCAGGTGGGGGGTTGGCAAGGAAACCTCAGTTCAATTCATATAGAATGTGTAGATATAACATCCATTAAAAGCAAAGGGATCTCCTGTGCTTTAGAATAGATTAAGATAGAATATATAGCACATTAAATATTTTTAAAAAGGGCAACAAGAAAATGTAACCTTTTGTTGGTTTTATTGAGATGAGAAAATTATCTAGTTATCTTTAGACCAAATAGGTGACTCCACTGATGTGTTGTTAAATCTTCAGAATCATTCATACATTTATGAATTATCATGTCAAATGCTTTGATCGACTTGTAATAAAAATGTTTTCATTGATTTTTCTAAAAAAAATAGTATCATTACTCTGTTCGGGGCATAGTTTATGGCTTTTCTGGAATGGGAGTAGTCTTATTTTTCTTATTATTTAAGCAAGCAAGGGTTTACAGAAACCAAAATAGCAGGGTTAAAATTTCCAACAGCAGTTTTTACATAAGATGGATGCTTCACTACTTCTTCACTATCCTCCCTTTTCAGGTGTTCCTGGAAATACCTGAGGTAGACCCCACACCAGAGCCTCTGTTCTTGCACATGATATCTCGACTGAAAAATTGTTCCAGTGCCCTGGGCTTCAGTTTTACCTAAATAAAAAGAATGCAAAGTAACACAAATTTAAAAATTTAAATAAATAAAACAAAAAGCTACTGCTTGTTCAATGAACTGTCCAGTTTCCTGAATCACTTAGATTACTCTTCTGGACCTGATCCACTGTGATTTTTTTTTTAAAGAGGGAATGAAGTAGAGACTAAGAACATATGACATGTGATACAAATAAGCTCTGAGCCTGTCCCCTTATCCCACTTCGTTTTGCTACATGTAGCAGTTGCCTTTGGTCTGGCGCCTAGTGCAACCTGTCCACGACCTCTACTGCATCCTCTACTGTGATAGCCCTCATTCCCATCTTCTTCCAGACAATGGCATGCAGGTCCAACAGCTTAGTGCCCCCCCACATGTTGTCTTTAAAAACCCTGGCATTTGACTTCACAACAAAAGTTTCCTTTTCTTTGAAAAAGAGCATTAGTGTCAGATTCCTTAGGAGTGAACAGTATTCTTCTTGGAGCAGGGTGGAATCCGTGTTTCACACCATCATTACTCTGCAATCTCCAGTCCTTCTCATCATATCCAAACAGAAAGAGACAAGGTTAGCTGGATGTCACTCAGTTAAATGGGCTTCCTAAAGAAGTGAAAAACATCTTTGTTTGTTGTTCACTAGATTTATAAAAATACAGGGGCTGCCCCTTTGATGTAATCACCAATTTAGGGGTAGTACAAAAGATAGAGGACCATATTAAGCTCATCAGAATCCTCTCTAATAAAAGAGTAATATACAAATTAACCATCACTCTGCTACATAAGCCATGCCCACCAGCCAAGCCACGCCCACCAGCCAATCAGGGCAAGTATGCAAATTAACCCCAACCAAGATGGCTACCAGAAGGGAGGCTTGGGTTTCCCCGGCAACAGAGGAAGCCAAGCTTTCCACACACTCTGGTGGGCCCAGGCCTCCACTCAAGGATACAAAGTTTCAATTATAGAAGATACATCAATCCCAAGAGAAATGGCTGCCGGCCACGGAGCAAGCAGGAGACTTGGCTCTGCTCCAGGCTACAAAGTTTCAATTGTAGAAGGTAAATAAATTCCAGATACCAGGGCCTCTGCTTGGGTCGCCAGGGGCGTGGCTGGCCTGCAAACCACCACAGGCCCCTCGCCCAGGCCTCTCCACACCCCAAGGGAACCCCACCCTGATCCAGGACACCCTTCAGCGCAACCCAGCTGGTCCCCACCCGTGCACCAGGCCTCTATCCTATGTAATAAAAGAGTAATATGCAGATTGACCATCACTCCAACACACAAGATCAAGGTAGCTGCCCATATGTGGTCAAAGATCCTGCCCCCATGTGGACACAAGATGGCCACCACAAGATGGCCAACAGGGTAGGGCAGTTGGAAGGGACCAGGCCTGCAAGGGAAGGCAGTTGAGAGGGACCAGGCCTGCAAGGGAGGGCAGTTGGAGGTGATCAACCCTGCAGAGGAGGGCAGTTAGGGGTGACCAGGCCAGCAGAGGAGGGAAGTTGGGGGCAAACAGGATGGCAGGGGAGCAGTTAGACATCAATCAGTCTGGCATGGGAGTGATTAGGGGGTGATCAGGCTGGCAGGCAGAAGCGGTGAGGGGAAATCAGGAAGGCAGGCAGGTGAGCAGTTGGGAGCCAGCAGTCCTAGATTGTGAGAGGGATCCCAGATTGGAGAGGGTGCAAGCTGGGCTGAGGGACACCCCCCACACCCGTGCACAAATTTCGTGCACCGGGCCTCTAGTTATATAATAAGCAAAATCCATAGTATGGAAACTCTGTAGGACAAACTTTGGTTTTCCTGCAATAAACTACAAGGAATGAAGTGGAGACTAAAAGAGGTTTAAAAACCATATCACCCAATCACAGTGTGTGGCCCTTCAGTGGATTCTGAATCCAGCAAACTAAAATAATTGACATTTTAACACATGTTAGATATTTGATTGTATTAAGAAATTAATTGTTAATTTTAAGTGTGATGATGACATTGTGACTGTGATTCTAAAAATAAAAATTCATAAACATATATTAAACTAATCAAAGAAAAAACAATATGATATCTGGGATTTAAAAAAGATAGAGAGATGAGAAAATACAGGTGGGGCTATAAATGATACAAGATTGACTATAAGTTGATAATTGATAAAACTGATGGCTACATGTTTTAGACTGTATACTTTGTATATATTTGAAATTATCATTAATAAAACTAAAAATTGAGAAACACTGATGAGAGAAAGACATCGGTCAGCTGCCTCCCGCACACCCCCTATTGGGGATCGAGCCTGCAACCCAGGCATGTGCCCTGATGGGGAATTGAACCTGCTCGGTGCATGAGATGATGCTCAACCACTGAGCCACACAATCCAGAGCCTGTGTTTCAATTTCTTTCATGTGTAAACTGTTGGTAATAGAACCTAACTCATGAAGCTGAGTAAAGAATTAAATAAAAATATATGTATACATAATATATACTTTATATACAATTCTTACACAAATATACACTTGAGTGGCCAGATTATTATGATCTCTGAATGCATAATAATCTGGCCACTCAGTGTATATCCTATATAATAAAAGGCTAATATGCAAATTGTCCCCTTGACCAGGAGTTCGACCAGCAGGCAGGCCGGCCAACTGCCCATGTCCCTTCCCCCTGGCCAGGCTGGCCAGATCCCACCCATGCATGAATTCATGCACCAGGCCTCTAATATATATATATTACATAGCATGGCATCTTGACATAGTAGGAACCCAATTCCTATATATATATATATATATATATATATATATATATATATATATATTACATACATATAATATATATATATTACATAGCATGTAATATATATATATATTACATAGCATGTAATATATATATATATATAATATATATATATATATATATATATATATTATATATATATATATATATATTACATAGCATGGCATCTTGACATAGTAGGAACCCAATTCATATATATATATATATATATATATATATATATATATATATATATATATTACATAGCATGGCATCTTGACATAGTAGGAACCCAATTCATGATTACTGTCCTATATAATTAGGAGGTAATATGCAAATTAACCCTAATTCCCTCACAAGATGGCTGCCTACGACCAGGTTGGCAGGGGGGTTAGTGAGGGACGACCAAACAACTGAATAAGCAGGTTGCATGGGGCAACCAGATCGGCAGGGGGGTTAGTGAGGGATGACCAAATGACTGAACAAGCAGGCTGTGTGGGGCGACCAGGCCGGCGGGGTGGGGGGGGGCATGAGGGGTGACCAGTATAGCAGGGGGGCAGTTAGAGGTGACCAGGCCAGCAGCGGGGGGGGGGGGGGGGGCAATTGGGGCAACCAGGCCAGCAGGGGGGGCAGTAAGAGGTGACCAGGCTGGTGGGGGGGCAGTTTGTTGAGACCAGGCCAGTGGGGGGGTGCAGTTGGGGGCAACCAGGCCAGCAGGGGGGCAGTTGGGGGTGATTAGGCTGGCAAGGGGGGCAGTGAGGGGTAACTAGGCCAGCAGGGTGGGCAGTTGGGGGTGACCAGGCCAGCAGGCAGGCAGGTGAGCAATTAGGAGCCAGCGGTCCAGGATTGTGAGAGGAATGTCCAACTGCTGGTTTAGGTCTGATCCCCAGGATCAGGCCTAAACCGGCAGTCAGACATCTCCCAAGGGGTCCCAGGTTAGAGAGGGTGCAGGCTGGGCTGAGGGGAACGCGCCGCCCCCCCCCCTGCACAAATTTTGTGCACCGGGCGTCTGGTCTATAATAATAAAAGTGTAGGTCCTTCTGGACAAAGCTGGAGCTGCGTGGAAGCCCGGGTCCCGGGTGCCAGATGGAAGCTGGGGCCGGCAGCCAGGGGAAGGAAGGCCTACTCTTGCCCAAATTTTGTGCATTGGGCCTCTGCTTATTAACATAAAGGCAGAGGTTCTAGGGCAGTGATGGCAAACCTATGACACGCGTGTCAGCACTGACACGCGTAGCCATTTCTGATGACACGTGGCCGCTGAGACAGCCGCATGCCGAGGATGAAACATTTGCGACTAGAGTCTTGGAGTTAGTCTAACTCCAAGACTCTAGTCGCAAATGTTTCATCCTCCCCTATTAGACACTCTGTGCCGGAGGTCTGTAGGCCAAAACAACAGAAGTCCGGCATAGAGCGTCTACTTCTGGGACTTCCGGTTAAGCCGGGATCTTTGCCCTCACTTCCACTGGCAGAGCAGGGAGCAGCAGAACGCAGTGGGGGTCGCATCTCTGGGGGCCCTGCCATTACCAGTAACCAAATAACAGTTAACCACAGCAACCATTATCTACTGTTCTGGGGTGTCATGGATTTCTAATCCATCATTACTGAGATAAGTGAGGGGAGTCTGGGAGAGGCGAGGGTTTGTGGCGTGCTATGGGTGCCATTTCCCGCCATTAGAATTAACGGCAGCCATTTTAATTCACATAAGGAACACCATCTTGCTCCATAGTGCAGACTCCATTTCACCACTATTACTGTTGTGCATCCTTATTAACCCCTATTTCTGCTTATTAACCCTGCCCTTTCCTAAAAGACAGTTATATGCACCATTTTGTGGTTAGTTAGGCTAGTTAACCCCTAATTGCCTGCAGGCCTAACAAGCTATCTATAACTCTATCTTCTGTCACTGCCCCCCTGATGGAGAACCCAAAAAATAAAAAACTAAGGTTAAGTAAAGGAAGTGGTAGTAGCAGTGGCCGACCCTTTCAAGAGACATGGACCAAGATGTATGGCTTTATAGAAAAAAATGGCAGATCATTTTGCATTCTATGTACTGAAACAGTAGTAAGCAGAACGTGCAATATAAATAGACATTTTGAAACTAATCATTCCCAGCTCTTGGAAAAAAGTGAGGATGAAAGGAAGGAATACATTTCCAGGCAGCTACACCTTTATAAGAGCCAATCTAATTCCATCCTTAAATTTATGAAAGGCTCTACAAATTTAACATCTGCAAGTTTGAGCATTGCTCACTCTATAGCTCAGCATGGAAAAGCGCTCAGTGAAGGAGAATTTATTAAAGAAACTCTCCTAAGATATGCACCAGTTCTATTTCACGATATGCAGAATAAAGATGCAATTATTAAGAGAATATCTGAGTTACCACTCAGTAGAAATATCATAAAAGACCGAATAATGAGACTGAACACAAACGTACAACATCAATTAAAGAGAGACATAAGGAAGTGTAAATATTTTTCGATCTCTCTTGATGAAACTACTGATGTCACATCACATGCTCAGTTGGCCATTATTGGTCGATATTCTGATGGTCTCACAATGAGAGAAGAGTTGATAAAGTTAGTATCAGTGTCAACAAGTAAATCAGGAAGCGAACTATGTAAAGTTGTTATACAAACATTTCATGACCTAAGCATTGATATCTCTAAAGTTGTGTCAGTGACGACAGATGGGGCACCAAATATGGTGGGGGGAAAAGTTGGATTTGTCAAATTGTTTACAGAAGCTATTGGACATCCAATTGTGCCTTTTCATTGTATTATCCATCAGGAGGCTTTATGTGCAAGGCAGGATTCACCGACTTAAACGACTTAATGTCAGTTGTTACAAAAATAGTTAATTTAATAGCTGCTCGCCCCCTTCACAAGCGAGAATTTTCGGCACTTTTACTGGAGGTTGATTCCACCTACAGTGGACTGCTGATGTACAATAATGTAAGATGGCTGAGCCGAGGCAAAGTTCTTGAGTGCTTTGTGGAGTGCTTTGAAGAAATTAAGGTATTTCTTGATGATAAGGATCTGGAAAACTTTCCTCAGCTTAATGATGATAAGTGGGTCAACACCCTGATGTTTTTTACAGATCTCTCTGTTCATATTAATGAACTGAACTTAAAGTTACAAGGTTTTGGCAAAAGTATTGACGTTATGTTTGGATACATAAAAGCTTTTGAAAGTAAAGTTAAAATTTTCAAGTGAGATGTAGAAACTAAAACTTATAAGTATTTTCCTCGAGTAACAAAGTATTTTGAGAAGGCCAGTGCAGCTGTACAAAATGAAATGGAACTCTTGCATATGAAGTACCAGCATGTTTTGGACTCATTACTTGACCAGTTTAGTGATAGATTTAGTCAATTTAGAAGTCTAGAACAGACCATGAAAATCATTAAGTATCCTGATGTAGTAGTCTACAGTAGTTTGGAATTAAATGGTTTCCAATGGATGCAAATTGATGATTTGGAGATGCAACTTGCAGAATTTCAAGACAGTATCTGGGCTCAGGTGTTTGTCGACTTGAGGTCAAAGCTTGAGAATCTGGAAAGGTGCCGCTTGGAGAATCAAGAGGAGTGCCACCACGAACAGGAAATTTGGAGTGCCTGGAACCGACTACCAGACACTTTTAGCACCCTGAAAAATATAGTAATGGCTTTACTCACAATTTTTCCCTCTACATACTTTTGTGAGGCCTTATTCTCAGCATTAAATAATATCAAAACCAACAAAAGAAACAGATTGACAGATGAAGTTAGTAGCGCTTGCTTGGGCCTGAAGTGTACAAAATACCAACCTTCAATTGAAGATTTAGCCAATGAAATTCAGCAACAAAAAAGTCACTAATAGGCAGGTTAGTTAAAGAATTCACCCTACCCCTCACTTATCTTAGTTCACGGCACCCCACACAAGCTAAATAATATCAAGACCAACAAAAGAAACTGACGGATGAACAAAGAAGTCACTAAGCAGGTAAGTTAAATATTTAGTTTTTGGTTTATTAAATACAATTATATATAACAATTATACATTTATGTTATTTAAACTATAAATATCGCGAAATAATGTTTTTTTCCTCAAAGTGACACACTACCAGAGTTATGCTCAGTTTTTTGGCGAAGTTTGACACACCAAGCTCAAAAGGTTGCCCATCACTGTTCTAGGGTCTACATCAGGTTTTCAATGCTGTACTCCTTTTATAACACCACACTGTTCCTTGATATGTTTTTCAAGAACAGAACCACAGCTCACTTTACTGAAAAGGCAGAGGCCATCTTAGCACTACTTGAAAACTCATCCTAAGAGGGGTCTAGATGCCTCTGGTAAATTTCCCTTTTTTCAGCCCCCCCTGACCCCCACTGTCCTGACAAGCCCCAGGTCCTGACGCAGGAAGAGCAGGTGATTGATGTGTAACATAAAATGCTGTTCTCCGGGGTCAGGCAGGGCCACTTTATTCCCCTGACTAGGTAAGTTACCCAATAGATATTTTTAAAATTTCAGTTGCACCACCTAATTTTACAAAGCACTTTCATAAGCATTATTTCATTCTCTCCTCATAATAACATTGTGAGCAAGACAAGATACACAGATTTGATCTCATTTTATAGATTAAAAATCTAAGGTTCAGAGAGGTTAAGTGACTTGAGCCAGGGTGCTCAGCCAAGGGTAGAGCCCGTTCTCATCTGAGCTCTCTCTACTGAATTACCTGAATTTGAGTTTATATCCCATCAGTCCAAAAAGGTAATTTTTTTTTTGAAATGTGCTTACACTTTTGTATCTCTCATAGCACTGGACAAAGCGCTTAGGGACCTGGGTAGAGCTGAGTTGTCCTATTTCAACATTGCCCCCACTCAGCTCAAGGACTGACAAAGGCCCACTGCCGCTGCTCTTTGGGACTTCCACACAGAAGCTGGGATCACTGCAACTCCAAAATATTTAGTTTTGAGGAGCAGAGAGGAGGGAAAAGCCCTTCGAAGGTCAGGACAGCCTTACTTTTGCTTCTGTATCCTAGGCTCTACGTTGAGAAGAGGTTCAAAGGCGGCCAGCAGAGGAGGTGGCCACAGGCGTCAAGAACCACAATTTAATCACATCTCACATAAACCAAATTCCAGAGGCCATTCCTTAAGTAATTCAACTTTCAGGCAAAATGGAGGAATTTTTAATTTTGAGACTGTTTCACAAAATTTAAGATATATTAATTTGAAACTGAAGTTTATTTATTCCAAAGGCTAGACAATGTTAACTCCTTCTGGAAGCTCATCAGAGAACTAGTGTGATGAAAGGGAAAGGAAGTAAGAAAGCCCTGGGCGTGTGTCTGGACACCCAAATCTGAAGGTAAATGTAAATGTTGCCTCTTCCCTCACATTCTGCACTCCCACCCACTAGGTGTTAGACCTCTGAGCATTGGAGGTTAAACATGTTGGAAAACAGGCCTCAGAAAGGAAGAGGGAGATGAAAGGACAAAAATAAATCTAAGCGCTGGAGGTAATATATTCAGACAGGTTTTATTCACCTAGTGATAAATGTGTCAGTTATTTCCTGGGCCCGAGCTAGTGGGAATATAGGCAGGATTAGGGATAAGATCTGTTTTACTTATCAGCTCCTCACTCGACTGAAAGCAACCTGAGATAGGAATCATGTCTTGTTTTGGCTTATGCGATTTTTACAGAGCTTTGCACATTGTAGACAACTTAGTAAATTTCCAGAAAGAATGCTTGCGCTTAGGGCTTCCCAAGCCTGCACATTAGCATGAGAACAGCTAGGGGATCTGCTTAGCCAGAGAGTCCTGCCAGCATGATCACTCTATTTAAGAGCCTAATTTTGATAAGAGTCAAAACCAAGTTAATTTCAATTTGGTGATAGAATCTACTAAGGGTGAATATTAATTATTTGAAGAAAACTATTTTTGTGTTCAGCTGATTTAGTCACAGCCATTGTTATTATATGGACAACACAGTCGCTGAGAGCCTGTGCAGGAAAATATCACAGCAGTCTGCCACAACAGATGCCTTAAATGGCTTATAGAAGCTGGGAACAATGTTTCGCTTCCTTACCACACCATCAGACTTTGCATACAGCAAACCCAGTCCTAGAGAAAGAATAAACTATGAAAATGGTCCTTTTCAATTTTCTGCTGGGTTTGTTTTACTAGCATAGATAATTGCAAAGAAAATGAGACAAAAAAACCAACAGACACTGAGCAAGCAGTACCTTTAATTGGGATTCCTGAATTTCCTAATTAAACAAATAAATAGGAGACAGCTAAATACCATATGCATGCCTCTGGAATGAAGATAACTGGGCTAATAATAGGAAGCATCTAAACTGGCTTTCTAAAAACAAATACTAAATTGTATTTAAAAAATGATGTGACAGAAGTAAAAAGATAGTGTGTCAAGGACCAGGTTACCTACGCAAGGTTACCTGTCCCTCATAAGGCTAAACGTGTAAGGTTGCTGGTCCCCAAGTATGGTCCAGGAACCCCTAAGAAGAGGGGATACTGAACTCAATGAGTGTCCTCTCTTGTGTGGGCAGATCTAAGTCAAAGATTCAAAGTGACCCCCCTGCAGTCTCTCTTGCTTCCTTGCTCCCTCTCTTTCCAAATCCCTCCCCTCTGGTGTGCTCATCCACAAATTGCTTCTGGATCCCCAAACTCCTCTTTCATCTCATCAACACGAGACAGCTACGTTATTTTTGGTAAGTTCTCCCTACACTAGAAACTGCCTCCAGAAAGCAAGCTTGGGCAATGTTTAGAGCTCACCTCATTTGTTTTCCTTATCTCTGTGCTACCTGTAGTCCAATGACCAAAAATTGTTTCATTTATTTTGTCCAGGCTTCTGGTTGGAAGGTCAATTCCTATAATATTCTACCTTTGTCAGTGAAATATAAGTCACAGTTATTTATTTTATTTGTATTTTATAAATGTATCATTCCATGATGGATCGGGGGAAAAACTGGCTATTCAACCACAGATAATTTGAGAAGAACTATCTATATATATAAAAAGCTTGTGGCTGTCACAACCAGGGCGACCAAACAATCGGTCCATCGCCCTGACCCTCAGGCTCCGATTGATCAGGGGATGGCTAAAGGGGAACTGGGGTCCCTCAGCTCCAATGAATCTGTGGCAGCAGTGACTGGTGAGCGAGCAGAAGGCAGACTTCTTGGTCCTTTCTCCTGGCCCTCAGACTCCAATCAATCAGTGGCGGAGGCAGGGTGGAACTTGGGACTGGCTCTCTTAGTAGTCCTGCAGGTTCAATCTCCAGAGGACAGGCCAGGCACCAACAGACCAGCACCGCCGGCACGATCCCGACAGCGCTGCCAGCTTCCTGGAACTCGGCCTCAGGCACTGTGGCCACTTCCCCTCCCTAGATGCTCCACAAGGAAGAAAGGGTACCACCAGCAGCACCAGTGGTGACTGCTCTCCCCGTGCTTCCTCCAGGTCACTCGAGCTTGCCCCCACCTGCCCCACTCCAGATGAAGTGTGAGCACTGAACACAGAAGGAATGTAGTAAGGAAAAACAAAACGATGACCAAGAGAATGCCACAGTCAACATCCGGAGTCCAGCTCAGGAGAATGGAGAGAAGGGGGAATTCCATAAGTTGGTTGATGCCAAGATATTTCTGAGCGACTGCCTGGCGTGTGACAGTTGGGTAACCACAGAGGAAGGAGTCCAAGTTTCTCAGCAGAACACCAAGGACTTCTTCTGTGTTCTGAACCTTAATAAGAAATGTGATACCTCACAGCACAAGGTGCTGGCAGTGTCCGTGTGTCCTTAGTCTCTGCCTTATTTTGCTGCTAAATTCAGCCTCATTGTCCCTGATGCATCCAGAAGGCTCTGTGGCTTCCTCAAAAGCCCTGGGGTGCACTGTCTTCGACATGAAGATAGCTGCAGACTTCAGCATCCTGGAGAGTCAGAAGGAATTTGTGCTTCAGTACTGCCAGCACCGTGAGGAAGAGCCCCAGCTACCCATGCTGACCTCCGCCTGCCCGGGCTGGGACCGATATGCAGAGTGTGTGCTCAGTCACCCCATCACCCCCACCTCTACACAGCCAAGTCTCCCCAGCAGATCATGGGCTCTCTGGTGAAGGATTACTTCACCCAACAGCAGAACCTGTCCCCAGACAAGATTTTCCATGTCATTGTGGCCCTGTGTTATGACAAGAAACTGGAGGCCCTTTGAGAAGATGTTCCCACAGCTTTACATAGTTCCCAGGGTGCTAACTGCATGTTAACCTCAGGTGAAATTGTCCAGACAATGGAGCAAAGTGACCTTTCCTTGAATGACACCGCTGTGGACACTCTGTTTGGAGACATGAAGGAGGAGGTGAGGCTCCATGAGGGTGCCAGCTCCGATGAGTACCTGGCGCACATCTTCAGGCACACAGCCAAGGAGCTGTTCAACAAGGACGTGGGAGTGCTCACCTACCGCACCCTGAGGAACAAAGACTTCCAGGAGGTCACCTTTGAAAGGGATAGAGAGGTTCTGCTACGCTTTGAGGCTGCTTATGGCTTTCGGAACATCCTGAAGTTGTCCTGAAGCTATAGAGGGGCAAGTTCCCCTGCCACTTTGTGGAGGTCCTGGCCTGCGCCGGGGATGCCTAAGCAGCAGGGGCCAGGCCCAGGCGAGGACGGGCATTCAGACAGGGCATTGCTGCAGCAGATGGAAGCCATCTATGCTGCCATCCGGGTGTGGCCCCCGGAGACCAGTGCCCATGTGTAGGAGCTGTACCAGGAGTGGCTGCTGGGGGCGGGGGGATGACGTGACTCCCCCCGGGGCCCAGGCAGCCCTGCACACCGCCTAGCAGGGCCCAGGGCAGCCTGCCAGGACATCAAGTGGTAAAGGTCCAGCAGACGCCCGGCCTGGAGGCTGCCTGAAGAGGGTGTCAAACACATGAAGGAAAGGCTTAGCATCTCTGTCATCGCTTTGGTTTTCAGAATTCCCTGCTCCCCATTTGTTGGCTCCCTCCCTCTGAGGGGCACTGTCGTCGTCATATGGGTGCAACTGGAATATTGTATCTTGAGAGGATTGCCCCAATGTACGTATCCTTTTATCCGACAGTAAAAAAATCCCAAAGAATAAGAATGGAGACAGACTACTGTCCTTTAGGCTTAAAAAATACCCAGAAGTGTCCTGCGAAGAACGGAGACTTGGTTCTGTCCACGTGCCTCAGAGAGACTTGATGAGGAAATGGCCCAGTGTGGCCCTCACTTTACACACTTACGTTACTCTTGAAGGTGTCTTTGCCTGCTCGCTGCTCCTTACCACTCGGCTTGCTACTCCTTAGCACTGCCACGAAGGTAGGAGAGGCTCCTGCCACCACCACTGCGCTCGCCAGCCATGAGCCCTATCTTTCTGTGTAGTTGTCTGTGGGCCAACTGCTCTCTTCCTTCTCATTTAGGGTGGGAAGCATCTGAGGGCAGAGTGTGCTGTTGTGGAACGCAGAGGGCTGCCGGGAGCTAAGGGGAGTGGCCGGGCCCACGAGGTGAGAGGTGGACACAGAGGATACTATCTCACCCAACTGTGGGGTGGGCTGGCCAGCCTTTATCTGCCTGACCCCACCCAGGGAGGGACCAAGCAGTGTGTCCGCCTCTCCATTCTCCATCCTTTTATCTGTGACACCTGTCACCCTTGTCAGGACTCTCCCAAAGTGAGTTCAGCTCAATCCCTGAATGTAAAAGGGCACGGGCGGGGGGAGGGGCGAGGGGGAGGGACTCCAGTGCCTCCTGATTCCCAGCGACAGGACCTGGTCTCAGGACGGTGGCCACAGCTGTAGATCTCTCTACAATGCAGGAAATTATGGAAGTAATAAATATTTCCCCAAGAATACTGATGAACCCACAGAGTGAATGTTTAGTACTTTCGTCTTAGGGTTCTATCTCATTCCCCTGTGTCTACCCCTCTAGCTGTTATTAGGAGGAATAAGGTCCATGACATGGTTGTGGTGCAATTTGGGGGATAACCACCAGAGGGCGGTGCTTCCTTCTGATGTGGTTCACATTTGTATTCTAGTTGTGGTTTGAAGGTAAATGTAGCCACAAAACACTGTCATGCAGAAAGTAGTTCTTATTTATGGGTGAAGCGTTTCTACAAGATCCTGCTGGAGACTAGCCCTATTGCATTTGGTGGATTCTAGGGAGCAAGGATAATCTTCTTCTGTCAACATGCTTTCTGCCACCTGTTCAGTTCTTGTGATCGTCTTAACATTCAGTAAGTAACATTTTATCCTGAATGTTAATGACTTTCATTTTCCTATAATCAAGCTTTCTCCTCTGACTGAAAATTCTCTTCCTATCTATTTCTAACATAACACAATAATTATTTTTCAGGAGTGACCAATGGAGACTCAGTGAACCAGACAGAAGGCCCTGTTACCCTCACTGAGGGGGCATCTGTGATCCTGAACTGCAATTACCAGACCATTTACTCAACTCCTTACCTTTTTTGGTATGTCCAGTATCGCAACAAAGCTCCCTCACTCCTCCTGAAGAGCTCAACAGAGCACCAGACGACCGAGCAGCATGGGTTTCAGGCCAAGCATGTTAAGAGTGACAGCTCCTTCCACCTGGAGAAATCCTCACTCCAAATGTCAGACTCGGCTGTGTACTACTGCGCTCTGAGAGACACAGTGAGGGAGGCTGCAGGGGGAGCTGAGCACAAACCCAGAGGGGCACGGGCGGGGCAGCCCTGGGAGGGTTATATTCTCCCTCTGCACAGTATGGAGTTTATTTAGAGTTTCCTCAGGAAAATGAACCAAGCTCTGGTAATTCCTAGAAACCTAAGAGGTTGGGAATTGCTCTGCAGGTAGAATAGGACAGATGTCACTTAAAGGGAACCCAAGCGTTGATACCCAGAAGTGCTCAGCCAGAAAGGCTCTTCTCTTCTCCAGACTCCAAACCTTTCATAGGAAACATTTCCAGGAAAACTCTCTCATGGAATTAGTCTACCACGATATTTTAAATATTTGATTATTGAAAAGCCCCAGTAATATTGTGCATTTCATGCAAACATTCACAAACCAAATGAGGGACTTAGACTCTGGTCTTTAGTGTTCTGTATAAGTCTCTACACTAAGATGGGCATGTCCCCCTCTGGCTCAGTCCTTGCTACAGAAAATTCAACCCAGCTCTGCATTAACTCTTCACTCCATACAGCTGCTCAGGAAACACTGATGTGAAAGGACTTGCCTGTCAGGGCACCGAAGGCCATCCGCTCCTCTGGTCCACACTACACACCAGGTGAGAGGCAGCCGGTCAGGAAAGGCTGTCTCTGAGGAGTGCTCACTCTGCATGTCCAGCTCCTCTGCCATCACCCGGATCTTTAATTCCTGAGGACAATGTGCTCACTAACCTGGGGTGGGGCTTTAGGTTCTACAACGATTCATTTGAAAGGAGGATAGGATTTTGACCCACCTTAACTCTTTAAACTAAAATATTAGTTTAAACTAAAACATTTCAATATTATTATATATTTCCCTGTAAAACAAGAAAGATCTGTTTGCAAAGACCAGGGATGTTTCCCACAAGAAGGATCCTTCTTTGTCTACAGAGTAGGTGTACTGGTTAATAATGGTAGATTTTGTCATTAAAGAAAACACGATAATTTCAAGAGAAACATCAAAAGTGCTTTATTCAAAGTAATGTCCATCGCTAGGTACACATTTTCCCCATCTTTCAGGTAATTTGTGGATACCGTCCAATAGAACTTTTCTTGTTTGAGGCAAACCATTCAGAGACCCAATTTTGCACTTCTTTGCATGTTTTGAAGTACTACTCAGAAAGTGCTTGTGCCATCAAATGAACAAGTGGTAATCTGAAGGAGCGAGGTCTGGTGAATACAGCGGGTGGGTTAGTACTTCCCAGGCAAGATATTTTAATGTGCTTTAACTGGTTTTGAAGTGTGTGATGGTGCATCATCATGAAGCAAAATTACTTTGATGTGTCTTCTGGCACATTCTGGTCATTTCACAATCAAAGCGTGGTTTAAATTGATTATTTGTTGTCGGTAGTGATCAGTATTAACGGTTTCACCTGGTTTTAGAAGCTCATAATACACCACACCTTCCTGATCCCACCAAAGGCAGAGCAGTGTCTTCTTTCCGAAGCGATTTGGCTTGCAGTCAATGTTGATGGTTGATCTGGATCAACCCATGATTTTGTGCATTTGGGATTCTCAAAATAAATCCACTTTTCATCACCAGTCATAATTCGATGCAAAAAAGACTTTCTTTCATGCCATTGAAGCAACATTTTACTGATGACTTTTCGGTTTTCCATTTGTCTTTCGTTCAGTTGATGTGGCACCCATTTTCCTTCCTTTACGATCTTTCCCATTGCTTGTAAATGATCAGAAATTGTTTACTGAGCAACGTTTAATCTTTCTGCAAATTGTTTTGAGTTTGACATGCATCTTTATCCAATAATGCTTGTAATTATTGGTCTTCAAACTTTTTCGGTTGACCTGGACATTCTTTGTCTTTCACATTGAAATCATGACTTTTAAAGCATTTAAACCAGCTTTCACAAGTATCTTGATATGGAGCATGTTCACCATAAGCTTCCCAAAGTATACGATAACTTTCAGCAGCACTTTTCTTCAAAAAAGTAATGAATTAAAACTTCCTGGAAATGCTCTTTTTTTGGCACAAAATTCAACATTTTTAAGCATAAAAATATCTATGATGGTAACACCTTCCGAAAATTTGACATATGAAGTTTTAAAGCTTGCTGTCAATACAACAAAATAGCATACATATCAAATTGCATGTATATCAACATATGTGTAACTCCATCCATTGAAAAAAATCCCCATTATTAACCGCTACACCTAGTACACTGTCTATTATTAACTAGGGAGCCAAGTGAATAAGGTAATCCCATATTTCCAGATTTTAAAGTTGAGCTATAATAGCACTACACAGGAAAACAAGAGTTGTGTGAACATTGGTCAAACTTGAAACCCTACAATAAACTCAATTCTAATAAGAAACAAGAGAGAATTCTTTTGGATTCTTTTTACTGACCTTATGACTTTGGCTAAACTGTAAGTTGCAGTTCATTGAGACCAGAGCAAGGGATAAATACCCAGGATTTATTCCCTTTGCCTGCTTTTTTAGTTATTCTTGGTTTGCCCTTTCACTCAAATCCAGGCTTCCTCCCAACATGGCTGTCCTGTTCTATGCCCTGGTAATCCAACTCTTGCAAATGGCATCATCCAGGCATTCCTTGCTTTTTGGCATCTTACTGTATTCAGGCACTGACAAAAACTGGCAAGAGATCTGTGGGTGGGAAGAGATAAGGATGAAGGATAATTTCTTCTTTTGCTCCCTGCTTGCTAGGATGTAGTGGTTCTGACATTGGCTTCCTCCCTCTCTATTTTAAGCTATCTTTATGTCCCCAACCCCAATTCATATGTTGCATTGCTAACTTTCAATGTAATGATGTTTGGAGGCAGAACTTTTGAAGGGTAATTAGGTTTAGATGAGATCATGAGTGTGGGATCGGCATAAGGGAATTAGTGTCTTTATTTTTGTTTTTAGACTTTTTTTTTTTTTTTTTTTTTAGAATACTAGGATCCCAAGTATGATAAATACAAAGAAGGCTATACCTAGGCACATTATAATCAAAATTCTGGAAAAAAATCAAGATTAGATCTTAAAAGCAGTTGGAGGAAAAAGATAGATAGATACATTACATGCATGCAGGAATAATAATACAAATAATGACTGATTTTTTTACCCAAAACACTGGAAAGCAGAAGACAATGTAACAATATACTTACAGTATAAATAATTGACCAACTAGAATTCTATGGCCAGCCAAAATATCTTTAAAAATATTGGAAAATTAGTTTGTTTTTCTTATTTGTTCATTTATTGCTCTCAGTTTTATATCCCACATATGAGTGAAATCATATGGTTCTTAACTTATTCTGTCTGACTTATTTCACTTAGCATGATATTCTCAAGGTCCATTCATGTTGTTGCAAATGGCAGTATTTAATCTTTTCTTATGGCTGAGTAGTATTCCATTGTATATATGCACCACATCATCTTTATCCAATCATCTACGGAAGGACACTTTGGATATTTCCATGTCTTGGCCACCATGAATAATGTTGCAATGAGCATGGGGGTGTATATAACTTTTTGTTGTTGTTGTTGTTAATCCTCATCAAAGGATATTTTCCCATTGATTTTTAGAGCGAGAGGAAGGGAGGGGGAGAGACAAGGAGAAACATCAATGTGAGAGGGACACGTCAATTGATTGCCTCCTACACATACCCCGACTGGGTCTGGGGATCAAGCCTGCAACTGAGGTACATACCCTTGACCAGAATTGAACCGGAGACCCTTCTTCAGTCCATGGGCTGATGCTCTAACCACTAAGACAAACTGGCTAGGGTAAGGTGCATATATCTTTGTGAATAAATATTTTCACCTTTTTCAGGTAGATACCCAAAAGAGTGGTTGCTGGACACAGAAAACAGTATGGTGGCTTCCAGAGGGAAGGAGGGTGGAAGTGGGGTAGTAAAGGGTGTCAAATATATGTTGAGGGAAGATCATTTGGTTTTGGGTGGTGGGCATACAATGCAATACACAGATCATGTATCATAGAAATGTCTTGAAACTTACATAACCTTATTAACCAATGTCACCCAATAAATTTAATTTAAAAACTAAGTTAATTAATGAATTTAAAGCAATTCTAATTGCAATTTAAGTTGTGATTACCTCTCAACACCTATTCCATGCCAGGTCTGGGAGTGCCCCTGATTAATCCAAGTAAATAATTTTGATCCATTTAAAATAAGTAAAGACATATTACAAAGAATGAAATCTTACCATTTGGGAAACCATGGATGGACCTAGAGGGCATTATGCTAAGTGAAATAAGTCAGTCAGAGAAAGACAAATACCATATGATTTCACTGATATGTGGAATCTAAAGAACAATATAAATGAACAAACAAAACAGAAAAGTAGATACAGAAAACAGAATGATGACTGTCAGAGGGGAGGGCGGTGTGAGAACAAGGTGTAAAAGGTGAAAGGATTAAGAAGTACAAATTGGTAGTTGCAAAATAGTCACAGGGATGTAAAGTACAGCAGAGGGAATATAGCCAATGATATTGTAATAACTGTGAACAGTGCCAGGGGGGGTACTAGAAACATTGGCGGGGGGGCACTTTGTGCAGTAGATGATTGTCTAACCACTGTGATGTATACCTGAAACTAATACAAAATAATATTGAATGTAAACTCTAATTGAAAAATAAAATTTTAAGTTTGGTGGGGTTTTTAAGGCAAAATAAATATGTTTTCAGAGAGGCAAAGTGAAGATCACTTGTCTGCAGCTGACGTGCAACACGAGAGATGCTCAAAGAAGGTCTTCATGCTAAAAGGAAATAGAATCACATGGAAACTCAGATTCACAAAAAGAGGCAAAGAATACCAGAGGGGGTAGGCATCTGAGTAACATTTTTAAAGTTTTGTTGGTAAAGTTAATAACTTTATTTATTGTAAAATGATATTGTCTCTTTAAGTCAAAATAAAAAGAGTACGTTGTGGGTTCATAGCATATTCATATTCAACAATAACATATTTTATTCTTAAGTGAAATTAATGCTATTGAAAGTAGACTAAGATAAGTTAAAGATACATATTTTAATCTCAAAAGCTACTACTACTGATCTCTCAGATAGAGATTATCTTTAAGATCCAAGAGTGAGCAGAGATTTCTTTGTCATGGTACAAAATATAGTAATCATAAAAAGGATTGATAAGTAGGGCACAAGCAAAATTAAACATTTCTGCTCAGCAAAAGACAACATTAAGAAGGTCAATAAACAATCTGAAGTCTGAAACAAATATTTCAGAAAGAGATATCTGGAAAAGGATTACTTCTAGAAGCAATATATAAAGAACTCTCATAAATCAATAATAAAAAAGATAAAACAATAATAAAATGCTAAGTAGGATGACTAATAAGTACATAAAATATGCTCAGCATTATTAGTCATCAAGGAGATGCAAATTAAATCCATATTCATATGCCATCCACCCTCCCTCACCTTCTAGAAGGGCTGAAAACAAACCTTCAGAGTATCTCAAATATTGGCAAATATATGAAGCATCTGACCTTTTGTGGGAATGTCGTCAAATGATGCAACCACTTTGGGGATTTGCTATAGCCCAGAAAGTCTACTCCTAGGTATTTACCAAAGAGAAGTGACACATAGATCCACAAAAGACCCATACAAAAATATTTGTAGCAGCCTTATTCATATTTTCTAGAGACTGAAACAACCTGAAGGTCTGTCAGAAGCAGAATGTGTAAATAATTATGGTATACAAGGAATATCACTCAGTGATAAAAGGAATGAATCACTGACTGGTACCCACAATAGAAGGTGAATCTTTAAAACCTTATATTGAGCAATAGAAGCCAGACCCTTCCCCCCAAATACTGTATGACCCTATTTATATAAATTCAAGAACAGAAAAACTGAACAATAATGATAGAAGTCAAAGGTGGTTTCCTCTGGGAAGGAGGGTTTGACTGGAGAGAGGCACAGGGGACTTTCTGGGATTACTGGATTATCGAAATGTTTGGGGATTTTTGGTGGTCATTATATAGGTATATAACATTCTCAAATATAGAGAAACTGTGCATTTTATAGTACTTCAATAAAGTACCATAAATTTTTGGAAGTCCATTGCATTTAATTATCCTATATAATAAAGAGCTAACATGCAAATTGTTGTCACACCCTCTTGCCCTTGTACCCTTGAGCCCTTGTGCCCTCACGCCAGGGGCGGGGGACCCAAGGTCAGGCTGGGGGACCTGAAGCCATGCCCCCTGCCCAGCGGGGCTTGACAGGGAACCTGAGGCAGTGCCCCCTGCCCAATGGGGCTTGACTGGAGTGAGGCTGGCTGTGTCTGGGTCTTGTGCGATTTTGAGGCATGCATTGGTGGGAGGGGACTTTTCTCTAGGTCCCATGGCATGCCCCAGACTCTGACAGGAGAGAGATTTTAATATACATTTTACTAAATTTTTTTTTATCTCTGACACTTCTATTATAGAGAAAGGGCAAATAGCAATATTAAAATATTTTCTCTAATTAATTCCTTTTTAATGTGCACAAATTTCATGCACTGGGCCACTAGTACTTCAATAAAAAAGGAACCAAAATGAAATAAAGTAACTTATACATAGAAACATGTGCACCTGTATAGTTATAGAGCTAGATGAATTGTCACAAACTGAAAACACCCAGGTAACCTGACATCTGACTGTACAGGTTAGATTTCTCTGTTTTGGCCTTTATGTAAACAGAATAATTTAGCATATTCTCTTATCTGTTTTTTTACACACTCTTACCTTTGTGAGATTTATTCATATTATGTGTAGCTGTTATCTTTATATTCAGAGCAATATGTATGGCCTTCCATTTTCTTTAATCATTTTATTTGAATATATTTAGCCTCTCAGAGCATATTAGTGTCCAGCTAGTCTTTGTTGATTACATGTCTCAGGCTGTTGTCAGAGGGGTTGGGAGTATGTTGTAATTTCAGCAATCTATAGCTGCTGCTCTGTAACAATTAGAAAAGTAGAAATAACTTTCTGCATCATCTACAGAAAGGACAAATGAATTTTCTTTGTGTGTATTTTATTTTATTTTAGTTCATTTTTTATTGAGTTATAATTTTTCCACAATGAAATGCAGATCTTAAATATTCAGTTCAATGTGTCTTGAAAATTATATACATCTATGTAACAAAACATTATATAGGACATTTTCTTTTAAAAAAATATTTTTATTGATTTCAGAGAGGAAGGAAGAGGGAGACAGAGACAGAAATATCAATGATGAAAAAGAATCATTGATCGGTTGCCTCCTGCAAGCTTCCTACTGGGGATTGAGCCCACAACCCAGGCATGTGCCCTTGACCGGAAATGAACCTGGGACCTTTCAGTTCACAGACCGATGCCCTATCCACTGTGCAAAACTGGCTAGGGCTAGAACATTTCCTTCACTTCAGAAGTCCCCCTGTCTCCCTTTCCAATAAAATCTTTTGTACAGACAAGCACTTTCTGATATTTTTATCACTAATTGAACAGTACTGTGATTTTATTATTTATTTATTTATTACTTATTGATTTTGAGAGAGAGAGAGAACGACAGAGAGAGAGAGAGAGAGAGAGAGAGAGAGAGAGAGAGAGAGGTTTGTTGTTCCACTTATTTATGCATTCATTGGTTGATTCTTGTATGTGCCTTGACCAGGGATTGAACCCAAACCTTGGCATATCAGGATGATGCTCTAACCAACTGAGCTACCCAGCCAGGGCCCATCCTGGGCTTTAAAAAACTTTTGTTTTTTTCATAATGCATCATGGGCGTTAGATGTCACTAAGTTAATATATCCTTTTAGGGAAGAGAAAAAAAATAGATGATCAAAAGTTTCAGTCAATTGAAACCCAATTATACAGCAGCATATTAATGCCAAGCAAATCAGGCACCAAATGCCAGGCTGCTGAAACGGAAAGCTATTGAGTTGCTTCTCCCCGGGAAGGCCTTGGAGCCATAGCTGCTGCTGCAGTGGGATGAAGACATATTTGCAATTTTTGAATGACTACATTTTTGATATAAGAAAATAAGAATGCATGGTCTGGCGGGTTTGACTGCACTCATTTTGATGTAGTGTGCAATATTCGAAAGCAAGATTTTTCTATCAGACTTACTAGTGGTTGCTGTTAGCCGCGTGCAGCTGGACAAAGTTGGTCAATCAGGGAACTTGCTGTGTTAGCATTAAGCAGACAAGGAACCTTATCCGGTGTAATTTCCCCAGACACCAGTGCCTTAAAGCACAGGGAGAAAAGTTATGGCGATTGGGAGTAAGGTTTTATCTTCCTGTGTGGACAAAAAGTCTGTGAGCATATTTTACTGTAGAGTTGGCTGGAGACAAAAAAACAAGAACAAACCCCACCATACTAAAAGATGAATGACTATTTGCTCTCAGAAGTCACCATAATCGTAATAAATTGTATTTCTTATAAAACTTACAAGTTAGTCTTAGATGCATTGTCTGAATATGGGAAATGGTTGCATCATTAATATTCTACAATTCAATTTAACTCATATATATGTCCATATGTAATTGTTAATGAATTACAAAAAGACTAAATAGGCAGGTTAGAATCTCCAACCATGTCGACAAGCCATGGCACCACACAGACAAACTGGTATCAGCAAATTACATTTCCTGTTCTGGTGCAGAAGCATGCTACAGCTCAGTGACTGTGCACATGCCCTGTTGGGCACAGGCCAGCCATTTAGACCTGACCTTGAGATAGAACACAGCACATTTCACTCAGAGGAAGAACTTCCAACACGCTGCTCCCAACTGGCTGAGGGTAGTCACAGTCTGGCAACAATGGCCACAAACACAGACTCAGGCTCCTCTCAGCTCCCAAGTCTGTGGGTAGAAGCAGGTTATTATTGTCTGGGGGGACAGGGCTAAGGAAAGTAGAGTAATGGGCAGGGGAATCAGAACTCTCAGACCTACATTAGTTCCTTATAAGACTATGGGACTACCAGGAAAATCAGCCTCGTTCATTCTCTCTCTCTCTCTCTCTCTCTCTCTCTCTCTCTCTCTCTCTCTCCAACATGGCCCAGAAAGTAACATAAGGCCAGACTGCAACTTTTATGCTGGAGAAGGAGACCGTGACTTTGAATCGTGTATATGAAGCTAGTAGCTATAGTTGTTATTTATTCTGGTACAAACACCAAGTGGGGAATGATTTTCCTTATCGATCAGGAGTCTTACAATGAGCAAAACGCAACAGAGGGTTGGTATTTTTTGAACTGCCAGAAACCAGCCAGTTCCATTAGCCTCACAGCTCAAGGGCTCAATAGTGTATTTCTGTGCTCTAAGAGATGCTGCAATGATGTGGGCGCCTGTGGGAGCCCCAGGAAAACCTCAGATCGCAACATGAGACATCCCCCAGCTATGAACACCTGGGCAAGAGTCTCAGTTTGGACAGGAAGAGGCGGAGATGTGTGGGCAGAGGAGGGGGTTTAGAAGCAGAAGCCTTACTCTAAGATAAATGCAATCTCTCTGGCCCAGAGAACATGCCTAAAAGCACCATTCATCAAAAGCACCCTTATATTTAATTCTTTATCTTGAAGTAGATCATTTGGCAAAAGATTTAAAAAAAACAAAACACCTAATTACACAATACCTAAATGGCTTCCCTGTTTGAACCAGTACTGTTAAAAGTGGATGCTTGTCACACTGTACCCCAGATCTGTCCTGCTGTTGAAAAGGGGAGTCTAGGATTGGGAGAATTTAGTACTGAAGCTGTGTTCTTTGTTGTTTGTTCTTTTGCTCTCCAGAAGCCTCCCTTATGTCCCCTTCTGTTTACTACCTGCTCTTCCGGAGAAACCGCAATCCAATAAGTAGATTAGTTTTGCCCATTTTTGAACTTTATATAAATAGAATAATATAGTTTGATTTTTTTCTATCTGGTTTCTTCTCTTAATGTTATATTTCTGAGACTCATCCATGTTGTGTATAATTTACTTTGTTTATTTTCATTGCTATTGGATGGTTACTTGGATTTTTCTAGACTTCAGCTATTATCAACAATGTTGTTATGAATATTCTTATGCATAATCTTTGGTGAACATGTTTATACACTGTTATCAGGCATATAGGCTAGAATTGCTAGGTCAAAGAGTATACATATATCTGGCTTTTATTCCTCTACTAGAGGCCCGGTGCACAAAATTCATGCACAGGGCAGGAGGGGGGGTGTCCCTCAGCCCAGCCTGCACCCTCTCCAATCTGGGACCCCTCGAGGGATGTCCAACTGCCCGTTTAGGCCCGATCCCGGTAGGATCGGGCCTAAACGGGCAGTCGGACATCCCTCTCACAATCCAGGACGGCTGGCTCCCAACTGCTCACCTGCCTACCTTCCTGATTGCCCCTAAATGCTTCTGCCTGCCAGCCTGATCACCCCTAACCACCCACCTGACAGCCTGATTGATGCCTAATTGCTCCCCTGCCAGCCTGATTGCCCCTAACTGCCCTCTCCTACAGGCCTGGTCACCCCTATCTGCCCTCCCCTGCAGGCCTGGTCCCCCCCCAACTGCCCTTCCCTGCAGGCCCAGTCACCCCCAAATTCCCTCCTCTGCCTGCTGGACCCCCCAACTGCCCTCCCCTGCTGGCTTGGTCCCCCCCAACTGCCCTCCCCTGCTGGCCTGGTTCCCTCCCAAACTGCCCTCCCCTGAAGGCCTGGTTGCCCCCAACTGCCCTGCCCTGCTGGCCTGGTCACCCCAACTGCCCTCCCCTATAGGCCTGGTCCCCACCAACTCCCCTCCCCTGCTGGCCTGGTTCCCCCCCCCAACTGCCCTCCCCTGCAGACTTGGTCTCCCCCAAATGCCCTCCCTGCTGGCCTGATCACTCACAACTGCCCTCCCCTGCAGGCCTGGTCCCCCCCCCAACTTCCCTCCCCTGCAGGCCTGGTTCCCCCCCCCCCTAAATTGCCCTCCTCTGCTGTGCTGGTCCCCCTCAACTGCCTTCCCCTGTAGGCCTGGTCCCCACCAACTGCCTTCCCTTGCTGGCCTGGTCTCCCCCAACTGCCCTCCTCTGCTGGCCTGGTCCCCCCCCCCCCCACAACTGCCCTCCCCTGCAGGTCTGGTCACTCCCAAATGCCCTGCCCTGCTGGCCTGGTCACCCCTAACTGCCCTCCCCTGCTGGCCTGGTCACCCCCAACTGCTCTCCCTGCTGGCCTGATAGCCCACAACTGCCCTTCCCTGCAGACTTGGTCTCCCCCAAATGCCCTCCTCTGCTGGGCCAGTCACCCCTAACTGCCGTCTCTGCTGGCCTGATCACCCACAACTGCCCTCCCCTGCAGGCCTGATCCCCCCAAATGCCCTGCCCTGCTGGCCTGGTCACCCCTAACTGCCCTCCCCTGCTGGCCTGGTCACCCCCAACTGCTCTCCCTGCTGGCCTGATAGCCCACAACTGCCCTTCCCTGCAGACTTGGTCTCCCCCAAATGCCCTCCTCTGCTGGGCCAGTCACCCCTAACTGCCGTCTCTGCTGGCCTGATCACCCACAACTGCCCTCCCCTGCAGGCCTGATCCCCCCAACTGCCCTCCCCTGCTGACCTGGTCCCCCCTAACTGCCCTTTCCTGCAGGCCTGGGTCCCCCCCAACTGCCCTCTTCTGCCAGCCTGGTCACCCCCTACTGCCCACAAGTGCCCTCCCCTGCCAGCCATCTTGTGGTGGCCATCTTGTGTCCACATGGGGGCAGCCATCTTTGACCACATGGGGGCGACCATCTTGTGTCTTGGAGTGATGGTCAATTTGCATATTACTCTTTTATTAGATAGGATGTTTATATTTATACTTGTGTTTAATTTTTTTAAATTGCTGTTATGCCTCTATCTGTGAACTCCATAAGGTCAGGACACATGTATATATTGTGCATTACACAGTACTTAACACATAGTAGTTGCACATTAAATATTTGTTGATTGAAGAAGAATAAATTAATTTATAATATCAACAGATAATAGGGCTTCTATCCTTTGGATGCTGTTAGAGAAGTATGGATCAATTATTTCTTGTATTTGTCTACTCATCACCATGAGAACATTCCTTTTATTTGCATATGCTATAAATTAACTTTCTATTTTTGCATATTTTCCTCATTAGGCACAATTTTCAGCTTTGGAGACACAAGTCCTATGAAATTAAGAGTGGTAAGGGGCGGGGGCTCAAAGCTAAAAGAAAATCATAGGTAACTCAGTTCTGTGTGCCCATACTTTTCCTTTGCATCCTAATTTTCTGGGGCACAAATGGAATGATCTTTGTATGGTAGGTGTTCTTCAGACACTACCCAATGCTCTTGTATATAATTGAGGTCAACTTTTCTGTTGCCATTTGTCTTCATCATTGCCATGACTTGCTCTGCTTCTTTGTATATTCTTTTTCTTTCAGGTCTGGTGACCTTGTTGTTGATTTACTTAGATTTGGGGTAGATATTCCTATCATTGGGAGTCCTAGTTTAAGACATAAGAAAAATGAATCTGTTTTTCCAATTTCCTAACTTTGGTTCCAAGGGCTGAACTGTCTCAATTGAGGAGCTTTTAAAGCTCCTCAATTATTAACCCTTAAGAAAACTTTTAGAAAGTATTATCTTGTACAGCTGTGGTGGATCAGTAGTTGAGTATCAACCCAGGAACCAAGAGATCATGGTTCAATTCCCTTGGCCCCAGTTGTGGGCTCGATCCTCAAAAGGGGGTGTGCAGGAGGCAGCCAATCGATGGTTCTCTCTCATCATTGATGTTTCTATCTTTCTATCCCTCTCCCTTCGTCTTTTCAAAAATAAATAAAAACATATTAAAAAAATAAAGTCTTGTTCTGAATTGTAATGTTGGTCTTTTCAAAATCCTCCCCATGAGAGCAAAATCAGGACTCTGCCCCCGGGACAGTCAGAAGAAGCATCACCACGTTCTGCAGGACCTGAGCTACTGGCCTTAAAACTTCATGAAAAAAGTAGATGAAAACATGTCATTTTAGCAAAAAATAATAATAAAAGGAGGGATTTTTCATTCGTGGGACAATTTGTAGAGGATATTCTTTTCTTCAGGGGACAGTTACTCAATTACCAAGAAAGAAGAAACGGAAGGAGAATTTCGCTTTTAGTTCAGTTTGTTGACTTACAGATGGATGTACATTTTCCTCAGAGAACTTTAAAGTTTAAAAGAATGTGAATGTTCAGAAGGATTACAGTTACCTTGATTGTAAGATAGAAATAACCATTTTCCAAATCCAAACTAGAAAACATTGCCCTGTGATTCATGATAGGTGGTTTCAGAGGCTAATGAGTTGAGAAGGGTTTGGTTTGGGTATTACATTTTAAAATTTACTTTTTAGATAAAGAAATCATAATTAGTATAAAAGGGAAATTTTCAGGCTCAAAGTATAAAAGGTTTTTCACTCCTCTCTGAGAAGCCCTCAACCTACATTTTGGTTATGCTGCTTTGAGCTGGTTACTTGATCACAGCAAATAGGTAAAGCTTAAAACAAAGACAAGGACACATTCATCTTTAAAAAAAATAAAAGTTACAAAATTAACTCAAAATGGGTCATGGGCTAGAATATAAAACATAAAACGATGAAGCTTTCAGAAAAAAAAAAACATAGAAGAAAATCTTCTACACCTAAGGCTAGGTGAAGAATTCTTAGATTTGACACCAAAAGTGCCACACAAACACACACACACACACACACACACACACACACACACACACACACATTGCACTTCATCAAAATAAAAATATATATATCTGTAAAAAGACCCTGTTATAAAAATGAATAGATAAACTGGGAATTGGAGTAAATATCTACAAACCATACATGTCTGACACAAGATCTGTATTTAGAATATATAAAGAAGTCTCCAAACTCAACAGTAAAAACAAACAAACAAACAAAAAAAAAACCCAAAAAAACAAAAACCAAACAATTAGAAAATGGGGAAAATATTTGCATACATATTTGCCAAAGAGGGTAGGTATACAGACTGCAATAAGCACATAAAAAGATGTGCAACATTATTAGTCATCAAAGAAATTAAAATTTAAGCCATATTGAGATATCACTACACACCTATCTGGCTAAAATTAAAAGTTGTAAAAACACCACATGCTGGCAAACATGTGGAGAAATAGGATTACTCATGATTTGCTGTGGGATATAAAATGGCACAAGTATTCTGGAAAATAGTTTGGCAGTTTCTTATAAAACTAAACATACCTTACTATATGATCCAGTAATTGCACACTTGGGCACTGATACTAGAGAACTGGAAACTGATGTTCACATAAAAACCCATACATAAATATTCATCACAGCTTTATTCCTAGTGATCAAAATCTGGGGAAAAATGTCCTTCAATTGGTGACTGGGTGAGCAAACTGTGGCACATCCATACCATGGAATATTATTCAGAAAGATAAGGGAACAAACAGGTTGGATACACACAATAACTTGGATAGATCTCATACTTTTATTACCTACACTGAGGGGAAAATAAAAGCAATCTCAAAAAGTTACTACTACATAATTTAATTTATCTAGCATTATTGAAATAACACAATTGTAAGCGTGAAGAACAGATTAGTGATTGCCAGTGGTTAATGATGGGGAGAGGGGATGAGTGCAGATACAAACAGGTATAATGAGGAAGCCTTAGGGTAATGAAACAGTTGTGTATCTTGATGGTGGCAGTGAATCTATACATAGGATGCACATAAATACATGAATCTGTACCTATGTAAAATTGCATAGAACTACACACACACACACACACACACACACACACACATACACACACGTGCATGTAAAAGTGTGGAAATTTAAATAATCTCTGTGGTTGTAGCAACATTAATTTCTTGGTTGAAACAGACAGGAGGAGATGGGGTGAAGAGTACTTGGGACCTTCCTGTACATTTTTGGAACTTCCATGAATCTATAATTAACTCAAATTAAAAAATGTTTTTAAAAATTAAACACGATTTTTGTAAAGCTCACAACTGTGAATCATCTCCTGTGGCTCTGTTACACATCACCATTCTGCTCCTTGGTCTTTCAGTTCCTATCCTGCGAAGAGCTCTGGCACTAATCTTGCAGTTATCTCTCTCATCTTCTATCTGAGATCCACATATTTGGAAGCAGAGAAAAACTGCCCTTAAAATATGATTTGTCAGCGTCAGAGTTTGCTAAGGGTGGCTAGAATAAATCAAATCAATGATAAATTGTATACAAGTCAGTATCATAAATTTTACTGAAAAATAATTCAGTCCGCAAAGAAAAAGCCAAACAACAACAAACATTGTTCATACTGTCAGTGCATGAATTATGTGTGTCTTATTTTTTCTTACTACAAAGTGGGAGAAGGGATGAAGTGACATTAAAGTAGTGTATCTGTGAGTTGATGCTCTTTTTCTGGGTTGTAGCTAATGAGGAGCAGAGTGTGGTATTATGACAAGTTCAAAGGGAATTTATATGAAGGGTGACTAATTCAATAAGATAAACATATGTTCAATGACAAAATCCAATAACGTGTCATAGAACCAAACAAACTAGGCAACTAGTTCTGCCATACATATCTTAGCCTAATGTTACTAATTTCAATAGTCTTAGAAACAGCTTGGAACTTAAGTCAGGATATTATTGAGGTTAATTTCCATAAGGCAACTATTCTCTAAATTCAGTAGCTCTTGTTTGTATATTAATGTGATATTGTCTAAATATGATTACTTTGAAATTTTTACATATTTGTTTAAAACTAGACATGCTGATTCTAAAATTAAAGTGATGACTAAATATGCAGAAAATCAGAAACAGTGTTAAAGCAGAAGAACAATGGAGGTGGAATAGAGACAAGCTGTATCACACGTTAAATAGTGTTATAAAGCTCAAATAATTAAAAATAGTTTGTACTAGCAAATGTATAACTAAACAGATTGATAAAAGAGAAGAGAGAATAAAGAAATATAAACAAAGTACTATAGGAAACTCATACTACAAAGCTAATACTAATAAGGGGGAAATAATAGATTATAACAAATAATGTTGGGGCAATTGATGAGCCACTTAAAAAACATCAAATGCCTACTTTACTTTTTAGATCAAAATAATCCCAAATTCTAGACTTGAAGTGTTAAATTTTAAACAAAATAAAAATTTTCAGGATTTTAAAAAATAGTATTGGAGTGAGTCAAGACAAGGCTCAAACTTCAGATCAGAATAAGAAGAATGCATTTGAATAAACAATAAGTATATGAAGCAAACATTTCAACATGGCAAAATACCAACAAAAAGCCTAAATCAAATGCAAAATTGAATAAAAAGAAGCACAAGTAGAGAAAATATAACTTTAATGTGTTAAGAACTTTTGTAAACAAGATTAACTCTCCAAAAGAAAATTGCATTAACATCATAATAGCTATTATAAATCATGTTTGCTATGCTTTAGCCATTTCTTTATTTTATCTAGCTAATCTGTTTATTTGCTATCTAACTATCTGTCTAAAGACATATTTCAAATGATACAGCAATTCTGTAAGATGTGTAATATTTTCTCTCAATTACTCAGTTGAGGAAACTAAATCACAGGGAGTCCCTGAGCAACTGGTTCAGAATCTCATAGTAAATAAGCCATAGAGCTATAGTGTTGACTCCAAAACTAACAAACAGAATTTTGAATAGACTTTTCAAAGAAAAACATGCAAATAGATTTAAAAATTATTTTTAGCCCAATCAGTGTGGCTCACTGGTAGAGCATCAACCTATGAAGCAGGAGATCATGGTTCAAAACTAGGTCAGGGCACATGCCCAGGTTGCAGGCTCAATCCCTAGTGCAAGGCATGCAGGAGGCAGCCAATCAATGATTCTCTCTCATTGTTGATGTTTCTATCTCTCTCTCCCTCTCCCTTCCTCTCTGAAATCAATAAAAATATTTTTAAAAATAATTTTAAAATCCCAGCTTCACCAATAACAGATTTAAAAATGGTAGTCTGAATTAGCATTTTTCATCTACTAAATTAAGTAAGATAAAGAAGTTTGGTTATATAATGTGGTAGCAAGGAAGTGGAGAAACAGACACTCTGACACAATGTAAATTGCCATTATTTGTTTAGGGGCATTTGGCTATACTTATTAAATGAAAAATGTATGTATTCTTTGTTGTAGTTTTTATACTTTCAAAAAAATTTATATTCATGTTGGCAAAAATCTTTGTATGAGGATATTTATTTTAGCATAATATGTGGTAGTAGAAAATCAGAAATAATCTAAATTTGAAAAAAGTAAAAATACTTAAGTAAAATTTGGTATATCCATATAATGGTATGCTATGTGGCCATTTTACATGGGAAAAAAAGCAAATCACAGAATGGAAAATATGGATTTGCTTGAATACTTGGCTCTATGAATGAACTGTGGCACTAAAGGATAAATGAGGAAAGAAGACTTCTTCTGCACGTTAGTTATAGTATGTAAAGTATTTATGATTTGCATGGATAATAGTCACCCCTCCCCGCCAGCTCCCCATCCCCACAGTGACTTTCTGATCTCTCTGAGGTCAAGAAATGGAGTTCTTTTCCCTCTGCATGCTCTTCTCTCCCTGCCTCCTAAGACCTGTCAAGTCTGTGACTCAGTTTTGGCCACACTCGGTCCCTGTAACCAGGCATAAAATTACTTGAAGAAATGGATTTCTTAACTTATGTTCCCAATTCTCTGTCGAAGAGGTTTCTAGACATATCCATAACCCAGTTAAGTCCTCCTTTTTCAGTACTCTAGTCTTTTTAAGATTTCCCCTGCTGAGATTCTTGTGTATTATAAAGAGAAGCAATAATCAATTACATCTACACTTTTATGACTCTTTTATAACATCTGGTAGTAGTTCCGTTTTTAAAGCTATATAGCGAACAATGAGGCAATTAAAAGTGCAAGTAAGAGAAGGCTTTTCTGGTTACTCTTCAAACCTCATCTATACCACCAAATACCCAAATGTCCTTCCCTCAATCTTTCTTTGTAGGTGTGGTGAAGTGGGTACTATGCAATTGTGTTTATGACCACAAGGTGGCAGTGGTTTCATTCCTCTGATTCCAGGAACGTCTTGCATGTCCAAAGCATGACAGCTACTAGATTTGCTTTTGATTGGCTCGGCCACCAACAGAAAGGCTTTCTTGGGCATGAGAAAATAAGAACTAAGACACAGAAACAGTTCCTCAGAGAAGAGACGTTTTGGAATCATTACAAGCTGCATCAAGACAGATATCAGATGGAGAACATGCTGGAGTGTGCAATCATAGTCTTGTGGCTTCAGCTTGGCTGTAAGTTAGAGGTTCAGTGATGAGAACCATAAGGTCCATTTATCCAAGGCTGGGAAGACGAGATAGGGGTTTAGTTTTGGCTCATCCCAGGTTTCTCACTGGGATTTTTCAAGCTGCTGAACTTAAAGCTTTGTCTCATTTCTATTTTTGTTTTCCTGAACAGGGCTGAGTGGAGAAGACCAGGTGGAGCAGAGTCCTCAGACCCTGAGGGTCCAGGAGAGAGACAGTGTCAGTCTCACCTGCAGTTACACAGTCAGCAATTTTATAGGGCTCCAGTGGTACAGGCAGGATCCTGGGAAAGGCCCCAAACACCTCTTCTCCCTGTATTCAGTTGGGAATGAAGAGCAGAAGGGAAGACTAAGCGCCTCACTATCACAGAAGGAAAGTTCTCTGAACATCACAACCCCTAAAGCTGAAGACTCAGCCACTTACCTCTGCGCTGTGGAGCCACAGTGCTCCCCGGGCACCTGCAGCCTGTACCAAAACCCTGCAGCAGGGGCCCTGGAATAAGAGCCTCTCTGTTGTTTTTCCTCCTCGATGAAGTATTTACTTAGCACCCAGAACCTCTTTCCAAGTGATCCTATGGAGAATGGAGTCTCGTGACACAGCCAGATGTCAGGGAGTACTGTTCATTCTGCCCAGGCACCCTGGGCCCCTCTGCATGTTCATGGGTCAGTCTGCTTTTCGTAGCAGCCCAGAGTGTCCTTCACGTGGACTGAGATGGCATAGCTGTGATATGGACAGTCTTGGTTTCTCGACTTGGGCCACTTGAAAAGAAACTTCACAGGAATACACTTTTCCCTGAAATTTCTTTTTTTATTACCTTATAATAATCTGATCACATGTCTATAAGTGAATGCTTCCTATTTTAATATCATCTTCTCGAGGCTTCCATATCCACAAGCCACATTTCTACATTTCTCTTCTCCTTAATAATCAGAGTAGATCAAAGAATTGTCTACATGGTACTGTCTCCAATTTCTCAACTCCCATTCCTCATCCACTTGAAGCTGGCCTGTGTTGGTTCAGATGCTCTCAGTTTAACACCAGTGGCTTTGGTGTTGATCAGGTCAACGGATATTTTTCAGTTCTCATCTTGTCTGAGATTCTCATCAGTCCCCCTCCCTTCTTTTAAAAATGCATTTTATTTTTATCAAAATAATACCTGTATATATTTTCAAAATCAAATAACATCCTCATTTTGGTCTCACTCCTCCACACACTCCAGTCTCGCCTCCTCGATGGAACCACTTTTAATTCTCAGGTGACAGCACTGACATTTATCTCATTATTTTAAAGTGCTATTTATTTTCTTTTTCTTATCTTTCTCTCTTTTTAACTTTAATCACTTTATTTATTTAGTTTTATTTTTGATTAAGGTATTACATATGTGTTCTTATCTCCCCATTCTCTCCCTACCCCCACCCCCCAATCATGCCCTCACCCTCATCCCCTGTTGTCTGCATCCATTGGTTAGGCTTATATGCATGCATACAAGTCCTTTGGTTGATCTCTCCCCCTCACCCCCACCTTCCCCTGCCTTCCCTCTGAGGTTTAAGCACCTGATCGATGCTTCTCTGTCTCTGGATCTGTTTTTGTTCATCAGTTTATGTTGTTCATTATAATCCACAAATGAGTGAGATCATGTGATATTTATCTTTCTCTGACTGATTTACTGCTCTCCAGCTCCATCCATACTGTTGCAAATGGTAGGAGTTCCTTCCTTTCTTCTCTCTCTCTCTCTTTGTAATCAAACTACAATGCATAAAATAAAGTGCACAAAACTTACAAGCCTACAAATAAATAAAAACTTACATTTGTTTCTGTCTATGTAATGCCACGCAGATCTATATGTTGAATATTTCTGTTTCTCCAAAAGATTTCCACATGTTCCTTCCCATTCAGCAGCTCTTTCTCCCATTCTTTACTCAAAGGAACCACTATTCTGACTTCTATCATCAGTTCTTGAGCTTCATGTGACTGGAGTTGTACAGAACAATGCATTATAAGTTCTCATATCTGGCTACCTTCACTGAACACCTTCTTTCCCCCTCTCTTTACCCCATTGACCTCCACCCCACACCAGCCCCTCCCAAGCTTCACCACACTATTGTCTTTGTCCATGGGCTATACACATAGGCATATACTGTAAGTTCCCCGGTTAATCTCTCCCCCTAAAGATGAAAGTTTTAAACAAGAATGCACTGAGATTTATTTAATAACTGACAGTGGCCCAGGGGTCTTATGGTTTTCTTTTGAAGATGTCTTTAAGTGGATAAGGCTCAGCATCCCTCCACAGGACTTTATCAATACTTAAGCTTCTTTGCTTTTCTTTGATACTCCTTTTTTCTTTGATATATTTTTTTCTCATCCTCTTGTTCCACTTAGAAATGTTTTGGCTTTTATTATTTTTATTTTTTTGTCTCAGGTAGGCAAACTTGTATTATTTCATTGTATTAGCTCCAAAATCTAAAGTTTATGCCAGATCATTTCATTTGCTTATACAACTGAAATTTTGGAAGTAAAATGGTAAAAAGGACACCTTTATTTTTTCTTTTCCAGTTGTACATCCTTTCCTTCAACTGCCTGAAGGAAGGAAAGATCAGGTGGTTTTAAAAAATAAAAAGAAGCAAAACTCTGTCAATATTGCAAAAAATGTACTCACTGCAATCATTCTGACCAAAATTCCTTGTTCTGTTACATTATAAGCACATGTAAGCTATTCTTATCCATATCTATAAAGTAACGTTACCAGTCCAGGTTGCTGAACTTGCCCTGGATATGAATGAAGGCATTCACGGGTTTAGTCACAAGAGGGAGCTGCTGTATCTTTCCATAGCATCCCTAGTCAGTTGGGAAAAGAGTGGTTGACTCACATTCAATCTTGAAGTTACGCAGAAATGGTGACAAATGCAAATGATATAGTCTATTCTCTTTGCTATAAGCAGAACAGTCTGTGCACAGCTTCCAACATTCAATGATTCTTGGCCTTGTCCCAACACATTATGAAAAGTCTTCTTTCCACTCAAAATAAGATGGCACAGGAGGAAGACAGGAAGTGCCTATGCAGCTTTCAAGGTTAATCTATTTTTGTCAATTTTTTGTAGTAATGGAGAAAAGTAGACTTTTTGTTGTTGTTGTTACAAAGGGAATTACTTTACTCAATCTATTTCAGTTCTCTTAAATGAGAGGAGGTAATAAGAAAATGTTTTTAAGGTTACTCTCTCCTTTTTTTTTTTTAATTCTCATCTGAGGATATTTTTCCATTGATTTTTAGAGAGAGTGGTAGAGAGAAGGAAAGACAGAGAGAAACATGGATGTAAGAGAAACACATCGATTGGTTGCCTCCTGCATGCACCTGACCAGGGTCCAGGCTGGGGAGGAGCCTGCAACCAAGGTGCATGTCCTTGACCAGAATCGAACCCAGGATCCTTTGGTCCGTAGGCCTATGCTCTATCCACTGAGCCAAACCAGCTAAGGCAGATACTCCCTCCTTTTTTTCAGTGCCTTTCTTTTTCTCCCTCCGTTCTCTTCCATTCTGTGTGTGAGACCTCTAGGCTCACATGGAGAATGCGGAAAGGTGGGCTATGAACAGGGTTTGTGGAGTAAAAGGGTGATTGCCATTTCAGGTCTCTGGTGTCTTTATACTAAGACATGAGTCTACTAATGCCTTCCTAGAATCACATGATCCCTAGAGGCATTTTAGGGTACCAGAGAATTCCCAATTGGCTTACATCAGACTCTGACCTTAACCTTCCCAGTCACTTTCAGTACATCACCCCCTGCATCTGAGTTTCATTTGCTCTTTCTTGTAATTTAGATGGGCTTTCTCCATTTTCCCAGGACTGTAAGAGACTTGGTGGTTTTCCTGGATGTAAAGAAAAAGTTGTTGAACTACACGGAGCATCGGAACACCAATAACATATATTCTTTCTCCTGGGCCATGCGAAAGCAATAAGAAAAGGATTCTGGATGGATGCTGTCCTTATTTTCCTCTTTCAGACTCATTCTCTTAGAGTTTAAAACTAGTCAATTCTCTCAAGGAACCCTGGGATTGAGAGTGGATGCCTGTTTAATTTTTTTATCAGGGACATGACTAAACCTGGGGAGTTGTATCCACTAAGGAGCTACCATCTCATTGCTGACTCTAGGCCTCGGAACTCCTCAGCATGACAGCTGCCAGGTGAGGGGAGGCACTGGCAGGGATGCAGCTGATATATGTGTTCTGTTACCTCTCCCAGCCCAGATTCAGACACAGAAGCTGAGCTATGTGCCCTGGACACTAGTGTCTGGTTGAAATATGAGGCAGATGATGGAGGTGTCTGTGCTTCTGGCTCTGGGTGAGCAAGGAGCCTAAGAAAGGATGGTGAGGATGGTGTTTGAAACTAAGGAACCAGCAGACAGCCCTGCTATCTCCATTTGCCTCACTGTTCTTCCTCCAAGATGCTTAGAGCAAGAGTTCAGATCATAGCTGAATACTTTGTGGAGAAGTCACATTCTGAGTGTGAGGGCTGTATCCAGCATATTAGTCTGCTGGGAGTGTCATGACAAGTACCAGAGATTAGCTTACTAGCAATATAAATTGATTGCCTCACAGATATGCAGGCTAAAAGTCTGAAATCAAGGTATTGGCAGGGTTGGTTCCTTCTGAGGGCTATGAGGAAAAGTTCTGTTCCAGGTTCCTCTGCTTGGCCTGTAGAAAGCCATCTTCTCCTTAAGTCTCTTCACATAACCTTCCCTCTCTGTGTGTCTCTGTGTCCAACTTTCCCTTTTTATAAGAACACCAGGCATATTGGATTAAGGCTCCTCCTAATGACCTCATTTTAACTTACTCCAGTCAAGACCTTATCTGCAAATAAAATAACATTCTGAGGTACTGGATGTTAGGGCTACAACCTATGAATTTGAAGGGGACACAATTCAATCCATAACCCTCAGTGATCACAAAAGAGCTTTCCCTGCTATAAAGAATTTCTTATATTCATTGAGCCCAAGGGGGAATGGGAGAGAGCATGGAGTTCTGCCTCTTGATCAGTGAGTCTAATTAGTTACAGCCATATTTTACTCTTTCTATAGGATGAAAATGAGAGAAAGTTGAAATAGAGAATGGGAGCTAGGGAGGAAAGTTCTAGAGGAATTGCATCTTGACCTTAAAAATCTACCTTGGTCTAGAGACAATCTTATACATTTATTTTTCCCTCTTAGGAATTATGTGTAACGCTAAGGCCACACAGCCCAACTCCTTGAACAGTTACTGAAGGACAAGGAGTGAACATACCCTGTTCCCACTCCACCTTTGGAGGAAATGAGTACATCATCTGGTAATGACAGTTTTATAAGTAAGTAGGGCCCACAGTATTTGATTTGAGATTTAAAGAACAATGTGATCAATGAAATGGCTTTTCTGCCCATAACTGTGAATAGCAAGTTCAGTAGTCTGATTCTATACTAGGTCACCTGGAGGACCTCTGTGTATTACTGCACTGTGAGAGTTGCACAGTATCTCTTTCTGGTGGAGAAGGGGAAATCTCTATTCAAAGGGGGCATTACACAGAAAATGTAAGTTTGATGCAATAAGGTAAAAAAAAATAAGAAGGAAAGGAAAAAGAAGAAAAAAATAACAAGGAAAAAGTACATGAAATTAAGAACTGGACCAGGAAAGAAAAGCTGGGAGAAGGAGGAGTCTGGATGTGTGGCCTAACTCCACTCAAACATTCTCATCCTTGCCTAAGGTCTATTGTGAAGTTCATAAATGTAACATTATTCCTCTGAGCAATGTATGTATTCTCTCATTTTCTTTTTCAACTATAGTACATGCATTTGAGAAGTAAATGAATCTTGAAAGTTTGCTAGAAAGGAACAATTATATAAATATTTCTTATTTCAAAATTTTCCTTAATTTGCTACATAGCCGTTAAGTTCTTTATTTTATGATTAAACAAGTTATAAGTTAATATTTAATTGTTTAAAGTATTGAAGAAATTTAAAGCACCTAGAATAAAATGTAGTACTTTCTTGATTTGTTCTTCACAAGTCCTAAATTATTAAGTTTTAGTGAGCACATTTCAACTGTTTTTATTCATTTACATATATATCCATAATAAACGTACTGTTTAAAAACATAAATTACATTTAGAAGTAAAGTACTATGATCTGATTGAATAAGCCAGAAAAAATTTTGCAAGTCAGAAAATTTAAGTCTACTTATTCTTTCTCACAACTGTATGGTATGCCATACATGTATTAAATATATGTATTGAAGATATTTATTTTTCAATTTTTTTCCTGCTGTATACAATGCACAATATTACACATCCTGTCTAATAAAAGAGTGATATGCAAATTAACCATCACTCCACTACACCCACAAGCCACACCCACCATCCAATCAGGAGCAAGTATGCAAATTAACCCAACCAAGATGGCTGCGGCCATGGAGCGAGCAGGAGGCTTGGGTTTACCCAGCAATGGAGGAAGCCAAGTTTTCTGCACACCCTGGTCAGCCCAGGCCTCCACTCAAGGCTACAAAGTTTCAATTATAGAAGATAAATAAATCCCAGATACCAGGGCCTCCGCTTGGGTTGCTCGGGGGCGTGGCTGGCCTGCAAACCACCACAGGCCCTTCACCTAGGCCACCCCACACCCCAAGGGAACCCCCACCCTGATCCAGGACACCCTTCAGGGCAAACCAGCTGGCCCCCACCTGTGCACCAGGCCTCTATCCTAATAAAAGAGTAATATGCAAATTGACCATCACTCCAAAACACAAGATGGCTGCCCCCATGTAGTCAAAGATGGTTGCCCCCATGTGGACACAAGATGGCTGGCACAAGATGGCCAGCCGGGGACGGCAGTTGGGAGGGACCAGGCCTGCAAGGGAGGGAAGTTGAGGGCAACCGGGCCTGCAGGGAAGGGCAGTTAGGGGGGACCCAGGCCTGCAGGAGAGAGCAGTTGGGGGCAAACAGGCTGGCAGGGGAGCAGTTAGGCATCAATCAGGCTGGCAGGGGAGTGGTTAAGGGGTGATCAGGCTGGCAGGCAGAAATGGTTAGGGGCAATCAGGAAGGCAGGCAAGCAAACAGTTGGGAGTCAGCAGTCCTGGGTTGTGAGAGGGATGTCCAACTGCCTATTTAGGCCCAATCCCGGTAGTTGGATAGTCGGACATCCCTCAAGGGGTCCCAGATTGGAGAGGGTGCAGGCTGGGCTGAGGGACACACACCTCCATGCACGAATTTCGTGCACCGGGCCTCTAGTATTTTATAAGGACATTTCTTGAGAAAAACTTCCCAGCCAAGCAGGATTTTTGGCATACCCATTAATATTGGTTTATGCTTCAGTTATTAGATACAAGAGTGGTAATTTCCTTACATCACACACATTGGATATTAATATTATCTTAAATAATAAAGAGGTAATATGCAAATTAACCCTCATGCCCTCAGAAGATGGCTGCTTACAACCAGGTCAGCAGGGGGTTAGTGAGGGATGACCAAGTGACTGAACAAGCAGGCTGTGTGGGGTGACCAGGCCAATGGGGGGGGGGGGCAGTTGGGGGCGACCAGGCTGGTAGGGGGGGCAGTTAGGAGTGACCAGGCTGGCAGAGGGGGGCTGTTAGGGGCAACCAGGCCAGTGGGGGGGGGTGCAGTTGGGGGCGACCAGGCCGGCCTGGGGAGACAGTTGGGGGCAACCAGGCAGGCAGGCAGGTACATGATTAGGAGCCAGCAGTCCAGGATTAGGAGCCGGGGGTCAGGCCTAAACCAGCAGTCGGACATCCCTAGAAGGGTCCCAGATTGGAGAAGGTGCAGGCTGGGCTGAGGGGACCCCCGTGCATGAATTTTGTGCACTTGGCCTCTAGTAATTTTATATTCTTTGCAATCTGTGGGTGAGAAATGATATAAAGGAACTTTGCAAGGAAATGTAAGTTAAGGGAAACCAGACATTAAGTGCTTAAAGTGACAAGAGGAGGGAACAGATATAAGAAATTTTTATATTACTTTTTTTCTAATATAAGCAATACATTTCTTTTTATGAACTGATTTAGCTACATTCTAAATTTGATATATATATTTAAATTTTTTTATTCAGAAGAGATAAGCATTTCTCTAGCAATGCTGGGCTGAGTCCCTAGATGGCAGTGTTTCCATTTCTGTTCCCCACAATGCAGATCAGTGTGGGTTTGTGTGTGACTTGTATGTGATTGGTTGGGCTGACAATGTGTTTCCTGTAGAAATGTTTGAACATTTGAGATAGCAAAGCAGATCCTTTATCTGTGAGCCTTCAATACTACAGACACAAGGATAGTTCCCCGTGAGTGTAAGTGACGGAAAGAATGGACAAATTCCTGAGCCTGCTCGTCATTTGGCTGCAACTGGACTGTGAGTTAGAGGGATCTGGAAATGGGCAAGGGACAGGCAGAGCCCGGGACTCCCCGAGGAAAAAGGGAAAGACAGGGAGCTGTACTAGTGTAATTTTCTGGAAGTTCCTGTAGAAATTTTAAAAACTACATTTAAAACTAATTTCCAAAGAATAATCAGCCACTAACCAGTCTCTCTCTCTCTCCATGTTCTCTTTCTAAACAGGGGTGAGCAGTAAACAGGAGGTGAATCAGAGTCCTGGAGCTCTGACTGTCCGAGAGGGAGAGAGCTTGTTTCTCAACTGCAGTTTCACCGATAGTGCTATTTACTACCTTCAGTGGTTTAGGCAGGACCCTGGGAAAGGGCTCACACCTCTGTTGTTAATTCAGTCCAATAAGAGAGAGGAAACAAGTGGAAGAATGAAAGTCTCGTTGGATACACCGTCAAGACACAGTGCTTTATACATTGCAACTTCTCAGCTTGGCGATTCGACCACCTACCTCTGTGCTGTGAGGCACAGTGCACAGTAAGCGCCTGTCACCAATACCCAAACTCTGTGCTGAGGCTCCAACCACATCTCCTTTCTTTTTACTTCTATTTTGTATTGATTTTAGAGAAAGGGGAAGGGAAAAGGATAGAGAGATAGAAACATTTATGAGAGCGATCCATTAGCTGCCTCCTGCTCACCCCCCACTGGAGATTGAGCCCACAACCCAGGCATCAGCCCTGATGGGGAATCAAACTGGTGACATCTCGGTTCATGGGTGGATGCTCAACCACTGAGCCACCCTGGCCAGGCCATATGTCCTTTCTTGAAGCTGAAGAACTTTCCTCCATTGAGGGATTTTTGAAATTGACTCTCTCTGAGATAGAAGTAATTAAATATACAAACCCTGCTATAATGGAGTAAAATGAAATTGTGAATTCTTTGATTTTTAGATTTTTATCAACATCAAATTAAGTAAGAGCTTTATTGAAATTAATTCACATGTCATACAATTCACTCTTTAAGGTGAACAATTGAGTGGTACCTAATGCATTCACGATGTTGTGCAGCCACCACCTCTATCTAGTTTTAAAACCACCATGAAAGGAAACCACATGCCCATTAAGCAGTTGCCCACCATTCTCCCCTCCCCTAGCCCATGGTAACCACCAGCCTGCCTTATGTCTCTATGATTTACCTATACTGTACATTTCATATATCAGACAGTATGTGGCCTTCTGTGTATGGCTTCTTTCACTCAGCATAATATTTCAGAGGTTTGCCCAACTCAGGATCAACTGGAAAAGGGCAAACATTCATCCCTGATCAATCACAGGATTCCCAACTTCTAGTTAGCTTGCTCACATCTTCACCATTTCCCCCTTTATTTTGCTAGAAGTTTGTCAGTTTCATTGATCTTTTAAACAAACCAGATCCTTGTTTCATTGATTTTTCTCTATTGTTTTTCTAATTTCAATTTCATCGATTTCTGCTTTTATCTTTATCATTTTCCTCTTTCTGCTTGTTTTGGATTAATTTTTCTCTTCTATTTCTAGGTTCTTGAGGTGGGAGCTTAGATCCATTAACAAGTCCTTGTTTCTTTAAAGGCTTGATGGTATACTGTCAGCAACCTTCCAATATTGAAAACTATATCCCATCTCTCTAACTGGCTCCAATACTCTTATAGTTTTACTAGAGGCCCAGCACACGATTAAATCGTGTGTGTGTGGTGGGGGGTCCCCTAGGCCTAGCCTGCCATCAGGGCCATGCCCACCACCCTGCAAAGCCTCACACGCTTTGCAGACGCTGCCGGGGGCCCACGGCACTCCAGAAGTCCCACCTGCCATGGCCACCACAGGACCCATCAATGCACCTCCTGGTGAGTCCAGTTGTTTTTTGTGATGCCGTTATGGTGTCATGACTACAGGCCTTTTATGATATAGACTAGAGGCCCTGGGCACAAAATTAGTGCACAGGGGCGGGAGTTCCCTTAGCCCAGCCTGCATCTTCTCTAATTCAGGACCCCTTGGGGGATGTCCAACTGCCTCTCGCAATCTGGAACCGCTGGCTCCTAACCACTTGCCTGCCTGCCTGATCGCCCCTAATCCATCCACCTACCTGCCTGATTGCCCCTAACTGCTCCCCTGCTGGCCTTATCACCTCTAACCGCCTCTGCCTTGCCCTGCACCCAGGTCCCAGATTCCCTCCTCTGGCCAGTCACAGGCATCTGGGACCTGGGCTTCCCTCCCTCTTGCCGGCCACAGGCACCCAGGACTTGGGCCGGCTTCACCCAGGCTGGCTGCAGCTTCAAGGGACTGTGGGTGGGTGGCTTCACCCAGGCCGCAGCTGCAGGTTGCTGGTGCCCAGGACCGTGGGGCGGGCGGCTTGTCCCTCTCCTGGGCCGCAAGCGCAGCTGCTGGCGCCTGGGACTGCGGGGACCATGGGGTGTGCAGATTGTCCCTCTCCTGGGCTACAGCTTGGCCTGTCCCCATTCCTCTCTTGAGAGCTCATTTGTGCCTGGCCAGTCCCCATTCCTCTCTCCCCAGTGTTGAGTATCTGAGCCTTTACGGCGTTAGGCATGAGGGTGTGATGACCATTTGCATATTAGCTCTTTATTATATAGGGTAGCCTGCTGTTATCATGTCTGTGCATTCTGCTCTCTATAAACTGGATTCTTTACCTTTGCTGGAGGTTGCCTTTGTTTATGTTCTTCCTTTCCTTTGAAATGGCCTTGCTCAGTCATATCTATTAAGGTTTTTATTAACTTCTTGCTGATTGGTCACAAAATGTTTACATTTATGGGAATAATATAAAACTCATAATATACCTGTACAGTAAGAGTACAACTGTCGTAGGCAGAATTTTAAAATGGTGCTCAAGATTTCTGCCTTTGTGGTATACATGCCCTGTAGAATCTCCTCTCCTAGAATTTGGGCAGGGCCCTGGCCAGTTTGGCTCAGTGGATGGAGCATCGGCCTGCGGACTAAAGGGTCCTGGGTTCGATTCCGGTCAAGGGCATGTACCTTGGTTGCGGGCACATCCCCAGTGGGGGGTGTGCAGGAGGCAGCTGATCAAAGTTTCTCTCTCATCCATGTTTCTAACTCTCTATCCCTCTCCCTTCCTCTCTGTAAAAAAATCAATAAAATATGTTTTTTTAAAAAAAAAAGAATTTGGGCAGGACCTAGAGGTGATAGGTGCCACTTGTATGATAAGGTTACATTATTGACAAAGATGAAGGAATTTTGCCAATGTTATTGAAGTTCCTAGTCAGTTTGACTTTAAGTTAATTAAAAGGGAGATTGGTGGGCCTGATGTCATCACGTGTGCTCTATAAAAGAGGTCTGAGGCTTTTCCTGAGATCAGAGAGACTCTCCTCTAGTCTTAATGAAGCAAGCTGCCATTAGTTCTACAACTACAAGGCAACGAATTTTGATATCAACCACATGAGCTTGGAGGAGGACCCTGCTCTTCAGACCACACAGCAGCCTTAGTTGACTCCTTGATTGCAGCCTTGTGAGATCCAGCTTAGCTCTGTCCAGATTTCTTACCTACAGAAATGGTGAGATAAATGGGTGCTGTTCAGGGTAATTTGTTACACAGCAAGAGGAAGCTAATACAGACTTAATATACTGGTTAATGAGAGTCATCAGTTCATAATATTTAGGGTTTGTTACAGCATAAGAAAACTTGAAATGCAATGGAATGTTACAGCACATAGTAACTTGGTAGACATTTACCAAAATTTGACTATTATTCTAAAAATGTACATGGTATTACTAAAATTCAATGCAAATTAAAAAAACAAATTTGAGCACTGGCTGGTGTGACTCGGTTGGTTGAGTGTTGTCCCATGCACCAAAGGTCATCGGTTCAATTCCTGGCCTGGGCATGTGCCCAGGTTATGGACTCCCTCCTGGGTTGTAGACCTGGTCTCAAGTGGAGGTGTATTTGGGAGGCAACCGATTGATGTTTATCTCTCACATTGATGTTTCTCTCTCTTTCCCCTTCTACCTTACTCTCTTTCTAAAACTCAATAAAAACATTTTTTAAAAACCACAAATTTGATCAGCCATGCTAAGAGTATACTGAATTATCTTTCTTTCCTCTTTATAGAAAGTATTACACATGTATTGTCATATGAAGAGACAATTTAAAAGTATGGAGCCAAAAAACATAGAAACAAAAAGTATTACAGAAATGTGAAGGGAAATAAGCAATAAAATATTATGTAACTTTTTAGATTTTATGATGTTTGTTGTATTAGTTTTTCAAAATTTTACTTTATTTCTCATTCTGAAAATTATTTTGTATACAATTTTTATCCATAATTTTGTGTTCTTTTTTTTAATCTCCCACTTTATAAGTTTACCTGCAAAACATAAATACTCCTCTGTACATAATCCTAATGTTTTAATTTCAACTATAGGAGAGCAGAAAAGAGGTGGGGAATGTTCACAAAAATTGTGACTATCTCCTTTGCTCTCTATTTGGCTCATAGAGGGCATTATTGCCTAAATTGGAAATGGCTTTTTGGAATAAGCTCATAAAAAACTCCCCCACAACTTAAAGAGGTGATCTGACTGCAGTTTTTAAGATAATGACATACAAAGAATTTCAGATGCCAGAGGCAGGCAGTTTTGTCAAGAGAGCATTTCTTCCTAACAGTCCCTACAATGTCTCTGAGAAGAAGAAATTTAAATCCCCCATAATTCCCCCTCAATCTCAGAGCATCTGGCCTCAAGTCCCCTCAGTCATCAGACTTGTTTTTGTTTGTGGGGAATCTCTCAGGAGGAGCTTGCTGCTTCTTCACTGCTGGGCCATGACCTTAGTGTTCACCTTGATGCTGGGAGTGCACCTGCTCCTGAGTGAGTAACATTCCATTTTACTTCCTTGTCCACAGATGAAACACTGTTTTGATTTGACTCCGAACAGAGACTTTATGTTTTAGCTGAGTTTACTGACATGGCATTGACGTTTCAGGAGGAACAGGAGCCCAGTCAGTGACCCAGCCTGACAGCCATATCACGGTCTCTGAAGGAGCCCCACTGGAGCTGAGGTGCAAGTATTTTTCTTCTTTTTCACAGTTTCTCTTCTGGTATGTGCAATACCCCAACCAAGGTCTCCAGATTCTCCTGAAGTAAACTTCTGGAAACAGCCTTGTTTCAGGCATCAAAGGTTTTGAGGCTCAATTTGGGAAGAATAAAACCTTCCACCTGAGGAAATCCTCAGCTCATTTGAGCGACTCCGCTGAGCACTTCTGCACTCTGAGTGACACTGTGACTGAGATTTTATGGAGAGCTGAACACAAACCTCCCGAGACATTATAGCTTAAAAGACTCCGGTGTCAGCGTGGGTTATTTTCAGGTAGCTGGCATGGCATGCTTTGTGAAGACAAACAATACAGAGAATACAGAACTCTGGAAAGTGTTTAGTTCCTATGGAAATACTATTTTTTTCTTTTTCTCTCTCCATCTTGCAAAGGCAAATTCTGTTTTCTGAACTGCAGCATTTTTATCCTCTAGAATCAAGAATCTAGAGGGAATGAGGCCATAGGATTTTCAATAAACTGGATAAAGTTACTTGTTCCCATGTCATTTGAGATAGTGATAGCTAAGATGGCTTCAGGTTGGCTATGTGAGTTGGTATGAGGCAAATCAGAGAATTGCTTTATAGTATTCATCTCATTTCTCGAGCTATCAGAAAACCCAGGGCAATTGCTTATTTCAAACAGTTTCATCTCCAGACTATTTTATTAGTAACCAGAGAGGTCTCTTTACTCAACAGACTTCAGCTCTTTGACTAAAGTATTTAAAATTGGTGGACTTAATTAAGGATGTGTACAAGGTGACTTTTTAAAAACAATATAGTATGAAGGAAAAATACCTTCTTTATCCAGTAGTCCCCAGTAACAGGCATCCTAAATTAAACATAATATCATGACAAAGTTACATGTAGAATCCTGGGGTTGGGTGTCTATGAGTGGCTGACCCACCCTTTATTTATCAGACCCATCAGGTTACTTGTCTCTTCTTTTTCTCCCTTCTAATTCAATTTCTCTAGTGTCCACTGAGTGCCCATAATAATTAGTGATTACTCAATCCTGTTTACTTATTTTTATACATTATTTCTCACAGTGCCTTAGTAAACATTTGCAATATTCTTGAACAGTTCATCTGACCTTAAATATCTGTAGGTCACTCTTTTTTTACTTCAGTGAAAATACAAGGTCCTTATTTTAATTACTAGTACCTCCAAGTTTATCTACAGAGGATTATTATTATTTACTAGGGGCCCAGTGCATGAATTCATGCACCTTGAAAGGAACTGTGGGCCACAAGGCTGTGGTTGGCATGGGGGCAGGTCTTTTCCATCCTCCGCACCCCCGCTTGGCCCCTCCTGTCATGGCCACCTGGGTCTCCTGTCCCCTGACAGCCCCACTCCTGCTGCTGCTCCCATACGCTGACAGCACCAACTTTGCTTGCACCCTCTGATGGTGCGGAGCGATTGGGTCTGGTGCCAGCAGTAGGTGAAAGTGGAGCTGGCGCCTTCAGTGGGTGCGAACACCAGCTGCTGACCAGATAACCCCTCAGGAGCAGGGGGAGGTGGAGAAGCCCTGAGGGGCAATCGGGGCCGTCACCAGCAGCAGGTGCAAGCACCCGGCAAGACTGCAGCGCATGAGGAGTCAGATGCCTTGGCCAGGGTGTAGAGGTCTGGGCAGACACAGAGGTGTCTAGCTTTGGCATGGGGGCCATTCACTTCCACACATACACACACACTTTCCTGTGAACCTGACTGGCCCTTCTCCCTCACAAAAGAGCCAAGTGAACCAACCTTCTGGCTTCTAGCAGATCCAACCTCTGGCTCCAGAGGCCCTGCCCTCTGGACTCCTACTGGCTCTGCCATACTGAGGTCAGGGCTAAATCCAGTACAGACTGAATCATGTGGCACTAGTTGGTGAATGACACTCACCAACTTCTCGGAAGACTGACAGGCACCTCTTCCTCATGGGAGATCCACTAGTTCTTACCTTCCCATTCTGCCAGAGGCTCTTTCAGAAACTGAGCCTAACAAACAGCCAACAGTTGAAGGCAGTCAATGGTGGATATTGGGGACTGTTGTTGTCCTGTCCTGGGACCGATGTTAAAAAAGGATGGCCTTGGTGTGCAGCTTTTCCTGTGTGCACACAAGCCCAGCAGAAGTAGTCATTAACTATAGGGATTGCTTATAGCTCCAGACATGTTGCTGGGGCACAGCACAGATAGCCTCTGACATTGACCTGCACCAGAGTCCCTTCCAAGAGGCCCCAAACCAACACACCCAGTGACCAGCTTTAGACAACATCAGAACAGGATTCAATAAGGTTCACAAACAACAAATCCAAAGGGAGGTCTTGGCAGGCACGAATCCTGCTGAGGTGAATTTCACTCAATGTGGTCAGCTCCTACACAGCAGCTTTCACACCATGGTGGGGGTTTAGCCTCTCACTCAGCCAGCCTGAGAGTTTATATCATGCACAAATGGGCCAATAGTAATCAAGACTCAATTATAACAGGAGGGGCCACATAACAAATATAAGGGGCATTCCTAGAGTACCCAAACAGGTGATCCAGGAGACTGCACAACTAGGTCTTACTATATAAGGGGACACGTACTATATAAGGGGACTCCAAGAAGACTGTGAGTCATAGTAGATATATCTAATACATAGAAACAAATACAAATAGGCAGCCCAAACTGGGAGACAAGGAAATAGGCCCCAAATAAAGAAACAGGAGAACTCTCTAGAAAAAGAGCTAAATGAAGGCAAGTAATTTACCAGATATAGACATCAAATAAGTGGTCATAAGAATGTTTAAGAAACATAGTGAGAACTATAACAGCATGAAAAAATATACAGAAAGAATAAAAAGGGCCATTCAGAAATAAAGAATAAATATCTGACATCAAGAATACACTGGAAGGAATAAACAGCAGGTTGGATTAGGCAGAGGATCAAATCAGCAATTTGGAAGACAAGGTAGATAAAAACACCCAATCAGAGCAGCAAGAAGAAGAAATAATTTAAAAGAATGAGGATAGGTTAAGGAACCTTGGGACAACAATATCTGAATCATAGGGGTACCATAATGAGAAGAGACAGCAAGGATCTAGAACTTATTAGAAGAAATAATGATCAAAAACTTCCCTAACCAGATAAAGGAAAAAGACACACGAGTCCAGGAAGCACAGAGAATCCCAAACAAGGTAAACCTCAAAAGTCCCACACCAAGATACATCATAATCACAATGACAAAGGTTAAAGACAAAGAGAGAATCTTAAAAGCTGCAGGAGAAAGACAGTTAATTATCTCCATTTATTTCTCAACAGAAACATCTCAGGCCAGAAGGGATTGGCATGAAATATTCAAAGTGATGAAAATCATGGACCTTAAACCAAGACTAGTTTACCCAGCAAGGCTATCACTTAAAATTGAATAATATATAAAAAGCTTCCCCCAAAAAAAGAATTTGTTTCCACCAAACCAGTATTATAAGAAATGTTGAAGGGTCTGTTTGAAGAAGAAGAAGAAGAAAGAGGAGGAACAGAAGGTGGAGGAGGAGGTGGTGGAGGAGAAAGAGAGAAAGATAGTTAAAGATAGTTGATGTCAGTGGGGTGTTAAAATTCCCTACTATGACCATATTATTGTCAATTACTCTCTCTATGTCCATCAAGATTTGCTTTGCATATTTAGGTGCTCCTATGTTGAGTGCATATAAGTTTACAAAGGTTATCTTCTTGTTGGATTGTTCCCTTTATCATTATGTAGTGTTTTTCTTTGTCTCTAGCCTTTGTTTTAAAATTTATTTTGTCAGATACAAGTACTATTGTAGCAGCAATAGTACTTATTAATTAATACGTACCTATTAATGATCACCTTAAATGTAAATGGTTTAAATGCTCCAATAAAAAATATTTGGTAGTTGAATGGATAAGAAAAGAAGACCAATGTATGTACTGTCCACAAGAGACCCACCTCAAAATGAAAGGTACACAAAGACTAAAAGTAAGGGGATAGAAAAAGATATTTCAGACAAATGGAAATAAAAAAAAAAGCTGGGACAATAGTACTTATATCTGACAAAATAAATTTTAAAACAAAGGCTAGAGACAAAGAAAAACACTACATAATGATAAAGGGAACAATCCAACAAGAAGATAACCTTTGTAAACTTATATGCACTCAACATAGGAGCACCTAAATATGCAAAGCAAATCTTGATGGACATAGAGAGAGTAATTGACAATAATATGGTCATAGTAGGGAATTTTAACACCCTACTGACATCAATGGATAGATCTTCCAGACAGAAATCAACAAGGAAATGGTGGCCTTAAATGACAGACGTGATTGGATGGATTTAATTGATATCTTAAGAACATTTCAACCCAAAGCAGTAGAACATATATTCTTTTCAAGTGCACATGGAACATTTTCTAGGATAGACTACATATTAAGACACAGAACAAGTCTCAATAAATTGAAGAATACTGAAATCATATCAAGCATCTTCTCTAACCATAATGATATGAAACCAGAAATCAGTCACACACACACACACACACACACACACACACACACACACACAGAGAGAGAGAGAGAGAGAGAGAGATAAAGATATGTAGGCTAAATAACATGTTTCTAAACAATGAATGAGTTAACAATGAGATCAAGGAAGAAATAAAAAGATACCTTGAAACAAATGAAAATGAGAACACAACAACTCAAAATCTATGGGACACTGAAAGTAGTCCCAAGAGGGAAATTCATTGCATTACAGGCCTATATCAAGAAACAAGAAAAATATCAAATAACAACCTAACTTTACAACTAAAGGAACTTGAAAAGAACAACAAACAAGGCCCAAAATGAGTAGAATAAAGAAATTAATAAAGATCCGAGAAGAAATAAACAAAACATAATACTAGAAATCCTAGCCACAACAATCAGACAAGAAGTTATAAAAGGCATTCAAATTGAAAAGGAATAGGTAAGACTGTTATTATTTGCCAATGACATGGTATTGTATATTGGGAAACCTAAGGATTCCACCAAAAAACTACAAGAACTGATAAATGAATTCAGTAAAGTAGCAGGATGTAAAATAAATATCAAGAAATCAGTTGCATTTTTATACACCAACAATGAACTATCAGAAAGGGAAGCTAAGAAAACGATCCCATTTACAATTGCTTCAAAAAATACCTAGGAATAAATTTAGCCAAGGTTGTAAAAGACCTGTACTTGAAAAATTGTAAGACACTGAAGAAAGAAATTGAAGAAGATACAAATAAATGGAAGCATATATTGTGTTCATGAATAGGAATAATTAACATCCTTAAAATCTCCATACTACCAAAAAAATCTATAGAGTCAATGCAATTCTTATCAAGATACCAATAGAGCATTTCACAGAACTAGAACAAATATTCGAAAAATTTAAATAGAACCTCAAAAGACCCCAAATAGCCAGAACAATCTTGAGAAAGAAGGACTAAGTTGGAGGAATCATACTACCTAATATCAAACTATACTACAAAGCCATAGTAATCAAAACAGAAAGGTACTGGAATAAAAAATAGACATATAGATCAATGGAACAGAATAAAGAGCCCAGAAATAAGCCCACACATTTATGGCCAATTTATATTTGAGCTAAAGATAGTTTATTCAATAAATGGTATTGAGAACATTGGAAAGATACATGCAAAAAATGAAACTAGTCTACCTTCTTATACCATACACCAAAATAAAGTCAAAATGGATTAAAGACTTAAATGTTAGACTTGAAACCATAAAAATCCTAGAAGAAAACATAAGCAGTAAAATCTCAGACATTTCTCGTAGCAATATTATTCCTGATATGTCTCCTTGGGCTAGAGAAACAAAAAAATAAACAAATTGGTCTACATTAAAAAGGTTTTGCACAGAAAAGGAAACTATCAACAAAATGAAAAGATAACCCACTGAATCAGAGAACATATGCACCAATGATACATCTGATAATGAGCTAATACACAAAATTATGAAGAACTTATACAACTCAACACACACACACACACACACACACACTCCAATTAAGCAATGGGCAAAGGACCTGAATAGACACCTCTCCAAAGAAGACATACAGATGGCCAATAGACATATGAAAGGATGATCAACACCATTAATCATCAAATAAATGCAAATTAAAACCACAAGGTGTTATTACCTCACACTTTTCAGAATGGCTATCATCAATAAATCAACAAACAACAAGTATTGAATGTGGAGAAAAAGAAACACTCATGTACTGTTGGTCGGAATGCAGATTGGTATAGCCACTATGGAAAGTAGTATGAAGTTTCCTCAAAAAATTAAAAATGACTCTGCCTTGTAACCCAGCAATTTCACTTCTGGAAATATATTTAAAGAATACCAAAACACTAATTCAAAAGAATATATGCACCCCTATGTTCATTGCAGCAGCATTATAACAATAGCCAAGATTTAGAGGCAGCCCAAGTGCCCATTAGTATATGAGTGGATTAAAAAAACAAAAAAAACTATGGTCCATTTACACAATGGAATACTACCTAGCCATAAAAAAGAAGAAATCTTACCTTCTGTGACAGCCTTGGCAAGCCGGTCAAATAAATACAAGCACCATATGGTTTCACTTACAGAGTATATGTGGACTCTAATGAACAAAATAAACTAACAAAATAGAGACAGACCATTGATATAGAAAACAGACTGACAGCTGTCAGAGGGGGAGGGATTGGGGGCTGGATGAGAAAGGGTGAAGGGATTAAGCAAAGAAAAATAAGACTCCTGTTTTAAAGGTCCCCCTCAGGGCCTCTGGCAGCAGGCTGCAGAGATAGAAGGGGGGTGACAGGCTCTCTCCCCTCCTAAGAGCTGGTACCACCTCAAGCCTTGATCTATTCCTGCAAGTCCCACCTGCACCTTCCTGCAGGTGCAGACTTGCAGGGCAAAGGGGCCACAACTGAGAACTGGGAAATATGGTACATCCACACAATGGAACACTATGCAGCTATAAAAAAGGAAGGATCTCTTACTCTTTGGGACAGCATGGATGGAGCTGGAGAATCATATGCTAAGCAAAATAAGCCAGTTATAGAAAGACAAATATCACATGATCTCACTTACATGTGGAGTCAAAGAACAAAATAAACTTATGAACAAAATAGATCCAGAGACATAGAAGCATGGAACAGACACGAATCTCAGAAGGAAGGTGGATGTGAGGGAACTGGAGGGAGGGAGATTACCTGGAGAACTAAAATGCATATATGCATAGCCCATGGACACAGACAATAGTGTGGCGAAGGCCTGGGAGGGGCAGATGAGCGGTGGAGGGGTCAATGGGGACAATAAAGGGGGGGGGGGATATCTGTAATACTTTCAACAATAAAGATAAATTAAAAATAAATAAGTAAGTAAATTGGTGAACAAGATAGGACTACAGACATGAAAGCTTGAAACTGACAGATCTCAGAGGAAAGGAGGGTGGGAAGAGATTAACCAAAGAACTTATAAGCTTATATGCATATCCCATGGACAAAGACAATAAATAGGTGAAGGCCTGGGGTGGGTGGAATATGGAGCAGGGGATGGGAGACATCTGTAATACTCTCAACAATAAAATAAAAATTTTAAAAAGGCTCCTGGACACAGACAACAGTATGGTGATTGCCTGAAGGAAGGTTAAAGGGAGGATGAATGATGATGAAAGAAGACTTAACTTTTGGTGGTAAACACACAATACAACCTACAGATGACGTATTTTAGAGTTGTCTACCTGAAACCTATATAACTTTATTAACCAATGTCACCCCAACAAATTCAGTAAAAATAAATTTGAAAAATAAATAAAAGTAATATTGTTTATTACTGAAAACTGTTCCACGATAATGAGCAACTACTGTGAATACTTCGCTGATTCAGGAGCCCCTTAGAACCACACATGAGTACCTAACAGAAGCCAGGAAATGGATGCTCAGCATTTCTGGGAAACAATATTTTATTATGTAGGAACCTATTGCATCCATGACATCTGAGAGGAAAGATTGGCCTAGTTAATTAATTTTTGTTCTCATCCTTCAAATCCCCCCAAATTCCAAATCAGAATCTGCCTTGTATGTCAGTAGCAGCACAACCCACAAAATGTTTTGATATTCAAATGCAGTTTCAAGGACATATGCTAAGGTAGTGACTGAGCATTTCCCTTGCGTCTGCGTGGTATTAGTTGCTTAAGGTTATATACACTGGGCCCAGATTCCAGTGACAGACACTCTGTGTTCTTTAATACATTTATTTTGTTTGTTCGTGTGTGTTTGTTTTTAGTGGCCCTGTCAACATACTTGCTCATGTTCTCTGTTCCTTGTTTTAAAATAAAGGGCCACCTTTCAAAGATCACTCATCTTTGCTTTTGTTATTATCCTTTCTTGTCACTTCCATTAGAAGACTTACAATAGCACATCTTCCATTGAACTGTCGTCTCCTGTAATATCGGCTTGAAGTAATTGCTACTGTCTTGTGTTCATGTTCTATTTATCACATGCTTTTATTGAGGTGTTCTTTAGCCTTTATTACATTTATAGAGATGTCTGTCTCCCCAACTGTATTACAAGTTCACTGGAGGAAGATATAGTGTCTAATTTATTCTTGTATTTTCCCATGTCTAGAACACTTAAAATATTGGCTAAACTGGATTGAATCACATTGGAGAGCTCATTTTTTATAAGTTTATAGGGAAGAATTAAATGAATTGTTTTCATATAATAAAACAGAAAATTACATTATACAAAATCATTTATTTTCACGTGAAGGCACTGTGGGGACTCATGGTCCTATTTATGGTGCTCTCTGTCCTTGTGGACACTCTGGAGCTTCAAGTCAATCCACAAGTACAGCCCTAGAAAGGAAGGCGGAGCTGAGCCATCTCCATCTGCTGAGTGGCAAGTGCTCCTTTCTCAAGGTTTTAGCCCACTAGGAGGCACTATAGGCTTTTCTTAAACCAGACTGAGGAACCTAGCTAGTTGTGAATGCTTGTTGAAAGATTTGAGAAATTCTCTGAGTGTGCAATGGGGATTAGTGATTGTAAACAGGGAAAAATAATTATATGAGAAAAACACAATTTTTTTATCAGCATATAAGAAACATGCTTTTTTTTTGCTGAGTATTCCTTTCAATTAATAGCTTTGCCTATTCCTTGATTCAAGTACTAGAAGTTGATAGCTATAATTCACAATATAAATTTACATTGTTATTGTTATCTTTATGTCATTATCTATATCTGTATTTACTAGAAAAAAACTCCTATATCAAACAGAGCGTCATATAAAGCAAAAGGGAAGATGGAGAATTCCAAAGTATAGATATTGGATTTTAAAAATTTCTATTGCCTATGATTTTTAAATATTCCCATTTCCAAATTATTTCTAAACCATTGGATGCCTTCTTTTCTTTAATATTATTTGTCTCTTTCCTGTCACTAGAAAAAAAAAAAACAGGAAAGAGAGAGAAGGTAAGAATGAAAAGGAGAATATGAAAGTAGAAATTTAATGAGAAGAGAAAGTGGGAGGAAAAGAGGAAGACTGAGGAATGAGAAAGAAAAAAAGATTAACTGAACTATAAGCATGAACCACAGGAAGTTTTTACAGATAAGAATTAGAAAACAAAGCAAGCAGCAGCAAGGATAATGTCTGAATATATTCTATTTTTCCCCTCACTATTTACAGTCTCACTTGGTTCATTTTTTATAACAATATTTGCCACAAGTCTTGGTTATTCCAGGAGAGTCCCATCCATATGTCACATATTCCAATAACAGGAATTCATTAAGTAGACAATATATAAATTTATATTCTTATTACTTTGCATGGCTGCAATGACTGTCATATAATTAATTTGTAGGTTAGTAAAGATCCTTTTGTCAGGACATGAGCCTGTTACTTGGATTTAAAATGTGGATGTTCTTTTTATGATCCTTACCAGGCTTTAATTAGCATAGCGATGGGAGGAGGCCCCTCCCTTTCCTGCTCACACTCTTTATTGTATCCAGAATTATCAGAAAATGTCCCGCAAGTAATAGAACAGTGGCCTTTCTTTTTCCCTCTCACTCCACCACTCTCCAGCCCATTCTCAGAAGGGGCGGGGATGGAGGGCGGGTCCTCTTGTCACTGACTGAGCAGGGTTTGTTGAGGGCGTCTGATTGGTTGCAGGAGCACGAACAGTTCCAGAACCAAGTCAGGCCACTCATCCTCCCCGAGCACAGTTAAATCTATCTTAGGGTGAAAATGTCCCGAGCAACAAGGCAAAGCGTCATGAAGAGGCTGTTGGGCATTGTGCTGGGGCTTTTGTGCACCCATGTTTACTGTGAGTTGGGGGTGACCCAGATGGGAGTCCAAAAGGAGTATTGTCGAGGGAGGGAGGAGAAATTGCTCATCAGTCTTGCAGACTTTCTATCCTTCTTATGGCGAATGGGGACATTTTCCAGGTTTTGTGGGTGTTCCAGTAACCACCACCTGTGACTGTGTCTTTGTTTCTCATCAGGTGTGAGAGGGGTGCAGGTGGAGCAGAGTCCCCCAGCCTTGATTCTCCAGGAAGGTGCCAGTTCCACGATGTGGTGCAATTTTTCCACCTCTGTGAACAATGTGCAGTGGTTTCGCCAAAATCCTGGAGGCCGCCTCATCAACCTGTTTTACATTCCTTCAGGGACAAAGTGGAATGGAAACTTAAAAGCTACAAAAGACCCTAAAGAGCGCCGAAGTTCATTGCATGTTTCCTCTTCCCAGACCACAAACTCAGCCATTTACTTCTGTGCTGTGGAGCCACAGTGCTTCGCAGGCACCTGCAGCCTGAACACAAACTCTCAGCTGAGCTCAGCTCCTCCTCCAGCCACACTCACCTCACAAGATCACCACACAGCATTTGCACAGCTCAATATTCCAAACCCACCCTGGTAGGGTTTTAACCACAGATACTTTTTGCTCTTCAAGTTTGGGATTTGGTCTTTATCTTCCCTTCTTAATGTACACCTTTTTATGCACTATAAACCTCTAACTTGGAACCAGTAGAGAAGCTGATAAGAGGACAGAATTAATATAAATATTTAAGCCACAGTATGCTTGACTTCCAAAAGAGTAAAAAGCAAAAGGAATAAGAAGAAAAGAAAAACTACTCCAATAAAGATGTTGTTACAAAATGATCCAGCTCAGGGGGTGTCTTAAGAATGTTTCAGGTCAGCGTCACCACAATGTGTCCCAAGACAATTGCAAATACTTATATCTCATCCTACTAGCACAGCAAAACAAGCAACATAATTTTTGCTAAATGATCAGATATTGATAAATCTGTGGGGGAAAACTTTAAGATGTATATTTCATTCAACTAAGTCCCAGTCATGTTTTTGAGGCTTGTTTGTCTTGGGATATGGTCCATCCTGGAGAGTGTTCCCTCCATATAGAAAAAGCATGTGCACTCTATTCTTCAGGGTGGATGTCTGTTAGGTCTACTTGGTTTATAGTTTTGTTCAAGTTTTCTCTTTCTTAGTTAATATTATGGCTAGTTTTTCTATTATTGAAAGTGAGATATTTAAAAAACTATTATTGTTGAAAACTTATTTGTTCCTTCCATTCTGTCCAGTTTTGCTTCATGTATTTTGGTGTCTCTTGTTAAGTACTTATATGTTTACTAGGGGACCAGTGCACAAAATTCGTGCATGGGAGGGGTTTCACTCAGCCCAGCCTGTACCCTCTCCAATCTGGGACCCATCAGACATCCCTCTCACAATCCGGGACTGCTAGCTCCCAACTGCTTCCCTGCCTTCCTGCCTGATTGCCCCTAACTGCTTCTGCCTGCTAGCCTGATCGCCCCCTAATCGCTCCCCTGCTGGCCTGATTGACACCTAATTGCTCCCCTGCTGGCCTGATCTTGCCCCCAACTGCCCTCCCCTGCCGGCCTGATGGCCCCCCACTGCCCTCCCCTGCTGGCCAGATCACCTCCAACTGCCCTCCCCTGCCGGCCATCTTGTGGTGGCCATCTTGTGGCAGCTATTTTGTAATGATGTGAGAGCGTCACACAAGGGTGCAAGGTCCACCTAGGGTTTTATTAGTATAGATAATATCTTCCTGAATCATTGGCCCTTTTATCATTATAAAATACTAGAGGCCCAGTGCACAAATTTGTGTACAGGTGGGTGCCAGGGGGTCTTGATCCAGCATCTATAAGGGTTCAGGATTCTGGAGAAGCGCTGTGTGTAAATCACTCAAGAGTCCAGAGATGAAACATAATTTTGGAAGGCATTATGAGGGGCCAGAGAAGACTTAGCTAAAGGAACTTAGTTCTCCTTGTCTCAGGACCCCTTGCTTTTTATTAACACAAATTGTCCTAAGGCAAAATAGATATACATATCAAAGGCAAGGGTTTAGTACACAGAATCCATTGTCAGATTGGGAAGAAACTCCCTATGGCTGTTCAGGTGTTTGGCCAGTAGGAGGCAATAACATGTAGATTGAAATGCCCTTAGCTGTCTGGCAGCAAGCAATCATCTATACATCCCTTTCAGGTTTGGGGAAATGCCCTCAGCCATCTCCAGATGATTCAGCCCTGCTGACATGCTGGAATTGGCTTCCAGCAGGTGGGGTCTGGCCAGCCCAGCCCCAATTGGGGCAGATTGGGACTGGGCCTGTTGGGAGGAGGTGATGGAGGGAGGTTGGCTGGCCAGCCCACCTTGATTGGGGCCCTATCAGGACTGGGCCAGCTGGGGAGAGTGGGCGGTTGGCTGGTGGGCCCTGCCTCCGATTGGTGTTGGGGGGCCGATTGGAGGCCATTGGCCTGGGGGAGGGTCCAAGGGTGGTTGGCCAGCTGGCCCTGCTTCTGATTGGGGTGGGGGGCCTATCTGGGGTAGATCCAGGTAGGGGGAGGGGCTTCAGGAGGTTGGCCAGCCAGCCCCACCCCCTATTGGGGTGGGGGGCTCATTGGGGGTGGGACCAGCCAGGGGGAGGGGCTTCAGGCCGATCAGGGTGGTGGGGGCCCATTAGGGACAGGGCTGGCTGGGGGGAGGAGCGGGGGTGGACATTTGGCTGGCTGGCCCTGCCCTTGATTGGAAGAGTCTGATCAGGGGCAGGCTGGGTGGGGACAAGGGAGGGACCACGGGAGGTTGGTCAGCAGGTTCCACCCCCTGATCAGGCTGGTTCACTGGCCACAGTGGGCGTCATTGTGACTGGTTGTCGGTTGTTCCGGTTGTCGCAGTCGCTGGCTTTTTATATATATAGATTCTTCTTTATCTCTAGTAAACATTTTTTGGTTTAGAGTTTATCTTGTCTAATAACAGTATTGCAACTCCAACTCTCTTTCATTTGCTGTTTGCATATCTTTTCCCATCCTTTTTAAAAAATATATATTTCTTTATTGATTTCAGAGAGGAAGGGAGAAGGAGCTAGAAACATCAATGATGAGAAAGAATTATTGATCAGCTGCCTCCTGCATGCCCTCTACTGGGTATCAAGCCCACAACCCAGGCATGTGCCCTTAGCCAGAATCGAACTTGGGACCCTTCCATCACAGGCTGGCACTCTATCCACTGAGCCAAGCTGACTAGGGCCCATCCTTTTAATTTTAACCTAATTTTATCTTTGAATTGAAAATATGTCTCCCAGATATAGTATACTAGAGGCCTGGTGCACGAAATTTGTGCATGAAAAAGGGGGGTCCCTCAGCCTGGCCTGCACGCACTCGCAATCCGGGACCCCTTGGGGGATGTCCAACTGCCAGTTTAGGCCCGATCCCACAGGGCATCCGTCTCACAATTCGGGACCACTGGCTCCTAACTGCTTGCCTACATGCCTGACTGCCTGATCATCCCTAACCACTCACCTGCCTCTCTCATCTTCCCTAACTGCACTTGCCTGCTTGCCTGATCGCCCCTAACCACTCCTGCCTGCCTGCCTGATGCCCCTAACTACTCCCCTGCCTGCCTGATTGCCCCTAACCACCTCTGCCTCTGCCCCACCGCAGTGGCTTTGTCCAGAAGGAGGTCTGAAAGGATGTCCAGAATGATGTTGGAAGGTCGTTGGGCTGTCCAGTCTAATTAGCATATTATGCTTTTATCATCCTACCTAATAAAAGAGTAATATGCAAATTGACCACACCTTCGCTAAGCCCAAGCCACACCCACCAGCCAATCAGGGCAAGTATGCAAATTAACCCAACCAAGATGGAGGTTAATTTGCATACATACCTGGGTCCGGGGAACCTCCTCGGCACCCAGGTCACTCCCAGCCAGCCATCAGGCAGAGGCTTTAGGCTTGGGAAGGGGCTGAGCCTGCAATCGGAGGGGCTGGGGTCCCCTTCCCAAGCCTAAAGCCTGGGGTGGAGGCTTTAGGCATGGGAAGGGGCCGAGCCTGTGATGGAAGGGGTGGGGGGTTGGGGTTGGGGGGAACCACTTCCCAAGCCTAAACCTGGAGCAGAGGCTTTAGATTTGGGAAGGGGTCGAGCCTGTGATCGGAGGTGCGGGGGTGGGGAGGGACCCCTTCCCAAGCATAAACCCTGGAGCGGAGGCTTTAGGCTTGGGGAAGTGCTGGGGGGAACCCCTTCCCAGGCCTAAACCTGGGGCAGAGGCTTTAGGCTTGGGAAGGGGCCAAGCCTGCGATCGGAGGTTCCGGGCAGGGGGTGGGGGGAACCCCTTCTCAGGCCTAAACCTGGGGTGGAGGCTTTAGGCTTAAGAAGCAGCAGAGCCTGAGATCGGAGGTGGGGGGGACCCCTTCCCAAGCCTAAATTTGGGGAGGAGGCTTTTGGCTTGGGAAGGGGCTGAGCTTGGGATCAGAGGGAAGGGGAAAAAATCAATGGAAACATATCCTCAGGTGAGGATAAAAAGAAAAATAAAGAAATGTCATATTCTATGAAAGACACATCTTGAAAATGCTTAAAGAAAGTTGTCATTTTTTCATGGTGAAGGGATTGGGGTCTGTGTTGATGAAAATACCTGGGTGGCTGTGGTGACTGACAGTGGCTGCAGCAGAGGGGTGATGGGGGGGCGCCTTCCCCTGATCAACCCCGTCGCCTCAAGCAAAGGGAAGGCAGACTGCAGCTTAGGTCCGCTCCCAAGGGGGAGTGGGCTTAAGCCATCCATAGGACATCCCCTGATAGCTCCCAGTATGTGACAGGGGCCAGGCTGGACTGAGGGACCCCTCCCCAGTGCATGTATTTTGTGCACCGAGCCCCTAGTTTTATATAATAAAAGCATAATATGCTAAGTGTCCGGTCATCCATTCAACCAATCAAAATGTAATATGCTAATGATATGCTAAGGCTGCTCAACCACTCACTATGATGTGCACTGACCACCAGGGGGCAGATGCTCTTATTAGTAGGTTAGCTTGCTGCTGGGATCCAGCTGATTAGGACTGAGGGAGATGGGCTGGACCCGCCCTGGAGCCCTCACGCAGTTCCTCCCCGGCCCTGATCATGCACCAGTGGGGTCCCTTGTCCTGGTCTGCACCCTCTTGCAATCTGGGACCCCTCAGGGGATGTTGGAGAGTTGGTTTCAGCCTAATCCTGCAGGCCAGGCCAAGGGACCCCACTGGTGCATGAATTCATGCACCAGGCCTCTAGTTATAGATAATTGTACCACTTTTAACCAGTTTAATCATCTTTGTTTTTTTATTCAATTATTTGGTCCATTCACATTTAATGTTATTATTGTTATAGTTGGATTTGTCTGTCTTTGTAATTTTGTTTTCTACATGTCCCATGTCCTTTTTATTCATCTGTTCTTTATTTACTGTTTTCTTTAGCATAAAGTGAATATTTTCCAGTGTAATAATTTAATTCATTTCATTATTTTTTTACTATATTTTTCAGTAATTTTCTTAGTGATTACTTTAGGGCTTCTGATATGTATCTTAACTTTGTGGACGAATAAGGGGCCACATACTAAAGGTGACAAGCTCAGGGGAGGCCTGCATGGCAAACCTTGTAAACTCAGAGGCCAAAAGTAACCGCATATGATGGTCTGAAATTAAAATTTCCTAACAAAAAGCAGTTCATGGTGGGTAGTCATGTCCTAGGCTGGTATCTTCCTTGACAATCTTTACCTTAACTGACCCTGTCTAGTCCTTTTGCATCTACAATAACACATCTTTGGAATATTATAGTAATTTCTTTTTTCCAGACCCTTCAGGGCACAATCATTGCACCAGAGCAGAGATCACAGAACCCTTCACTGTTATTGTTAATGTGATAATTGTTAATTGTTAACTATCCTAGGCCCACCAATGTGAAAGAAGTATTTGTCTATCAGGTTTACTTTTTATCCAATCCCAGAGATTTTCCTTCTCTGCTTTCTCTCTATTACCAGTTAATTTCATTTAACTCCCTTACATCTTCCCCTTTGATTCAGATGTATAAAGTGGTAAAACTGCTATCTTCTAGAGCATTTTCTCAGTCCTTGAGATTTTGCTTCCTGGCAATTGTTGTCATTTAGTTCAAATAAACTTACAAAAATTCTCTACAGGTTTGGACATTTCTTACGTTAACAGCTTACTGAGTGTTACTGGTGTCAGGGGTTCTTGGGAACTCTTGAGATGGAAATAAAGTTCACAACAAACATAGTAGTCAGGCAAGAAGCTTTTTGTGCATAGCAGGGAGTTAGCCTTAGGGAAAGGAAAAATGGACTGCTCCCCGAACAAAGGCTGGGGAACAGTTTTAAAGAAGTTGAGGTGGGAAAGATGACATTTAAGTGTGATGTTTTTGCGCAGTGGAACTGCATGTTTTTTCCTGTGTGGCATGAGCCTGTTAAATTTCCACCCAGGGGTGTGTTTTTTAGCATATGAATGAGGGAGGGTCATTGAAAGGGCGTTCTTTATTGTCACTGCTCATGTGTGAGAGAAGGGAACAATTTTAAGCCTACCTAACTAAATCTTACAGATAGCAGTGTCCTTCAATCTAGCTGCTAATTGGCTGTAAGGAGAAGGGAAGGTATTAGGACAATTAAAGGGCTCTTTGGCTTGCTGCCAGCTAAGCCAGGGAGTGCCTGCCAATGGCATTTGTATCTACTTTAGGATTTGTTTACTTAATTGCTTTGAGATACTGAAAAGTTACTCCTGTATAGTTCTAGTGCCTCTTCCTCCTTTTTATGCTATAACTAGAGGCCCGGTGCACAAAATTTGTGCATGGGACGGGGAGGGCGGGAGGGAGTTGTCCCTCAGCCCAGCCTGCACCCTTTCCAATCTGGGACCCCTTGAGGGATGTCCGACTGCCTGGTTAGGCCCGATCCCAGTGGTATCAGGCCTAAACGGGCAGTCAGACATCCCTCTCACAATCCAGGACTGCTGGCTCCCAACTGTTCGCTTGCCTGCCTTCCTGATTGCCCCTAACCACTTCTGCCTGCCAGCCTGATCACCCCCTAACCACTCCCCTGCCAGCCTGATTGATGCCTAACTGTTCCCCTGCCAGCTTGTTTGCCCCTAACTGCCCTCCCCTGCAGGTTTGATTGGCCCCAACTGCCCTCCCTTGCAGGCCTGGTGCCTCCCAACTGCCTTTCCCTGCTGGCCATCTTGTGGTGGCCATCTTGTGTCCACATGGGGGCAGGATCTTTGACCACATGGGGGCAGCCATCTTATGTGTAAAGTGATGGTCAATTTGCATATTACTCTTTTATTAGATAGGATTCTTATTCATGTTGCATCTGTATATGTTACAAATCATTGGTTAATTGTTATAATTATTACTTTACTAGAGGCCCATTGCACGATATTCATGCAAGAATAGATCCCTGGCTTCACTCCCAGCTGCCCAGGAATGGGCAAGTCCCCGTTCCCCGGCTGCCCGGGAGCCGGCAAGTCCCCGCTCCCCAGCCACCCGGGAGCTGGCAAGTCCCCGCTCCCCGGCTACCCGGGAGCCGGCACGTCCCTGCTCCCTGGCCGCCCAAAGCCAGCAAGTCCCCACTCCCTGCTCCAGGCTGTCCCGGAGCCTGCACACCCTCACTTCTGTCAGAAGCACCACTCAAGTAGCTCCCTCTGCCGCCCCCTCCCCCTCATAGCATGCTTCACTCTGCTCTGCGCCTGCATATGCAAATTAACCGCCATTTTTGTTGGGTTAATTTGCATACTTGTTCTGATTAGCTGTGGGCATAGTGAAGGTACGGTCAATTAGCATTTTTTCTTTTATTAGGTAAGATAACTTTGTAATTTCTTGTCTTTTAAGAAGATGAGAGAAGAAAATGAAAGCAGGTATGTATTTATGGGTTTTGTTATATTAACCTTCTTATTTACCACTAGAGGCCTGGTGCACGAAATTGGTGCATTTGGGGGTGGTGGGGCTCAGCCCTGCCTGCACCCTCTCACAATCCAGGGAGTGGGCCTAAGCTGGCAGTTGGACATCCTTAGTGTTACTGAGGAGGCGGGAGAGGCTCCTGCCGTTGCCACTGCGCTCGCCAGCCATGAGCCCAGCTTGTGGCTGAGCGGCACTCCCCCTGGTTCATAGGTCAACACTCAACCATTAAGCCATGCCCATCAGGCTGCACTGTATTTTTTAAATACCTAAATAATTACCTCTAATGGTGTGTAGTCTGGGGTCATTTGCTTTCAGCCAGAAGAACTTCCTTTATTATTTCTTATAAGGCAGATCTGAAAGCAATGGATTCTCTCAGTTTGTATTTACTTGCAAATACAGGTCTTTTATTTTCTTAGTTTTTCAGATATTTTTGTCAAGTATAGGATTTTTTTTATTGATGGTATTTTTTTTCTTTCTCTTTTTACTTTGAATATATCACTTTTTTGGTTGTTGTTGAGAATTCAGTTTTTAGTTTTATTAGAGTTACCTTGTATGTAAAGATTTTTCCCTTTTTGATTTCAAGATTTTCTGTTTATTTTTCAACATTTTTAGTATGTATCTGAGTGTGGATCTCTTTAAATTTACCCTACATGAGTAGATTGTTTTCTGTTAAATTGGGGTAGTTCTCAGACATTATCTCTTGAAATATTTTTTTCTGCTACTTTCCTCTCCTTCTGGCACTATCATTATGCCTATGTGGTGTTCTTAATAATTTCCATATTTCTCTAAGTCTATGTTCATTTTTCTTCATTCTTTTTTTCTTGCTGTTTTTAGATGGTATAATCTTTGTATATCTACATTCAAATTTACTAATATCTTATTCTGGGAGCTCAAATTTGCTATTGAGAACCTTTAGTGAATATTTCACTTTGGTTATTATATTTTCCAACTCCAGAATTTTTATTTTTTTCCTTTTGAAAAACAATTTCTACCTCTTTATAGATATTCTCTTTTTAATGAGATTAGGTCAACATACCTTCTTTAAGCATACTTTCCTTTAGTTTTAAGAACCATATTTAAAGCACTTTAAAATCTTTATCTGCTAATCCAACATCTGAATCCCTTCCATAACAGTTTCTATTGCCCATTTTTTCCTGTGTAAGGGACACACTTACTTTCCTGTTTCTTTTCATGTCTCATAATTTTTATTGAAAACTGGACATTTTAGATAATAAATTATGTATAGTTTCCTATGACACTGTTATGGGTAGACTTGTGCCCCCCAACCCCAATTTATATGCTGAAGTCCTAACCCCCAGTATCTCAGAATGTGACCTTATCTGGAAATAGGTCACAAATGTAACTACTTAATTTAGGATTAGGTCATTAGGATGGGCCCTAATCCAATATGACTGATATCCTTACAAAAAGAGAAAATTTGGACACAGAGACAGATACACAGGGAGAACACCACATGAAGATGAAGGCATAGATTGAAGTGATGCTTCTACAAGCCAGAGAACACAAAAGATTGTCACCAAACTGTTGCAGATGGAAATGAGGCACTTTTGCAGAGTCACAAGAAAAGCATTCCAGGGACCCACATATGGGAGTTTATTGAAGTCGAAGTAAACACAAAGGGCTGTCCCCGGTTCAGCTCTGATGTCTCATCTTCATTCATCCTGCTGTGAGATAAAAGTTCAGCCTTGTCTTCATCAGGCCCAGAAATAGGGCCAGTGTCCATACATTCTGCACCATTGGTTCAGCCCATGTCTCTATCCCCATCTGGCTAGCTTAGCTTCTGTTCCCGGCTGTATTCTGACTGGCACTATGCCCAGACTCACATTTAGAGCCACAGGGCTGTTTAGAGAGAGAACTCTCCAATGAATGGGGCGAGCAGGTGTTAGAGAGAGAGAGAGAGAGAGAGAGAGAGAGAGAGAGAGAGAGAACATCTTTGCTAAACGGGTTATATGATCTCGGGCTTGGGAATGACTAGGCACCCTTTCAAACTAACCAATCAATTTCCCAATCCCTCTCTGGCTGGTGTTGGACTCACCCCTTAACCAAACCATTTCCTAGACCCTTTGGGGTTCTGTGTCCCTTATCCAATTTGATCCTTTTCCCAGGCTAAACACTCCCCCTACGACCCATGCCTCAAAGTAGAAGCACCTCCCCTGTGTCATCTTGGCTTCTACTGGGCATGTGCCCAGCATAGGGATTTCCCCTTTATTGTTCTATCCGCACCCCCCCCACCCCCGCTTCCCCCGGTAATGTGAGAAGTTTGTGAAGCTGTAGCTTCCTAGTGAAGCAGACCCAATATTAGATTCAGCTCCCCAGTTTATTAGGCTTCTTAATGTCTGATTCCTTTTGCTCTCCTCCCTTATTACTATACAGCTATTGAAAGGAGTTTTAGAGATAAAGTAGACAGATTTAGGGAGTTTGAGGAATGAGGATGGTCCATGGGGAGGAATACATAGATGGAGACTTGAAGACACCAGGGTGTTTATCTTACTTGTACAGGGGATAGAGAAATGCCACAGGAAGATAGAAATATTTCTGGCCTAAGCAATTAAAACAGCCACAAACCAAGGACAGACAGGGGTATTTCTGGCCTGAGCAATTAAAACAGCCATAAACCAAGGTCAGGGATATCTCTGGCCTGAGCAATTAAAGTGACCATAAGTTAAACCAAAAGTAGTCCTGACCTGAGTAGCTGAGAGAGTTATAAGATAAGGCTTTCTCTACCAGCACAACTGGGAGAAGACCATGGGGTAAATCAAAAGTGACTCCAACCTAAACAGATGACCAAACGAGGAAAAGTGCAGATGTGGGGGTCGTGGGAGCTGATTACAGGGCTAAGCTCCCACAGTAGAAAGAGAGGGTCTCCAGCCTATTTAATGCCTCAGACAAAGAAGGCAGTAGTCACTCCTCTTGGGGGCCCTTCTGTCCACCAAGAGGGACAGAGTTTTAGGCTTAGAATTTAGATTTTAGAGGTAGTATTTGCTTGCAATAAAGTTTCTGTACTTTTCCCCTACCACCTTTTGTCTATGGCTTCATTCTTTGAATCCATCTGGACAAGAACCTGGGAAAGAAATCAACCTGCTCAATAAAACAACCCAAATCACTATCTAAGCTAACAAATCAGAAGCGGAGGAAGAGAAATGGAGCAGATTCTTTCTCACAGGCCTCAGGAGGAACCAACCTTGCTGACACCTTGATCTTGGACGTCAGGCAGTAAGAAGTGTGAGACAATCAATTTATCTTATTTAAGCCTCCTGAGTTGTGATAATTTCTTATAGCAACTATAGCAAATGAATAAAACTGCTGTAATAAATTGTCACAAACTAGGTCACTTAAAACAGTGGTCAGCTCTTTGACCCCTTGAGTTTTTAGCAAAGGCCAGCTTAGGAGTACCCTAATTAAGTTAATAACAATGTACCTACCTATACAGTTTAAGTTTAAAAAATTTGGCTCTCAAAAGAAATTTCAATCGTTGTACTGTTGCTATTTGGCTTTGTTGACTAATGAGTTTGCTGACCACTGACTTAAAACAATACAAATTTGTTCTCTTTTTGTGGGGATGTACGAAGTCTGAAATTATTTTCATTGACTATAGTCAAGATCTTGGCGAGATTGATTCCTTCTAGAGTCTCCAGGGGAGAATCGATTTCCTTGCCTTTTCTAGCTTCTGAAGGCCACCACCTGGGTACTTTAGCTCATGACCCCCTTCTTGAAATAAAAATGATATTTATTCAAGGTACCTGGGTGCAGGTGGACTGAGTTCGAGAAAGAAGTCAGTGCTGAATGAGGAGGGAGCAGGCTTTTTATGCGCATAGGGAGAGCTTAGGCTTGACACACGTATCAGGACCGTGCCCGTGCCCTTTGTCCTTTTGCTGGCACCAGTCGACCTTCCTCCCAGGGGCTGTTCAGGAGTTGTGGTCTTCAGGAATTTCTGTAAAAGAGCCACTCAAGGGGAGCATGTTTGTGCAAGGCTTAGGCTTGCAGAACGAGCTGTCTTTTGTTAGCCCCTGCTGAGTTAGAGCCCTGTCTCTTGATTAACCTTTTCAATATCAGTATCCTTAAATTAATCATATATCCAACATGCTTTTTGCCAAATAAAGTCACATTTTCAGATTCCAGGCATTCAGACCAGGATATCTTTTGAGGCCATTATTCAGGCTATTACATGTCGTAGCAATGCTGGGTATCCATTCCCCACCTCCTCCAGGGCTGGTTGCTACTGTTTGCTTATTTATTTGTTTAGTGACTTGACTATTTCAGTTAAGTCCATATTCCCCACAGTGTGCACCTATGACTCTGTTATTTCAAGGACACAATGTTGAGTATGTGTCCAGACAGCGTGGTATAATCGTGATTTTAGCAAGACTCTCTTTGACAGTCTTTTTTCCTGATCTCTGTATAATCGTGATTTTAGCAAGACTCTCTTTGACAGTCTTTTTTCCTGATCTCTGTGTTAGGTTATCTGCTTCCACTAAGTGCTGGCTGATTGTTCTGTTGTTTCCCGTAATATCCTGGGGGCATAAATTGCCCCAATGTCTGATCTAATTAAACTTAAGCCCCTTTGTGAGCAAAGTCTTTGAGACTTACCTTTGAGTCATATTTGGACTCTTAGAAGACTTTTCCTAGTTATCTCTTTTCCTGTTCTCTGTTATATTTCTAGCTAGTTGTCCATAAGTTAGCTTGTTGCTCTCACTGAATTATCAGCCTCCTTTTAATTGTTTACTACCAAAAGAAAGATCCATTGTTGTCAATAGCATCCTTAAGTTGAACCTCTGAATGCTCTGTTCCAAATAAAGTCCTCCCTAGGGGAGAGCTCTTTGTTCCCCACAACCTCTGTACCACTGTTTTGGAGCTGTGAGAAGGACAGTGGCCTGCTTGTCTCACAGTGGCAGGTCAGCTTTAAGAACAGTGTGCTGTGTGGGGACAATAGCCTCTGGTTTTTGCTTGCCTTTCCCAGAATGGAACCATCATTCTATATTGAGTAGGAGTAAGGGCAATAGAGGCAATATTCTCAATTTATCATGCTCTATGAGTGGGGACGGGAGATAAAAAGCAGCTCTAACCCTCTCAGCGCCTATTGCTTGCAATAGAGTTTCTACAAGACAATGCTGGGGGAGATGAAAAATGTTGACAGTCAGCCCCTCCCAGGAAGATACTGTAGCCTATACTGGGAGCTGTGGGGAAAGGGAGCCCTATGTTCTGGGTTGCCCCACCCAGAGTAGAGCTTCCATCATGCTGAGGTGGGCCGGGGAGTTATGGTTCCAATGCATCAGACTCTTTCTATTCCTGTGGAGATTTAGATTCAGATTTTTCTGAATGAATATTTCTCTGTATAACCTTTCAAATTTTCTGTACACAATATTCAGTCTTAGGACAATGTTCGGAGACTTTAATTTTTAAAAAATGTTTTCTCCAGTTATGATTGTTTTTAAAATTTTGAAGCTTGGTATATATATTATACATTGTCTTTTTACATAACAGAAATTCTATTGATATTATATATTTTTTATTTATTTTTTAAAATTCTTTATTGTTTAAAGTATTACATATAGTATTACCTTTGTCTCCTTTTCCCCCATTGACCTCTCCCTGGCCATCCCCAGCCCCCAGCACATGCCCTCACCCCCCTAATGTCTGTATCCATTGGTTAGGCTTTTATGCATGCATATAAGTCCTTTGGTTGATGTCTTACCGCCCCCCCCCCCACACACACACCCCTTCCCCTACCTTCCCTCTGAAGTTTGATGGTCTGTTTGATGCTTCTCTGTCTCTGGATCTGTTTTTGTTCATCAGTTTATGTTGTTCATTATATTCCACAAATGAGTGATATCATGTGATATTTATCTTTCTCCAACTGGCTTATTTTGCTTAGCATAATGCTCTCCAGTTCCATCCATGCTGTTTCGAATGGTAAGAATTCCTTCTTTTTTACAGCGGCATAGTATTCCATTGTGTAGATGTACCACAGTTTTTTAATCCACTCATCTGCTGATGGGCACTTGGGCTGCTTTTAAAATCTTAGCTATTGTAAATTGTGCTGCTATGAACATAGGGGTACATATATCCTTTCTGAGTGGTGTTTCTGTTTTCTTGGGATATAGTCCTAGAAGTGGGATTACTGGGTCAAATGGGAGTTCCATTTTTGGTTTTTTGAGGAAACTCCATTCTGTTTCCACAGTGGCTGCACCAGTCCGCATTCTCACCAGCAGTGCACGAGGGTTCCTTTCCTCCACATCCTCGCAGCACTTGTTTGTTAATTTGTTGATAGTCATTCTGACAGGTGTGAGATGGTATCTCATTGTCATTTTGATTTGCATCTCTCAGATGATTAGTGACTTTGAGCATGTTTTCATATGTCTCCTGGCCTTCTGTATGTCCACTTTCGAAAAGTGTCTATTTAGGTCCTTTGCCCATTTTTGATTGGATGTTTTATCTTCTTTTTGTTAAGAATTATGAGTTCCCTATAAATTTTGGAGATTAGGCGCTTATCTGATATAACATTGGCAAATATGTTCTCCGATGCAGTGGGCTTTCTTGTTGTTTTGTTGATGGTTTCATTTGCTGTGCAGAAGCTTTCTATTTTGATGTAGTCCCATTTGTTTATAGTTATGATTGTTTTGATGGAGAGAGTATCCATGGGTACTGCTATTCCAGAGCCTCCTGTTTCAGTTATTATCATATAGAATAGGCCTAGAGAGAAGATAACCAAAAGGTCAGCTTTTCTTTGAAATGCATTGACTTTCTTAATTGAGAAATTAAGTCGTCATCTTGTTCTTAGCCTAACCCTGCCACAAATGCAATGAATCAAATATCATGTCTCACCATCATAAAACCATCCTGTATTTTTTAGAATATTAATGATAAAAACAGGAATGCCTTGTTTTTTCTTAAATCAAACACTAGTTGTGCTTAGACGTTTTATTCAAAATAAATGAAGATTAAGGCTCATCTCTTCAAAGCTTTTAACTCTTTAACAGAAAACTTTATTAGTGTTGAGTTTTACAATGTCTAACATGTATAACATGTATATTGAACACATCATAATTATGAAAAGTGCTGTTATTTTTTACCAATGAAAATAAAGAACAAACTACTTAAATACCCACCATTTTAGGACTTGTTACCCAGTGGCAGGCCTTGAGATGAGGACTTATGCACCTGAATCAGGAATGGGAAAAGGCCAAAAAAGGGTCCGATTTCAGATGATGTTCCTGACAGCTGATATTGTGGGAAGCTCTAGAGCATAAATCCTATTACAGTTTGTCTCATCCTTTGACAGCTGGTCAGTGCATATTTCCTATGGGATATTTGAACTTGAGCAACATTTTTTACTGTTTTTCTTTTACACTCACAACAAACCTAACATCAAGGATGTCTGTCTTTGTTTGAAACCCAACATCAACAGAAGTAGCTGTCATGATATCAGAACTTGTAAAATCATAAACATTTATGATGATGGGAAAATGAATTTTTCATTGCAGCTCATTCCAGTCAGAATCATGATGTTTACTGTTCTGTATATCTGCTAAGTAACTGATTCCAAAGGCAGATTTTTCAAAGAAGTTATGGGATTACTTTTAGGGTGATTGTGTCCACATAGCAAGAAGATTATGTATTGTATGAAGAACATGTCATTTAAAAAGAATCTCAATAAAGGATAAATTACCTAGTTTAAAAATGGGCAAAATAATTTAACAGACTCTTCATAAAAGATATATGAATGACTAATAAGCACATAAAAAGACGCTCTACATCAGGGGTCAACAAAATATGGCCCAAGAACCAAATCCAGCCAGCATTTACTTTTATAAATAAAGTTTTATTGGAACACAGCAATGCTCACTTATTAATGTACTAGAGGTCTGGTGCATGTAATTCATGCATGGGTAGGATCCCTAGGCCTGGCTGGTGATCAGGGCTGATCTGTGGGGCAACCTGCAGAACTATCGGGGTCCCCACTCACACCCGCCTTGGCCTGGTGCCACCTGCTCACCTGCTCTACCATCTTGTCGCAGTCCCGCTCTTATTGGAGCCCATCGGGTCCAGCAGCACCTCCACTGCCACAGGCTGCCAGCACTGCGTTGCCAATGCCCATCATGTTCTGCGCTGCCCCCTGGTGGTCAATGCACTTCTAACTTCTGGTTGGTTGAACTCCCACCCATGGGGACAATTTGCATATTAGCCTTTTATTATATAGGATTATTAATGGCTTTTTTCTTGGTACAATGGCAGACTTGAATAGTTGCAACAGACTGAATGGCCTGCAAAGCCAAAAATATTTACTATTTGACCCTTTATGGAAAAAGTTTGCCTGTTCTACATCATTAGTTATCATGGAAATGCATGAGATCACTATAAACCCATTATGTTGGCTAAAACAAAATGATGACTATATCAAGTAGAATTTAATTTACAATTTATTTAAGAACATGTTCATTCTGAAGGGCTCACCATGATCAGATGTTTATAGTATAGAAGGAAGGAAAGCCTTATGCAGTGACTCATCCTAATGGCCAATTTTTGCTTCTGAAGGGACTCTAGGGCAGGTGAGATGCTACTAAGACTATTTCAGGACACTTGTTTTCTGTTGGTATGCCCAGATCCCAGCCAATGCCTCCAGATCTGCTTGAGATACACCTCAGTAAAGAGTACCAAAGGTTTCATAGTGGACCTCAATAAAATCTCCTTCTATCTGAAGAAATCATTGGCTCAAGAAGACTAAGCCATTTATTTCAATGCTGTGATTGACACAATGGTTGCTGAGCACACTTTTAAGAAGCTGTAGAAAATTGTTCAGTGTAATTTCTCTAAATGGCCACAAAGGGGCAATGCTGCTTTGGAGAAGATAAATGTTTGCACATACACATATCCATCAGGTAGAAATTATCCTTTTAAAAAATCTAGTATTATTAGCCAATCCTTTGTTTCAATTGATATCTATTAATCATGCATGTATGTAAGTATGTATCCATTCACCTAAATAATATGTGTCTCTTCCAATCTAACCAGTTTGAAAAAAAAAATAACTTTGGAGACCAACAATTCTTTGAATAATACAGATTGCCCTTCAAGGTCAGGGCCACATTAGCTTCTCTAATATAAATTTCTAATGTTTTTACCCATGAATAACCCAATATCCAGCCACACTAATCCGTGTCCAGAATTCTCTTATCCCATTCTTTTTACTGGGAAATCTATTGATGGGATGGTGTAAGACTCAGTTCAAGCATCTCCTTCAACAGAATCCTTCTCTAACTGGGCCCATAAGCACAATTTTTTACTCTTTTTTTGTCACATTGTAGAGATACATAATTTTATTTGATAGATTTTATCTGACTGTTCTTGAATATTGGGACTAGGTTGATTGAAGATTGAGACTGTGTCTCTTTCATGAATGAGACCCAAGTATTGCACATTTATAGGCACTTATTGGGTACTAAGTAAATATATATTAAATATATACATTATTGAATGAATAAATGAAAAAGAAAAAAATCACATAAAAATTTAACAACTAATTTTAAAAATTCCCTGAAAGAATTGGGGTTGAATAAACTAGATTGTAGATTGAGGAATAGAGACTCTTATCATTGTCTCCTGTTAGAATGTGATGATTGAATTTGAGATGATATAAAATACAGATAATAAAATTCTCTCTGGACTTCAAAAATGTGCTTCTTATTTATTTTAACTTCTGTTATTGAGAATATAGATCAATTCTACTTTTAAGGCAGTTTTGGAATTTATCTTCAACTTATGTTTGTATACCCTGCTGTGTTAACATGAAAAGCCAAATTGATTTTTCATATATTTATATCTCATCCATGAGGGTAAAGAATAAAGAAAATGTTCAGTGTTTGTTCAAACCCACAATGAAAGCTTCCAAACATGCTGCATTACTGGATGGTCATGGCCTCATATTTTCTGATGTCTACAGAATTTTTCTATCCTCTCTCATCTATTAAGAGACCAAAGCTCCTCTAAAATACATCTTTCTGGTACTTGTCAATTTATTTTCCCCACTGAAAGATTGTAATAAAATTCTAAGTTCCCTGAAGGCAAAGGGACAATATATTTTCTATGTTTTGATCTATGGCCTTAGCTTGTAATGAGATATTATGCTACTTGTGTCTCCTCAATAGACATCAATTTATATTTATGATAAAAAAGAAATGCTTCTATCTATGCTAATCTTGTGGCTTTGTGAGAATCTCTCTTTTCCCCACTGTAAAATAATGTAATATCCATTGACATATCAAAATTGCCCTAGCACACAATTTTAACGTTCTAGGAGGTGTGAGGAAAGAAAGAGGAGGATTGAGAGAGAGAAATTCTAAACTGATCCTTATCTATATGTGTGTAGGGGATTTTTCATTCCTAATAAAAGTATTTTCAGCAATTCTAAGTTAGGGCAAAAAGAGGAAGTGCTTTCTTTGACAGAAATAACTTTACGTGAAAGTACGTGTGAAAGGGTGGGGCCAGTTGAAAGAATAAAAGCGGGTGTGGATTTTTAAACTCATGGTTCCAGTTAGCTGAGAAGATCATAAGATCACTAGAGTTGGCACTAACCTTTGGTTCCAGGAAATGGATAAGATCCTGAGAGCATCATTTTTAATTCTATGGCTTCAACTATGCTGTGAGTTGTGGAGGAAAAACTCAGGGCACATCATTAATGTGGGCAAATGAGAAAATTGGGGTATGGACAAACTCATGCAGGCAGAAACTTTAAGAAGAAAATATAATTTGGGGGGCCTAATGACTTTTTGTTCTTTTTAAGCAGGGGTGAATGGCCAACAGAAGGAAAAACGTGACCAGCAGCAGGTGAAACAGAGCCCTCAATCTTTGTTACTCCAGGAAGGAGAGATTTCAATTATGAACTGTACTTACGAGAACAGTGCATTTGACTACTTCCCATGGTACCGGCAATACCCTGGTAAAGGCCCTGAATTATTAATAGCCATACGTTCAGTTAAAAATAAAGAAGAAGATGGAAGATTCACAGTTTTGTTCAGCAAAAATACCAAACACTTCTCGTTGCACATCATGGCCTCCGAGCCTGGAGACTCAGCCACCTACTTCTGTGCAGCAAGTGCACAGTGCTCTCCAGGCACCTGCAGCCTGTACTGAAACCTGCAGCGAGACTCCAGACAAACCCTGTCATGTAGATGAAATATTCACACACACATGAAAAATCTGTTTGGCCATTTAAAAGTCTTAATATATTTTAAAGGACTGAAATTACACAGAATTTATTCTTTGACCAAAATGGAATTGATTTAGAAAATCGATTTAGAAAATCAATTGCAGAAAGATATCTAAAAATTCCCAAATATTTGGAATTTAAGCACTAAACTTTAAAATAAACCATAGGTTGGAGAAGCAATTACAATGAGTATTATAAAATATATATGTACATATTCTTTTTTAACATCATGGAATTTATTTTTATTGCTATTAGAGAGAACGAGAGAGAGAGAGAGAGAGAGAGAGAGAGAGAGAGATTGATTGCTTCCCATACCAGCCCTGACCAGGAATCAAACCTGAGACCTTCCAGTGCATGGGACAATGCTTCAACCAATTGAGCCACATCAGCTAAGGCTAGAAGACATTTTTGAGAGAAGTGTAATGAAAACACATACATATACATATATATATGAGATACAGCTAACATAGTATATAGAAGGAAATTTATAACTTAAAATACCTATATACCTATATTACTAAAGAAGAAAGGTTGAAAAACAAATGATCAAAGCTTTCAACAAAAGAAGACAGAAAAAGAACAAATTAAAGCCAATGTAAGCTAAAAGAAGGAAATAATAAAAAAGTCAAATTGGTGAAATACAAAACAACAATACAGATAATGTATTAGAAAGTTTATTTTCTGAAAATTATTAATTAAATTGATAAATACTTAGGTAGACTTACCAAGGGAAAAAGAGAGCAAAAACATCTATACTTATAAAAGGGTAATATGCAAATTGGTCACAATGCCCTTACAGTAACAACTGAGTAGAAGGCTGCATGGGGCAACCAGGCCGGCAGGGGGGTTAGCGAGGGACAACCAAACGACTGACCAGCTGGCTGCATGGGGTGATCAGGCCGGCAGCGGGGGTGCAGTGAGGGGTGACCAGGCTGGCAGAGGGGGAAAGTTAGGGGTGATCAAGCCAGCAGGGAGGGGGGGAAGTTAGGGGCGATCAAGCCAGCAGAGGGGAGCAGTGAAGGGTGACCAGGACAGGAGGGGGGGCAATTGGCGGTGACCAGGCCGCCAAGGAGGGCAATGAGGGGTGACCAGGCTGGCAAGGGGGGCAGTTAGGGATGACCAGGCCAGAGGGAGGGGCAGTTGGGGGTGACCAGGCCGGAAGGGGGGCAGTGAGCAGCAACCAGGCTGGCAGGGGGGGGGCAGTTGGGGGTGACCAGGCTGGCAGGGGGGTCAATTGGGGGTGACCAGGCTGTCAGGCAGAGGAAGTAAGGGTGAGGGGGCAGTTGGGGGTGATCAGGCTGGCAGGGGGGGGGCAGTTAGGGGTGATCAGGCAGGCAGGCAGGTGAGCAGTTAGGAGCCAGCAGTCCCGGATTGTGAGAGGGATGTCCAACTGCCAGTTTTGGCCTGATCCCTAGTGTCCCAGATTGGAGAGGGTCCAGGCTGGGCTGAGGGGACACCCCTCTCCCCCGTGCATGATTTTGTGCATTGGGCCTCGAGTTAATTATAAACATAAGGAATGAAGAAAAACATACTACAGACTCTCTAACATTTAAAATAAAATAAAAGTATATCATTAACAATTTTATGCCACTGAGTAAGAGCATAGAAGTAGAGCTACACAATTGAGGAAAATTAATTATTTTTCACAAAGATGCAAAGTCAATTCATGGAGGAAAGATAGTCTAATTAACAAATGATGTATAACAACTTGTTATTTATAGACAAATAATTGAATCTTGCTCTAAACTTCACAACTTATATAAAAAATTTGAGGAGAGTCTCAAAATGGATCATTCATCCCAGTGTAAAATGTAAAACTATAAATCTTTTAGAAAAAAATATAAGAGGAAGTATTCATGACCCTCCTCTCTGGGTGTGGGGTGTGGGTGAAGCAGATTCTGGCCGACAGTACCCCAGCAGCAACCTAACCCACAGTCGATTCCATGACGAATCAGGTTCCCTCCTCTACTGGTTGGAGTGTCTGCTCCCAGTGGTCATTGAGTGTCATAACTGGTGAATAGTCAAATGGTCAGATGGTTGCTTAGTCTTTTATATATATAGACTAGTAGCCCTGCACATGAATCTGTGTGCCAGTAGCTCTTTGAGGGGCCTGGCTGCTCTGCACCCACTGCCCAGAGGCTCTCTGCGGTCCAGAGGCCCATCTGTGCCCCGGCCTGACCAGAGGGCCATCAGCGGCCAGGCGCGGAACGCTTGCCTCGTTGCCGCAGCAACGAAGCAAGCATTCTGCTAGGCCACTCACACTACCCGCTCTCAGTGGCCACCCTGCCTCCTCTCCCCCCACCCGGGACTGGGGAACTCCGGAGGGGCTGAGAGGACTGGGTGCTGCCATCTTGTGGCTATGGGTGCCGCCACCTTTGTGATGGAGTGATGGTTAATTTGCATATTACCCTTTTATTAGATAGTATTGTAGAACTGCACCAAATAATATACATGCATTCATGGCAACATCATGGCCAAATATTTGAATTTGGAAAATCCATGGATTTTCTTTCTAGAACTTCTAATAAACCAAACATAGAGTTACATTACAAATAACTATTACTTCACTGCTGTTACACTTTGTTATTTCAATATGCACTGGAGAGATTACAAAAGTCAGAAACCTATTTTGATATCATTTGTCTGAGAGATTTGTTGTTGTGAAGTTACCAGTTTTCCTGGTTTGGTGGGTAAGGAGGAAGGAAAGGACTTGTTTGTCTCTTGTAGGGAAGCCAAGGATCAGTGAGCACATTTCACCTTAGACATCAGGTTCGAGACAACAGAGCAATCAAAACATGAATGAATATTTGCAATTACAGCCATGCTTAGCAATAAATTTGTTTTAGATAAGCACCTTGATCTTATCAAATATTAACTTACTAAACTTTGACATTTTAAGTAATAAATATCCTTCCAATACTTCCTTCAATATTAAGCTTTATGCTTGTCCTTTACCAGATTTAATCATATCATTAAATCATAGATAAAGGTAAAACAATGCTTAAGACAGGCCAAACCTCCCAACCTAGGTGTCACAACCCATTCAAACTTGACCCAGTCAGAATCTACATTTCAAAGACGGCTGCTATATGCACCTGTACTGTCAGGAACACAGAGCAGAGCCATTTCAATAAGAGGAATATCCTATCTCCTGCTACTCCCCAGACTGCTGTGGCTATTCATGGTCTCCTCTACTAGTTACAAATAATTGTGAACCAGGGCATTGGATACCTGTCCACAATGAGAGATGAAATGGGATCGAGAAGTAGACATCTCAACTAATTATAAACTTTCTTCCCTCTACTACTTTTTGATAAATTATTTTGAACTTATACTCAATGAACTGGCACTGTTTCAGAAACCTTGTCACTGTTTTCTTTTCTAGTTGTCTATTTGCCTTTGCTACTTTTAGATTAATTAATTCATTAAAATAATGATACCAAATGGAAGATTTGACAGCTACATTCCACATTATCACGTAACAGCTCACAAAACTTCAGCCACTAACTTCTGTGATGTTGATATGTACTAAGTACTTGCAGCCTATAGCTATCACATCCTACAGAGTGGATTGTAGCATTGTGTCACAGAGAGATCTGGTATGCTTATCTTGACTTTATTTTACAAATAAAATATCCAGCCATGGAAGTTAACATGTGAGACTGAACACTTTGGACCAATGAGATAGAAAATGTGACATCAGGAAAATTCTAGGACAGATGAACTAGTAAATACAATTCTTCTTATGGAAACAACAGGACTGAAGTCCCTGATCCTCTTTAGAGTTCTAGAAAAATTTTGGATAGGATTGCCTTTCATCAATAAATCCAAAGATCTGTGAGTTTTTTTTAAAAAAATTTCATTGGATTCTGGATGGAAAAATGTAAGTACAGGCTAAATTAGTGACAAGTAAGTAGATTATAAAGATGGTTCACAGCACATAATAAAATGCATTTTAAATGGGCCCCCAAATTTTTTTTTCTGAAAATGATCAATGTATGTCAACTAGTTCAATTTTCAGTTCTGCTCAGCTCCGACCTTTAATACTAATTGCTTTCTCCATGCTCCTTTTCAGGTACTGCCTAACTTAATTACCAGTGAAAGACAAATAGACAAAATAAAGGTTTGGAGAAAGCCAGACTCTTTTCTCAACTGTGCATAGATCATGTGGTCAATGAACATAAGAAACCCTATTTCCTGTTTGGGGGAGCAGCATCAGAACCCAGGAACTACGTATATACATGTGCAGGCACTCAGAGCCACCAAACTCTCAGCTTGGGCAGAACCAGACACATTTGTGTGGAGGAATATGTGCCACATGCTGTTCTCCAGCCTGCTGTGGGGATTCGTGGCCTTCTTCTTCTCTGGTAGGGATGGTTCCAAACATGGGTGAGAATATGAAGGATGAAAGGATAGCGCACGGGCATGTGCTATTTCACATGGACTTGAGGAGGAAAAAGGGAGGGGAGAAAAGCAAGCAGATTATGATCTCAACTTGGTCTGTTGTTGAGTCCTGAATTATTCTAACTCTTACAGTATTTTATTCACTACATCAGCTCTGTTTTCTGACTTCCACCCCACAGGATCCAGCATGGCTCAGAAAGTTATTCAAGACGAGCTAGTCACAGAGAAGCAAGAGGGGGCACTGGTCACCACCTTGAACTGTCGGTATGAAACAAGTGAGAGCTTCTACTATACATTTTGGTATAAGCAGCTGACAAGTGGAAAGCTAATTTTCCTTATTAGTCAGTATCCTTCTGTCCAGAATACGAAGAATGGCCGCTATTCTATAAACTTCCAGAAAGCCACTAAATCCATCAGCCTCACCATTTCAGACTTACGGCTGGAAGATTCAGCAAAATATTTCTGTGCTTTCTGGGAACTCACAGTGTTTAAAGTAATGGTAAAAGCTGAACAAAAACCCCAGAGGCTCAGTCAGAGAGTTTCCCCTCGCCCCCCCCCACCCCCCCACCGATGCAGAAGCCAAGCTGAAATGCACACCTGCAGATCCCAGACACAAAATGGTAGTGGCCATGGCTGCTTAATCTGTGGTCTGGATCAGAAGACTTAATTCTAGGTAAAACCTCTTTCTATGTCATTTGGCAACAGGTGTCCAATGTAGCTTTCTTCTAATACATTGTCAGTCATAAAAAAGATGTTCACATACAAATCTGCATCTTGTTATCTGGAATCATCATGAAAAGCATTTCCTTAGATCTTTTCTCTTAGGGGTTGAGTCAGTTAGGGTGCAATCAGAGAAGCAGAACCACCACAGTGGTGTAGATTAAGAAACTAATTATAAGGATTAGAAGTCATGCAATTTCTGGAGCTGGTGGAGGAGTCTACACAAAGCTGTGTGCTTGCATCTGGTAGTGAACCTGAATTTACTATAAGTCAGCTAGAGTAGCATTTGTGAAGGAAAGTTGAACATGGACAAAAGTATGGACCAACTGTGGTCTGTAAAGATATACTAAAACTCATGAGTACTATTGGAAGCCATAAAGACAAACTAAAACTTGTCTGTCTCTTACCTCCTTCAATCTCATAGTGGTGAGTGACCTTCAGGAAAAGTGGGTGTCATTTGCCAGCAAGCTAATTGCATACTTGGATCAAGACAAACAGAAGCTGAAGAAATAGATCTGGCAGGAGGTGTAGTTATGAGTCAGCAATAAGATGAGCTATCAAATCAGAAGCAACATGTGTGAGTGCCTGGAGCCCTGAACCAACATGCAGAACATAAAAAATATATATGGCCGCTGCATTACTACTACCTTCTAAATCTTGCACAAGCCTCTTGCATGACCAATCCTAACCCAGAATAATAAAATAAATATATTTTCAGATGGTTACAAAGCAACCACAGTGCCACATGAAAACCAAACTAACCTGAAAAGAGGACACAAAGTTCATTTATCCATCTTTGGGTGGTATACTTCCTTCTTTCTACTCTCCCATAGATCTCCTTTAATTTAATTACTGAAATATAAAGAGATACTGTATAAGATTAATTTTTATTAGCACACCTTATGCTACTACATGTAGACAAACAGAAGAGGGAAGTAAAAATGGTTAATAAATACATAAATATATTTATATCAAATAAGAAATAATTTTTATAATTATTCTAGTCATTGTTTCTGCACAGGATTTCAGGATTGTAGCTGGTATTTATAAAAACCTCTTCCATTGCCCACTCCAAAATCTCTTTGCTCATAGCAAGCATCTTCATTTTCTGCTATACTTGATTTTCTGTAAAAACAAGCTCCTTATTCAGGGGAAATGCTATGTGGAATGTCATAAGTTGAATAAGAAATTCTGCAAGTCCACCATTATGGTTTTGGTAGAAGCATTGCAGACATTGAAGACAAATCCATATTCAGAATGTCTGTTTAATTGGGAAAAAATCTTGCTATTACCAAGATAAAATTGAAACATGTGCTGTGAAACATCATTAAGAATGATGCCTGACTTCTCATCAGAAGCAATAGGTACTAATCCTGAAGTACTCCAAGTATGTTGCCATATCAAACTTTGCCTCTTGCCTTTGTCCTCTCTGCCTGTAATGCTACCTGCTCAAATATCTGCATGGTGTACCTCTGAAGTCCCTTTACATTTTTACCCAAATGTCACCACTTTGTGAAGCCTTATCTAAATCTCTGTATTCCTTCCTTGAGAACTCTAGCATACTCCAAGTATCATGAAAGAAGTTCTTTCCTGAAGCACTGCCACCTGGTGTCCTGCTAAAATATTTTGTGATGCTTACCCTGGCTTCCCTGCTGCCCTCCAGTGTTCATTGGTTAACAATGCCAAAGCCTAGTCACATTAGGATCTACCATTGCTAAACCAAATTCAATAACCTTCCCATTGAGAAACAGAAACAGCCTTTAACACTGTCCTGCACTAGAGATTGAGAGGTGTAAAGGATCTACCTAATACATAGTCACAAACCCAAACAGACAACCAAAATGAGGAAACAAAGAAACAACCCCTAATTGAAATAACTTAGAAAATTCTCCAGAAGAAGAGATAAATGTAGAGATAAGAAATTTATCTGAAACAGAGTTCAGAGTAATGATGTTAAAAATGCTCAACAGCATGAAAAAAGATATAGTAACTATGAAAAAAGAACAGTGTGAAATAAAGAATGACATAACACAAATAAAGAACACATTGGAATAAATACACAGCAGATTAGGGGAAGCTGAGGATCAAATCAGTGAATTTGAAAATAGAGTTGAAAATATTACTCAATTAGAGGACCAAAAAGAAAAAAACAATTAAAAAACAGGAGGACAGCTTAAGGGAGCTGTGGGACAATGTAAAATGTAACAATATTAGAATAGTAGGTATGCCAGAAGAGGCAGAAAGGGAGAAAGGAATAGAGAAGGTGTTTGAAGAAATAATGGTAGAACACTTCCCTAACCTGGTAAAGGAAAAAGTCACACAAGTTCAGGAGGCACAGAGAACCCCAACAAGAAGAACCCAAACAGACCCACGCCCAGACACATCATAATTAAAATGCCAAAAATTAAAGACAAAGAGAGAATCTTAAAGGCAGCAAGAGAAAAGAAAACTGTTACTTACAAAGGAGTTCCCATAAGGCTAACACCTGATTTCACACCAGAAACTCTACATGCCAGAAGGGAATGGCATGAGGTACTCAACGTAGTGGAAAGCAAGAATCTGAGACCAAGATTACTATATCCAGCAAGACTATCATTCAAAATAGACGGTCCAATAAAAGAGCTTCCAAGACAAAAAAAAAAAGGCTAAAGGAGTTCATCACCACCAAGCCAGCATTACAAGAAATGCTAAAGGGATTGCTGTAAGGGACTGCTGAGAAGAAAAAACAGAGAGAGAAACCTAGCCATACAAAATTAAAATGGCTATAAATAAATACCTCTCAATAGTAATCTTAAATGTAAATGGATTAAATGCTCTAATCCAAAGGTGTAGGATAGCTGAAGGGATACAAAAACATGACCCAACTATATGTTGTCTACAAGAGACCCACCTCAAAACAAAAGACACACACAGGATGAAAGTGAAGGAATGGAAAAAATTTTTTTCCATGCAAATGGAAAAGAAAAAAAATAAGCTGGATTAGCAATACTCATATCCAACAAAATAGACTTTAAAATGAAAGCCATCACAAGAAACAACAAAGGTCACTATATAATACTAAAGGGATTGATCCAACAAGAGGATATAACCCTGGGAAACATTTATGCACCCAATATAGATGCACCTAAATATATAAAAAAAAACTTCTAGAGGACTTTAACGGAGATAATGACAATAATACTAGTACAGTCATAGTAGGGGAATTTAACACCCTTCTGACTTCCCTGGACAGATCTTCCAGACAAAAATTTAACAAGGAAACAGAGACTCTAAAGGACACACTGGATCAGATGGATCTAATAGACATTTATAGAACATTTCACCCCAACGCAGCAGAACATACATTCTTCTCAAGTGCACATAGTTTCATAAAAGTATGGAGTTTCCTCAATAAATTAAAAATGGAACACTCACTTGACCCAATAATACCACTTCTAGGAATATACCCCAAGAAATCAGAAACACGAATCAGAAAGGATATATGCACCCCTATGTTCATAGCAGCACAATTTATAATAGCTAAGATTTGGAAATAGTCTAAGTGCCCATCAGCAGATGAGTGGATTAAAAAACTGTGGCACATCTACACAATGGAACACTATGCTGCAGTAAAAAAGAAGGAACTCTTACCATTTGCAACAGCATGGATGGACCTGGAGAGCATCATGATAAGGAAAATAAGCCAGTTGGACAAAGATGAATATCATATGATCTCACTCACTTGTGAAATATAATGAACAACATAAACTGATGAACAAAAATAGAGCCAGAGGGGGAAAATATACTAGAATATAATAGAAGTAATCCTGTTATTTGCAGATTCTTAATATTTCCTACAACTTTTGTGATACCATACTGTGTTAGTACAGTTTTAGTAATATTATTATACTTAAAATCTTTTTATTCTTGAGATATTTATGTTTATTGCATGTAACATTATTACATTTAAAATTGTTTTTCCTTGAAATAAAAAAAAACTAAAAAAAAAAATAACATTCCTATTGCTGTAATCATGCAAGAGAGTATTCAGGAGGACTGGTTGGGTTTTAATCTTTTGCCCTCCCAGATGTGAGTGATTGACTTCAAAATGACACATATAATAGATGGGCATGTTTTAGGTTGTAGAGTAATAGGATGTCTTGGAAATAAAGCTTTGCATTTTGCATGAACTGAGAGGTTTTTGTTTATTTGTTGTTGTTGTTGTTTTGCTGTTAAATGAAATTATTTTTATTGCTCTGTCCTGTATTGTAGTATAGAAATATCCTGAGAAGTGGGAGACAGAGCCAATAATGCGAGAAAATAAACCACTGTAGGGAACACTGCTTGTTAGAATATTTGACCCAATCTTTCAATATAACATTCAAATGCCCTGATTTCCCATTAATAGTAAGAAACATGATAGACCATGGATACTTAGAATAATAAATGAAACATGCTACATAAATTACAAAATACACCTCATAAAAATGTTGAGTTTTATCTTGTGGACAGACTCCACTTCAATCTCATTTCAGATTGTGTATTTCATCCCCTCAGTATTTTATACATTGCATGCATCTGGTTGAGTGCCTAAGGTAGGAAGTTATTGTACTGAGTGATTTGCATGTTCTCATTTAATTTTTATTGGAAATTTTCAAGGTTGACTTCATCCTCCTTTATGGAGGCAGTGTAGCAAAGTGTTTGAGACCAGAGACTTGGGTTGGATTTCTTGATCCACCACTCATTAGTTGAGTGACCTTGGGTAAATTACTTAATAAATTTTATGCTTCAGTTTCTTCATCCCTACAAAGTGGGTATTGATAGTATCTACCACCCAGAGTTATTATAAAAAATAAATAAGATGATAAATGCCAATGCTTAGCCCAGTGCCCAACAGAAAGACAGTGGCTACTTACAGAAAAGAAAATTGAATTTAAGAGAGTTAAATAACTTGTCTGGTAACACAAAGTAAGTGTTCAAGTGGAGCCTTCCCTCCATACCCTATTTAGAGCAGATACCTTTTCTCATTTCAAGAGTAACTACTTCAACATAGTACTGAACTGTCTTTATAGTGCTTATCATTATTTAAAAATATCTTATTTTTAAAAAATTCATTTACTTAATTTTTCCTCTCCCACTGCCTTTTCTATCCTCTTCATTATTGCATTGTCTCTGTTTGAAAAATACTTAGTACACAGGATGCATAATAGATATATATTTGTTGAATGAATAGGCAAAATATAAAATTATTTTTAGAGTCCTTGCAATACAAACACTAACATAAAATATTAAGCTGGACTATGTTTAATGTTATTTATTGAGGATTGTTAAGATTTTTACTCTGCAAATCATTTAAGATCAGATTTAATTTATGCAGCATGCCTAGTGGTCAATTGGCTTGGTCTATATTTCAAGTAAAGTGGGTGGCTATAGCTTGCAGGATTCTGCCCTACTAGTTGTAGGTATTGTCCCTTTCTTGGAGGTATGCCCTTTTTGTTCTGACTTTAACGTGTGGGTAAATTATCAGTGAATCAGTGTTTTAGAAACAAGCTTTACAGAAAGTGGGCTTTCTGAATGTGCAGTCATGCCCTTTTCTACCACTGAATCATCTGACCGCTGTGATCTGGAGAAAACAGGAGCTTGACTTGGAATAGTTTCTGTTTGTCTAGCAGCTGCTCCCTAAGTCTAGCCCCTACACTTCTACTTTAGGACACTTAATTAGGCACTTTTAGATTGTCTTTATTAACCATAATTCCATCTCTTTTCTTTGGAAGGCAATCTAGAAATTAGCCATTGAAACACCTTCCAATCCTGTTCCATTTTTCAGAACATGATTTGTATGTGGAAGGAAATGTTCCCTAGTATTAGCACCAATCCCATGCTGTTTTCTTTATTCATTTCAGTTGTTCACTGGAAAGAAGGTATTAAAGTTACTACAGATGGAGTTTGTCCATTATGCTTGCAGAACCAAACACTCAACAATGAGAATTACAGTGAAGAAAAATTGTCAATCCTATATTATAAAAGCCTAATATGCAAATTGACCAAGTGGCAGAGCTCAATGCAGGAGCTGCCCCCTGGTGGTCAGTGCAGTCATGGCTGGCGAGTGCAGTGGCAGTGGTGGGAGCCTCTCCTGCCTCTGTGGAGAAGAGAGCTGAGCAGTAAGGATTAAGGGGTCCCAGACTGCGAGAGGGTGCAGGAAAGGCTGAGGGACACCCGCCCCCCCCCCCCCCCCCGCAACAGTGCATGAATTTTGTGTACTAGAGGCCTGGTGCACGAAATTTGTGCAAGAGTAGGCCTTTCTTTCCCTGGCTGTCAGCACTGGTTTCCCTCTGGCACCCGGGACTTGGGCTTTCCTCGCAGCCCCAGCTTCATCTGGAAGGTCGTCGAGAAGGACGTCTGGAAGGATGTCCGCTCTAATTAGCATATTATGCTTTTATTATTATAGATGGTGACACCCAGGAGAACAGGTAGCTAAAGCTCAAAAGCCTGGCTGTCTGATCCAGGGTCAGGTGGATTTTTAAGGTTACAGGGAGAAAGGTATGCAGAAGCACTGATTGGACAGGCTCAATTGGAGGACCTTGGAGCATGGCCATTTATGGGAAGGGCTGTCAACAAAGGACTTTCCTGGACATTGGACCCTCTGCTTCTGAAAGGGTTCTAGTGTTCAAGTTCTGGTTCTGTCTCAGTCCTTTGGTTGGGGGATAGGGTATAGGAGGACTTTGGTTCCAGGTGCAGCTGGAAGTCATATCGCTCCCCTCTGTGCATGCCTTGGCTGCGTGACTTGTGGTTTTGGTTTGTTGTCTCTGAAAAGCAATTCATATCTTGTTAAACAGGATAAGACCATTTTGAGCTGGTACAAAGTCAATTAATACTATCAATTTCCCAGAGGTTAGATTTCTATCCTGAACAATCTTAATTAATGTTATCTTATACTATTAAACTTTCCTTGGACATATCTTATTTATCTGAGTACTTTTTGGGCTCACAGAGAATAGAGAATTTTTTTAAATAATTTTCAAAGCCCCTCGGAAATTTTAAAGACAGATATCACTGTTCAAACAAATCATTGTTTGTTAAATCAAACTACATTATCCCTGGACTGTGATGATGGTAAGATAAACCATAATTCTTATTTACTTTCAAACAACTTTATTGACTTATATTTTACATTCCATAAAATTCATCCATTTTGAATTTACAGTTCAATGATCTTTAGTAAATTAACTGAGTTATGAAACCATTACCATAATCCAGTTTTAACATTTTTATCACCCCAAAAAGATCCTTCATTCAGTTACAGTTAATCCTTATTTCCATCCCCAGCCCCAGGAAACCACTGATCTACTTTATATCTTTATAGTTTTATTTTCTGAATATCTATACTAATAAAAGTGTAATATACAAATTGGTCATGACACCCTCACAGTAACAATTGAACAGAAGGCTGCGTGGGGTGACCAGGCCAACAGGGAGGTTAGCGAGGGATAGCCAAACGACTGAACAGCAGACTGTGTGGGGTGACCAGGCTGGCAGGGGGAGCAGTGGGGGGCAACCAGGCTGGCAGAGGGGGGCAGTGAGGGGCAACCAGGCCAGCAGGAGGGGCAGTTGGGGGCGACCAGGCTGGCAGAGGGGGGCAATTGGGGGCAACCTGGTCAGCAAGGGGGGCAGTTAGGGGTGATCAGGCTGGCAGGGGGGGGGCAGTTAGGGGCGATCAGGCAGGCAGGCAGATGAACAGTTAGGAGCCAGAGGTCCCAGATTCTGAGAGGGATGTCCGACTGCCAGTTTCAGCCCGATCCCAGGGATTGGGCCAAAACCGGCTGTTGGACATACCCCAAGGGGTCCCGGATTGGAGAGGGTGGAAGCTGGGCTGAGGGGACCCCCTCCTCTCATGCACAAATTTCATGCACCAGGCCTCTAGTTTCATATAAATGGAATCATTTAATATGTTATCTCTTGTGTCTAGCGTTTCTTAACATAATGTTTTTGAGATTCATCTATATTGTAACATTTATTAGTATTTAACTCTTTTTTATTGCCAAATAGTTACCCAATTTTGTTTATCTATTCACCAGCTCATGAATATTCAGGTAATTCCACCCCCTCTTTTTTTGGCTATTAAGAAGAAAAATCCCAAAATAGACTCACCCTCCTTTTTTCAGAACATATCTTCTTTAAGATTAAAACATTTAGTGAGTATCACATGGCATATTCCAAACATCATAGACTCCAGAGCCAGATCGATATATATTCTAATTCTTACTATGCCACCTACTAGATAATTGACTTTGAATTAATCGCTTAATCTCCTTGAGCTTTCATTTTCTTATTGTAAATTGCATTATTTTGTATAATGTACATAAAGCAAAAAATTGTTTAGTACATAGTATGTGTGCACATTTATAATCTGAGGGGATTTAAAATTAAAAAATACTTTTTGCAAATTCACATAAAAGATTTCTAATCAAAGGGCTTTTCCTTCCAGATTGCCATTCCACCTGCAACTCTCTCTCAACTTAATAGCAGTTCATGATTGGGCAGCCCACTTCTGAAAAATGACCAACTCTCTTTGTGTTGTGAACTCATGGGAGATTTTGTCAATGTTTATGAAGTTGGCCTCAAGAAAGCCAGTGTTGCACTGTGGAAAACAGTGTGGAGTTTCCTCAAAAAATTAAAAATAGAACTCCCATTTGACCCAGTGATCCCACTTCTAGGAATATATCCTAAGAAACCAGAAACACCAGTCAGAAATAATGTATGCACCCCTATGTTCATAGCAGCACAATTTACAATAGCTAAGATTTGGAAACAGCCAAAGTGCCCATCGGCAGATGAGTGGATAAAAAACTGAGGTACATCTGCACAATGGAATACTATGCCACTGTATAAAAAAAAAAAAAAAAAAAAAGGAACTCTTATCATTTGCAACAGCATGGATGGACCTGGAGAATATTATGCTAAGCTAAATAAGCCAGTCAGAGAAGGATAAGTATCACATGACCTTACTCATATATAGAATCTAATGAAGAAAATAAACTGATGAACAAAATACATTCAGAGACATAAAAGCATGGAACACACTGATGAATTTCAAAGGGAAGGTGGGGGTAAAGGGGTGGGTGGGGAGTGATAAACTGGGAAACTTATATGCATATATGCATAACCAATGGATACAGACAATAGTCTGGTGAAGGCTTGGGAGGGGCAGGTGTGGGTGGAGGGTTTCAATAGGAGAAAAAGGAGGACATCTGTAATGCTTTAAACAATAAAGATAAATTTAAAAAAATAAAAACTTGATATTTGGTTTAAAAAATGTTAAAAAAGCAAAGAAAGCAGTGTTTGATCCTTCCTTTTGAACCACAGGAAGCTGAATCTAGGGGGGCAGAATTGGTTGGTGTGTTTCTAGTACGTTTACAAGAGCTTGTCTCTGATTGGTCCAGCAAACAAATGCAGAATCCTGCTTTCTGAGGCAGAATGTCCCACAGATCTAGGCTGCAGGACGTCACTTTGCTGAGGGTGCTTGGGCAGAATAAATGGAGAATCATCTTTTGCCAGCCTTGTTGTTAATCCTATGGCTTCATCTTGTCCGTAAGTCCTTGGGTTGCTGAAGACATTCCTAACCCTCTGGGTTGGTGAAGGGGAGGGAGGACGATGCAGACAGACACCTCTAGGTTTTATTTGAGACTATGTGAAGAAAATGAAAAACTCTATAGAGAGACCAGTTTCTATGACTCACCTTGTCTTTCTTTCTGAACAGCAGTGAGCAGCGAACTGAATGTGGAACAGAGTCCTCAGTCACTGCATGTTCAGGAAGGAAAGAGCACCAACTTCACCTGTCGCTTCCCTACCAGCTCTTTTTATGCTTTACACTGGTACAGGAGGGAACCTGCAAAAAGCCCCACGATCCTGCTTGTAATTAGTGCAAATGGGGATGTAAAGAAGAAAGGTCGAGTTACAGCTACTCTTAATACTACAGAGGGTTACAGCTACTTGTACATCAAAGGATCCCAGCCCGAAGACTCAGCCACATACCTCTGTGCATTTGGCACAGTGCTTTTAAGGCACCTGCAGCCCATACTCAAACCCGGGTCTGGTGCTACTCTGGTACCAGTGTTGATGAAGAGCCATGTGTGGGATGAAAAAGGCAAATTCAATGAATTACAGTGTTTTCAATAATCAGGGGAAATGCAAGCATAGGTCAACAAACATTCTAGTCATTGTAGCTCCTTCAACTAATTGGACTGTTACTAAACACTGCTAACCTCGACCCCCCTCCCCCAATATATTAGCTATACCATTGAGATGAATCCTTTGCCTTTACTTTTGGCATGATTCTAAATGAATTAAATGATTTATCAATCTATCTAAAACAATCTGGTTAAACTAGTGTGATATTTACCCCACATTGCTGCTACTTCCTAAAAGCTAGTCCTTCTATTATATTTCTTTACAAGCAGAAATGGAACTCTCTTATCAAACACCTGACATGGAAACCTACATGTTTCATACCAGAATAGGCAACGCCACCTTGTTTAACTCATTGGGGATTTTAGTTTAGGTAACTTCAACCTTCTCCCTACATGAGCATCTGTATTTCACTTCTTCTTACATGTGGTTAATTACATTTAAAAAAAATCACCTGTGATACTGAAAACAGTATTGGTAGGGGAAGTTCACCACTAAACTTGATCTATTCTCCAGTTGGTACTGTGATTGTGCTACTGAATAGGTAATTGAACTCTATGGCCTAAGTTTCTTTGTTTGTAATTTCCAGGTATAGGAGGCAGGTCAAGTATCTGGTGCTGTGCTCATTTTGTAGGCTTCCAAACCATCTATGAGTATCATACCCCGCTGGTACTGAAGCTTCTAATTCTGGAGCCTTCCTGGGTTTTATCAACATGATTTAACTCCCTTCTGGGCCTCTTCATATAATAGCTTGAGTTTCAGCTTCCCCTGACACTTACATTAATAACTACTTACCCATCTCATGTCATCTCTCTCTCTCTCTCTCTCTCTCTCTCTCTCTCAGAAATCTCATTATGGTCATCACATATTGAGAAAAAAAATAATGCGTATTTCAAAAAACAAGTTGTAGGGCCCCTCGTTTATTTCAGGGCCACTCATTTAAGAGACATACACATGGAAAATTTTTTTTAATTAAAAATTCATTCACAAGGTGATATTGAATCTGTTTGATTGTCAGACTGGGAATGATTAAATCTATGTTACTTGAATGTGTGTAGAATTGGAAGAGTATAGCACAGGCCTGAGTGAGCAGAACCTATGGTTCACTGTACACCAGTGTTGGTGAAATGAAACAGAACAAAAGAAGAGCCATCACTGTTCCTGCTGCTGATCAACTTCCCAAATCAGTCCCATCATTATTGGAATGAAGATCAATAGAAGAATTTCTAATTGTTAGGTTTGATCGAGCAATTGAATAGAATCCCCTCCCTCAGGAACTGACTTTTCAAGCCATTTCACTATGGACATTCTCTTTTGCTGAGACCACACTTTACTTGCTGAGACCACATTCCATTATTTCTCCCCTCCAGACCTGCACAGAGAATTCTCCATCCAGAAAAAGCCTGCCAAAAGTCCTTTAAAAACTGCTAACTCCTGTCATTGGGTGCTGGAGCCATCTGGGGTTCAGCCACCTGGTGTGTGGATGATCAAATAAATTCATAATCCCTCACCATTCTGGCCTCGTGTGTTTCTCCTTAGGTGACCTACCACTAATCTATATATATATAAAGAGCCAGGGTCTGTCACGTCCAAAATGACCAGAGGGACGACCAAACGGGCTGTGCATGCAGCAGGCTCTAGTGGGCAGGGACTGGTGAGTGGGCTGAACTGCTGTCATGGGTCCCGGCCACCCATGGTGGAAGTCAGTCCTGGGTCCTGGAGCATGGTGGGGTGGGGGGAGTCTCACGGAGCAGTTGAAGGGCCGAGAGCATCATGGAGCATCCTGGGGTGGGGAGCTTCATGTAGTGGGCCTAGGGACCCAAACTGCGCATCATTTTGTGTGCACTGGGCCTCTAGTATTTTCAATATGATCTTATTACTGGCTAACTGAATAGGTAGAAACAAAAGGCACAGGAAAAAAAGCAAGGACAGAGTTTGACTAATTTGTGCATTGCTGAAACACAATGCTTCACAGCCCTTTTCATGTCATAGTGCAACCAAAACCCCAGTTTGTGTGCCTGACACTTCGAAAGGCAAAACTCAAAACATCAGAGTTTGGAATAAGAAAAGGTTTATTGATTGAGAAGGTGCCAAATGAGAAGATGGGAGACCTAATGGTGCCTCAAATCCATCTTGCTGGTTTTTAAGAGATAGGGGGAACAGGTATTTGGAAGTGCTGATGTGGCAAGTTTTAATTGGAGGACCTTGGAAATTGGCCATTTATAGTAAAGGGGTGTCAATGCCAGATCTTCCTAAACAATATACCCTCTGCTTCTGAAAGGGTTCCAGTGTTTAAGTCCCAGTTGTGTCCTGGTGCTTTGGTTCTGTGTGTGAGTGAGTGGGGGTATGAGACTGATTCCAGGTGTAACTGGAGGTCAAATTTCTCTCCTCTGCACATGTGTTGGCTGCATGACTTGCGGTTTGGGTCTGTTGTTTCTGAAAAACAACTCAATATCTTGTCAAACAGGATAGGACTATTTTGAGCTGGTTCTGCAGTTACAATAGAACATAAAAAATGGATTACATTTATACAACACTTCCATACAGAATGCTACTTGAAACTGGCCCACGACTCCATCTTCCTTGGGCCCTTGCTTGCCTTAGAATGTGAGGGATAAAGCTCTTCCCACACATGTAACCAATTATTGGATAGAGTGGCATATAACTTGGAAAATCTACTATTGCAAACATGGGAAAATGTAAATATGGAGTATAGAATCCTTACAAAAAATACCTATACCTTTATAAAGTCATTCATAATCAAGAACATATAGACTGAAATTCTCAGTTTCTTTGGGTTCTCAAGTTGATCTGAAATTTAAAATAATTTGTTAATTTTTTTTATTACAGGCATGCCTTTGTAAATAGCCCCTTATTTCTTTAGTCAGATGGAATGAGAAAATGAGCAAAAAATAAAAAGCATAGTGAAAAAGAAAAACATACGTCTCCCTGTTTATTGTAGGGCCCCAACATGAGTAATCAATCACCTGCTGTCATGGAGGCCCGTGGCTCTCATTGCATCTAAGGATTGCCACCACGTCTTCCATGCCAGAACAGGAGTTTAAGACCATATTTCAAGAGAAATATATATTTATTGATTTCAGAGAGAAAAGGAGAGGGAGAGAGAAATAGAAACATCAATGATGAGAGAGCATCATTGATCAGCTGCCTCCTGCAAATCCCGTACTGGGGATTGAGCCCACAATCCGGACATGTGCCCTGACCTGGAATTGAACCATGACCTCCTGGTTCAGAGGTCAACACTCAACCACTGAGTCATGCTGGCTGGGCCAGCACAGTTCTTGAGGATGATAGAGTTCATGCCCTTAAGGTACATATTGTCACTCTTATAATCCATGGTGACAAATGAGACTGGAATTCTGTGGAGCCCTAGAAAGCTATTCTACTCAAGAATTTTGCTTTAAGGAAGACTTCTTAGAGAAATTTATATCTGATAGATAAGATTTTTGTTTTCAAATCATATTGATGTTTGTAAAACAAATCCCTGATATGTGGAAAAGTAAGAGTTGGACAGTATAGATGAGCTCTAAATTAGATAATTTACAACCAGGGTAATTTGTGTGACAAGAAAAATAGGTACTCCTTATCTTCCATTTTGAGATCATGAGTGGTCTAACAATAAATAATGAGTCTTTTCCACATTTTAAAAAATGTCTGTGACCTAGTATGTTCCATTAGTAGATACACAAACACACATTACATGATTCTGGATGAAACTGGAAATGACAAGTGAAACTTTTTATTTTCTTCTGGTGTTGTAAATCACAGAATCCACTAGTTTGTTTGTGTGTGTGTTTGTTTGTTTGTTTGGAAAGAGAGAGATCAAACCTACAACCTAGGTATGTGCCCTGACAAGGAATAACCTGCAACCTTTTGTTGTATGGGACAATGCTCCAACCAACTGACCCCACCTGACCAGGACTCAGAATCAACTTTTAAAGGCAAATCATACTCCCCCTAAACAATATCAGAATTAGTAAACTCTTTCTAAACCCTGATAAACATATCCCTTCAATTAGAAAGCAGTTATAAAGAAAGGTTTATAAATTGGCCATTTTTAGTACAGTCACAGGGAAGCAACATCTGCAAACATTGACCTCAGTCTGAAGGTGGGTGAGTAAAACGGTGCTAAGTTTGATTGGCTGTCTCAAACTGCAGTCACTCCTTTCCCCTTTTTTCCCAAAAAGCACTGATAGATCACATTTCTTTGGGTCTGGAAGCAGCTAGTAGTTCAATGGAAATCCACATAGGAGTAATCAGATTCGGCAATTCTTTCCGAAGAGGAAGAAAAGGAAGATGCTACTCATAGTACCAGTGTTGATCTTATGGATGCACATATCACGTGAGTTTGAGATTTCTCTGATTGCTTCCAGAGAATTCAACATTGTGGAATATTACCTGCATGCATTTGCAGGAATGAGATTTTCTGATTGAGAGCAAAGAATTTATAAAACAAAACAAAACAGAACCACAAAAAAGAAGGGAGATAGAAGGGGTTGGGGAGGGAAAAAAGAATAAGAAAAATAGAGAAGGATGAGAGAGACTATTGTAGCTCAGAGAATAGAGATCTGACCAGACTTTCTCTGAAGCCTTCTATTGTTTTTCTGACTGAAGTGAATGGACAAGAGATAAAGCAAATTCCTCAATTCCTGCTCCTACAAGAAGGAGAGAACTTCACCACATACTGCAGTTTCTCAAGCACTTCGAACCACTTATAGTGGTATAAGCAAAGCCCTGGAGGGAATCATGTTTTCTTGGTAATGTTAGTGAAAGGTGGAGAAAACTAGGAAAGAAGCAGGAAAGACTGACAGCTCGGTTTGGAGAGACTAGAAAGGACAGCTCCCTGCACATCACAGCCACCCAGACTGCCTGTCCCCAAACCTTGCTGTGGGGCTCCAGGAGCAGCTCCTCCCTGTTTCTCTTTGGAGTCAAAGCAAGCTGAAGTCACAATGTCTATGAAGAAATGAAAATCTTAATTTAAAAAAATCTCTAGGCTCAAATAGTTTTTATTGGAGAAGTCTACCAAAGATTTGAAGAGCTCACTTGAATTCTACACAATTGCTTCCAGAAAATAAAAAAAATAAATAATTTCTAACTCAGTTTATGAAGTTAGTATTACCTTGATAGCAAAATCAAAGACCATACAAAAAAAGGGAGGGGGAGGAGGAAAAAAACTACAGAGAAATTTCCCTCATGAATAGGGACACAACTTTCTTAACAAAATATTAGCAAGTAGAATTTATTAATACAGGAGTGAACAAAAGTAGGTTTATAGTTGTGAGTGTGAGAAACACAATGTTTGTTCTTTTATTATTAAACTAGAGGCCCGGTGCACGAAATTCGTGCACGGAGGGGGGTTGTCCCTCAGCCCAGCCTGTACCTTCTCCAATCTGGGACCCCTCAAGGGATGTCCGACTGGCCGTTTAGGCCCGATCCCAGGGATTGGGCCTAAACGGCCAGTCGGACATCCCTCTCACAATCCAGGACTGCTGGCTCCCAACTTCTTGCCTGCCTGCCTTCCTGATTGCCCCTAACTGCTTCTGCCTGCCAGCCTGATCACCCCCTAACCACTCTGCTGCCAGCCTGTTTGCCCCCAACTTCCCTCCTCTGCCGGCCTGGTTACCCCTAACTGCCCTCTCCTGCAGGGTTGATCACCTCCAACTGCCCTCCCTTGCAGGCCGGGTGCCTCCCAACTGCCCTCTCCTGCTGGCCATCTTGTGGTGGCCATCTTGTATCCACATGGGGGAAGGATCTTTGACCACATGGGGGCAGCAATATTGTGTGTTGCAGTGATGATCAATCTGCATAGTACTCTTTTATTAGATAGGATAGAGGCCTGGTACAGGGGTGGGGGCCAGCTGGTTTGCCCTGAAGGGTGTTCCTGATCAGGGTGGGGTTCCCTTGGGGTGTGGGGCGGCCTGAGCGAGGGGCCTGTGGTGGTTTGCAGGCGGGCCACGCCCCCTAGCAATGCAAGCGGAGGCCCTGGTATCTGGAATTTATTTTCCTTCTACAATTGAAACTTTGTAGCCTGGAGCAGAGCCAAGCCTGGGGCTCCCTCCGAGGCCCACAGCCATTTTTGTTGGGGTTATAATTGAAACTTTCTTCCCTTAAGCGGGTGGGCCCGGCCAGGGTGTGTGGAAAGCTTTGCTTCCCCTGTTGCCGGCGGCAACCCTGGCCTGCTCTCTCAAGCTCCATTCTGCCGCCATTTGTTTGAATTTGTTTACCTTCTATAATTGAAACTTTGTAGCTTGAGTGGAGGCTTAGGCCTGGCAAGGGCAGGCGGAAAGCTTGGCTTCCTCTGTTACCAAAGGAACCTTGCTCTCTGTGGCTGTAGCCATCTTGGTTTGGGTTAATTTGCATACTCGCTCTGATTGGATTGTGGGCGTGGCTTATGGGCGTGGCTTGTGGGCGTGGCTTGTGGGTGTGTCGGAGGTATGGTCAATTTGCATATTTGTCTATTATTAGATAGGATGAAGCCAAACTTATCTCTCATACACTCCACAGTGGCCCTATTCAGTGGTGTGATGTTGTAGGCCATAGTCTGTGCATTTTGGCCTAGGACACACTGCAAGCAATTCCCTTTGTTGGCCATTCCAACTATGCCAAATGGATAGACCTTACCTTTCATATTCCTTTCCTCCATGATCTCAGTTATTTCTTGGTATTCAGTCTGTGTTGGATCAACACTCCTCAAGGGGTTAATGACTTTATCAGAGTACATGATAGGATCAGCTTCTTCAGTAATGCCATTCACTGGGAGTGTTTTGTTGACTTTTTCTGCACTTGTTGACTTTGCTGCCTTTGCCTTTGGGCAACCTGTACTCCATCATGTCTCCCAGTTCCAGGCTATTGACATCACCAGAGAACTCACTGTAATGGGAAAAAAAGATTTTCTTACAGTGATTCGCTGTTTCAATAAATTCAAAATTATCCTTCAGAGTTGCTATATAGCCAACGAGCCTTTCAGCCTTATTTCCTATTTGAGGAGAAGTAGATCAGTGGCTTGAAAGTAATAGTCAATTTCATTCCACAATCATCATAAAAAACATCCTTAGCCTCTTTTTTTTTTTTTTTTGCCTTTATTTGAGTTAGTGATTTTAGGATTTAAAAAAATGACTTTTTTTTTCTACAGTGCCCAGAAAACTATGATCTGAATAGAAGTGGAATAAAACTGTGACCTTGGGATACTTTTTAATCCTAACAGCATGATTTCTTAAGGCAGAGAGCATATTAGGAAGTATAGTAAACTCGACTTCCTCTGCAACATGCATCTAGTTCCCATGAATAATTTCACTATAGTGGAAGAACATAGGAGCACTTGATGACGAATCCATACATTTGATGAAACCATAAACATTCCTGTATGATAGCAATTACACCCATTTTTCTGGCTTCATCAGTGAACCAAGATGTACTTGATAGAAGTTCTATGTTGGTTGCTCATTCTAATTTGTCACTTAGGTCTGTTGAAATATTAAGCTTAGCATGGTCACCTTCCAACAGGGTCACCTTGGATTTTGTATCTTTGTTTACAAAGGGAAGTTCTTTAGGAATCATAAAGTCAACTTCAATGTGTCCTGTCAATGGGTCATTCTGTTTTTTTCCTGAGTGCTTTTGGGATAACGTTGGTTACAGTTCCTTCAAAATGTTCAATGCCAATATCTTCAAAAATGACTGTTCCTTGAGGCAATAATCTGATATCTATTTCAACTTCTTTACCATCACTGTCCTTGCTATGAGTTCCACATCATCTCTAAGTTGTAAAGCTCCTAAGTCACCCTTAAATTCACTGTAGTGAAAGAGTATTTCTTTTATAACATCACCTCTTTCATTAAAGACAAACACCTCCTTCATGGCACAAACTACTCCCTGACAGCGGGCTTGTTTGTTTTTCAACTGCATGTTTTGAGCACTTATAGCACCAGTGTGTTTATTGTGATCAATTACAAAGTTTATTTTAACTCCAGTTTCCAGCTGAACATTTTCTTCCACCTCATCAGGATCGTAAGTCAGATGAAACACTTCTTGTTCATTCATTCGTTCTTCAGGGGGGATTTCTGCTTTTATCTTCACCAGTTTAACAGCAATGGATTTCTGCTGGTCAGATGATACTTCAAATTCAACATTATCTCCTACTTTTAAGTCCTGCAGGTTTCCATTGTACTATGAAAAGTGGAAGAAAAGTGTAGCTTGACATTCTGGAGACTGAATAGGCCCGTTAGAGGTTATCAGTTTTTCAATAACCCCACTTTCACACAGTGCTGCTGAAGTATCATTGGGGTACCAATTGTGTCCATTGTTGTGGAGATTTGGATCAAAGCTCATCTCTCAGTGGTAATCAAATATTGCACTTTCAGTAGTAATTGCTGATTCTTCTTTTTCAACACATTTCAAAGGATGAAAGTTGCTAGTATTAAAAAAAATGTGAGAGAAAATGACCTAAAGCTAATAAAGAATACAACTGCTGTTGCAATGGGCAAGCTCACAGTACATTACTGAAAACAACAAAGATGACTGACTAGCAGTGCTGGGAAGTGCTCGTTCAAAGCTTTTGAGTAGACACAGACTTCTTATTTCAGATCAAGTGTTGTGTACTCTTCTTTGGTCTTGTTGGTTGTTTCAAAGTTTGTTCCTGGCTTGATCTAAACTTGAAGCAGTAGTTTCAGGTGGTAAAGTCTATTCTATTACACTTCATGCCCAACAGCTCAGGGCCCCCTCTCCAGCAACGCCAGAAGCAGCACGCCAAGCACATAGAGTTTACTTTGTTCTTTATATTTCATGTATAAGTGAAATCATGTGGCATTTTTCTTTCTCTGTTTGATTTAGCATTATACCCTCTAGGCCCATCCATATTGTTGCAAATGGCAAGATTACCTTTCTTTTAACGGCCGAATAATATTCCATTGCCTATATGTACCACTGTTTTATCCATTTGTCTATCAATGGACACTTAGGCTGCCTCCATATCTTGGCTATGGTAAATAATGCTGCAATGAACATAGTGATGCATATGTCTTTTTGAATCAGTGTTCAGGGTTTCTTTGGATAACACTCAGAAGTGGAATTTCTGGGTTCTTCTTTGTTTCCTATTATGGGCTTTTTTGAAAGTTTATTTTGCCTGATGTAAGTACTACTGCCCTTAATTTCAGTTTCATTTGTTCTTATAGTTTCAGCAATAGCATGCTATTGTTGACGTGTGTGTGTGTGTGTGTGTGTGTGTGTGTGTGTGTGAGTGAAAGAGAGAGAGAGAGGTGAAGAAAAACCTGGCACAGAATAGGCTCCCAATAAATACTTGTTAAATGAATGAAGTATAATGTATAATTATTAGGACATTTATTCCCATGTCTTTATAGTCTGATATTCCGCACCCCATGTTTGATAAATTTGATTTCTATTGAATTTTTCCCACAACTCTAACACTATATTTATCCTGTTGGAGCCTTTTGTTTAAAATGGTTTTCATAATATTGAAAGATTATATTTAGAATAATTTAAGGAGCTGCTCAGCATAACTTCTCTCACTAAATTAATAAATAAAGACTCATCTACAAATTTAGAAAATAATTCTTGAGTGCCTAATCTGTACCAACCTTCTTGTAATCATTGAAGAATATGGGCTTTTGAAGATTAGAGAGAAAAAGAAAATTAAAGAGAAGCCAACAACTGAGAATCATAATGGAAATATCACTGAAATAAAGCAATAAGTATAATTAAAATTTTGGGGGAGTGTTATAGGGCCAGAAAATAATAATGAGTACAGAGGTATTACAGCAAAGATTTTCAACTTCAAATGTGAGGAAAGAATCTTTTCAAAAGATTGCTGGCCAACTTTTGGCCTGGTTTTTGTTATGCAATTCATTTATTCAGTCACAAGAGGGGGCTGGTTTATCTGCAAAAAACATTTCTTTCTGTGAGAAGGGCAGATAAATGTTTTCCATTGACATTTTACAGGGGGAAAAAGGCATGCTTTCTTCCTCTTCAGACAACTTGTACTTTATAATCTCTTATTGAGTATGTGTGGTCAAAGGTTCAGGGGCCCTTAGACCAATAGCCTAAGTCCTATACATGTACCTCCATAAATAACTTTCTCTCCATTTCCCCTCCTTGATTATATCTTACTTTCCCTATTCTTTATATCTGTTTTTCTTTCCTCTGCTAACCTTTCTACAATCTCTACCTCCTCCACCATTTTTGCTTTTCCTATTCTCTTTTCTTTCTGCCTTACTATCCCTGATACACAGCACCCATAACCTGCCATAGAGAAGATGAGGACTAAGGATATTTCTTCAAGGAGAATGAGGATGAACACAATTCATGTAATCAGTTACTATAGCAAGAACAGATGCATTAAAAAGTGTCTGCCTAGTCAATAGTAGATACCATGATTCCAGGAAACTCTATAGGAAATCTGAGCTCCCAAAGGTTTAGCTTTTAGCTTCAATGCTGTTAATTTTTCCTGTCCCCTTGAACACATCACTGACTTCTTTTGAATCTCACATGCATTTTCTGGTATGTGGATAGAAATTTCATCTTCTTATAGCACAGAGCTCAGTACAATTTTCTGGGATTAAATGATACTTTGTACACGCTCCTTAGAGCATCAGCCAATTTCTTTGGTACATTGAGGAAGAAATTATGGAAGAAAGGTCCTGGATAGATACATCCTTGTGATTTATTTTCCTTATCTAGAGTCAAACTTTAAACCTCACAAATAATATTAGTGGGCACCCTGTGAGTTGGGGATGTCTGGTTGACATTCTCCCCTTCTTCTTGGGGACATAGATAAAACAGGGGAGGAAGACCTAGAGAAGGAACTGCTCTGTCATTGGCTGACAAGATCCTGACAACAACACAGTGGTAGCTGCAGTTGTAAGTCTTTACTAGTAGCTGTTGCTTCTATTCTCTGGAATCTCTTTAAGACTAAGCTCAGACACAAAGACTGAACTCTGGGCTCATGATTCCAGTCTTTCCTTGAAGCAATTTGAAGTATGAGGCTGCTGACTGGAGTAACTGTGTTTCTGGCATTGGGTAAGTGTTCTGTGACTAACAAAAGGGACCTTGAAGGGTTATTTGCTCTCTAGTTCTCTCCCATGCTAGAGTTGGAGTTGAGAAGTGATCTATGCATTTGTCTAGGGAGAACAAACTTCTAGATGACAGATTAAATCATAACCACGATCCCAGAAGAACCCTTAGCAGTATCCAGATTGTAAGAAATTTCTGGATTTATTGAGCCAAGAACCCATGGAATAGAGTCTATGGAGTCTCTGATTTTTGGCATGTACCTTTGGTCTCCATAACAAACACTAATAATGATTTTTTGCATTCTAGAAGGACATAAATAAAAACACTGTAGTATGGGTAGAGCCAAAGAGTTATGGGAGTGTCGTGTCCTTGATCTATAGATGCTAATTTGAATTTCTTAACCCTTTAGGAACTGTGATTGATGCTAAGATCACCCAGCCCAACTCCATGGATTATGCTGAAGGAAAAGATGTGAACCTGCCTTGTAACCACTCTACCATCGGTGGAAATGGCTATATACATTGGTATCGGCAAAATCCCAATCAAAGGCCACAGTATATAATTCATGGCTTACGAAACAACGTTACTAACAGCATGGCCTCCCTCATCATCACAGAAGACAGAAAATCCAGTACCTTGATCCTGCCCCGGGTTACCTTGAGGGACTCTGCTGTGTACTACTGTGCTCTGAGAGACACAGTGGGACAGATGGTGCTGCACCTGTGCAATATCTCCCTGGCAAAAGAAGGTGGGGGAGGCAGCAGCTATTCAGAGCAAATCTAGAGCCATCTAGGAGAGTCAGAGAGCAATATGAAAGGAGGAAAATGAAGGGAAGGAAATAGGAGAACATGAATAAGGAAAACATGAAAGACAGGGTAAGGAGAGGACAAAGAATAAGCACCTAATTTGTTGATGTGGCTGAAAAGTATGAGGCAACTAAGAATTATAAGGTTAACGTAGCAATAAAGTAAAGAGGTATTAAGAATTTGTCATGGCTCCTCTGCATGTCAATAAAATGTTGGTTTCAGTATTTTAGCCTAAAAAAAATAGGATGAAAATAAAAATAATTTTACTTGTCCCAAAGGTGTCTTTTTTTTGGATGCAGAGGTAAGTCCAAGTTTGGAAATGCATGCTACTATAGTTGTTCCGCTTACCAGAAACAAATTACTCTTTCTCTAAGAGAAATCTGAAATGTTATTTTTGTTGTTGCTAGTCTAGAACATGTATATTTGTGATAAAGAAGTTCTTTTGAAAAGAAACAACAATTAAACTAATATTAATTTATTTTTAAATGTCTAGAAGTCATGCATCTAAAAAAGAGTTTTCACAATTTTTTGATAGTCCATAAAAGATTCAGGCAGAGCTAAAGTAAAAGCCTATAGTTATATCTCCTTCATTTCATTGTAGCTTCCACTGTCCTCAGAGTTTAAGATTATTTAAAGTATCATGCCAGACTGATTTCTTTCAAATAAATAATTTCATGAAACTACATACATATTTACACACACACACACACACACACACACACACACAACTTATCATTTAAATTGGATTTATTTGAATTTTTTGCAACTTACCTTCTATGTTTTTTAAATAGTGTCCTGGACAATTTTCTACAGTAGAAAAAAAGTGTAGAAGTCCATTTCCTTCTTTTTTATGGCACTATAGTACTTTGAAAATTCCAACATTTAATTAATTACTTTCCTATTTATGGATATTTGTTCCTATTTCTTTGCTATCACAAAGAACTTTCTCATACATCTTTGTAGATTAATTTTTGTATGTGTGTGGAATTATCTATTTTAATGAGATTTTTGAAATTGAAATTGCTAAGTCAAAGAAAGGCACATTTAAATTTTTTGGAGAAAATTACAATTTGTCCTTCATATGGCATAAACAATTATACTCCAACTTTCAGTGAGTGAGAAGGCTCATTTTACAAATTGGGAATCACAAGTATTTTTTTATTTTAACAACCCAAATATACTTTATCTATTTGCATTTTCCTGATTCCTAATGCTTTTTGAGTTTTTTTTCTCTCCATATATTGGCACTCTATCATTTGCTCTTGGCCAATGCTTATATCTAATTTTTGACCATTTTTCTATTGGTTTCTTTTTCTTTTTGGGAATTATTTCTATATCTTAGAGGTTACTTTGTTTGATTATTTTATTCTAACATGCTAGTTTCTGTTTTGTTTATTGTTAAATGTGGTTGTCGTTAATTTTCACATCATCTAATCTATCAAGTATTTATTTCTTTTTGTCTTCCAAGGTTAGTATCATTTTAGGAAAGCCCTATATGTATTATATCTTTTCATCTTCATTACCATTTAATGAGTTAAGAATTACTTTGAGATCTGTGTTACTTATTAGAAATCCAAGCCTCAAAGAGATTGAAAAACTTGCCAACATCACAGTCTTAAAAAGTGTTATCATCAACTTTTTCATTTATTTTTAAACCTGAGATTGTCAAGCTTCAAAATCTGAGCATATGTTGTTTAATCTTGCCTTACTTGAAGCAATAGTATGAAGAAGGCTTTTGGAATAATGAACCAAGTGGAAAGTCAGTGGAATGGATCCTAGTACTGTTAACGAAAAAAAAACCATTGAAACCTGTAAAGAATTTTAGTGAGTTTATTTGAGCCAAACTGTCGACATATGCCGGGAAGCAGAACCTCAATGAATTGAGATTATGCTCCGAAGAATGGTGGGTTACATCTGTATTTATGCATTGCCATCAAAGGAGGGACATAGGTGGGCTACATGAAATTCATTGGATAAAGTCAAACGGTGGGAAACCCCTGGGATTGGACAAAAAGTAAAATGATGGACACATACTTAGGTGGGTACAGAAACAATTAACATGATAATGAAGGAATTTGAGGCATCTGTCCTGGCGCCTACCACATTTGGTTGTGCCCCAGGGGCTCCAGCAAAAGAAGGAAGTTACAAGTTACCCAGACATCTCACAGATATGTTATCTTAGAGGCAAAAAGGCAAATGGGCTCAGTAAAGAAGATCCAAGTTGATCTTTGTCAGGGAAGATAGCAGCCTAGGAATGACTGCCCACCATAACCTGTTTGTAGTTAAATATTTAATTTTCAGACCATCTTTTGTGGTTATTTTAGGTCTCTGAGTTTTCAAGACTGCCACACAGGCCTCCCCTGAGCTTGTCAGGTTAGCAGGTAGCTTCTTTTGTTCACAGTACCCATCCCAGAAGGTGACACATAGTTTAAAGCAAAATGTCAAAATATTAGAGTGGGAATCCTGAGTTATGAGTTGAGAAAAGCAATGGTTCCTTATCCTATTAAAAGATAGTGCTAGCCTCCTAAATATTCAAATAGCAGCATAAATAAATGTTCTTAATTATAGAGAGATTTTGAAGAATCCTTAGCTTCGTTTTAGCTATACATTTTCTGAAGCAGAACTGATATAAAAGAAATTAGTACACAAGGCAGAGAAAATAGGAGAGAGGAGTTCTGATCCTTGGTGTGAATGGCATTCAACATATTCTTGGATCTTCAAAAAGGCTGAGAAATTTGTCCTAGTACATAGGATGTGTACATATTGATTAAAAACAAAAAGATCATAAAATAATAAAACAAACAAACTGACAGAAAGATCTTAAGCAGGTACTTTACAAAAGAAGATATTCAAATGTAAAATAAACATGCCATTTCTAAAGAGTAAAAAAAGCAGACATATGTAATCTATATTGTTAGAAGTCAGAATCATGTTAACTATGGAACAGAATCATAAAGGTCATAAAAGGAACTCTGAGGTGTTGGGTGATGTTCTGTTTCTTTTTTTAAAAAATATATTTTATTGATTTTTTACAGAGAGGAAAGGAGAGGGATAGAGAGTTAGAAACAATGATGAGAGAGAAACATTGATCAGCTGCCTCCTGCACAACTCCTACTGGGGATGTGCCCGCAACCAAGGTACATGCCCCTGACAGGAATCGAACCTGGGACCTTTCAGTCCGAGGCCGACGCTCTATCCACTGAGCCAAACCGGTTAGGGCGATGTTCTGTTTCTTAATCTGGATGCTGATTATAAAGGTGTCAATATTTTGAAAATTTATCGAGCTGCACATGTATAACATATTTATACTTTCTTTTATATATCTTATACTTCAATAAAAAGTTTAATATGCTACAATGGCCTTATTAATTACTAGTTAGCTTAAAATAAAATTTCAGGTGTTTTAATTTTTCTTTTTTTTTACCTAAAATATGTAAGTACACATCCTATATAATAATGAGGTAATATGCAAATTGACCATCACTCCAACACAAAAGATGGCTGCTCACATGTGGTCAAAGATGGCTGCCCCCATGTGGACACAAGATGGCCACCACAAGATGGCTGGCAGAGGAGGGTAGTTGGGGGAGACCAGGCCTGCAGGGGAGGGCAGTTGGGGGCAACTGGGTCGGCAGGGGAGGGCAGTTGGATGGAACCAGGCCTGCAGGGGAGGGCAGTTGGGAGGGACAAGGCCTGCAGGGGAGGGCAGTTGGTGGTGACTAGGCCAGCAGGGGAGAGAAGTTAGAGGCGACCGGGCCAGCAGGGGAGGGCAATTGAGGGGGACCAGGCCTGTAGGTGAGGGCAGTTAGGGGGGGACAAGGTTTGCAGGGGAGGGCAGTTGGGGGCAATCAGGCTGGCAGGGGAGAGCAGTTAGGGGTGACCGGGTGGGCAGGGAAGCAGTTAGGTGTTGATCAGGCTGGCAAGGGAGGGAAGTTAGGGGTGAGCAGGCCAGCAGGGGAGGGCAGTTAGGTGCGACCAGGCCTGCAGGAGAAGACAGTTAGGGGCGACCAGACCTGCAGGGGAGGGCAGTTAGGGGCAATCGAGCTGGCAGGGGAGTGGTTAGGGGGTGATCAGGCTGGCAGGCAGACACGGTTAGGGGCAATCAGGCAGGCAAGTGGTTGGGAGCCAGCAGTCCTGGATTGTGAAAGGGATGTCCGACTGCCCATTTAGGCCCAATCCCTCGAGGGGTCACAGATTGGAGAGGGTGCAGGCAGGGCTGAGGGACACACACACCGCCCCCCCCCCCCCCCCCCCCGTGAATGAATTTCATGTACTGGGCCTCTAGTTTGTTAAATAAACATGACTTTAGACCGTGACTAAATCTGACTCTTTATTAAAATACCATAGATGAGAAACGTTTTTTTTCCCTCTGTCTGGGATACAAATGTAGGACTTTTGACCCTTGATATGTAATATCAAGAAGCCTAGCTATTGTACTCTTGAAACCTATATAATTTTATTCTCCAATGTAACCCCAATAAATTCAATTGAAAAATCATTATATAGTGAAAACAAACAAACAAAAGAAGCCTATCTGTTAACATTTTGGATTATTAGAAAATGTGGAAAAGTCTATTGAATAGGAAAGGAAGATAAATTGCTTAGGACACTTACATCTTTACTGAATGTATAAAGATGTAATAATTCAGTGAAATAATTTCTATTCATGAAAAATAATCCTCCAGCCATTGTAGGTGAGTTTATTTGTGGATTATCTCCTTCTGGTCCTCTGAGTTCAGAAAAGAGAACAAGATCTTATATGAAGTACAGCCCCCTGATGAATCATCCCCACCCCACAGGGGATGAGCTGTAGGTAAGCATGTCTGCACTGATGATATCGATCACCCAAGTACATGGTCACTCCAAACCTGCAAAAGTCTGGGAAAGGTATGTATTTTTATCTAAGAACTTGGACAACTTGTCGAGATTCTATAAGTCAGAAGTAAATTCACTATTTGTAGGTGATGAGTAGTACTTGTCATAACTTTAAACATTAAAGAGTCCCATTGCATTGTGTCATATTATGTGGTCAATAAGAATTGCTAGCCAATATCTTTGCCATAATTAACATTACCCCAGAATTGAATGCATGGTTCAAGTTGGCTGTAAAAGTGTAAGGGGTTCATCCAGTCTTTAGATTTGGCAGGGCAATTAAGTGGAAGAGAGAGGGGAATGTGTTGATTGACAGCATATATAAAAGAGCTTTGAAATTGTTGTCTTTAGACACCATATTAGATAAGGAAGCAAGAGAAGATAAGAGAGAAATTATGTTCAAAAAAAGCAGAGGGGGTACCTACTAGATGGTAACTGGCAGGAGGGAGAGAATGTGAGAGAGTGAGGGAGTGATAGAGTAGTTTGTGGATGTGTGTATGAGCTAGGGACAGTTAGATCCTGCAGGTCTTCCAAGGGGCTGCCAAACTGGGCTGTCTTAGACGGCGGAGCCCCGCTGCCAAGGCGGACACTCCAGGGGCGGTCAGAGACCACGCCATCTTAAAAAACAGAGCTGCTTCAGACTAGGATCCTGGCCTCAGCACCACCCAGTCTGGTCTCAGATGCAAACCGGGACCCTGCACCCACTGGGGACAGAGACCTGCAACCACAGCTGCAGATCCACAGACACCAAGAATCCAGAAATCCAGGCCACAAATTTCTGAGATTCTGAGAGCCTATCCCCCACCCTGCAGGCTCCCTGCAGCACCATAGGAACTGCTAGACCCACCCCTTGCACAGGGCTGCAGCACTGCTACAGGAATTTGAGCCTGGGAGCATGTGGACACTGGGAATCTGTTCCCCACAATGCAATCGGGCAACCAAAGCCCACACCCACACAGGGCAGCAGTGCCACCTGACTTCGATTCTGGGCAAGCACACATGGAAGTCTGTTTTCCACAGTGCAGGAGTGGACCTCCTGCCTACACAGTGCTACTGTGCAACCCAGTCCCCCAAGCTGACTGGGACCCTGATTCTCTGGGTGAGAGGAAGCACTGAGCACCAGTGACTTGACTCTGTTTCTCATTGAGTGTGCATGGAATCCCTGATTCCCAGTGCATTCACACTAAGAGCCAGTGACAACAATTCTTGGCGCATGCACACACAGGGACCCTGATTCTCAGCATGAGACCATACCAAGCAACAGAGACTCTGATACTCGATTCTTGGTGCGGGCACAGGGGAACTCTGACTCCTGGCATGTGCTAGGGGACTCTGATTTTGGCACACGCCAGCAGGGTCTCTTTTCAGTGTGGCACAGGCGGGGTCCGTAATTATAGATGCGTGCAGGAGGCCATACTGAACACCAGTGACTCTGATCCTGGGTGAGCGTGGCTCCCACCAACCCATAGCAGCCATACGTCTTGGTGTCAGAGCTCTTCAGTGACACTCAGGTGGTGCGAAGCTCTCACTGCACATGGCCCAGGCCCATGCAACTCGACATTTGAACCTTCTGGTGATAGTCAGAATGGGGAGATGACACAATCCCCAGAGGAAAGAAATTGAGGAGTCATCAAGAAAGGAAATTAGTGAAATGGAAGCATACAACATGACAGAAAAAGAATTCAGAGTAATGGTCATACAGTTCATACACCAGTTGGATGAAAAAATCAACAATCTATGCAAAAATCAGGAAAAAATCAAAAGTGATATAGTACAATCAAAAACACCATGGAAAGTTACAACAGTAGACTAGAAGAATCAGAGGGCCGAATTAGTGAGTTAGAAGATAAGGTAGAGAAACAAGCTCAATCTGAACAGCAACTGGAGAAAAAAATTAAAAAGCAGGAGGAGAGCCAAAGGGAGCTTTGGGACAACATGAAACGAAGTAACATGTGTATAATAGTGCTGCCAGAAATACAAGAAGAGCAGTAAAAATTAGAAAATCTACTTGAAGAAATAATGACAGAAAACTTCCCTGATATGGGGAAGAAAAAAGTTACACAAGTACAGGGAGTCCCAAGCAAGATGAATCTCAAAAGACCCACACCAAGACACATCATAATTACAATGGCAAATGTTAACGACAAAGAGAGAATCTTAAAGGCTGCAAGAGAGAGACAGAGAGTTACCTACAGAGGATCTCCCATCAGATTGTCAAATGATTTCTCAAGGGAAACACATCAAGCTAGAATGGAATGGAAGGAGGTATACAAAGTGATGCAAAGCAAAGGACTGAATCCAAGAATACTCTATCCAGCAAGACTATCAATCAAAATTGAAGGGGAAATCAGGAGCTTCACAGACAAAAACAGGCTAAGGGAGTTTATCATTACCAAGCCAGCAGTGCAAGAAATGCTAAAGGGAATGCTGTAAAAAGAAGAAATAGAAAGGGAAGAAGGAACACAGGCATACCATACAGAAATGGCTACAAACAAGTACCTATCAATAATATCATTAAAGGTAAATGGATTAAATGCTCCAATCAAAAGACATCAAGTGAGTGAATGAATAAGAAAACATGACCCATATATATGCTGTCTATAGGAGACCTGCCTCAAAACAAGGGACTCACACAGACTGAAAGTGAAGGGATGGAAAAATATCTATCAGGCAAATGGAAATGAAAAAAAAGCTGGGGTAGCAATACTTATATCTGACAAAATAGACCTCAAGTGAAGACCATAACAAGAGACAATAAAGGCTACTTCATAATTCTAAAGGGATCGATACAACAAGAGGATATAACTCTGGTAAACCCTTATGCACCAATGCAGGAGCACCCAAATACATAAAAAAAAATTCTAGAAGATATCAGGGGAGAGATTGACAGAAACACAATCATAGTAGGAGACTTTAATACCCCATTAACATCACTGGATAAATCCTCTAGACAAAAAAATTAGCAAAGAAACATCAATCTTAAATGACTCACTAGATCAGATAGACTTAATTGACATCTTTAGAACATTCCACCCCAAAACTACAGAATATACATTCTTCTCAAGCGCACATGGGACATGTTCAAAGATAGACCACATATTGGGACACAGGCAATGTCTCTCCAAATTCAAGAGGATTGAAATCATATCAAGCATTTTCTCAGATCACAATGGCATAAAATTAAAAATCAATTACACTAAAAACAATCACAAAAATTCAAACACTTGGAGGCTGAATAACACACTATTAAACAATGAGTGGGTTACCAAAGAGATCAAAGAAGAAATAAAACACATCCTGGAAACAAACAACAATGAAAACACAATAATCCAAAATCTTTGGGACACAGTGAAAGCAGTCCTGAGAGGGAAGTTCATAGCATTACAGGCCTACCTCAAAAAAAAAAAAAAAAAAAAAAAAAAAAAGCAAGAAAAACTGGTAATAAACCATCTAACTCTGCAACTTGAAGAACTAGAAAGAGAGCAACAAGAAAAGCCCAGTGTGATCAGAAGGAAGGAAATAATAAAGATCAGAGCAGAAATAAATGACAGAGAGACTAAAAAAAAAACAACAAAAAACAATACAAGAGATCAATGAAACCAAGATCTGGTTCTTTGAAAGGATAAACAAGATTGATGAACCTCTAGCAAGGCTCACCAAGAAGCAAAGAGAGAGGACCCAAATAAACAAAATCAGAAACAAAAGAGGTGAAATAACAACAGACTCCACAGAAATATAAAGAATCATAAAAAAATACTATGAGCAACTCTATTCCAACAAACTGGCCAACCTAGAAGAAATGGACATATTCCTAAAAAAATATGACCTTCCAAAACTCAATCAGGAGAAATCAAAAAATCTGAATAGGCCGATAACCATGGAGGAAATTGAAGCAGTAATAAAAAAACTTCACAGGGGAGTTTTATCAAACATTCAAAGAAGAAATAAAACCTATCTTCCTCAGACTATTCAAAAATATTCAAGAGGAAGGAGCACTTCTAAGCTCTTTCTTCTAAGCCAGCATTACCCTAATCTCAAAACCAGATAAAGACAATATAAAGAAAGAGAATTATAGGCCAATATCCCTCATGAACATAGAGGCCAAAATCCCCAACAAAATTCTAGCAAATCAAATCCAGCATTACATTAGAAAGATCATACACCATGACCAAGTGGGAATTATCCTGGGGATGCAAGGCTGGTACAATATCTGCAAATCAAAAAATGTGATACATGACATAAACAAACTGAGAGATAAAAAACATATAATCATATCCATTGATGCAGAAAAAGCATTTGACAAAATCCTTTCTTTTTTAAAAAAAATATATTTTATTGATTTTTTACAGAGGAAGGGAGACGGATAGAGAGTTAGAAACATCAATGAGAGAGAAACATCGATCAGCTGCCTCCTGCACACCTCCCACTGGGGATGTGCCTGCAACCAGGGTACATGCCCTTGACCGGAATTGAACCTGGGACCTTTCAGTCCACAGGCCAACACTCTATCCACTGAGCCAAACCAGTTAGGGCAACAACACCCTTTCTTGATAAAAACTCTCAGCAAGGTGGGAATAGAAGGATCATACCTCAACATAATAAAAGTCTTATACGACAAACCCACAGCCAACATCATACTCAATGGGCAAAAACCAAAACCATTTCCCCTATGAACAGGAACAAGACAGGGATGCCCACTTTCACCACTCCTCTTCAACATAGTACTGGAAGTGCTAGCCATAGTGATAAGACAAGAAGAAGAAATAAAAGGCATCCAAATTGGAAAAGAAGAAGTAAAACTGTCCTTATTAGCAGATGACATGATATTGTACATAGAAAACCCCAAAGACTCCATCAAAAAACTACTAGACTTAATAAATGAATTTGGCAATGTAGCAGGATACAAAATTAACACCCAGAAGTCAATGGCTTTTTTTATACACCAATAATGAACTCACAGAAAGAGAAATTAAAAAGCAATCTCATTTACCATTGCAACAACAACAAAAATAAGATACCTAGGAATAAACTTAACTAAGGAGACAAAGGACTTACTCTCAGAAAATTTCAGGATGCTAAAAAAAGAGATAGAGGAAGACATGAACAAATGGAAGAATATACCATGTTCATGGATTGGTAGAATCAACATCATTAAAATGTCCATACTACCCAAAGCAATCTATAAATTCAACAAAATTCCTATTAAAATGCCAATGGCATATTTCAAATACCTAGAACAAATTCTCCAAAAATTCATCTGGAATAAAAAAAGACCCCGAATAGCTGCAGCAAGCTTGAGAAAGAAGAACAATTTTTAGAGGGATAACAATACCAGATATCAAGCTATACTACAAAGCCACTATTCTCAAAACTGCCTGGTAATAGCACAAGAACAGACATATAGACCAGTGGGTACAGAACAGAGAACCCAGAGATTGACATAAGCCAGTATGCTCAATTAATATTTTACAAAGGAGACAAGAGCATACAAATGGAGACAAGACAGTCTCTTCAATAAATGGTGTTGGGAAAACTGCACAGATAGTTGCAAAAAAAAAATGAAACTAGACCACCAACTTACACCGTACACAAAAATAAACTCAAAATAGATAAAGGACTTAAACGTAAGATGGGAAACCATAAAAATCTTAGAAGAAGCCATAGGCAACAAAATAGCAGACATTTGTTGTCGCAATATCTCTACTGATACAGCTCCTAGGGCAATGGAAACTAAAGAGAAAATAAACAAATGGGACTACATCAACATAAAAAGCTTCTGCACAGCAAAAGAAACCATCAACAAAACAATAAGAGATCCCACTGCATGGGAGAACATATTTGCCAGAGATATCTCTGATAAGGGTTTAATCTCCAACATTTACAAGGAACTCATACAACTTAACAAAAGGAAGATAAACAACCCAATCAAAAAATGGGCAAAGGACCTAAATAGACACTTTTTGAAAGAGGACATTCAGAAAGCCAAGAGACATGAAAACTTGTTCAAAGTCACTAATCATTCTAGAGATGCAAATCAAAATGACAACGCGGTACCATCTCACAGAATGGCTATCATCAACAAATCAACAAATGACAAGTGCTGGAGAGGATGCGGAGAAAAAGGAACCCTTCTTCACTGCTGGTGGGAATGCAGACTGGTGCAGCCACTGTGGAGAACAGTATGGAGTTTCCTCAAAAAATTAAAAATGGAACTGCCATTTGACGCAGTAATAGCACTTCTAGGGATATATCCCAAGAAAACAGAAACACCAATCAGAAAGGATATATGCACCCCTATGTTCATAGCAGTGTAATTTACAATAACTAAGATTTGGAAACAGCCTAAATGCCCATCAGCAGATGAATGGATTAGAAAACTGTGGTACATCTACACAATGCAATACTATGCTGCTGTAAAAAAGAAGGAATTCTTACCATTTGCAACAGCATGGATGGAACTGGCGAGCATTACGCTGAGTGAAATAAGCCAGTCAGTGAAAGATAAATACCACATGATCTCACTCATTTATGGATAATAAAGAACATTACAAACTATTGAACAAAAATAGACAAGAGGCAAAGAAGCATCGAACAGACTGTCAAACTACAGCGGGAAAGTAGGGGAGGTGTGTGTGGGGGGAGGGTAAGAGATCAACCGAAGGACTTGTATGCATGCATATAAGCACAACCAACAGACACAAGACACTGGGGGTGGGGAGACTAGGGCAAGTGCGGAGCGGGAGTGGTAGAGGGGGGAGGGGAGGCCTAGGGGAGGTCAGTGGGGAAAAATAAAAGAGACATATGTACTACTATTTGTAGTACCTTAAACAATAAAAAAAGCAAAAAAAAAAAAAAGCAGAGGGATCAAATACTAAATTATCAATAGATAAGAGAGCAAGAAATAAGATTCATAGTCAACCTAAATAAACATTCAAAAGTCTCCCAGCCTCCTATGCAATTATTTAGGAGCAATGAGTGCAGTGATCTGGGGCTTCAGGGATGGTGCTTTGGGTGAGCCCTCTGCCACAGGGCTTTGGATGTGAGATAGGGATCCTTTTTTCTACAGCTTGTTGATGTAAGAAATGTCCAAACCTGTAAAGAATTTTTATAAGAATTTATTTGATCCAAACACAGGATATGCCTACAAGCAAGATCTCAACAGACTAAGATACAGTCAAACCTCAGTTCTCAAACATCTCCCATCTCGAACGATTCAGTTCTCAAACAAGTTGTTCACAGAAAAAAAAAAGTCTCAGTTGTTGAAACAAAATTTCAGTTCTCAACCTAACAATCCTTTCATACTGATACATCAGCATGACAAAAAGCAGCTCTCAGGACACAAACAAAGGAGAGATTGCCAGTCAGTTTTCCTCTAAGCCTCATGTTGTTAACACTTCAGGAAATTGTGCTGTGAATATTTTGTGTGTGTGTTTTGCTTTTGTTGTTGACAAAATGGACAATTAGCATAATTTTAAAACAAAAGAGGCCATCAAGAGTGCTAATGTTACTAAGGGTATGAAAGAAACAATAATCACAGGCAATTGAAGAGGTAGAAAAACAGTTGGTTTGGATAAATGAAAAGCATTTTTGAGGCAATGGTAAGTGAAAGAGCAAAGATGCACACTGACTTCCTGGAAGATACCCTGGAATGAGTGCTGAAAGTCATTTGCTGCCGAAACTGGTTTGGCTCAGTGAATAGAGCGTCGGCCTGCGGACTCAAGGGTCCCAGGTTCAATTCCGGTCAAGGGCATGTACCTTGGTTGCGGGCACATCCCCAGTGTGCAGGAGGCAGCTGATCGATGTTACTCTCTGTCCCTCTCTCTTCCTCTCTGTGAAAAATCAATAAAATATATTTAAAAAAAAAGAAAAGAAAAGAAAGTCATTTGCTTAAGACTAGTAGGGGATGGTTCGATAAATGTAAGAAAAGAAGTGTTTGTTTATATATTGAACAGTACATTAGACATGTACTGTATATAAAAAAGGTTAAAACAGGGAATCATTTGGGGGGTCTGGAACAAAGTCATTCAATTTACATTATTTCTGTGGACGAAAGGAGCCACATGCTAACCTGACAAGCTCAGGGGAGGTCTGTGTGGCAGTATTGAAAACTCAGAGACCTAAAATAAGCACAAAAGATGGTCTGAAAATTAAATATTTAACTACAAACAGGTTATAGTGGGCAGTCATTCCTAGGCTGATATTTTCCCTGACAAAGATCAACTTAGATCTTTCCTGAGTCCATTTGCCTTTTTGCCTCTAAGATAACATATCTGTGAGATGTCTGGGTAACTTGTAACTTCCTCTTTTGCTGGAGCCCCTGGGGCACAACCAAATGTGGTGGGGGCCAGGACAGACGCCTCAAATTCCTTCATTATCATGTTAATTGTTCCTATACCCACCTAAGTATGTGTCCATCATTTTACTTTTTACCCAATCCCAGGGGTTTCCCACTGCTTTGCTTTATCCCACCTCCTTAATCCGTCACCAATGAATTTCATGTAACCCACCTATGTCCCTCCTTTGATTGCAATGTATAAATAGAAATGTAACCTGCCATTCTTCGGAGCATTATCTCAACTCGTTGAGGTTTTGCTTACCGGCATATGTCGACAGTTTGGCTCAAATAAACTCACTAAAATTCTTTACAGGTTTCAATGTGTTTTTTTTTTTTTTTTCATTAACATTTCTAATGAGGAAAAAATGATTCGGTTTTCAAACAAATTGCTTCTCGAACAGCCTTCCAGAACAAATTAAGTTTGAGAACTGAGATGCCACTGTAAATACTGCCAAGAAATTTACAGTTTCTTCTGTGCATTTAGGAGTAAGGAGATAATGTAAGGGAGATTACAATGAGGTGGGAGAAAGCTCAGGATCAGATTACAGGATAGTTAACAATACTATGTACTCTTGTGAGGGTGGTTATGCTTATTTCAAGCGTGTTAACTTAGATGCACAAAAACAATGTACAGAGCTTGCTTAAGGCAAATATAAGCCTTTTACTAAAGAAGTTATATGCCTGGGATGTGTCTACCCACCGTGACCTGCCCAACTAGGAATTTATGATCAGATCACCATGTGAGGTTACTTTTGGTAAAACCCCATTTTTGTGTACACATTTCTATTTATAAACAGCACAGGGAAGCTTGTAATGTAATGTGTTGTAATGAAAGGGAAAATAAGACATTTTTGGGGGCTAGCTATCTGAATCTGTGCCAGTAACCTGCATTCTGACGCACACTCTCACTTTCCAATAAACTCCAGTCTTACCTGGGATGCCTGTCCTGCCTTGCAGAACCTGTTTCCCGGGATGATCCCATTTTACAGAGGCCATAAACCATGAACCATATACAACCCCTTGAGGGGGTTGGCAGCATTGGTGCCAGACAGGTCTTTGGGTGTAATCTCACTTCCCCCATCCCAACTCATGGGAGGGCTGCAAAGCCTGAGAAAAGTCCGGAAGCCTGATCCATATTTGGGGGACAAAGGAACTCAGGGTATAAAGGGAAAGCTTTGTCCATATTCATCGCTCAGGATTTGGAGACTGACTCCCCTGAGTCACGGCACTAGTGCATCTGCAAATAAAGGTTCCTTCTCTGAATATCCTGAGTGCCCGGCTGATTAATTCTCCTGCACCACCTAGCAGCTTATCTGCAACAGTAAGGTAATGTATGAGACTGAATCCATCTAAATAGCCAGAATTTACTGATTTATGGACCCACTGAAAAACTTGAGTGCCAATTTTACTGTGGCCATGTTCCTCAATATAAGACCTTTGGAGGTACATTCAGTCCTACCTGTGATTTCTCCTTCTAAAAAGAATGGTTCACCAAGGTACTTGATTCTAATCTGACCTCACTGCTTCTTGTCTTCCCATGAAAATCTTTCCACTTTTGCCTCTAAATCCCAATTCTATTCAAAATAAATATTCAATAGCCTCTGAAAATTCCTTCCACGTGTCCTAACTAGTATCTGACTCGGCTTGGAACACAGTTTCTTTCTTTGTGGTTGTTCCTTAATCTCCCTCATCTATAACACCTTGCCTCAGAATATTGTTTTTGCACCTTTGAGGCACGTGCCTTTCACCACTACTTCTCCCTGCCCCTTTTTGTCACTATTATCTTTATAAACATCAAACACTCTTATCTATTGAAAAGTTTAACACAGTTCAGAGGAACCCACTGTAACCTTAAATGCCACATGACTTAAATGTCCATATGAAAAATTCAGAGAGTAGTCTGAACTCATCAACTTCAGGAACTGTTAATTAGAGCCCACTTTAGCCATTAAGTCCCATGAACACACTCTAGAAAGATCTGATGATAATTCTCCAGTTAGATGTTCCCCAACTACTGCAATCTTACATCCTGTCTAAAACCTCTCATCCTTAGATTCCCATACTCAGTTCCTTCTGCTGAGCTCATTCTTTGACTATATATGATTATTTAGCCCCCTGACTTTTTATTGTCATCTTATATCTCACTAGAGGCCTGATGAATGAAATTTGTGCAAGAGCAGGCCTTTGCAGCTGCGGTGACTGCCTCGATTCCTCCCTCGCAGCCACAGCGGCTGCCTGAATCCCTCTGCTGCAGCCCCGGCTTCATCCAAAAGGTCGTCTAAAGGTCATCTGGAAAGACATCTGGACAACCATTTGGTTAATTTGCATATTATGTTTTTATTATTAAAGATATGCTTTTTATTTTTCTTTTCTATTATAATACAAACTCCATGGCCCATTGCTTCAACCAATCCCTAATAATTAACGTCATTGTTCTTGCCCCAGTTCTGTCTCATATCAGTGATTTTATTCACTCCCAGTTGTGAATCAATATCTGCCTTCTTATAATGTATACCTTGTCTGATAAACAGAGTTCAAGATAATCATACAACTGTGCATACTGGTGTCACTGAAACCTGTTGTCATCTTTAACACTAAGAACAATAGTGTTGCCAGGAAAGTATTCTTTTTATCTATAGTCATCTCCCATTGTCATAGATTTTCTCCAAAAGCATGTAAATATATTCCAATCTTTAAAAACCCTGCTATGACCACTTCACCATCCTGCCTACATAACAGCATGTCTCTTTTCTCCTCTTCAGAGTTCAATCTCTGGAAAGAGATTTCTATATTCAAATTTTCCTCTTCCTTGTCTCATCTCTAGCTTCATCATACTGTAGTTTAGCTTCTGCTAAAAAGACCTAGATCATGACCTTGTGCTGTTAAAAATCAATTGACACTTTTCAGTCATCATCTTACTAAATATTTCTTTAGCATTTGCTCTGTTGGACATTCCTTTTCTTGTTAAAACTACTTCCCTTCTCTTTTAGGACACCAGTAATTTCTGATTTGTCACTTATCCATCTGAACTATTTTCGAGGTTCCCTTGACAGCCTTTCTGCTGCCCATGAGTATTGTTTCAGTGAAAATACATCTACTCCTAAAGATTAGTACAATATCATAGATAACATAATAGGTGAGGAACTGGGTTTGGAATCTAAGATAATTTTATCCTAATCCTTGTGTGTCCTTGGAAAAATTAATTAGCTTCATAAAGACTTGATTTCCCTTACATGAAATGAGGATAACTACTGTAAAGGACTATAAGTGCTAAATTATAAATGTTTAATAACATGAATGCTTGAATCATACTAATAGAACAAATTCCAGTTGTTACTTCCTGTGATCTTGGATAAATTACATATTTCCTTCTACCCTCAGTTTCCTCATTTATAAAATAAGGATGATAATAAAATTTACTTCATAGGATATAATAAGGTTATTTAATGCACAAGATTAAAATAGCTTCTTAAGAAGATCTCTGAAAACACTCATCCCATATAATAAAGAACTAATATGCTAATTAGACCAAACAGCAGAACGACTGTCCGAGGACCTTCCCGATGAAGTCAGGGCTGTGAGGGCCGGGCCCCTTACACAAATTTCATGCATTGGGCTTCTAGTTAAACTATAATGCTAAGAAATTCAAGCCTTGATAGGAGCAGGACAGAGATAGGACACAAAAAGCCTAAGACTCTATTTGATCTATATTTGACCTCCAGAGGGCAATGTTGCCAAGCTGGAAATGTCTCCTCTAAAAGTTCTATCTCACTTCTCTGAGCTTCTTTACATCACAGCTCCCCGAGGTGCACATTCTGAGGAGGCTCAACACCAGGAGCAGTTATTGTCAAGAAAACATCTCTTAATAATAATCTCTAGAATTTGCCTAAACAGGAATTTCTTGAATCTCAGATTTCTTCAGTTAAAAGGACTTAGCATACTCTGTCACATTTCTTCCTGCTCCTTAAGAGAGATCTTCCAGAATACAGCTCAACTTTCTCACTGCCTAGCCATGTTCTCAAGGATCCTTCTGCTGTTTGGAATGCTCTTCACAATGAGTAAGTAACATTATATTCCATGATTCTGTCTCCATAGAAGGAACATTGTTCTCACTGAATTATGACTAGAGACACTATCTGTCCCAGTCTCATGGACTCAACATTGCTGTTGCAGGAGAAACCAGAGCCCAGTCAGTGACCCAACCTGATGGCCACATCACTGTCTCTGAAGGAGCCCATCTTGAGCTGAGGTGCAACTATTCCTATGGTGGAAGTTTTTCTCTCTTCTGGTACGTCCAATACCCCAACCAAGGTCTCCAGTTTCTCCTCAAGTATGTAACTGGGTCCACCCTGGTTACAGGCATCAAAGGTTTCAAGGCTGAATTTAGGAAGAATGAAACCTCCTTCCACCTGAGAAAACTATCAGCCCATTGGAGCGACTCGGCAGTGTACTTCTGTGCTATAAGTGGCACAGTGCCTGAGGCTGCAGGGGGAGCTGAGCACAAACCTCCTGAGACACTGGAGTTTTCAGAGATTGAAGGACACAGGCTGACCTGTTTTTAACAACTCTCTCACTTGATGAAACTGAAGAGGATGGAAGAGCAGAGCCCTGGAGAGTGCTTGGCTCCTGAGAAGAAACTGGAACGTCAACATTTCCTTCTTGTACTACTGGGTCATGATAGACAAAATGAAGAATAGAAAGACTTGTATAGATATTCTCCTTGGAGGTACTGTAGTCTGGAGGTTCAGGATTCTAATTTAATGTGACCAATGCAGAATTTATAATCTTTCACCTTCTGAACTACCTTTTTTAAAAAAAATATATTTTATTGATTTTTTACAGAGAGGAAGGGAGAGGGATAAAAAGTTAGAAACATCGATCAGCTGCCTCCTGCACACTCCCGACTGGGGATGTGCCCGCAACCAAGGTACATGCCCTTGACCGGAATCGAACCTGGGACCTTTCAGTCCACAGGCCGACGCTCTATCCACTGAGCCAAACCGGTTTCGGCTGAACTTCCTTTTAAAAAATATTTATTTATTACATTGATTGGGGTGACATTGGTCAACATGAACATATAGGTTTCAGGTCTGGGTTTCTATGTTACAAGATCTTTATATTGCTCTGTGTGCCCACCACCCAAAGTCAAATCTTCTCCTGTCATTTATATTAGGACCCCCTTCTCCCCAACTCCCTTCTCTCTGGCAATCACCACGCTGCTGTTTGGGTTCACGAATTTCAATTTTATATCTCACATATGAGTGAAATCATATAGTTCTTAGCTTTTTCTGACTAACTTTTTTCTCTGAGCATAGTGTTCACAAGGTCCACCCACGTTTCAGTGCACTGGTCTCTCAAGTGTGTGTCTGTGTTGAGCAGGAATTTCTGTGTTGATTTATAGTTGGTTAACTTGTTGAAATTTCAGGGGAAGAGGGAAAGATGTGCTCTCAGGCCACCATTCCTCTCACATCACTCTGAACTTACTTTCAACATACTTCTCCTACTACCTTTTCTTTTTAATTGATAGCAACTCCATTCTTTCAGTACCTCTGATTATAACCCCAGAGTTATCTTTTAAAAAAATATATTTTATTGATATTTTACAGAGAGGAAAGGAGAGGGATAGAGAGTTAGAAACATTGATGAGAGAAAAACATCGATCAGCCGCCTCCTGCACACCCCCCACAGGAGATGTGCCCGCAACCAAGGTACATGCCCTTGACCAGAATCGAACCTGGGACCCTTGAGTCTGCAGGCCAAGCTCTATCCACCAAGCCAAACCGGTTTTGGCCCCCAGAGTTACCTTTGACTTATTTTCTCTCTCAACTTATGTCTAATCCATCAGGAATTTAGTCAATCCTATCTTAGATATTAAACCATAATCTGACCACTACTGCCATCTCTACTGCTAATTCTTTGGTCGAGCCACCCTCATCTCTCAAATGAATACTCTGAGAGACTTCTAATGGTCTCCCTGCTTGTGATCCTATATTCCCTTCCTAATACAGCAGTGTTGTACTCGGTTTGGACTGCTATAACAAGTACCATTGACTGGGTGGCTTATAAACATCAGAAAATTATTTCTCATAGTTCTGGATGTTGAAAGTGTGAGGGCCAGACGAAAGGAAGGTTGGGGTCTGTTCAGAGGGGGGCAAAGGAGGGGTATCAGGGACATCTATAATAATGTCAACAATAAAAATAAAAGTAAGTGTGACATTAGGGTGCCAGCATGGTTGGGTTCTTGTAAGAGTCTGCTTTCAGGCTGCAAACTCCTAATTTCTCATTTATCCGTACATGGCTGAGAGCAGAAGAAGAAAAAAGCAGGCTCCATTGGGACTTATATGAGGGCACTAATCCCATTAATGTGGGCTCCGCTGTCATGACCTCATCTAATCCTAGTTAACACCCAAAGACCCTCTGTCCTAATACCATCACATGAGAGTGGGAAGGTTTCAACATATGAATTTAGGAGTTGACACAAACATTCCATTTATAACAAGCAGCCAATGAGATCCTTTAAAACATAGGTTAGCCCTGGCCGGATGGCCAAGTTGGTTGGAGAGTCATCTGATACACCAAAAGGTTGGGAGTTTGATTCCTTGTCAGGGCCCATACCTAGATTGTGGGTTTGATTCCGGGGGTGCATATGGGAGGCAACCAATTGATGTTTATCTTTTTTTCTCCCTCCCTTTCTCTCTGAAATCAATGAAAATAAATCCTGAAGGAAGTTCTTTGTGCTGAAAGAAAATTATATTAAAGAAAACTTTGAGATTTTAAGAATGAAAGACAAGCAACAGAAATAGTAACTATATAGTAAAATGTAAGAAATTAGTTTTATCTTCTTACTTAAGTAGGTATGACTATTGAAATCAATTATTAAAATATTAGAGGCCTGAGGCCTTCCTTTCTCTGGCACCCGGGACCCAGGCTTCCCTCGCAGCCCCGAGTTCATCCAGAAGGTCGTCCAGAAGGATGACCTGTCTAATTAGCATATTACCCTTTTTTTTATTATAGATTACCTAGTGCAGTTTTCAAAGTTTGAAAAATGAAAGAAACCTGACACCTGTCACATAAAGTGGGAGCATAAAATAACGTATTCAATTGTTAAGATTTGTATATTTTGTTTGAAACACTAAAATAATAACTCTAATAGACTGTGAATGTTTAGGTAGTAGGCATCCTTAGATGCAATCCTTAGATTGTATAAGTTGCAATCCTTAAAAATCCACTGAAAACATAAAACAAAAAGAAATAGTCAAATAGTAAATAGATAAATTATAATAGAATATTGAGGAAGAAAAACAGAGGCACAAACAGAAAATGAATAATAAAATGACAGACCTAAATATAATAATATCAACAAGCACATTAATTATAAGTGGTCTAAACACATAAATTTAAAGACAGATTATTATTGTGAAATACTATCTATCTATTCTCTATATGGAACCCACTTTAAATATAAAAACAAATTAAAAGTATGAAAAAGATATTCATTCAAACACCAATCTTAAAGAGCATGTAAATATCAGACAAATTAGACTTTAGAAAAAGAAATATTAAGAAATAAAAGGGATATTACATAAGTATAAAAGAATAAATAAGTAAATTTGAAAAGAATACATAATAATGTTAATGTGAGAAAGCTTCAAAATGTTTGAAGCTACATTATTAGAACTGAGAAGGAAAATAGATAAGTCTACAGTTACACTTGGAGACTTGAACCCATTGTGCTCAACAAATAATAAATAAGTAGTCAGAAATCAGCAAGAATATAATAGACTTGCACAATACCATCAACCCGTTTGACCTTATTCATATTATAGAACACTCTGCTAAACAATAACATAAAGCACATGAAGCAATGCTTAGAAGGACATTAGTAACAGTAAAATTTACATTAAAAAATGTCAGAACAATAAGCAAAACCCAAGGTGAATATAAGGAAGGAAATAAAAAAGATCAGAGGACAAATTTTTAAAAAATTAGTCTAAAAAGTACAAAAATAAAAAATCAATGATTTTTAAGACCTGGTTTCTTGAAAAGATAAACAAGATTGGCAAAACTGTAACCAGGTTCATAGAGAGAGAGAGAGAGAAAGAGAGAGAGAGAGAGCACAAATAAATAAAATCAGAAATCAAAGAGAAATAATGACAGACACCACACCAAACACAAAGGATTATAAGAAAATATTACGAACAACTATATGCCAACAAATTGGATAATCTGGAAGAAATGCAACTGATGAAATAGAGGCAATAATCCTACCTAATAATAGACAAATATGCAAATTGACCGTACCTTCGCTATGCCCACGATTGGCCAGGAGGCGCGGGGGGGCGGGACTCGGGGTGGCCGGGGTGGCCGATTGGGCCGGCGGGATGCTGAGCTCGCATCGCCAGCGGCAGCTCGAGCTCAGTGTCTGCGCCATGGCTGTGCTGCAGCACAGAAGGGGCCTCTGGGGCAGCGATCTCACGTCCCACCGTGGACCATCAAAAGCGGGGGAGCTGGGTGCCTGTCCGCTCAGGCACCAGGCCTTTCAGAAGCCTTCGCCGTGCCGGAGGCTTCTGAAAGGCCTGGTGCACCAGCGGACAGAGGACACAACACACCCAACCACCCGCGTCACGACAGCCCTAAAAATTTTTTTACTGATTTTTTTTTTTTGTTTTACAGAGAAGAGGGGAGAGGGATAGACAGTCAGAAATATCAATGAGAGAGAAACATCCATTAGCTGCCTCCTTCACACTCTCCACTGGGGATATGCCTCCAACCAAGGTACATGCCCTTAACAGGAATCAAACCTGGGACCCTTCAGTCTGCAGGCCCATGGTCTATCCACTGAGACAAACCAGTTTGAGAGTAAATACCTTTTCTGACAACTCATTGGCTAAGCTCCCTGTAGGCCACCACTTGCAGTGTTCTTGGTAATTTGGGTTATAAGAATCCAAAAAGGTGATCTAGGGTTTTTCCACCACACTCTTAAAGGAAAAAATGAAGGTCCCTTGAGGGGTCCCAGATTGGAGGGACTGCAAGCTGGGCTGAGGGACAACAGCCCCCCATCCCCCCCCTCCCCGCTGTGCACGAATTTCATGCACTGGGCCTCTAGTAAATAAATAAAAGGCATCCAAATTGAAAAGGAGGAGGTGAAATTGTCATTATTCACAAATAACATGATATTGCACATAGAAAACCCTAAAGACAAGCAAAAAAACTACTAGACTTAATAAATGAATTCATCATTTATGAATTAACATTCAGAAATTGATGGTATTTTTATACACCAATAATGAGCTCTCACAAAGAGAAACTAAAAAAAGAAATCCCCTTTATCATTGCAACAAAAATATAAGATACCTTGGAAAAAACTTAACCAAGGAGGTAAAAGACCTGTATTTCTGAAACTACAGGACATTGAAAAAAGAAATAGAGGAAGATACAAACAAATGGAAGAATATACCATGTTTATGGTTTGGAAGAATTAATATCATTAAAATGTTCATACTACCCAAAGCAATCTATAGATTCAATGCAATCCGCATTGAAATGCCAATGGCATATTTCACAGACCTAGAACAAGCACTCTGAAAATTTATATGGAACCAAAAAAGTCCCTGAATAGTTGTAGCAATCTTGAGAAAGAAGAACAAAGTAGGAGGGATCACAGTACGGGATATAAAAATATACTACAATGCCATTGTAATCAAAACAGCCTGGTTCTGGCACAAGAACAGGCATATAGATCAACGGAACAAAACAGAGATCTTAGAAATTGACCAAGTCATGCTCAATTAATATTTGACAAAGCATTGTAGGCAAGAGCATTAATGGAGTAAAGACAGTTTCTTCAATAAATGGTGTTGGGGAAATTGGACAGGTACATGCAAAAAAAAAAAAAAAATGAAATTAGACCACCAACTTACACAATACAACTTACACAAGAAAAAAACTCAAAATGCATCAAAGACTTGAATGTTAAGTCATGAAACCATAAAAGTCCTAGAAGAAACCATAGGCAGAAGAATCTCAGACATATATCATAGAAATATGTTTGCTGATACATCTCCTAGGGCAAGGGAAACAAAGAAAAACATAAGCAAATAGGACTATATTAAAATAAAAAGCTTTTATACAACAAAAGAAACCACCAACAAAATGAAAAGGGATCCCACTATATGGGAGAACATAGCCAATTATACACTGAGTTGCCAGATCATTATGTTCTCTGAATGCATAATAATCTGGCCACTCAGTATATATAGAGAGAGGCCCAGTGCATGAATTCATGCATGAGTGGGGTCCAGCCAGCCTGGCCACGGGGAGGGGACATGATCAGTTGGCCGGCCTGCCTGCTGGTCAAACTCCTGGTCGAGGGGACAATTTGCATATTAGCCTTTTATTATATAGGGTTATATAGGATATACACTGAGTGGCCAGATTATTATGAGTTCAGAGATCATAATAATCTGGCCACTCAGTGTACATCAGATAAGGGGTTAATTTCCACAATATATAAGGAACTAATACAATTTAACAAAGGGAAGACAAACAATCTAATAAAAAATGGGCAAAGGACCTAAATAGACACTTCTCTAAAGATGGCCAAGACACAATATGAGAAAATGCTCAAAGTTACTAAATATCAGAGAGATGCAAATTAAAACCACAATGAGATATCACCTCACACCTGCCAGAAAGGCTAACATCAACAAATCAAATGACAAGTTTGTGGAGAAAAGGGAACCCTAGTACACTGTTGGTAGAAATGCAGACTAATGCAGCCACTATAGAAAACAGTATGGAGTTTCCTGAAAAAAAAAATAAATAAATAAAAATGAAACTGCCATTTGACCCAGTAATCCCACTTCTAGGAATATATCCTAAGAATCCTGAAATACTAATCAGAAAGAATATATGCACCCCTAAGTTCAAAGTGTCACTATTTACTATAGCTAAGATCTGAAAACAGCCCAAGTGCCCATCAGTAGATGAGTAGATCAAAAAGCTGCAGTACATTTATACAATGGAATACTATGCAGCTGTAAAAAAAGAGGATCTCTTACCCTTTGAGACAGCATGGAAGGACTTGGAGAATATTATGCTAAATGAAATAAACCAGTCAAAGAAAGACAAGTATCACATGATCTCACTTACATGTGGAATCTAATCAACAAAATAAACTGGAACAAAATAGATCCAGAGACACGAAAGCATAGAACAGACTGGAAAATCTCAAAGGGAAAGGGGTAGAGGTAGGTGGGAAGAGATTAACCAAAGAATTATATGCATAACCTATGGACACAGACAATAGTATAGTGAAGGCCTACGGGGGGGGGGGCAGAGGAGGGGGACAAAGTGTTATGGAGGGGGTCACTGCGATTAAAAAACGGGGAATCTGTAATTCTCTCAACGATGAAGATAAATTTTTTAAAAAGAATAAACTCAAAATGGGTTAAAGACTTCAATATTAGACTTGAAACCATAAAAATCCTAGAAGAAAACATAGGCAGTAAAATCTCAGGACATTTCTGATACCAATATTTTTCAGATATATCCCCTCAGGCAAGGGAAACAAAAGAAAAAATAAACAAATCAGACTACATCAAACTAAAAAGATTTTTCACAGCAAATTATCAACAAAATTAAAAGACAACCCACTCAATGAGAGAACATATTCGCCAATAATGCATCTGATAAGGGTTTAATATCCAAAATTTTTAAAGAACTTATACAACTCAACACCAAAACAAACAAATAATCCAATTAAAAATGGACAGAGGACCTAAATAAACACTTCTCCAAAGAGGACATATAAGTAGCCAATAGACATAAGAAGAGACACCAAGAGATATGACTTCGCTCTTTCAGAATGGCTATCATCAATAAATCAACAAACAAGTGTTGGTCAGGGTGTCTGTACTGCTGCACACTCCACCCTTCACGGCCACCACAGCGGCAACAGCTGTGGCCCTTAGCCAACCTGTCGAGGTTAGTGACTCTGCAGTCATAGCAGAAGTTGAAGTTGGTGGGGGCAGGGGGAGAGATGGTGGTGCTCAGGGATGGGCATTTTCTTCAGCTCCAACAAGCGCAGCTTGGTCTCCATGGTCAGCAGCTGCTCCAAGTCCAGCCGTGTCTGCTCACTGCCCATGGTGCTCAGTCCATCTGTCCACGGGTAGAACTCCTGTTTGGAGGGGGCGATGAAGTTGAGGCACACCTCCTCCTCCCTGTGGTCATAGCTGGGGCCTGTTTCTTTGTCTACCCATTTTGACTGCCACTTTGTGATTTTTCTTTGTGTTATATAGATCTTCTATGACTCCAGTCTTTGTGGGGTGGCCTTATATAGTAGTTGTCCTGTGGGACTTAGTGGTGCAATCTCCTGTAAGGAGATGAGTGTAGCTTTCACCTACTTCATCACCATCTTGAAATCCACAGTAAAAAGTTAAACATTTTATTAATTAACTAGTGGCCCGATGCATGAAATTTGTACACATTAAAAGGGAATTAATTAAAGGAAATACTTTAATGTTGCTATTTGCCCTTTCTCTATAATAGAAGTGTCAGAGATGAAAGAAAATTATTAAAATGTATATGAAAATCTCCCTCCTGTCATAGCCTGGGGTGCACCATGGAACCCAGAGTCAAATCCCCGCCCACCTGCACATGCATCGAAATCGCGCGAGACCCAGACCGGGCCAGCCCCACCCCAGTCAAGCCCCGCTGGGCAGGGGGTGTAGCCTCATGTCTCCCGGCCCAGTGCCAGGTGGGGGGCGCCACCTCAGGTCCCTGGCCCGGCCTCAGGGCCCCTGGCCCCAGCGCAAGGGTGCGAGGGTGTGACAACCATTTGCATACTAGCTCTTTATTAAATAGGACTAATTAATTTTAAAATATGTTATTAAATTTATTGGGGTAACATTGTTTAATATAATTATACACTTAATATAATTTCCAGTGTACAATTCTACAATACATCATCTGTATATGGCACTGTGTGTTCACCGCCCAAAGTTGTCTCCTTTATTTGTCCCCCTTTATTCTAACTCTCAGTTTTATCTGTTTGCTGGCAAAATAACAACAACCCCTGTATTTTTGTATAATCACATTTATGCATGTATTTTAATTATATTAAAACACTTTTAGTTATAAAAGAATGCTGTGAGCCTCCACTCCCTCCTAACAAGTATAAAGCTGAACAAATTGAAAATAAACTATCCTTCTGAAAATGTCAGGGAGGTAAATTCACAGGGTAAACTGCTGCCACCAAAACTGGAGAAAGTGACAAGTGGATACAGAAAATCACAAATGACAGGAGCAGAACCCATGAGCAGACACCTCCAAATTACTGGTACCTTGGGACAAAAACGAAATTGTACTTGATGAATTGCTGGAGGCTCCGTGTGAACAACTCTGAGTTAAAAACTCCCCAGCAGAACCCAGCAATGGCACTGAAGTGGGCTACACTTTTGTGAGTTTTACTTCCAGGACCTCCACTAAGTCCTCACAGTGAATAGTGAAGAAAAATACCCTGGTGTTTCCAGCTGGAGGGGAAGAGGAACCATTGGAAACAGGCCAGAGCATTCTGAACAGCAATCCCTTTAGAAATCATTTTAATGATCAAATAAAAATATATCTTTCAAGAGTTTAACTCATTCTGGCACAGTGTAAATGCTTAATAAATTCTTATAGGTAAAGAAACAGATGTCCAGAAAACAAATTACTTTGTCCATGATCAACACATTCTTGTGCATTATGGAAAGTAAACTGAGTTCTAAATGTTCCTCGCTGTAAAGTAAGCCAAGTATTTTCAGCTTACAATATCACTGGTGTTTTCTCTTATATACATTTATCAGCAGTAAAGGGTAGGCAGAGTAGAAGGGTACATGGAAAGAGAGAAAGCAGGAAGAAATATTTGAAACAACAGAACACATATCCATCACACAGAAGATATACTCCCTGATGCCTGTTGAATACTGGGCTGCAGACTTGATCAAGAAAACCTGACACAACACTCTCTAACCTTTGATTGATTTGTTGCCCTGGATGGGGTCCACATCTCTCAACAGGGTTATAAATGCTGTATTCTTTACAGCTACTTCTCGTTTTACTGAAAATGGAAAATTTTTTTCTTTTGTCCTGATACAGCCCTGTTTACTGGGATCACATTTTTTCTTCTACTACTACACCAACTATGTACAAAATTTTCTCTTTATTCTCAATACTGAATGTAAGGCAGTTGGTAAGAGGGGAAATGAAGATAGTTAGTTTTTCCCCCCATTATTCAGTGGGTGAGACTTTATATGTGAAATGGGAACTGAAAGTTTACTTGCCAATATCTCATCTATTGTGTGAACATCAGTTCCTCAAGACTTTTATCTCTGCCACCTTCAAGAGCAGCAAGCTCTTTCCTGGCAGATCTTAACATGGGAATTAGAAATATGGGAATGTGGTTAATTATGGTGCCTGTTGAGGAGGAATGAGAGTAGTAGCAATGAGCTTTAGAGAATCATCTAAATAGGTTGATTGAGACACATCCAGTTTATATATGTAATCTCATGGAATAAGTAACTTAACCCATGGAATAAGTAACATAAATTTTATTATACTGAATAGGAAACTACATGAGTGGATTAAAGAAATTGTGTGACCTAGCAGGTGAATGGCAATGATGCAGCTTTAATCTAAGTATATCTGATTCAAACATCAAGTCATTTAGTCAGAATTTAGTAGTTCTCCACCAAATGATTTTGCATTAAATTGTTTTCATATCCAATATTCTATCGGCTCTCACGAGTCCTGAGCTCCCTTGAAGAGCTTTGTGGCTCTGAGAAGAGGCTCATACAGAATTGGCATCCATCAACACCGGTGGCTACTGGAGAAGGACTCAGAGAGGAGCATTATTGAAAAGAACTCATTTTTTCATCTCTCCACAGGGGGGTAGTATTTCAAAAGGCAAAATTCTTCCCCAAGTCAAAGGGAAGTTTTGGGGTGGAGGAAGGGGAGGATGAAGGGGGAATGATTTGATTGACTGCCACACAGAGGCCTCTGGCTTTTTACTCAGATCAAAGTGGGTGGCAAGTGTTGCTCTAGCCCAGGGGAGCCACTTTCCAGGGGGGATCTTTCAAGACCTGCTAAAGTCAGTGAAGAGGCCTCCAGGTGATAGGAAGAAAAGATGTTCCTGAAATTCTCAGTGTTGATCCTTTGGATTCACCTGGCATGTGAGTTTGAGAAGTTCCCAATTTAAATTAACGGGAAAGCCTAAGGAGATGGAAAATCCTGGAGGGCAGCTTATTTTATGGTAAAAAGTGAAAGAAAGAACTAAAGAAGGAAGGAAGAAGGGAGAGAGGGAGAGAAGGAAAAGGGAGGAAGGAAGAAGGAACATCATTACAGGTTGGGAATAGTCCCTAACTCCCTTACCCAGTGCCTTCTGCTTTGTTTCTAAACAGGGGAGAGCACCCAGCAGCTGGAGCAGAATCCTCGGTCTCTAAGCATCCAGGAGGGAGAAAATTGCACTGTGTCCTGCAGCTCCTCAAGCGTTTTCCCCACCTTCCAATGGTACAGACAGGAGCCTGGGGAAGGGCCTGTCCTCTTGATGACATTAAATAAGGGCGGAGAAAAGAAGGTGCAGAAAAGACTAACATTTCAGTTTGGCGAAGAAAGAAAGGACAGCTCCTTGCTCATCACTGCAGCCCAACCTGGGGATGCAGGCGTCTACATCTGCGCGGGGGCACAGTGCTGACGGGGCACCTGCTGCCTGCACCCAAACCCTGCAGCTGGCCCCAGTCACACTGCTGTCACATTCCTCCAGCTCTTCCTCATATACTTCTTGGCATGAACAATGATAAAGACCTCAGCCCTTTATGGAACCACTTCTGCTACCTTTCCAGAACATTCCAACATGCACTGGAGAATGAGTCCTCTATTGTTAGACAAACTTCCTGGAATGTACCTCACTATTTGAACCAGTAAAAATGTGGATCTATAGCTCCCCATGGTAGGCAGTGGAGGGACAAATGGAAGATATGGAGGGACAAATGGAAGATATCAGACAGATTGCATCATAGATCTGATTGGTCATTCTGTTTTCCTAAAGATCATAACCAGGAATGGTTAGTACAAGGGCACAGAAATGAATCATTTTGCAGCTTTTTATGCTAGTATCCTGGAGTTGATGAAAACTGGTACATCCCTAGTCTATTAAACTGGAGTAAAAGGCAGAAGTATAGTAAAAAAATAATTAGAGATACAGAGAACAAACTGATTGTTTTCAGAGGGGAGGAGGAATGGGGGATGGGATAAAAAATCAAAGGGGAATAAGAGGTACAAATGTTCAGTTACAGAATAAATAAGTCATGGGGATATAATTATTGTACAGCATGGGGAATATAGTCAATAATATCATGATAACTTTTTCTGTTGTTGTAACCCTCAACAATACCTGAGGATATTTTTTCCATTGTTTTTCAGAGATAGTCGAAGGGGAGGGGGAGAGAAATATCAATGTGAGAGAGGCACATCTACTAGTTGCCTCCCACAAGTGCCCCAACCGGGACAGGGAGCAAACCCATGATGCAGGCATATGCTCTTAACCAGAATCAAACCCTTGACCCTTCAGCATGCAGGGCAATGTTCTAACCACTTAACGACACCAGCCAGGGCTATTATAATTTTGTATGGTGACAGACATGTGGTTACTAGATATATCATGGTGATCACATCATAAGGTATATAAATGTAGAATTACTATCTTGTATACCTAAAAGTAATACAATGTTATATGTCAACTCTACTTTAATAAAAAATCCTACATAATAAAATGGTAATATGTAAATTACCATCACTCCGCTACGCCCACGATTGGGCCAGCAGGAGGCGCAGGGGGCGGGACTCAGGGTGGCCCGGGTAGCTGATTGGGCCAGCAGGACGCTGAGCTCGCGGCGCCACTGGCGCTGCGAGCTCAGCGTCTGTACCATGGCTGCCGGAGGTTTTCAGAAGGCCTGGGGCACCAGCGGACAGCCAGCCGGACAGGTCCCCCGCGATCAAAGGCCAAAGCGGGGGACCTGGCCGCCTGTCTGCTCCGGCGCAAGGCCTTTCGAAAGCCTCCGCAGCGCCGGAGGCTTTCGGAAGGCCTGGGGCGCCGGCGGACAGCCGGACAGGTCCCCCGCGATCAAAGGCCAAAGCGGGGGACCTGGCCGCCTGTCTGCTCTGGTGCAAGGCCTTTCGAAAGCCTCCGCAGCGCCGGAGGCTTTCGGAAGGCCTGGGGCACCGGCGGACAGCCCGCTGGTGCACCAGGTGCATGATTAAATCATGCACTGGGCCTCTAGTTTTAAAATAATTAGAATAAAGTTGCTCTTTTGTAACAAAAAATGCCCAAAGTGTACTCCAATAACAATCCACTGTGATTCCAAAGCAATAGCCCTAGTTGGTGGTTCTGAAACTGCTTATAATCGCATAGGATTTGCTTGGAAATTAGAGTTTGAATGGCAGGTAGCAATACCTTCACATTTTCAAGGCTGAAGAAGATAGAAGTTGATAGTTCCCTCCACCTGGCAAGCCCTCCACTGGCCCATTTTTATACTTGAATTCTTATTTGTTCTCTAAAGCAAGATGATATAATACAAAGCACATGGGATTTGGAGTCACAATAACCCAGGTTCAAATTCTGTTTTTGCAATTTTCTAGCTCCGTATCCTTGGGCAATCTACCCTATATAATAAAAGGATAATATGCAAATAGACTGAGTGGCAGAACAACCGAACAACCAATCAAAGTGTAATATGCTAATGATATGCAAAGGCTGCTCAACCACTGGCTATGACATGCACAGACCACCAGGGAGTCCCCACAGCCTGGCCTGTGCCTTCTCGCAATCTGGGACCACTCCAGCGATGTCGGAGAGCTGGTTTCAGCCCAATCCCATAGACCACTCCCCTTGGGAGGGGACAGATGCAGGGCTCATGGTTGGCGAGCACTGTTATGGCAGCGCGAGCCTTTCCTGATTGGGACTGATTGGGCACAAGCCCGTGGCAGGCATAGTGGGGCCAGGATGAGCGGGAGCGGCAGGTAGGAGCTGCAGGTGGCATTGGACTGTGAGTTTCAGCCCAATCCCTGCAGGCCACCTAGAGGACCCCACCAGTGCACGAATTCATGCACTGGGCCTTTAGTATATATCTATACTAATAAAAGGATAATATGCTAATTTGACCAGACATCTTCCGAGCATCATTCTGGATGTCCTTCCTGATGAAGCGGAGGCCGGAGGGAAACCAGCCCAGGTCCCAGATGCCTGCAGGCAGCGCAGAAGGAGCCAACCTGGGTCCTGGGTGCCTGCCGGCAGTGGGAGGAGAAAAGCCTGGGACCCAGGTGCTGGAGGGAAGTCAGTGCCGGCAGCTGGGGGAAGGAAGGCCTACTCTTTTTTAAATTTTATTTTATATTTTTAATTTTATATTTTAAAATATATTTTATTGATTTTTTACAGAGAGGAAGGGAGAGGGATAGAGAGTTAGAAACATCGATCAGCTGCTTCCTGCACACCCCCAATAGGGGATGTGCCCACAACTAAGGTACATGCCCTTGACCGGAATCAAACCTGGGACCCGTCAGCCCACAGGCCAACACTCTATCCACTGAGCCAAACCGGTTAGGGCGGAAGGCCTACTCTTGCACGAATTTTCATGCATCAGGCCTCTAGTATAAGGATAATATGCTAAGTGTCCGTCCAGGTAATGACTTCATGTAGCAACACCTGGCTTCCTCTCCCTAGTGATGACGAGCCTCCTTGCAATTTCTTCAGTCCAGGAACACGACTTGCTTTAAGCCAGGTGGAAACATTTTACACTTTAACCAAATGTCTTTGAAGCATTTTCCCATGCCTCATCTCATTTGATCCTCACAGAAGTCCTGGAGTAGGTAGATAGGAGACTCGGTGGAATCCTATTTTCTTTTCATTAGCCAGAAAATGGAGATTTAGAAAGCTTAGAAACTTTCCCCAACTGAATAGAAGTAAGAAATGGTTGACCTTGAAAGTGGCTTCTGGTTTTCTCACTGCACAGAATATAGTCAAACATTGCTACAGTTAAATATTTTACCCTTTGTTCTCCCTGCATGATCTACAATAATAATCTGCTTCTTGTTGATATTTACTGCTGTGTTTCTGACAATTACCTGAAAGAGAAGTTGGGGTGCTTCACTGGGATGGAAAAAGTTTAGCTAAATTAAAAAGCAGATCTAATGAATCAAGTTTATTCTATATCTATAAAGGGCTATGTTGACTCACACATGCATGATACTTAATAAAGTTCTCACTGGTGCCAATTGCACAGTATGTTTCAATCTGTCATTGTTGATTGTGAATTTGGTTGACACTTCTGTTATAGAAAAAGGGCGAATAGTGATATTAAAATATTTCTTCTAATTAATTTTCTTTTAATGTGCACCGGGCCACTGGTTAGTTATATTCATCTAAGATTCTTAAATACATGTCAATAAGAACCCCTATCTGGTTAACTTGATACCAATTAAATGAGATATAATACACAAAATTATATGAAGTCTCAGGTATAGCATACATACTCAGTAAATGCCTCTGCTAATAATATTAACAATGCCTCTAAATAAATGTGACCCCTATAATGAAATTTTTACTCACTCCTCAAGGAGGAATGAGTTAATTTCTACCTAATATTCTGAACCCCCACCTTGATAGTCAGGAAGGCAGACTCTGAGAGTTGCCAACCTAATCACCATTCCCTTCTTCTTCCATATCAACAGAGCTCTCAACTTTTATTTGGACAACAGTATCCCCAGAGTTTTTTGAAAGCCCACACATTTCACATCCTTTCTTACAATTAGGTGTTGCAGATAGCACAGTGCTGACCAATGAGACATAATCATAAACCTGCTAGGAATTTCCTGTAATGTTTTTTCTTTCCTGGCACAGGCACCACATTATCCTGTCTCTATTTCCAACTTTTTTCTTCCCAATACACGGAAGTGATAACTTTACCATAAAGGAAAGCACAAGCATAAGCCCTCCCCAATCCCATTCCAAGTCAAATCCCTCCCCCAAATTTATTTTTGCATGAAAAAAATTAATAAATCATTATTTGGTTGAGTTTTTGTTATTTGCAGCTAAATACAATCATAACTGCAGTAGGAATAACATAAAATGGCTTTGCGTTTTACTGTGCCATGTCTAACTGCAGGAAAAAAGATATGAACAAAGTGCTGTCTTTATGCAAAGAAGGACCTACATTTCCATTGATCATATGTATTCTTGAAATATCAATTTTCCTGTAATTATTTATTAATAAAAAACTTTCATTTTCCATTCAGAGAGGCCTCATCTCTAAACTTTCAGCAATTTCTTAAACTCATGGAAGACTGTGGAATGCAGGTTTTTATCCTAAGTCTTTTAACCATAGACAATATCAATTTCCATGCAAATAATTAATAACTGTGGTCTAACTTTTTTTTTCATTTTTAGATTTCAAAAGGAGTTTATTTTTTCTTGTAGTTTAACCTCATATTTCTCCAGTAACCCACTCCAAAAGCATCCCCTGGAAATTTTAGCACATGGAACACCTTCATTTTAAAGATTATAAGGGCAAGTATAAATTAAAAATAATAAAAAATAAATTTTAATTCTCCCCAGTATAAAAAGGAAAGGACACTTTTCCTCTCCCTTAGAGTATTTATGTTGGAAAACTTGTGGTTGTGAATTCTTTCTTTGTCCCTTTGAGATGTGTGTAAATCTTTTTAAAAGGTAAAGAAGCTTCTTTCCAGTTTTACAATCCAGGAGATTTTTCTCAAGCACCTAGAAGCCATCTCTTTGAAATGTAATCAAGGTTATATCCAAGTTTCTCTGGGTTGTAGGAATCTAAATTCTCCTGGCACCTTGCAAACTTGCCTCCTGTCATAAAGATATGAGGAATGTTGCCATTGGATAAAGGCAGTTAGGACACACAGGTATCGACCCCAATTACCGGGTAGATTGAGAAGAACTATAACAAATGGTGCTGTCCAGGCCTCTTATTTGAGGACTGATTGTAAGTTTATCTTGATGTAATGTATATACTGGGTTGCGTCTTTTTGGCTATGTAAAGGAGTAAAATTTTTCTCTCTTTGCAATCTTTTTAACAGTTCATCTGTGAGGCACATTACATTCTAGTTTAATGCTTATTCAAGAATAATTTTGTTTTTCTTTTTTCCTTTTCTTTCTTTGTGGAGAGGTGTTCTGATTGGCAGGAGATTTTGTTTTTATTTCCCCAGGAGATCACCCAGTGTCTTTCCATAATCACTGTCCTTACACATCTCTGTCACTGAAAGTGGCATGACACTGGGAAACGAGCGAGAGTTTCTTATGACTCTGACACTTACTGGGGGTCTAACTTTGGGCATTATATATTAACTCTGTGAGCATCATTTTTCTTATAAGTACCTTGGAAATAAGTAAAGTACTTATTTCACAGCATCACTGTGAGGAATAGCAATGTTTTGTGAATTGCCTAGCTCAATGGATTGAAAAATAAAAAGCTTGAAAATAGGAAACACAGCTTTGATAAGGTATACTTAAACCTTCATTTGTATCATGTGTTTTCTGCACAGGGAATATGGAAATAACATGTTTTCTGCTTTGAAGGAACTCATTCTCATTGCGATGGAGGGCTGTCTACTCGTTCCCATAGCTGTCATTCTCCAGGGCCCATAACTTGAAGAATCCTCTGGCCTACAATCTCCATTCAGAGTAATAATATCTCAGAGCTACTTGGAGCATCCATGCTCCTGAAGCATTCTAAAATGAATGAAAACACACTGTTGGTGCCAAGGCCACACTCTGAAACCCTGGGCAGTTGCATTGCTGTATATCAAGTGTTGTCAGCACTAGGTGTTAGTTCACCAGACATCACTATAACCTGAAAAAAATTTCTTTAGACTTTCAGGATTAATTGCTGGATAAAGAACAAAAATCTCTGAAACAGGAAGAAGGCTAATGATTTAGGCCAGGACAGAGGAGGGGGAGCAAGAGAATATGTGAGCCAGAACATTGTTAATAAACACACGATCCTGATTTCTAATAACCAATTCTCTTTCCTTATCTCCAAGGGTCAAAATGAAACCTGAGATTAAAACAAAACAGTTTGTTTTATATTTCTGTAATTTTGCAGTTTCATGAAATCATATTTCTTAGTATTAGGAACTAATATGAGCTTTTATTTATTCATCCAGAAATTCTTTCCAATCTCTGATTGTTGTTGTTCTCTAAATCATGCTAATCTATACTAATAAAAGGGTAATATGCTAATTAGTCTGGACATCTTCCTGAGGACCTTCTGGACATCCTTCCTGATAAAACTGGGCCCAGGTAAAGCCTCCCACCCCACGGTCCCAGGCACCAGCGGCTGCAGCTGCAGCCCAGGAGAGGGAGAAGCCACCTGCCCCGTGGTCCCAGGTACCTGCAACCGACCAGAAGGAGGGAAGCCTGAGTCCCAGGTGCCTGTGGCCAGCCGGAGGAGGGAATCCTGGGTCCCAGGTGTTGGGCCAAGGCAGAGGCGGTTAGGGGTTATCAGGCCAGCAGGGGAGCAGTTAGGGACAATCAGGCCAGCGGGGAAGCAGTTAGGGGCAATCAGGCAGGCAGGTAGAGGTGGTTAGGGGTAATCAGGCAGGCAGAGGTGGTTAGGGGCAATCAGGCAGGCAGCCAGGCGAGCGGTTGGGAGCTAGTGGTCCCGGATTGCGAGAGGTATGTCCGACTGCCGGTTTAGGACCAATCCCTGTGGGACCGGCAGTTGAACATCCCCAGAGGGGTCCCAGAATGGAGAAGGTGCAGGCCGGGCTGAAGGAACCCCCCCCCCCGTGCATGAATTTCATGCACCGGGCCTCTAGTACCTCATATAAGATCAAAAACTCAAGGATAAGAAAACTGAAAGCAAAGAAAAAGGCAAATAAAGAAAAAGTAAACTACATATGAGAAGAAGAGGGTGGATAAATAATGGTTAAAAGAAAATGGCAAGGGTTGTTTGAACTGAAAATCATTGTCTATATGAGTTTCTTAACTGCAGCATTAAAAACTGGGGCTGGGTAATCCCTCTGGGCGGGGGAGGGGGGAGAGCTTTCCTGTGTATCATAAGATATTTAACAACATCCCTGGCTTCTACTCACTGGATGCCAGTAGATCCCCTATTTTCCCCAGTGTTACAACCAAAATTGTCTCCAGGCTCTGCCAAATGTCCCCTAAGGGACAAAACCTTCTATTCTTCCGTTTGAAAACTGATTTGTCTATATGTTAAGTTGATATATGTTAAGTTGATATATATATCCTAAAAGTTTCTACTCTATTGATTTAACCTATAGACCACTTAAGATTAATTTTCTTGGTCATTTTCATATATATCTTTCATATTTATATATATGAAAAGGACTGAGGAAAGAAATACATTTTTCTACTATTGTGTACTATTATGACATAGCTCTTATTTCTATAGTGTTCATATTTCCTGGACTGTTATTATTTCATTTGACTTTAATAAATTCAACAAAAATGATAAGTGGAATGTAAAAATGGAAATTGCTTATATATGTCTTATTTATATAAATGTATTATATATATAATGCATGTATAATATATACTTGTATTACATAAGTATGTATAAATATATTTATTGCATATTATTGTCCCAGGTTTTAGCTTGGTCAATATATCTTACCTATGGTTCTTCATAGATATATATATATACATTCTTCATTTCCTCTCTAAGCTAGTATGTAGAAGGTGAACTAAGCCACAGGAAGGTGGAGCTGACCACTACAAAGCTGAGCAACAAAGCTTAGGAGTGGCTGCTGCTGAATCTACCTCATGAAATTGATGATCCCGAGGAACAAAATTAGCTCCAAAATTCAAGATATCATCCACAATAATATTTAAAGGGACTTGACATCAAGGAGTATCCCTATAGAAAAAGTGTAATGAATCATGAAGGTACAAATGGGAGTCTTGCTGAGCTTCTTGTGGATACAGATCTGCTGTGAGTTAAGAACATCCCAGAGGGATCCTGCAAGAATATCACAAGTGAATTTGGAAAGAAGCAAGGAAGGAAAGGAAGGTGGAGAAAGAAAGAGAACACAAGTCTCCTGGACTGTGTCCTTTCCATGAGGACGGAAATTAGAGAAAATTTTCTTATACTTGGAAACAGATACAGTCATTTTGCAATGACCCTCACCTGTGCTATTTCTTTCTATCAGGGTAAGATCTCAGATGAAGGTGAAGCAGAGTTCTGGGATCCTGATCCTCCAACAAAGGAGAAATTTCTCTCTGACATGCACTTTTTTCTATCCCCAAACCAATGTGCAGTGGTTCCAACAAAATCCTGGAGGACTCCTCATATCATAGCTTTTGAAATACACCAAAAAAGAAGACTAAAATCCATAGTCAATATCAAGGAACATTATAGCCACCTCTACATCAGGGACCCTCAGCCTGGGGACTCAGCCACTTACTTCCATGCTATGCAGGCACAGCCCATTCCAGACACCTGCAGCCTGTACCCAAAACTATAGCTGAGGACAAAATCCAACCCCCAGAGTGGGAACAGGGGCCCAATGTGATTAGAATTGCATTCCTATTGCCTTGCATCTCCTGATTCTTGCAGAAAGCATTTCTAAATGAGCTACAACTTAACACCACAGTGTAAGCACATATGTGTCTCATCTGGGGAATCTCTGTGGGGATAGTGTTACTGGATAAAATCTAGAGATTGATCAACTCTTCCAGATCTGGTTTTATCTTTCTGGAAAAGAGTGAACAGCCAACTCAATGTAAAGCAGTCTTCAATCCCTTCATCTCTAAGAGCAAGAAACTACCAATCTTACCTATACTTTCTTTTCTGCACCTTTATAGCTTATACCAGTACAGACAGAAACCTGGGAAAAGCTCCATTCTTTTTCTAGTATAGGTAAATGTGGAAGAAAAAAAGGAGAAAGAAAAGGCCACCATTAGGATGAATTATGGAAAGAACTTTCTTTATACCAGACCAGAGACTCAGCCACCGACCTCTGTATTATGGAGGCAGGGTGCTTTCCCGGCACCTGAAGCCTGAACCCAGACCTGTGGCTGCAGTCCCCAAGCCTAACAAACAGGCAGAGATGTCTGCTTGTTTTACTCACTTATAATGTCGTGGTGAGACATGCGCACTTGATAAATCAAAACGATGTCTCAAAAAACCGGAAATGCTAATGGATAATCAATATACTAACTATTCCTGCCCCAAACAAAACCATTCTTAACATCTTAATCCCCCAGTCAGGTAGTCAGTGAGTCAGCAATTCCACCTAGAGGATCCCTCAAACCCATCATAAGGCTCTGTGTTAAAATGGATATTTTCACCCTGAATGTTATTTTCTTCTTACCCTATATTATGCTCATGTATGAAGGGAAATCAAACCTTAAAGTGTCAAAGAAAGAACAATCCTCCACTTACTATTTTATCCCAACTTCTTACAGTGCACTTGATTGTTCATTTTGTTTACACTCAAATGTATGCATTTATATTATTCCCCTCTTTGTTATGTTTAGAAAGACCATTGGAAAAAAGCTCACCTCCAGTCATGGGTATGCTATACCATCATGAGCAAGCCATGCTCTTTGCTCCTCATCTCAGAATCCTCATCTATGTGAGGACAATATTTTCCATCCACCTTTACTCACAAGTTTCATACACTCAATCATGTAACAAATGTTTAGCCTATTAGATACTGGATAGGGAGCTTTGAATAATAAATAAAGAGTTCCTTCACTTGTTGAATGTATAGTCTAGTACGGAACACTTTCTTTTAAGTCATACAGTTTTTGCAAAGTAAGAGAAGAACTAAATTGGGAGAGCAAAGGCTGTTATGAAATCAAATAGATGTCAGTCAGGGATAGCTTCCTGGAATATGTGATGTCCCAGCTTGAAACCTAGCAAGTTAATATGAGTTATTTAGGCTGAAGGACAAAAAGGGTAGAGAACTAATACATATATATGTAATATATGTAATATAAAGCACATATATATGTAATATAAAACATGGACAACTTATCACTTGTCCTGGACTTGATAACTACCCAGAATGCTTCATTATTACTCAAATAAAAAGTAGAACTATTTCTTCCCATATAAAATATGTACCAGAAATCAATTATTTTATTCTGTGTTCTGTATCTTTGCTCAAATAAATTCCAAAAAGTTAAATTGAGGCTTAATCTTAATTGTAACCATTAGTTACCCAATCATTAATTAGCATTGAAAGCAAAATAGATTCTTCTTGTATCTTCCATTGGATTAAACTCTGGGGACAAATACTAGATATGAAACAAGAATGAAGGCAAGAAAATAGTTGCCTTTGGGGCATTTTTTTGTTGTTGTTACCTTTAAAGATTATGGTCTCATGATGTCTATAGACTTCACAGGATTATGCAATTTTTTTCTCATTTGAGAATATAGACACACTAAATTATTCATTTAGGTCCTGGGAGAGATCATCTAGTTCAGAAGGTGATCTATTACAGAGGACACTCTATTACAGAGGATACATTTTGTTGTGCTGAAGATAGAGTACACTGCATTACAGTAGCGTAGGTAGGCCCTCCATGAGCTCTGTGGTGACTCCATGTTTTTAAGAGAGGTGTCCAGATTTATATCAGATTTAATTACCTTGAGGCATTTATCTAACAAAAGGAAATATGGACTCCACGGAAGACCACATTAGAATGCAATTACATTGAAAGTAAGCTCCCTGTGTTCTATATTTGTAACCACTGTATAAAATATAACATCAAATCCTATGTGTCTCCCCCCAACACCAATTCTTATTAATATTCTAAAATAAAGTGTCTGTTTAAGTAAGCCAGTTGAGAAACTGTCAATCATTTGCCTTTGCATGATTCTCTATATTTTCAGTTATCATTTTCTACTTGCAATAAAGAAATACTTATTTGAATTATGTGATCTCTGAAAACCTGCATTTTCTTAAAGTCTCTTATTTTAATTTAACTTGAGGAAGGAATTACGAACTGATCTTTAGGAAATTCAGAAATACATTTTCAGAAAATTGCTACATGTGCACTAAAGGGGGCAGTGCTTCCTTTCAAAAAGAAAAATAACTTTCACTTAAAACAGGGCTGTTCATATGTGAAATAGAAGGCTCTCTGGAAGGATCTGAAGGAAGTGTAGGAAGTTGAAGTCAGATTGATAGTTGCCTGGGCAGGAGAGAAGACAACCAGTCTACCCAGGAGAGATGGACAAGCTCCTAGCGGCGTTATTATTGATTTTGTGTCTTCAGCCAGACTGTGAGTTTGGGGTGGGAGGTTTGAATATAGTAGAGAAACTCCAGGGAATACTGCAAGGCTGAGAGATGAGGTAGTTGGGGAGTTTTGTTTTGTTTTGTTTTCTGGCCTATGTTGGTTTTCTGTGGGAACTTTAAGAATAAAATTTAAAATCTATTACTCTTTCCAAACAGGGGTGAATAGTCAACAGGAGAATGGTGACCAGCAACAGGTTAAGCAAAATTCTCCATCCCTAAGTGTGCAAGAAGGAGGAATTTCTATTTTGAACTGTGACTACAATAATAATATGTTTAAATATTTTGCATGGTACAAAAAATACCCCACTAGAGGTCCTGCATTCCTAATATCAATACCTTCAGTTGTGGATAAAAAAGAAGATGGAAGGTTCACAGTCCTCCTCAATGTAAGTGCCAAACACCTCTCTCTGCACATCGTGGCCTTGCAGCCTGGAGACTCGGCCTTGTACCTATGCGCAGCAAGTACACAGTGCTCTCCAGACACCTGCAGCCTGTTCTCAAACCTGCAGCTGTGACCAAGCTAACCCCCACTTTGGGGTCTCTGACTGGGAAGAACACAGAATTGGTCCATTTACACATGGCAGTAAGAGAAGGTGTGCTTTGAATTAGTGAGCAAGCTGAGCTGTAAGGAAAAATGATACATGGCAAGTCCTACAAATGAGTTAAGAATGTTCTCTGTGCCTCAGGTTGTCCAAGAGTCTAACCATTCTCATTGTTCACTTTCAGAGAGAGGTTCCTGGTGGAGCCAAGGTGCCAATAGCTGGTGATGCCTTGTTCCCGCTAGCCCCTGGAATGAGGACAGCCCATTTCCCCTCTATCTCAGAGGAAAATATATATTTAGGATAAGGATACCAGGATTCTAATCCAAGTTCTCTCAGTGAATGTTTGTGTGCCTTCGAGTACCAGCAATCATGGGCTTTATTTTTCATGTGTAAAATGAACAAAATAATCCCTGGTTATTATTTCTGGATAACTGCACCTACATGCTTTTATTTGTGTGTGTGTTTTCACTTGTAAATTACTTCTAGTTGTTGCTTCAGTAAATCATTTACTGTATACTCTCTTCCCAGGAAGACACTGAACTCTTTGACCCACTCACTGTCCATCAGTAAGGGGTGTTGCCCTGTGGATCATAATAATAAACACAGGCACGTCATCGAGTTTGTCAGCTGCAAAGATCTTGTTCTTGGTAAACATCCTGATTCTCAGCTGACATGTATGTGGCACTAAGCATTTAGAATGAAGCTCAAAGTTGAGAGTGAAAAATAGGCAACATCATTGTAGGACCACAAGAACTTGGATGATGTGGGAAATAGCCCAAATACTGATTAATTCAGGGATGTCTGGTAGGTTGGCAGTTTCTAGCTTCAAACATAAGTGAGCTATGTTACCTACTTGAGATTCCCATTTTATACAAAGGAGTGGTAATGTAATGAGCGTGTTAACTAATAAAAAATGTTTTGATATTTTATATTATAACTTCCACTATCAATTTGTATTCCCTTTGGAAATTCTATTAATCAGTCAGATTTCTTCATTCATGAAATACAGGTTAGAACTAGGTGAAATCTATTTCCTTGTAGTCCAATGGCTATATGATTTCAATATACTGAACACTGGTTTTATGCTTTTTGTTTTATTATTTTATGAATTTTTTTTTTTTACAGAGAGAGGAAAGGAGAAGATAGAAACATTGTTGGGAGAGGAACATCCATCAACTGCCTCTGCACACCCCCTACTGGGGATTGAGCCCACAACCCAGGCATGTGCCCTGACTGGGAATCAAACCATGACCTCCTGGTTCATGACTTGATGCTCAACTACCAGGCCACACTAACTGGGCTTTTCAATTATGTGGTGAATAGAAGGAAATTAGTCAACCTGAATTTCTATGGAAACATTTTTTTTTTCATGCCAGAATTGTTCTTAGTACCTTACATTTAGAATTTCAAGCTGAAAAGAAAAGATTCCCAATTAGCAGGGGAAAAAAAAGATAAATAGGATGACACTGCTTGTGTACATAATGTTTGCATAGTTTAGTGTCTCTCTGTGTGTATGTATTGTATAATATATGTGAAGGAACTTTCTAAAATTATTTTTCACCTAAAAGCTAATGGTATTCCTGAAACATCTTCTTACAAAAAAAAAAAAACACAAATCATGTAGCCTTCCAAAGTGGTCCCTGAGTATGGAAACTACATATATTTCACAGGAGACTGTTTTAGTAGTCATTTCATTTTGGTTGGGCTCAGAAATCCCAAATCTCTGGAAGTATGAGACATCCAATCATGGAGTCAACACAGAGCTCATTGCCTACATGTGCTACCATAATGCAATGTGTTCTTATCTTCTTGAAGCCACACCATGGGATGCTTAATTAAACACCCATATCTCCTGTTGTATGTCTTAGCCATTGTTGCAATAATGTGTTAGCCATTGTTGCAGTTATTTCAAAACTCAAAGGCTTAAAACATTGAATAATTTAACTTACAATTGTGTGAATTGACTATTTAGACTGGGCTCAGCTAAACAGTATTTCTGGGTTTGGCCGAGCTCACTGTCATGTCTGAAGAGCAACTGTCTATTGGCTGGCTATCCTTTATTTAGGATAACTAAAACTCCAGCAGCCGAGGTCAGGCGTACTCTTGTGGCAATCAAGGAGAAGCAAGAGTAAGAGTTGAAATAAGAAAGCATCTTATCAACCTCTGCTTCCATCATACCTTGCAATAGCAAATTGGCCAAAGTAAGTGTCAGTTTCCTACCATATTATATCACAATATATTACACATGTTATGTGTGTATATATATGTATATATGTATTATATATGTAATTTATATATACACACACATATACACACAATATATGTATATCCTACAATAACAGGGGCTGACTAAGAAAAATAATATAACATGGCATGTTATATATTTTATTATATAACACTAGAGGCCTGGTGAATGAAATTTGTGCACTGGGGGGGTCCCTCAGCCAGGCCTGCCCCCTCTCACAGTCTGGGAGCCCTCAGGGGATGTCCTACTAACAGCTTAGGCCCGCTCCCCCTAGGGAGCGGGCTTAAGCCTCAATCAGGCCTCCCTCTGCGAGAGCCAACGGGGCTAATCAGAGGAAGGTGCCACCCCCATCACCCCACAGCTGCTGCCACTGCCAGCTGCCGCAGCCAACAAGGTATTTTCGTCAACACGGACTCCAGTCCCTTCACCACAAAAAAATGGCAACTTTCTTTAGGCATTTTCAAGATGTCTCTTTTATAGGATATGACATTTCTTTCTTTCTTTCTTTCTTTTTATCTTCACATGAGGATATTTTCCCATTGATTTTTAGAGAGCATGGAAGAGAGAGAGAAAGACAGAGAGAAACATCAATGGGAGAGGCACACTTCAATTGGTTGCCTCCTGCATGAGCCCTGACCTGGGCCCCAGCCAGGGAGAAGCCTGCAACCTAAGTACATGCCCTTGATCAGAATCAAACCCGGCCCCTGTGCAGGTTTGTGTCTCCACTCCAGCCCCAGCAGCCCAGCACCACCGCCACGTGGCTGGGGCTGTGGGCCGGCCTCCCTGCGTGTTGTTCTCTCTGGCTCCAGGGCTGCCTTGTCTGTTGTTCTCTCAGGCTCTGGGCCTGCACCAGGCCCCTCCTCCTGAGCTGGCCATGACCATTACAGTGTCCTGGCCTAATTTGCATATTACCTCTTTATACACACACACACACACACACACACACACACACACACACACACAGTTTATTATCTACATGTGTATTTTATATATTTATTATACTAAATAAAATAAATTTAATTTTAAAATTACTTTTTATGTATTTTTCAACCTTTTTCTATTTCTTCTACCCATGCCCAGTCTCTTGCAAGTACTTTTTTATTCTGTTTCTCTGAGTTCAACTCTTTTTAAAGATTCCACATATAAATGATACCATGAAGTTCATTTCAATTTTAAAAAAGATGAACTATGAATGAATAATCAGTCTAGTTATTATACATCCCTGTTCGTAACAAAACTATTTCAAACATCATAATTCAACAAATTAAAGAGATTTCCTTACCCTCAGATAGATTTTAAATGATTTATAAATTATTCCAGTTATAAAGTTCTGTTACAAGAGACATTTTCACTCTGATTGCCATTATATTTACCCAATTGTGTGTCTGTGTATGAAGGGAAGCCATAGTATGGAAATACAGCCATGCCTTCTCTGCATTCCTAAAGCTACACAAAAGTCATGCCAGAAAAGGGACTGCTACATACCTCCTCTTTCTTGTTGTTTTTGATCAAGCTCTTCATACTGCAACACTCACATTTCATTCATTCCTACAGTTATCAATCCATATCCTTTTCTTATTTGATATATTTGGAAGGCAGCCTTGGAAAGCAGCTACTTTCTACAACTGACCTACCATCTATATCAAGACTTCAGGTGTAAGGCAATAATTTCCAGCCAACATTTTCTCATGTTTTATTCATTCAATCAGCCAACAATTATTTATGGAGTAACTGCTAAGTTCTACATAAATGTTACATGCCAGAGGAAAAAGGGCTATGAGAAAATGTATAGTATATGCTCTCATTGTATTTATAGTCTAGTAAGTTATATAGGTAGATGATTAGAAAAAGTAAAGTGAGACAAGGACAACATTTAGGAAAGCAAAGGGTGAGATGAAGGCATACAGAGTCCCACTCCAGTCCCAGCCTTAGTAGTGAGTAAGAGACATCTGGAGTCTGTGATGCCTAAGCTGAAACCTGAAGGTTTGGTAGTAGTTAATTGGGTTGAAAGATAGAAGCAATAGGGGAAGGGATGTTAGGAGTACAAACATATACAAGGCAATAGAGATGATAGTGAATTTCAGGACTGAAAGTCAAAGTTTATACACACACACACACACACACACACACACACACACACACACACTAGTGGCCCGGTACAAGGATTTGTGCACATTAAAAGGAAATTAATTAGAAGAAATATTTTAATATCGCTATTCCCATTTTGTCTATAATAGAAGTGTCAACCAAATTCACCATCAACAATGACAGATCGAAACACACATGTGTGATTGGCACCAGTGAGAGCTTTATATGTATCATGCATGCGGGAGTCAACTTAGCATTTTATGTATATAGAATAAACTCGCTTAATTAGGCCTGCTTTCTAATTTAGCTAAACTTTTTCCAGCCCAGTGAAGCAACCCAACTTCTCTTTCAGGTAATTGTCAGCAACACAGCAGTACATATCAACATGAAGCAGATTATTATTGTAGATCATGCAGGGAGAAAAAAGGGTGAAATATTTAACTGCAGCAGTGTTTGACTATATTCTGTGCAGTGAGAAAACTGGAAGTCATTTTCAAGATCCACCATTTCTTATTTCTTTTCAGTCAGGTCAAGTTTCTAAATCTCCATTTTCCGGCTGATGGAAAGAAAGTAGGATTCCACTGAGTCTCCTATCTACCTACTGCAGGACTTCTGTGAGGATCAAATGAGATGAGGCACAGGAAAATGCTTCACAGACACTTGGTTAAAGTGTGAAATGTGTCTATCTGGCTATAAAGCAAGTTGTGTTCCTGGGCTGAAGAAACTGCAAGGAGGCTAATCATCTCTAGGGAGAGGAAGCCAGGCGTTGCTATGTGACGTCATTACCCAGTGCCCACAGCCACCTTTTCCAGGCTGGGCTGGGCTGTGGGCCACATTTTGCACCATGGGGTATTGGCAGCATTGGCTGTGATTTGGTGGGCTGTCGCTCTCGGGTGGTGGCCGGGCCTGTGTCCCACTTGGGGGAGCTGAGGATTGCTTTGTCGGTGCCAGGTCTGTGGTGCCGTTTCTCTGTAAATGGCCAGTGCGCATCACGGCAGCTCCTGCATTGAGCATCTGCCCCCTGGTGGTCAGTGAACATCATAGCGACAGGTCAGATGGGCAGAGGGCCACTTAGCATATTAGCCTTTTATATATATAGATATTTCTCAAACCAATAATGCAACATAGCCATGATATCAATTTTACAAATGAACTATAATAATTTTTGTGAAGTTACAAATGTGTTTTCTCTTTACTTGAGATTCTTCTAATAATTTTTTTATTTGACACCCAATATGTGACTTGGGCTCAAATACAGGAGATGCAACTATAAGCAAACAGACATTGTGCCTGCACTCAGGAAACATGTAATACTGTGGATATATAACAAAATATTATAATCAAAGCTATCACAAGAGAAAAGTGAACTATGACCATCTAATAGAGACATCTAAATTGAAAACAGAATAAAAGGGAAGGCCACCTAAAAAGGTGATATCTAAGTTAAGAATCATAATAGAGTTAGTGAAAAATAGAGTCAGGAAAAATATTATAGGAAAACAGAAACAGAATGCACAAAGGTATAGTCAAGATTTAGTGTAAGGGAATGACATTAAACTAATTCAAAATGGTTGGAGCATACAACTCAAAATGGGCAACAGAAAACACGAAACTAGAACAATATACAGACTTCACTTTGTAAAAATAATAAAGATGCTTATACATTATCTTGAAGGCACTGATGTACACTGAAAGTGATCTGAAGAAGTAAATGGTATAATAAAATGTTACTATTTTCCCCTTGATTTTTCTTTCTCTCTGAATCCTGGAGTAATTCTGTACTCTAATACAGTATATTGATAGGCCTTTCCTTACACAAAAACAAAAAACAAAAAACGAAGACATATATTGGATGGAAACTTATTCAAGAAAGCCCAAATTTTAATCATTTCTCAGCCTGGCCAGAGGAGGGCACTGTTTTAAAAGTATTCTAGATGTACATGGTTCTCTGTAAAGGGTGAAAGTGCTGTGATGTCTCTGATTGGCTGTCCCCCTAAGTTGCAGTATTCTAGACACAACTGCAACAGACCTTGCTCTGAGCTCAAAGTAATTCCTGCTGAGGACGCCCATTCAGAATCTGACGGGGTCTGTTGGATTTGCTGGGGAGCCAAGAGATGGATACTCTCCTGAAAGTGGTTTTAGGCACTCTGTTGTGGCGATTGGCTTGTGAGTATCCGGTCCTTCTAGGAGAGGCTTATAATGGTGACAGCAGCCTGAGGGCAGAAATTGGGTTGTCTTTCTGACCTGGGGAAGGCTCTTATGAAAACCGTACATATTCTATAATTATGTGGGGATGTTTATGTTTTGAGTAAGGAAGGAGGAAAGAAAATTGCCCTTCCTTTTATGAGACTGAGCATCTCATGTGGGTTTTCTGTGTCCTTGAATTGTTTTTCTGATCAGGTGTGAGAAGCCAAGAAATGCATCAGAGTCCTCGGTCCTTGATCATTCAAGAGGGGGAAGAAGTTACCATCGAGTGTAATTCCACAAAGTCTGTATATTCCTTGCATTGGTACTGGCAGAAGCATGGTGAAGGTCTCATCTTCTTGATGATATTAAGAAAAGGTGGAAAAGAGAGTCTTGACAAAATAACTGCCACATTGGATGAAAACAAGCAGCACAGCTTCCTATACATCACAGCCTCCCAGCCCAGTCACTCAGGCACCTACTTCTGTGCAGGAGGGACACAGTGATACTCAGGCCTCCGAAGGCTGTACTCAAACCTGAAGCTGGGCCACAGATGCTTTCTCAGCACAGGGCACCCTTGGGGCACTTACCGGAAGGCTCACCTATGAAAAAAGAGAAATCTGAGGGGAATGCAATTGCTTTAATATAAAATGCAAAAAGTGGACCATCTTTTAAGTTCAGATCTAATTTAACTTTTTAAAAATAATTGTATAATTGCTGAGTAGGTACTTATGTAATTGAATCAAATAAATTTCAGTTTCAAATACCAAAGTGAATTATGATATGACTTAAGCTACATTTGTGAACCACTTCTATTTCTTCTGCTAGGTATCCACAGTTTATGGTTAGGGAGATAATAAAAAAAACCAACAACAATAAAAATAAGTTTTTTGTGTTGGTTGTTTTTGGGTATCAGGATTGAACTTGGTACATGGATAATGTCACTTACCTGGAGGGCTCTCTAGTAATAGCTTTTTCCATGATCTTCAATATCTGTTTTATAGAAATGTAATTGAAAAGTACTTGCATTTTTAGACTGACTTTTACTTTCCTCTCACTGTACTTTATTCTGATTGATTTTCAGTTCTGTCTGGGGTACTCTGAGTTATCTACACAATACCTTTTCTTACCAGTTTGCCCAGATACGCTGTGGTCAATAACACTCCTCAGTTGTTCCCCTATGTCAAACCCAGCACAACATTGGCATGTATAGTAAATGCTCAACAAGTGTTTGTATGTTTGTTTTTAAGAATTTAGAATGACAAAGATAAAAATATGTTCCTTCTTTATTAGAGAAGTTAAAATTCACAAACAGAATTATAGTCATTGATCTTCATTACACAACCAAAAATTATTAGAAAACTATGATTCATAGTCAAGAAAAAAGCAAATAGAAACTGACTCTGTGATGGCTCAACTTATTGAATTTAGCAGACAAATATAATAAAGCACCCATAATAACTATGTGCAAAAAACTAAATAAAATATATTTTAAAATTTAGGAAAATATTTTCTTAATAAGTGAACAGAAATAAAATCTCAGCAAAGAAATTAAATCATAAATAAAAAGTGGAAATCTTAGAACTGAAGAGTATAATGACTGAAAAATTCATTCATGTGCTCAACAGCAGATTGGGTATGGCAGAAGAGTCTGTAAATGAATTAAGGAACTGGTATAATCATAATATTTAATATTTCTCAGCATCAAAAATAAACTGCTTGTTTCTCTATCAATATGGGCAAATTTCCAAACATTATCCTGAAAGAAAGAAACTAGACACAAAAGAGGGCCTACTAAATAACTTATATAGATGAGATTTCAGAAAAAGGCAAATCTAATCTATGGCAACAAAAATCAGGTAATGGTTGCCAGGTGTTAATTACTAGCAAACTTATAAGACAATAAAAATTACATATTAATCTGTGTAGTGGTTACACCGGTATATGAATTTGTCAAACATTTTACCTGTTATGGAACTTATGTTCAATAAAATCTACATTAAAAATAAGGTGGATAAAAATGTTTAGGTTCTAGACCTCATGATAATCTGTAACACTTCTCTTAACTTCATAGTTAAATAATTCTTCTGTTTTGATTTGGAATGAAAAAAAAATAATAGAAAGAGAAGCAGATGGTTAGGGAAGATAACAAGAAGTAGTATGTGGTGATCAAAGTTCATTCTCCTAAATTAGAAAGCTATTATATCCCATGTCTGCCATTTACTAGCTCTGTAATCTTAAGGAGGTTCTGAGCCTCTATTTCTATCTCCCCTCTATAAAATAGGAAGGGAGGGGGTAACAATTTCTCTCAAGGTTTACCTTTTCCACAAAAGGAAAATTAAGTAAGATTATGTCCATGAAGTTCCTAGAACACGTTAAGTGCTCAATGAATTGTAGGTAATATTTTTATTATTAATCATAAGTGTTCAGTTCAAGAGTGCCTAAGTTCTCTAAATAAAGTTGTGGGAGTGATCAACCTGGTATTGTGGCTCCAGAATTTCTTCTTTTAGTTGGGCAGCATGATAGACTGGAGGTGAGAGTAGAGAAAAAGGATCTTTTTCTCCTAATCTAACAGACCGGCTAATGACCTGGAATCATGGGACATAATATCTCATCACAGAAGTGGTCTTTTATTATAGCTGAATCCAGTGCAAATAACATTGAACAGAATGAAAATTTTATTTTGTCCTAGTGAAATGTTACCTAGATCATAACAAGAAGCCTAAATAAATCAGAAAAGAGAGTACACTTTAAAGGAGAGTGTTTGAAAACATGTATTCAGAGGGAAAAGAGAAAAAAAAAAGAGAGAATGTGTGGGTTCTAGTATTACCATGAAACGTAGTGTGTAAGAATTTATCTCTTTCCCATACAAGGATACAGAGCTTTACCTGCATTTTATTTAAAGTATCTTTTCTTCATTTGGGAAGGAAAACATAGGAATTGTTCTTTTAATGTAAATCTGAATCTGAGAATAAATTGACATGGGCAACATTTCTGGAGAATAATTGAGCAACCCTTATTAGGAGGAAAGGCTATCTTAAACACATCTAGTGGTTCAACATAGTCTATGCAATTATGAGTAGGACATGATCTAATGACTCATCCCACCGATCCCCACCAAACCAATTTTCTGTTCTGAGACAGCTGCATTGTCCATCTCCAACAATTCTAAGTGGAGCTTTACACAAAATTGAATAAGACTAGTCCCAAGCCCAGAGCAGGCACTGTTTTTTTAGAGATGGAGGTGCTAAAATAACTCTTTTCAGCATATTATGGGCATTGATGACCTCTGTTTTCCTTGACAGGAACAGTTGCTGTTAATGAGACTCAGGACACTCTAGGATTTAGGGGAGATGGTGAGGAGGGACACAGGGGATGCACAATGGCCAACTGTAACAAATATGCCAAGAAAATAAGAAAGAAGTAGAAAGGAACCAGATTTTGAGTCTTTCTTCCTTGACTTAAAATTTAACTGTAACTTGACAAGAAATTCTTGGCAACTTCCTTAAGGTGAGCTCTGGGGATAAATCTGGTTATTTCTTCTTTTTTTTTAAATCTTTATTCAGATTATTACAGATGTTCCTCTCCCCTCCCCACCCCCCCGCATAGATTCTCTCCACCCAGTTCCCACCCCACCCCAGGCCTTCACCCCACCCCCACTGTCCTCGCCCACAGGTGTAAGCTCTTTGTTCAATCTCTTCCCACACCCCCCACAACTCCTTCCCCCCGAGAATTGTCAGTCCACTCCCTTTCCATGCCCCTGATTCTATTACATTCACCAGTTTGTTCTGTTCATCAGATTTTTTATTCATTTGATTTTTAGATTCACTTGTTGATATATGTCTTTGTTGTTTATAATTTTTTATCTTTACCTTTTTCTTCTTCCTCTTCTTAAAGAATACCTTTCAGCATTTCATATAATACTGGTTTGGTGGTGATGAACTCCTTTAGCTTTTTCTTGTCTGTGAAGCTCTTTATCTGACCTTCAATTCTAAATGATAGCTTTGCTGGGTAGAGTAATCTTGGTTGTAGGTTCTTGCTATTCATCACTTTGAATATTTCTTGCCACTCCCTTCTGGCCTGCATAGTTTCTGTTGAGAAATCAGCTGACAGTCATATGGGTACTCCCTTGTAGGTAACTGTTTTTCTTTTGCTGCTTTTAATATTCTCTCTTTGTCTTTTGCCCTTGGCATTTTAATTTTTATGTGTCTTGGTGTGGTCCTCTTTGGATTCCTCTTGTTTGGGGGTCTGTGTGCTTCCTGGACTTGTAAGTCTATTTCTTTCACCAGGTAGGGGAAGTTTTCTGTCATTATTTCTTCAAATAGGTTTTCAATAACTTGCTCTCTCTCTCTTCTTCTGGCACCCCCATACTTCAGATGTTGGTATGCTTGAACCTTGCACTGTCTTCATATTTTTGGATTCTTTTTCTTTTTGCTTTTCCTGTTGGGTGTTTTTTGCTTCTTCGTATTTCAAATCTTTGACTTTATTCTTGGGACCCTCTAGTTTGCTGTTGAATCTCTGTATATTATTCTTTAATTCAGACAGTTATGCTTAATTTCTGACTGGTCCTTTTCCATTTTTTATTTCATTTTATTTTTTGGCATTCTCACTAAGATCCTTGAAGGTCTCACTAAGTTCTTCAGAGGTTTCTAGAAGATTCTTGAGTAACCTTATAACTGTGGTTTTGAACTCTATATCCAGTATTTTTCTTTCATCCATTTCTTTCATTTGTGACATGTCTCTTTGTCTCCGCATTTTGGGTGCTTCCCTGTGTTTGTTTCTATGTATTTGGTAGCTGCTAAGTCTCCTTGAATTGATAGAGTGACCTTCTGTGGTAGGTATCCTATAGGGCCCAGTGGCTCAGCCTCCCCAGTCACCTAAGATGGACTCTCTTGGTGCACCCCTTTGTGGGCTGTGTGCACAGTCTTGTTGTAGTTAAGCCTTGATAGCTGTTGATATCACTGGGAGGAATTGACCTCCAGGCCAATTGGCTGTGAGGAGCAGCTGTGTCTACAATGGAAAAGCTACTGTGCATGAGACACCCTTATGGGGCAGGACTTGCTTCAGTGGGGCTTTGGTACTCACTGAGTCTACCCCTTGAGTGTGTTTCTTATGGATGTGAAGAGTTGTAATCCGGTAGGTCTCACGCTGACCACTGGGTATACTGGCTCTTGGATCTCCAAAGAGGTGCAAAGTCAACCACTGCCTGGGGCCAACCAGCAGGAGCTACAGAGAAATCTGCAGATTCCTCCTCTTTGTATTGGGTTTGGAAGTACCCAGATGAGGCCCAGCTGTGTAGCAAGGCAGGCTGCTGCTGCTGCTGCTACTGCCTATTTAACAGGTTTTAGGCTGAGAAAGGACAGGCCATTCATATGCAAAAGCCGCTGCAAAGCTTGATTGGGGTTGTAAAGTGGGTGGGGGCAGGATCTCAGGGAATCACCAAGGCAAACCAAACAGCAATGGCTGCCAGTCAACCCTGCACCAGAGAGGTCCCCACATCCCCGCACAGGAACAATGATTGCTGCGAGCACCTCTGAAATAAAGCCGCCCTCGAGGTCCTGCCCCGATGCCAGACAGTCCAATTTCTCCCCAGAGTCTGGGTCCCCAGAGTCTCCCCTGAAACTGGAGTTCAGAGCAAGCTGGAGCTTGTATCTTCCTCCCGATTAAAAAAGCAGCACACTTGGGTGCCAGCACTTTCCATGCTTTCACACCTCCTACCAGTCTCAATGCTCTTTTTTCACCTCTCTAGTTGTGGAAATTCCACTCAGCTAGCTTTCCCGCAGTTCTGGATAATAGTTGATCTGCCTTTTAGTTGTAATTTTGATGTGGTTGTGAAAGACAGCAAGTAGAGGTGTTTACCTATTCTGCCATCTTGGTTCTCTCTGGTTATTTCTTAAGTCTACAAGATCTGGCATATCCCAGAAGGTCACTCAATCCCATCCAACAATATCTAGGCAGGAGGATTAGACTGTGGAACAAGACTGTTTATATGACACCAGGGTTGTATATTATGTATTGTATTGGTACAAAGGCCTCCCCGTGGTGAAATGATTTTTCGCATTTCTTAGCACAAAAGTGCAGAAATCAATGCAACACAGGGTCAATATTCTGTGAACTTCCGGAAAGCAACTACATTTATCAAGTTCATCATATCACCATCATAGCTAGAAGACTCTACAACATATTTCTGTTGTCTCAGAAAGTCCACTTGAAAAAAAAAAGTTAGATGAGCCTCACAAACAAACAGAACTCAACCTGAGGCAATTGCCTATTCCCATATTCTAAAGGAAGAATTACAAACCTTACCTAGATGTTTGTTAGCAACTAGTGTTTGAAATGTGTAAAGTAAGATCTAGAAAGGAAGCTGTTGAATTTATTCTAGGAAGAACTTCCTCACAGCTGACTCAGAGACCATATAGGACCACATGTAAAAGCCATACTCTTCAGATAACATCATAATTCTTCCCATGGAGTATGTAATAAAAACAACAACATATGAGATACAGTATTTGAATAATATACTTGATTATTCTAGATTTTATAACTGCTCAACTCAATCTTTTGGGAAAGAGTTCTTTTGGGGTTACTGGTCCCAATTTCAACATGTGTGTGAAGGAATAGGGCAGAGGTTTTCCCACATATACCAAGTAATGCTTAAGACAATTGGTATCCTACAATTCAGCTCCATTCTGACATTATCTACCTGGAGATAGTATCAGATCCCTACTGTTTGGGGCTCAGTCCTACAATAATGCCTCCCATCCCACCTCAGGTGCAAGTCCCAAGCCTACATTGTTACCTGTGCTTCTGACCCACCAGCTACAAAGTGGAGGTTGCAACATTGTCCTTCAACTCAGGATGCCAATCACTATGTCCAGGTGGTTACTTGAACTTCTGACCTACTGGCTATAAATCAGAGGTTCCATGAACCCCTCCTTAGGTTTAATCAGTTGTTTGAAAAATGAAGGCTTAGTGCCAAATAGAAATCAAAATACAACCAGTAGAAGATAAAACAGTGTCTGCCTTCTGACTGAATAGGAATAAGGTATTTCAATTATGAAGTGTGATTTACAATAACATTGTGTTTTGCTATGACTCTATGGTTCAGAGAGAATGCTGACAAAAACCTGCATTCCTGACATTAGTACCTCAATTTTAGGTAAAATGAAAGATGAACACAGCTTCAATCCTACTTGGATAGATAAAACATTAAAGAGCATTGCTTTCTTACACTTTAACATGTAAATGTAGAAAGCAGCAAACTCATAACTTTGCTTTAACCTAATGGAGACCTGAGGTCACAGGCCAAATAAGAAGGCTGGATTCTAATGTGAGATAGGTTTCTCACCTTTCTTCCCACTGCCCCCAGCAGCCTAGTGAAACCACTGTTAAAATTAAAAATTTCCTTGGGATATAAGTATTTTTATTGTTGAGGTAGAAGAGTTCTTTACATATTTTAGGTACTCAATCCTGAAAAGATATACAATTTGCTATTAGTTCCTCCCATTCTGTGGCTTGTCTCCTTTAAAATAAATAAATATATATATATATATATATATATATATATATATATATATATTGTTGAGAGTATTACAGATGTCTCCCCTTTTCCCCCTATTGCCTCCCTCCACCTGGTTTCTGCCCCACCCCAGGCCTTCACTACCCTATTGTCTGTGTCCATAGGTAATGAATATATACATATAGGTTCTTAGGTTAATCTCTTCCTGTCCCCCTTTCCTCTGAGATTCATCAGTATGTTCCATGTTTCCATGCCCCTGGTTCTATTTTATTCATCAGTTTATTTTGTTCCTTGTTCATTTATTTTGATTTTTAAATTCAATTGTTGATAGATATGTATTTATTGCCATTTTATTGTTTTTTCTTCTTCCTCCTCCTCCTTCTCCTTCTCCTCCTCTTCCTCTTCTTAAAGAATACCCTTCAACATTTCATGTAATACTGGTTTAGTGGTGATGACCTCCTTTAGCTTTTTCTTGTCTGTGAAGCTCTTTATCTGACCTTCAATTCTAAATGATAGCTTTGCTGGGTAGAGTAATCTTGGTTGTAGGCACTTGCTATTCATCACTTTGAATATTTCTTGCCACTCCCTTCTGGCCCGCAAAGTTTCTGTTGAGACATCAGCAGACAGTTGTATGAGCACTCCTTTGTAGGTAAGTAACTGCTTTTCTCTAACTGATTTTAAAATCCTCTCTTTGTCTTTAACTCTTGGCATTTTATTATGATGTGTCTTACTGTGGGCCTCTTTGGGTTCTCCTGTTTGGGATTCTCTGAGCGTCTGGACTTATAAGTCTATTTCTTTCACCAAGTAAGGGGAGTTTTTTGTCATTATTTCTTCAAATAGGTTTTCAATGTTTTGCTCTCTCTCTTCACTTTCTGGCACCCCCATAATGCAGATGTTGGTACACTTGAAGTTGGCCCAGAGGCTCCTTACACTATCTTCATATTTTTAGATTCTTTTTTCTTTTTACTCTTCTGATTGGGTATTTTTTGCTTCCTCATAGTCCAAATTGTTGATTTGATTCTTTGAATCCTCTACTCTACTGTTGAATCCCTGTTAATTATTCTTCATTTTACTTAGTGTGTGCTTAATATCTGACTGATCCTTTTTCATGTCTTTGATGTTCTCACTAAGGTTCTTGAAAGTCTCACTAAGATCCTGGAAATTCTCACTAAATGCCTTTAGCTCTCATTAAGATCCTTGAGCATCCTTATAACCATTGTTTTGAACTCTGTATCTAGTAGTCTGTTTGCTTCATTTAGTACTTTTTTTGGAGATTTATTCTGTTCTTTCATTTGTGACATGTTTCTTTGTCTCTGCATTTTGGCTGCTTCCTTGTGTTTGTTTCTATGTATTAGGTAGAGCTGCTGTGTCTCCTGGAATTGGTAGAGTGGCCTTGTGTAGTGAGTTCTGCAGGGCCCAGTGGCTCAGCCTCCTCTTTCACCTGAGCTGGGCACTCTATATGTTCCCCAGTGTGGGCTGTATGCACAGTCTTACTGTAGTTGAGCCTTGATTACTGTTGGAATCATGGGGGGAATTGACCTCCAGGCCAATTGGCTATGAGGACCAGCTGTGACTATAATGGAAGTGCTGCTATGCAGAAGACACCCTTATTGAGCAGGACTTGCTTCAGTGGGGCTTTGGTGCTCATTGAGTATGCCCCATGATGTGTTGCTGGTGGATGTGTAGAGTTGTAATCTGGTATGGTCTGGAGCTGTCAAGCAGGTACACTGGTTCTGGGGCCTCCTGGGAGGTGCAAAGTCAGCCATGACCTGAGGCCACTTGGCAGGAGCTACAGAGAGATCCAGGGTGGGGCAAACAGTGTGAGCCATGCTGATGGAAACTCAGATATGGCTGCCAGTCAGCTCTGCAGTGGGGAAGGTCTCAGCATAGGAACAATTGCCCCTGGGAGCACCCCTGTCAGGGAAAAAGCTGCCCCCAAGTTCTTGCTCCAATGCAAGACAATCCAGTTCCTCCCCAAATGTCTCTGGATCCCCCTGAAGCCACTGCCCTAGCACTGGAGCTCAGAGTGAGTGAGTCCAAGTAAGTCTGTGCACCAGTACTTTAAGAAGGACTGCCTGGGTCTTCAGCAGCCTCTGTGTCACTCAGCAACAATCTCCGATGGTTTTTACAGCTCAAAGTAATGAGGAGTTCTCTTCCCAGCTCTGGAACCCTGGGCTGAGGGTCTGGTGTGGGCTGGGACCACTTGCTCTTCATGGGAGGTCCCCACAGCCAAGATATCCCTCCCAATTAAGAAAAACACACACACACAAAACACCACACAGCCCGTTCTGCACCTCTACCCCTCTTACCAGTTTCAATGTGCTTTCTTCTTTACTTCTCTAGTTGTAGGAGTTCCATTTAGCCAGATTTCAGACAGTTCTGAATGTTGATTGTTCTGTATTTTAGTTATAATTTTTATGTGGTTGCGGGAAGCAGCAAATACTGGCATTTACTTCATGGCCATCTTTGTTCTCTCCTCTGACTTGTCTTCTTCAGTCCTGATAGTATCTTTTGAAGCAGAAGAGTTTTTTTTATTTTAATGGTCTGATTTATCTATTTTCTCTTTAGTTATTTGTGCTTTTATTTTTTTAAATATGTTTTTATTGATTTCAGAGAGAAGACGGGAGAGGGAGCAAGATAGAAACATCAATGATGAGACAGAGTCATTGATTGGTTGCCTCCTGCACGTCCCCTACTGGCCATCAAGCCTGCAACCGGGGGCATGTGCCCTGGTTCATGGGTTGACTCTCAACTACTGAGCCACACTAGCTGGGCTGATTTTATTTATTTATTTATTTTTATTTTTCTTAATTTTATTTTATTGTTTGAAGTATTACAAATAGTAGTACATATGTCTCCTGTTTTCCCCATTGACCTCCCCCCGGCACATGCCCTCACTCGTCCTACCCTCCCACGCAGTGTCTCGTGTCCTGATTTTATTTTTTTAAACCATTGTCTAACCAAGATCATAAAGATTTATATCTGTGTTTTCTTCTTAGAGTTTTAGTTTGTATATTAAGAACATTAATACATTTCAACTTAATTTTTAAATATGATAGGAGTAGGGATATGATTTCATTCCTTTGTATATGGATAATAAGACATTTGAAGTCCTTAACCAAAAGAAAGCTTAGTAGTTATACTAATATCAGATAAAGTAGGCATTTAACCAGGAATTGTGACTAGAGATATAGAGCAATATTTCAAAATGATTACATATACAATCTACCAGGAAGCTAGGCCAATACTATTTCTATATGCGCCTAATAACATGGCTTCAAATTATATCAAAGATAAATCAGTAGAGTTAATCAATAGAATGTGTTAATTTATATAAAAATCAATAAACAATTATACAATCAGAGTAGTAGGCATTAACACACTTTCTCAGTAGAAATGTAAAGAAAATATGACTAACACAATTAATATTTTATCAAATTTTCATATATATATAACATTTCACCTCCCCCCCCAATAAAATAAAATACATACTCTTTTCAAATGCACATGGAATATCTATCAAAGTTGACTCTCTTCTCTATGAGAAGCCTTAATCAATTAAAACAAGACTTAGTCAATTTTAAAGGATTTAAATCACTCAAAATATAGTCTTTGATCATAATAGTCTCAATCAAGAATTTAGTAACAAAAGAGATAATTAAACTTCATATATCTTGTCAGATATAATAGCCATCTTTAAATGTATTGCTACAGAAAATCATCTAAGCAATACTGAGGATTGGGGTGGGGTAGGTGTTTCTGTCTCTGAATAGAGCAAATGTAATGTTCTACTTATGAACTTTACTTCCTGTTCAGCGGCAGAAACATCTAACAGGCACTCAGCACTGAGGCACTCAGAGAAGGTCTGGTCCCTGGGCTAAAATGAGAACAAGAGAAATTTCAACCAGAAGACTTTCTTTCATGCTCTGTCCAGGACTGCTGTGGGCATTCATGTTCTTTAGCTTCAGTACATGTGGCCCCAAACATGGGGCCTCAGCTTCCTCTTAGAGACTAGGATGGGACTATGGAAGTGGTAACTGGTGGGAATATTAAAAGGGATAGAGGCAAGTAAATGAAACAGTATATGATTTTTCCCCCTTTATTCTCGTGTTGTAAAGTAATGTATTCTTCAATAACCCATCTGAACCATTTCAGAGGAGCAACCCTGTTTTCTCCCTTTTTTTTTTTTTTCTATAGGATTCATCATGACTCAGAAAGTCACTCAAGCTCAGACTACAGTGACAGTGCAGGAAGGAGAAGCTGTGACCATGGACTGCACATATGAAACCAGTTGGAGATTTTATACTTTGTATTGGTACAAACAGCCTCCTAGCAGAGAGATGGTTTTCCTTATTTATCACGTCTATTCTGACCCAAATGCAAAACAGGACCGCTACTTTGTGAACTTTCAAGGGGAAAAAAATTTAATCAGCTTCACCATCTCTTCCTTACAACTGGCAGACTCAGCGAAGTACTTTTGTACTCTTGGGATCCCACAGTAATAGAAATGACAGTGGAAGGTTAACAAAAACCTTTGAGCTCCATTAAAGCATCCACCTGCTCAAAAGCTAGGAAAAAACCATGAACCACAGGAAGGAAGAAAGCAAGCACTGTGTGTGGTGGCACAGCTGAGATCTTCTAAAGTAAAGTTCCCTTCTATTAAAAAAAAAAAAAAGCCCCATAATGAGCTCAGTGTATGAAACAGCATTGCTCCCTGGGATTCCCAGGTATTATATTTGTAACTTAGGTTGAAATAAATCACAAAGTGCTTTTCAAATTGTTCCTTAAACAGTTAGATGAATGAAGCCATTTATTTCAGGAAAATCAGGAGTAGTTTTCTAATTCTCATCTTGAATTATCGACTTTCAGATTTGAATAGCACTAGTAACCATCCCATTATGTTATATATTTACATATATATATATATATACATAAATTGAATAAAAACAAAATTTATAAACATATACATTTATTTTTATGTTATTTTCATATTCTAATCTGAGATTTGTTTCCACATTCAAAATAAAATGTTGACTCTGCTCATTGGGAAACTCTAGGAACCACAATGACTTGTGGCCAGTGTCTGCAAGGGCTGAAAGGTTTGACAACTTTAAGTGCTGTTAAGTTCCCAGCACATCTTGACCAGTTCATAAGCCCCCAGTTTCAGTAAGAGAAGAGGGTTCTCAATACTGCCCGAGACCTGTGTGTTCTGAAGGAGAAAGGCCAGGTACAGTGGTGCTACTGAAGGAGTTAGATGAACATTAGTCCAACAACACTGACCTCAGCAAGAGGGTCTAGGTCCTCCTGGTCAGCCTTCTATTATGATCAACGTGGTCATGGGCAGACTGGCTTCAACACATTTTTAATACATAAATAAATGACTCTTCCTGGAATCAAATAGATAACAAGGTTACTCACCTTTTGAAAGTTCTATAAGGCCAAAAGCAGTTTTGACAAAAACAGACTATGATCATTAGAGATTCAAAATAATCCTTCCTCTTAACAAACCCAGGAAGAGAATGGGCTGAGAAAACTATTCCCTAGGAAAGGCATAGCCCTTAACATGTGGCTAAAGAAGATAATGGAAGAAGACTCTCCCGGCCTGCTGAGCCAGGGAATGTGAAAAACAGTGAGCAGAAAACTCCCTGCAGAAAGCAGTCTCATCAAAACAGGGTAAGGAATGCGATTAGGAGTGCCTCCTGGAGTCACAGACTTGCTTCAGACCAAAGTTGTGTGTCTCTCTTAATTCTCCTTTGCAGGGGAACGTCATACAACACAATCCAGTAACTGTTTCATAATTGTATGCTGAGTGTGTGGAGGGAACAGTTTACTTGTTTTTGTTTGTTTTCTGTTTATTTGTTTCTTCATAGTGCTTCAAAGGAGTCACATCAAGACCTGAAGAAGACTATAGGATATCGATCAGGAGTCACTGCAAGGGGATCCTAACGTATCTCTCTCAGAGAAGTACCTGCTTCCTGCATGGGAGGAAGGGAGGAAATGAATTCTCAGTTGTGAGTCTGAAGGCTGACTGTGGAGTGAGTGCACAATGACTGTTCACTAGTATCCAGTTCCCTCTCCTTCCAGCAACCCAGGAGGATTGCAAGCCTTCTGAAGATTGACGTGGCCATAGGACTTGCATGGGATAAAAAACTATGACCTAGCCAATTTTGCTCAGTGGTTAGAGCATCAGCCCTCAGATTGAAGGGTCAGGGCACCTACCTTGGTTGCAGGCTCAGTCTCTGGCCCTGATTGGAGTGTGAGGCAACCAATGCATGTGTCTCACATTGATGTTTCTCTCTCTCTGTCTCCCCCCCTCCCTTCCACTCTCTCTAAAAAAATCAATGGGGGAAAAATATATCCTTGGGTAAGGATTAACAACAACAACAAAAGGAAATGTGGGTAGAAATGGCATGTGTCATTTCACTTACCTTTCAATCTCTGCTTTTTCAGGTTGTGGTGATTGTTGAATTGTGTATTGACATGAGGTTCAATTGTTAGTCATCACATATAATCTAGCTGACCTAGAGGGTCACCTTGATTCAAAATTAACTACTATGTATGTGCAAGAAATAAACAACTGTTTCTTTTAACCACTGAGATTTTAAAGTAATTATGACAGCATCATCTGTCATACATAACTTGACTAAGGCACCAAACTTAATAAATACAAAAAAAAAGAAAATAACATTATGCAAGGGAAGAATAATTATATGTTAAAACCTGAATAGATAAATTTTTAAAATATAGGATCATCTCGCTCAATAAACAGAAATTCAAAACTTCTAAACAAAATATTAGCCAAAAAAATGGCAGAATATATAAAAAGTAATATATTATATATTATAACCATGGCTTTAATGTAATGTCTACTTAACATTTTAAATCAAAGTAATCCACATGAATAAAAACCTCATTTAATCATCTCAATAGTTACATAAATTTATAATTGTACTAGAGACCCAGTGCACAAAATTCGTGCATGAGGGGGGGGGTGTCCCTCAGCCCAGCTTACACCCTCTCCAATCTGGGACCCCTCGAGGGATGTCTGACCGCCCGTTTAGGCCCGATACCACTGGGCGGTCAGACATCCTTCTCACAATCCAGGACTGCTGGCTCCCAACCACTCGCCTGCCTGCCTGCCTGATTGCCCTTAACCACTTCTGCCTGCCAGCCTGATCACCCCCTAACCACTCCCTTGCCAGCCTGATTGATACCTAATTGCTCCCCTGCCAGCCCGATTGCCCCTAACTGCCCTCCCCTGCTGTCCTGGTCACCCCTAACTGCCCTCCCCTGCAGGCCTGGTTGCCCCCAACTACCCTCCCCTGATGGCCCTGTCACCTAACTGCTATCCCTTGCCAGCCTGGTCGCGCCTAAATGCCCTCCACTGCTGGCCTGGTCACCTCTAACTGCCCTCCCCTGCAGGCCTTGTCTCTCCCAACTGCCCTCCCCTGCAGGCCTGGTCCCCCTCCCAACTGTCCTCCCCTGCAGGCCTGATTGCCCCCAACTGCCCTCCCTTGCAGGCCATCTTGTGTCCACATGGAAGTGGCCATCTTTGACCACATGGGGCAGCCATCTTGTGTGTTGGAGTGATGGTCAATTTGCATAATACTTCTTTATTATATAGGATATTAAATATTCACCCATAATAAAGAAATAAATTCCTAACAAAACTTCCTCATTTTGGTAAAGGGTATATGTTACAAACACCATTTGTCCTTGAAAACCACAGGAAAATACCACTTCTCAAATATAGCCCCTAACATGGCTTAATTAAAAAGACAAAAAATAAAAAGAATTGGTGAGAATATAAAGAAATAAAGCTCCTTAGATTTTATGAGTGTGTAAAATGGTGCAGCCACAATGGAAAATGGTCTGAAAGTTCTTCAAATCATGAAACATAGTTATTATATGACCCAGAAATTCCACTCCTATGTATATACCCAAGAGAAATGAAAACATATGTGCACCCTGGCCAGTGTGGCTCAATTGGTTGAGCATTGTCCCATGCATCAAGAGGTCACCGATTTGAGTCCTGGTCAGGGCATATACCCAGCTCATGGGCTTGATCCTCAGTAGGAGGCTTTCAGGGGACAGTCAATCAATGTTTCTCTCTCTCTCCCCCCCCCTCTCTAAAATCAATAAAAATTTATTTTTTTAAAAAGAAAACACATATGCACACAAAAATTTATCCATAAATGTTCATAACCAAAAGTTGAAACAACCCATATGTGCATCAATTGTTAAATGAAATACGGTATATTCATGCAAAAAATATTATTGGGCAATAAAAAGTAATGCAGTATTCATACATGCTACAACATGGATGAGCTCAGAAAACATTATGCTAGATCAGAAAATCCAGTCTCAAGAGTCTATATATTATATAATTCCATTTATAAGAAATATGCAGAATGAGAAAAATCTATAGAGACTGCTATGGTCTGAATGTGTGTGTGTCCCCGCCCAATGGTCTAAATGTTTGTGTTTCACCGAAATATATTAGTTGTGCCCTAAATCTGAAAGTGATGCTTTTAGGATTGGTGCTCTTATAAAGAGGGTCCAGAGAAATCCCTTTCCCTTTCCACCACGTGAGCACACAGCAAGAAGCCACCACCTGTGGGACAGAAAGCAGGCTGTTACTAGACACCCAACCTGCCAGTGCTTTGATCTTGAACTTCCCAGGCTCCATAACTATGAGAAATTAATTTCTGTTGTTTATAAACTACCCAATCTGTAGTAATTTGTTACAGCAGCATGAATGGACTAAGACAGAGACAAAGTAGATCAGTAATTGCTTAGAAGGAGTTTCACGGGGGGAAATGGTGAGTGACTGATAATCGGTACAGGTTCCTTCCTGGGGTCATGAAGTGTTTTCAAATTGATTGTGGTGATGATTACACAACTCTGTGAATATACTAGAACTACTGGATTGTATGCTTTAAGTGGATGTATTATTTGGTATGTGAATTATATCCCAATGAAGCTATTATATGAAAACAAACAAAAACAAAAATTTCCACAATGCTTATTGTTATTTGGACTGTCTTGATTGTTCATATCATCTGAATCCTGCAGTAATGAGCACTAGATAAAAACTTGTAATGTTGGTCTGACATTTACATTACACAAATAGATAACATAATGACTCTTAGCTTTCATATTTCTTTTAGCAATCCCAATATTTCTTTCATGTATATATTTACACCAGCCTTCAATTGCTATTATTACTTTAAGCTGGCATGACCACAATGCCACAGGTCACCATATTCTCATACCAGGCTTTCCCTGTCCTGGATTTGTGAATTTTTTTTTTTTTAAGGATGGGAAGTGAGAGCTGGAAGGCTGACTATTTGAATTTTGTCCACAGGTCTAATTTTGCATTTATCTTCACTACTGGATACTTTTGTTCCATTTGTTTTCAAGAATATTGGAAGTTTTTATTTAGAATAATTTTGAGAGTCATTCCATATAACTTCTCCCAATAAATAATTAATACATTCACCCAACAAAGTATTAGTAAGTGCTTAGTCTCTGCCAAATCCTATGCTAAACAATAAATAATGTGGCCCTCAGAACAGCTGTCAAGCATGGAAAAAGAAGACACTAAGGAAAGGAAAGAAATTTAATTGAGGGGGGATTTTAGAATAGTTTCTGTGAGGAAAAGGTCACAAAAATAATTCTAAAATCCCCAAGTGACTGAAATAATTCAGTCTTTTTTTTGTTTTAATCTTTATTGTTGAAAGTATTACATATGTCCTCTCTTTTGCTCCCATTGACCCCTTCTAGCCTCCCTGCCCCGCCTCAGGCCTTCACCACACTATTGTCTGTATCCATGGTTTATGCATATATGCATACAAATTATTTGGTTAATTTCTTCCCACCCACCCCTACCTTCCCTCTGAGATTCAACATTCTTTAGAGTAGTTATTGTGGTACTAAGCTCTTCACTGAGCCTTGTCACTAGAGGGTGGTAGCACATAGGAGATATCTATCCTTAGACAGGAAAACACCTTGAAAGATTGAGGACTGACTTGGTTCCCAGTTCTAAGTAAAGGAGTTCATCTGTACAGTCACAAGAGGGGGCTATTAGAGCAGCAAGCTGTTACAGCAGCGTGAGTTACAGGTAATCATTGAGTTGTGAAAGAACTTGTTTTCATCCCCTTTCCTTCCTTGTACTTCATAATCTCACACTGAGTGAGTGCAAGCCCCAAGGACATGAATGAGCCCTTTCCCAAATGCAGAGCAAAGAGCAGACCCCTCATGTGAAGAGGAGAGAGAGGTGGTTAATAGTTTAATGTTAAAGGGTCAAATATTTGTTCCTATAGCAAAATAAGAAGCTTAGTTATTATAGCACAGAAGGATGAATAATTTTAATTTTATTCTATACCATTTTGTTAATAATGACCACTTTTGAGAATAGCCAGAAGAATTCCTTTATATTTATTTCCACCTCTCTTGTCAAAAGTCTTCATTTCATTTCCCTTTCTAAATCTTCTCTTCCTTCTTTTTTTTAAAAAATATATTTTATTGATTTTTTACAGAGAGGAAGAGAGAGGGATAGAGAATTAGAAACATCGATGAGAGAGAAACATCGATCAGCTGCCTCTTGCACACCCCCTACTGGGGATGTGCCCGCAACCAAGGTACATGCCCTTGACCAGAATCGAACCTGGGACCCTTGAGTCTGCAGGCCGACGCTCTATCCACTGAGCCAAACGGGTTTCGGCAAATCTTCTCTTCCTTCTATGCTGTTCTCCTTAGTGTCCTCAATGCATGCTACCCCTAAGCATGAGCATGAAGATGAGAAAATGCCAGTTAAAGAGGAGAGAAGTGGAATAGAAATAAGTACTATTCAAGTGATTGGTTTCTGTATCAAAACCAGAGGCATCCAAAAATGTCCATCAGGAAGATGCTTAAGACATTGTTCCAGGAGCCAATGTGGGGGACCTGACTATCAGACTCCTGGCTCTTAGACTGGGTTCAGATTGTATCTTATCCTGTCAGACTGAGCACAGCAGTATTAGACAACTATGAAATTATTTTTGTCACATATGTTGCAAATATTGCCTTCCACAGTGTCATTGGATTTCTATCTGAGCTTATGGTGGTTTGTTTTGTTTTTGTTGTTGTTTATCAGAAAATTTTCTAACTTTGGAAGTTAGATTATGTCTTACTACTCCTGAGACTCACTTGCTCTGGCTCAGAATATGGATAGGAATTCTCTTCTCTTACAGCCCAAGGCTCAACATAGGTAACTTGGATTAAAGGATATTTCATACCAGCTCAATGGTGGGTTTGCCATGCACCACAAATGAGGGATCGTTAATCTCTGTGTGGGTGATGCTACTTAGTCAGACTCACTTAGACATAGACTATTTGAGTTTGAACCTTGAAAATGATCTCAGTGCAAACCCTCTGAATTAGGACTAAAGGTTGGGAAAATATTCTTGCCCTCCTTCTAAATTCATGCTTAATCCTGAGGGTGGGGGTGAACGCCACCAAGAGATTGCTCTGTCTTTCACTGATGCCTGCCTGGGGAACGCCCATTTGAAAGCTTCCTGGTTGAGGCTGTGCTAGTGGCTGCTGTGTTGTTGTTGGGACCTCCCCAAACCTAGCATCACACTCAGATGCTGAGTTCAGAGGCCTGGAACCCCAATTTTCGCTTTAACAATGAGATCAGTGACAGGAATAACTATTCTCCTAACTTTGGGTAAGTGATCTGGGTCTGAGAAAGGATGGCTTTCGTGGCTAAAGACAACGGTGAGGTATCTGCTGCTTTGACTTCTCCCCCTGCACTTTACCAAACTGCGGAGAGGGAAATGCATCTTTGTGTTTCTATGTGTCTGTGTATTTCTCTAGAGCGAGAGTGGGGAGCTTTCTTTCTGCCAAGGGCCATTTGGATATTTAAAACATCATTTGTGGGTCATACAAAATTATCAACCTAAAAAGAAGCCTGCTATATTTGGTCAGACATTTCATTTTACTCACCCCTAATGCCTTGACAGGGCCAGTCCAAATGATTTCTTGGCCTTATATGGCCCACAGGCCAGATGTCCCCCACCCCTGGGCATCACTGTGAGGAATTTCTCATAGCCACCACTCACAGAAGATCCCCTGAGTCTCATAGCTCTGAGACTGTAAGGAGTTTCGGGTTCATTAAGCCTAAGGATCTAGAATACAGCAATTGATCTTTTGCCAGTGGCTCTGGATAGCTCAATAATAAAAACCAGTAACATTTATCTTGTCCTGTGTGACACACACACAAATGCTCATGTAGGGGTGTGGCCAGAGAGGAGAGTTCAGGGGTGCTCATGAATCTGACCTTAGATGCACCCAAATTGGACATTCCAGAGCTAATCCATTGTTTCTCAACCCCTCAGGTATTATGGGTGATGCTAAGTCCACACAGCCAGGTGCAATGGAGAGTACTACAGAAGAAGCTGTGCATCTGCCGTGTAACCACTCCACAATCAGTGGAAGTGAGTACATATATTGGTATCGACAGATTCCTCACCAGGGTCCAGAGTATGTGATTCATGGTTTAAAAGGCACTGAGACCAAAGGAACGTTCTCTCTGATCATCGCAACAGACAGAAAATCCAGTACCTTGGTCCTGCCCCACGTTAGCCTGAGAGACTCCGCTATGTACTACTGCATCGTGAGAGATCCACAGTGGCACATGTGGGGCTGCACCTGTGCAATATCTCCCTGGCGGAAGGAAAGCAGCAGCAGCAGCAGCAGCAGCAGCATCTAAAGAGCCACGGCACAAGAAAGAGCACAAACCCAATGGAAGGAGAAGAAAAAGAAAAGGAGGAAAAAAAGAAAAGAAATAAAGAGAAGACTGAGAAAATAAAGGAGGAAAGAATTGAAAAGAGCCAAGAAGATGAGGAAGAAGCGCTTACTTTGAAAAGACAAAAAGCTTGCAAGAAAACTAAAATTCACAGTTGTGAACCTGCAATGGAGGGGAAAGGAAATGAGAATTTGCCACAGCTCTTTGTTTTAATCAAATGTTGCTTTCTATGTAGGTCTCACTAAAACAGTGAACAACCATTTGGTTGTCCTAAAGACTTTCTTCCTTTGGACCCAGGGAAGTGCCCAGGCTCTGGGTATTGCATCATGTTAGGCCTCCCTCCAACTTTTCACAAATTGAAAAGAATTTCAGAAACAGTTATTTGTCTTTGAAAAAAAATTGGAATTTCTTTGCTGCTTGTCTGTAGCATACACACTTAGGACATAGATGATTTGGTGAACAGAATAGAAAAAAGACAGATTAATTAATAAATAATAAATTAATATCTGGATATTAATTTAATCTTAAACTTATGTTGTAACATTTCTAATATTATGCAAAAATACAACAGACATCCTTTCTTTTTGTAAAATCTCAAGACATTATGTGAGGTTTTTTCCCCCATCTCATTTTATTACAATCCCATCCTTGTGTTCCAGAATCAATGGCTATTTAATTCACATCTCAAATATTATATGAGTTTATAGAGCAAAAGCTTAAAACTGACTCTGCCTACCTCCATTCCATTTCCTCTTCAACCTGTAATGACCCATTTTGACAGTTTGGAATGTCCTAACAATTGTATTTCTTTTCTTTTACAAGGATACTCATTTAAACATTACCCAATTTTCTTACATAAATTGGATCATATCTGTGTTTATATTTGGAGTTTGTTTTTTTATTTAAAAATTGTTTTTGACGTGTGCTCACACATAAACACATATACATGAACTTTATAGTATACTTGTATAATAATTCAACTTGCTCACCTATTAATAATATTTAACTTTTTACATATCCTAGCTTATCATAATCTAAATCACAAATCAACATATATACCTAAAGAATACATACATATATATTTCTTATTCTCTGAAGTGAAATTTCTGGGTCAAAGGATATGCTTATTTTATATTTTTATAGATAGATATTAAAAAATTGTTTTTCAAAATGGCTCAATTAATTTACACTGCCAACATCAGGGTATGGGGAACCTATTTCCTTGTATCTTGGTTAACATCATTATCAATCTTTTTTATATTTTAATAACTCAAAAGTAATTTGGCAATTTTTCATTTACATTTTCCTAACTACTTGGGCTCTGACCAACTTGTGTCTTGTGTTGTCACTTTAACAGATTGTCTTTTTCTTGTTTATTTAAAAAAATTATTCTAATAATATGAGTACCACTTTGCCTATTATATACTGTATACTTACTTTATCCAAATATGTTGTATCTTTTAATTTGTTTATTCAACTGTTACCAGGAATTTTTTTATTTTTATACTGTCAGACATAAGCCTTCCCATTCCAAGTTGATAAATCTAAATTCCTACATTTTCTTCTATTCAAAGACATTCATGTAGTCAGCCTGAGGGATGGACTTGGGAGCTCTGCTAGGGTTTAGATATTTGACAAGGTGAGACAGACTATTGATCAAAATGATAGGCTCCCACATTCTGCATTTTACCTATAAAACTTAAAATTATTTTTAAATCAAAGAGTAACAAACTCATCGATTTCTAAAAAATTTACTGTTTGTTATGGATTTAATTGTGTCACCACCACCCACATGCACACACAAATTCTTCTGTTGCTTGTCTCATAGTAGTCCCCAGGTACTTTACAATGTGACCATTTTAAGAAACAGGGTTGTTATAAGATAATCAAGATAAAATCAGATCATCATGGTGAAACTTTATCCAATAAGACTTGTATCTTTATAAAAGGGGAATACAGGGTATCCCCAAAAATTGTATACACACTTTAACAACTGATAGCTCATTTTTGAAAATGAAATGTATTTTAATAAACACTGCTTTTATAATTATTCCAAGTGTGTGTATACAATATTTCTCCCTATATTTGACCACACACACACACACACAGGAGACCATTTGAACATGAAGGCAGAGATCAGAGTAAGGCATCTACAAGCCCAATGAGAGGCCTGGAACAAATAGATTCTTCACGCACCAGGCTCAGAAGGAAATACTGTGAAATCTCAGTGTTCAAACTTAATTCATTCTGGAAGACTGTTCAAGAAGTGATTTGTTTGAAAACTGAACCATTTTTTTTCCCATTAAAAAGGATGTAAATTGAATTAATCTGTTCCAGAGCCCCTACTAGACTTAGAGAATCACTTTCAGCACTTGTTCCAGTAGTGTCTTTCAGGAGGTCAGCATGTGGCATCTTCACTTTTTCACTTATCCTTGCCTCCCAAATGCTAACACCAGCGAACTGCTTTTCATTTATCCAAATCAACAACAGTTTTTGTACTTCTTCAATTCCCTGTGATTATTGTTTCCTGAGTACTTTCACAACCTTAGCAACATCGGCACTCTTGATATCCTCTTTATGTTTCACAGTTGTGCTAATTGTTGATTTCGTCATGCCATACTTGGAAGCCAGATCAGGCACCCAAACACCTTTATCATACTTTGCAATAATTTCTTTTTTTAAGTTCTATCATTGTTCTCACAACTTTCCTTTCACTTCACTGCTATCGCTAACTGTCTTAGGACCTATGGTGACTTACTGTAGAATTGAGTAGTAATAAGCAGCAACAAAACCTAAAAAACACAAACATATTTACAGCACAATTTCCTAAAATGTTAACAGTGCAAAGTTTAGCAGTAAACTGACTTTGTTTGTTGCCTGAGATACACATGCCTGATCATATAGGTAACAGCATGAAAGAGTTGTTGGGTCAAGAACTAAAGTTCTGTTTGTCGACAGAGACATCCCTCACCCCCACCCCCCACCTCACCCCTTGAACAACTTGGTCGAGAACCAAATTGTTTGAGATGGGAGACTTTCAAGAACCAAGGTTTGACTGTAACCCGTGCTGACAACTTGGTTATGGACTTCTAACCTGGACTATGAAACAATTGATTTCTGTTTTTCAAGCCACCCAGTTTGTGGTGCTTTGTCCCAGCAACCCTAGCCAAGCCATACGCCCTTCCAATGGGTGCCATCTAAGATAGAACTTCCCTACCACTCAGTCATGCTGTCCATCCATATCTCAGTGTCTGTGATGGTCTTCACTCTAACTGACACATCTTTTGTTCCCATTAATCCTTTGCTTAAACTGGAAGCTGCTTAGAAAAATGTTCCCTTCAGCAGGTAAAATAATGTCATTTCCATATAAAATCAGATGACGAAAATCCATCGCTGGAAGGAGCCTCATAAGACATACTAAAGGAAGTTTTCCAGGATGAAAGGAAATAGTATCAGATGGCAATTTGGATGCACATAAAGAAATACAGAGAGAAGAGGAAGATGGCGGATGGCAGGACGGAGGTGAGGGAGAGGGTGTGAGTGAGTGAGTGGGGAAAGGAGAATGTATGGATGTGTGTGGTGTGTGTGTGAGTGAGTGAGGGGGGAAAGGAGAGTGTGTGGATGTGTGTGGTGTGTGTGTGAGTGAGGGAGGGGGTGAAAGGAGAGTGTGTGGATGTGTGTGGTGTGTGTGTGAGTGAGTGAGGGGTGAAAGGAGAGTGTGTGGATGTGTGGTGTGTGTGTGTGAGGGAGGGAGGGACAGTTAAATCTGGCCGGAGTAGCAGGGGCTGGCAGACTAGACTCTCCTTGACAGAGAGCACCTACCACTGCTGCGGACACTCCCTGGGCTGTGGGGCTCGGGCACAGAGCCCACGCCATCTTAAAGGGGAGAGCGGCCTCTTCTAGGAACTCATCAACACCACCACCCAGACAGGCCTTGGACACTGCCCACGACCCTGCAGCCACTCCAGCCAAAATCCTGCTGCCCCACCCCAGACCTACAGACCCTAGGACTTCCACCTCCAAGGGTGCACGGCTCCCGCAGTAGTAAGTGCGACTTCCCGACTCAGCAGCTGCAGACCTCCGGACACCACAGTTGTGCTTTTCCAGTGCATAGGCCTCCTGAGCACACCATTCCACAGGCCGCTCTTGGGTGCCACTGTGAACCCCTGCTGGGCACACTCTTATACAAACAAGGGAGCACTGCCCCGGCAGTAGAAATTCTGAATTTCCCCTTCCTGGATACCTGCCCACAGACACCTAGGTGACCTGGCTTCAGAGCCAGGGCCCCTCTGAGTGTGTGAGTGCACCGCCAAGGCAAACGGACCGCGGGTACCTCTGTGAGCTGCCACTGGGCGCGTGTGAATCCAACCAAGGGCACAAGGACCTGGCAGTACAAATTTGGACTTCTCCCACTCCCAGCTGCCTTCCCACAGACATCTTGGTCATGCGGCTTCAGCGCAAGGACCTCTCTGAGTGCACCACCCTGACAAACGGCCCTGGGGTACCTCTGTGAGCCGCCACTGGGTGCACATGAATCCAACCAAGGGCTCAAGACACCCGCAGCAAAAACTGAGTCTTCCCACTGCACAGCTGCTGACCTCTGGACACCACAGTCACACTTTTCCAGCACACAGGCCTCGTGAGCCCAAGGCTGCAAAAGCGGCTCTTGGGTGCCTCTGTGAGCCCCCGAGGATGCGCTCATATCCAAACAAGGGCACACAGCCCCAGCAGTAGAAATTCGTACTTCCCCCTCTCCTGGCTGCCTGCTCACAGACACCTTGATCGTGTGGCTTCAGCACCAGGGCTCCTCTGAGTGCATGAGTGCTCCACCTTGGCAAACAGACCGTGGGTGCCTCTGTGAGCTGCCACTGGGCACACACAAATCCAACCAAGGGCACAAGGCCCCAGCAGCAAAAACTGAGTCTTCCCACTCCACAGCTGCCAACCTCCAGACACCGCGGTTGCGCCTTTCTAGAGCACAGGCCTCCTGAGCCCCACACCCTGACAGATGGCTCCTGGGTGCCTCTGTAAGCCCCCGCTGGGCACGCGTGATTTCAACCAAGGACAGAAGGCAGCAAACATTGGGACATCCCCCTCCCTGGCTTCTGACATCTAGACACCACAGTTGCACCTTTCCAGCACGCAGGCCTACTGAGCCTGCTGCCCCATATAGGCGGCTCCTAGGTGCCTCCTTGAGCCCCAGAAAGGCACGCTCATATCCAAAAAAGGACGCACAGCCCCAGCAGTAGAAATTTGGATTTCCCCCTTCCTGGATGCCTACCCACCAACACTGAGGTCACATGGTTTCAGCATGCAGGCCCCTGGAGGCCACCACCCAGCAGGTGACTCCCAGGTGCCTCTATGAGCTGCCATTAGACGCATTTGTATCCAACCAAGGGCTCAAGGCCCCAGCAGCAGAAACTTGGACATCCTCATCCTCAGCTGCTGACCTCTGATCACTGCAGTCACACCAATTCAGTGTGTAAGCTCCCTGAGCCCACTGCCCCGGCAGGCAGCCCCTGGGTGCTTCTGTGAGCTGATGCAAGGCACAACCCTTGCTGCTGGCATCCAGTCCCCACGGTAGCACCACTCCAGCACAAGGGCCCCCTGAGCCCATTGTCCCAGCAGACGGCTCTTGAGCACCTCTGTAAGCAGCCATTGGGCATGCATATCCAACCAAGGATGCACATCCTCTGAAGCAGAAACTGAGACTTCTCCCTCCATGGAGCCGGAGGCATACCACAATCGCTCCAATCCAGTGTGTGGGCCCCATGAGCACACACCCCTTGCAGACGGCTCCTGGGCCCCTCTGTGTGCTGTCACTGGATGTGTGCCTCTCCAACCAAGGGTGCACGGCTCCCTCAGCAGGATCCACGACATCCCCCTCCCAGCTACCTACCTCTGCACAGCTTGGTGAGTTACTGAGGACTTGCATCCCTGGCCAAGGTCACATTGTTTCAGCCACAGACCCTGAGATTGCCACATCCCCAGCTGCTGGACCTCGTGATTCAGAGAGGGAAATCACTTTGGCCAGAGTCCCACTGCCTCAATCACAGACTACCAGACACCTGCCCCCCACTGTCATGGGCTCCGGGCCCCTCGTAGTGAGTTGCAGAGTGACGCTAATCCAGCAAGAGTCACACCACACTGGCCAAAGTACCAGTACCTGAACCTCAGGCCCTGAGATTCCTTTCTTCCAGGCCATGGACTCTGGGAACTCACAGTGAGCACATAACAGTGAGACCTCAGACAACCTTTTTCACAAGAGCTGGAACCACAATCACATCCAAAACAGCTTGCACAATGAAGCCACGGGTGAGTCACATTTCCAACCCATGACAAGACTTCATCCACGAATAAGAAACTAACAGTCAAGATATTCAAGATCCAACTACATCAAGAGAACTCAAGTAGGGAGCTCAAGTAGGGAGCACTGCTAGATCACCAAGCCCAGAAGACCTGAGAGACCACACCTCTGGGCACAACCCCCAAAAGAACCTGGGTAGCAAAGCAGTTGGATCTAAGACACAGAAACAATTAAAACATTACAACAAAAAATGGGGAGACCAAAAAAAAATCCCCAAAGGAAAGAAAAAGAGGAATCACCAGAAAGGGAATTAAATGAAATAGAGGCAAGTAACATGTCAGAGAAAGAATTCAGAGTAATGGTTATGAGGATGTTCAAATGGCTGGATGACAAATACACACAAATCAATAAAAATTATAAGGAGCTGAATGAGAATGTCACCAACATGAAAAGGAACACCAAGAAGCAAAGAGAGAGTACCCAAATAAACAAAATCAGAAATGAAAGAGGTGAAGTAACCATTGACACCACAGATATACAAAGGATTGTAAAAATAAAAAAAATTTTTTAAAAAAAGCTACAAACAACTCTACTCTAAGAAACTGAACAACCTCAATGAAATGGACACATTCCTAGAAAAATACAAGCTTCCAAAACTCAATCAGGAAGATTCAAAAAGCCTGAATAGGCCGATTACTACTGATGAAATTGAAACAGTAATCAAAAAGCTTCCAGCAAACAAAAGCCCTGGACCAGATGACTTCACAGGGGAGTTTTACCGAACATTCAAGAGGAACTAAAACCAATCTTCCTCAGACTATTCCAAAAAAATCAAGAGGAAGGCACACTTCCAAGCTCTTTCTATGAAGCCAGCATTACCCTAATTCCAAAACCAGATAAATACACCACAAAGAAAGAGAATTACAGGCCAATATCCTTGATGAACATAGATGCTAAACTCTTCAATAAAATTCTAGCAAATCAGATCCAGCATTACATTAGAAAGATCATACACCATGACCAAGTGGGATTTATTCCAGGGGTGCAAGGCTGGTACAATATCTGCAAATCAATAAATATGATACATCGCATAAACAAATTGAGAGACAAAAATCACATAATCATATCAATTAATGCATAAAAGGCATTTGACAAAGGCCAACACCCTTTTCTGATAAAAAGGCTCAGTAAAGTGGGAATAGAGGGATCATACCTCAACATAATAAGAGCCTTATATGACAAAACTAAAAGCATTTCACCTAAGAAGAGGAACAAGACAGGGATGACTGCTTTCACCACTCCTGTTCAACATAGTACTGGAAGTGCTAGCCACAGCAATCAGACAAGAGGAAGAAATAAATGGCATACAATTTGGAAAAGAAGTAAAATTGTCATTATTTGCAGATGACATGATACTGTACCTAGAAAACCCTAAAGAATCCATCAAAAAATTATTTGACTTAATAAATGAATTCGGCAATGTAGCAGGATACAAAATTAATGCCAAGAAATCTATGGCATTTTTATACACTAATAGTGAACTTATAGAAAGAGAGATTTTTTTTAAATCCCATTTATCATTGCCCCCCAAAAATTAAGATACCTAGGAATAAACTTAACTAAGGAAGTAAAAGATCTATATGTGAAAAACTACAGGACACTGAAGAAAGAGATAGAGGAAGATATAAACAGATGGAAGAACATACCATGTTCATGGATTGGTAGAATCAACAGCATTAAAATGTCCATACTACCCAAAGCAATCTATAGATTCAATGAACTTCCCATTAAAATACCAAAGGCATATTTCATAGAACGAACTCTCCAAAAATTCATCTGTAATAAAAAAAAGACCCTGAATAGCTGCAGCAATCCTGAGAAAGAAGAACAAAGTAGGAGGGATCTCAATACCAGATATCAAGCTATATTACAAAGCCACTGTTCTCAAACTGTTCTCAAAACTGCCTGGTACTGGCACAAGAACAGACATATACTGGTAGACCAATGGAATAGAATAGAGAACCTAGAAATTGACCCAAACCACTATGCTCAATTAACATTTGACAAAGGAGGCAAGAGCATACAATGGAGTCAAGACAGTCTCTTCAATAAATGGTGTCGGGAAAATTGGTCAGATACATGCAAAAAATGAAACTAGACCACCAACTTACACCATACACAAAAATAAACTCAAAATGGATAAAGGACTTAAACATAGATGGGAAACCATAAAAATATTAGAGGAATCCACAGACAGCAAAATCTCAGGCATATGCCAAAGCAATATATTCACCAATACAGCTCCTGGGGCAATGGAAAACTAAAGAGAAAATAAACAAATGGGACTACATCAAATAAAAAGCTTCTGTACAGCAAAAGAAACCATCAACAAAACAGCAAGAAAGCCCACTGCATGGGAGAACATATTCACCAATGTTATCTCTGATAAGGGTTTAATTTCTAACATTTACAGGGAACTCATGCAATTTAACAAAGGAAGATAAACAACCCAATCAAAAAAATGGGCAAGGGACCTAAATAGATACTTTCGAAAGAGGACATAAGGAAGGCCAAGAGACATATGAAAATATGCTCAAAGTCACTAATCATCTGAGAGATGCAAATCAAAACGACAATGTGGTACCATCCCACACCTGTCAGAATGGCTATCATCAACAAATCAACAAATGACAAGTGCTGGCAAGGATGCGGAGAAAAAGGAACCCTCGTGCACTGTTGGTGGGAATGCAGACTGGTGCAGCCACTGTGGAGAATAATATGGAGTTTCCTCAAAAAACTAAAAATGGAACTCCCATTTGACCCAGTGATCCCACTTCTAAGAATATGTCTCAAGAAACTAGAAACACCAATCAGAAAGGATATATGCACCCCTATGTTCATAGCAGCACAATTTATCATAGCTAAGATTTGGAAACAGCCTAAGTGCCCATCAGCAGATGAGTGGATTAAAAAAAACTGTGGTACATCCCACAATGAAATATTATGCTGTGGTAAAAAAAGTAATTCTTACCATTTGCAACCTCATGGATGGAACTGGAGAGCATTATGCTAAGGGAAATAAGCCAGTCAGAGAAAGATAAATATCACACTATCTCACTCATTTGTGTAATGAAATGAACAACATAAACTGATGAACAAAAACAGATCCAGACACAGAGAAACATCAATCTGACTGTCAAACCTCAGAGGGAAGGTAGGGGAGGGTGAGAGGAAGGGGAAGAGATCAACCAAGGGACTTGTATGCATGCATGTAAGCCTAACCAATGAACACAGACACCAGGGCGGTGAAAGCAGAAGTGGAAGGTGGAGGTGCAATGGAGGAATAAGGACACATATGTAATCTATATAAATAAAAATGTAGATGTTCGTTTGTTCAAAATCTTAAATCTCTGAAAGTTCTTCACCGATTGCTTTGAAATTATGACACAACATTGCATTCGAATACGCACATGTTTTTATATACCTTATACCTACTATTATATAGATGTCACACCTGTAACAGGTAAAAACATGTTTTTTTTAAAAACAGCGCCATCTGTTGGACGTAAAAGCAACACACGCTATACTAAATATTTTACTGTTTGGGATGAATGCACAATGGCACACAAAAAAATCGCTCAAGGCTCCTGATCGATTATTGCAAGATTTGCCTGGAAACATCAGACCATTTGGGAACGCATTAATATTGCTTGCAGGAGATTTCAGGCAAACATTACCTGTAATTCCTCGATCGACATCAGCTGACGAAATAAATGCTTGCCTGAAATACTCTACTTTGTGGCGACACGTAAAGACATTAAAATTAACTACAAATATGCGTGTCCAGCTGCAAAACGATCGATCAGCTGAGATATTCTCACATCAATTGCTGGAAATTGGGAACGGAAAAGTGCCAGTTGATCTGACCTCAGGACGAATTTCATTGCCTCATAACTTCTGCAATTTAGTGATGTCAAAAGAAGAATTGGTTGAAAAAGTATTTCCCAATATTCAAACCAATTATAAGAATCACTATTGGCTGAGTGAACGAGCTATTCTTGTGGCCAAGAACAGAGTCTACGAACTTAACAATATTATTCAGTCTAACATTCAAAGCGAAGCAGTCACATACAAGTCTGTCGACACTGTTGTGGAAGCAGATGAAGCGGTTACTTATCCAACAGAATTTTTGAATTCACTCGATCTGCCAGGGATGCCACCGCACGTACTGCAATTGAAAATCGGCGTGCCAATTATCATGTTGCAAAATATCAAGCAGCCAAAGCTTTGCAACGGCACGCGGCTTGCAGTAAAAAAATTAATGAGCAACATTGTAGAAGCAACAATCTTGACAGGACCTTTCAAAGGTGAAGATGTCCTCATTCCTTGCATTCCTATGATTCCAACGGATATGCCATATCAATTTAGAACATTGCAATTCCCAATTCGATTGGTGTTTGCAATCACCATCAACAAAGCTCAGGGCCAATCTTTAGAATTGTGCGGTTTAAATCTAGACAGGGATTGCTTCTCACATGAACAATTATATGTTGCGTGTTCTAGAGTTGGCAAACCAGACAATCTCTATATCTGCACAGAGAATGGAACAACAAAAAATATTGTATACCCACAAGCATTGTGAAATTAAACATAGAAACATGCGCTTTCTCTTTTTTTTCTTTTCCATTTAACCAGACTGAGCCACAGCAACGCGTGGCCGGGTACAGCTAGTACCTTAATAAAAATTAAAAAAAGACTTTGCTCCGAAGTTACTCCTCAGGTAAGAAGGATTTATTTTATATTCAAGTACTTATTAAGTCTACATCATGGTGCATGCTCTCAATTACTGCCTTTTGAACAGCAATACGCTCTTTGGGGGAAATTCATCAACCTGAAATAACCTCAATCAATGAAGTTTTGGATTTTCATGGAGGTGTCTTAGCAGAATCAGAAAAAAGTGGAAGCAAACACATTGCTCCTAGATTCAATCATTATTCCTGAGGGTGTTGCAGGTATTGTCTTTTTAAGCAAGCCCTTTTAAAAAAAAAAACCACTTGAAGAGCAATAAAGGAAGTGGTTATGTTTGGAGATGACAAATACATACCAACCAGATTTGGTTTTGTTTTTTTGTTTTTTTAATAAATCTTTATTGTTCAGATTATTACAGTTGTTCCTCTTTTTTTCCCCCATCGCTCCCCTCCACCCAGTTCCCACCCCACCCTCTGCCCTTACCCCCCCACTGTCCTCATTCATAGGTGTATGATTTTTGTCCAGTCTCTTCCCGCCCACCCCCACACGCCTTTTCCCTCGAGAATTGTCAGTTCACTCCCTTTCTATGCCCCTGATTCTATTATATTCACCAGTTTATTCTGTTCATCAGATTTTTTATTCACTTGATTTTTAGATTCACTTGTTGATAGATATGTATTTGTTGTTCATAATTTTTATCTTTATCTTTTTCTTCTTCCTCCTCTTCTTAAAGAATACCTTTCAGCATTTCATATAATACTGGTTTGGTGGTGATGAACTCCTTTAGCTTTTTCTTAACAGTGAAGCTCTTTATCTGACCTTCAATTCTAAATGATAGCTTTGCTGGGTAGAGTAATCTTGGTTGTAGGCACTTGCTATTCATCACTTTGAATATTTATTGCCACTCCCTTCTAGCCTACATAGTTTCTGTTGAGAAATCAGCTGACAATCTTATGGGTATTCCCTTATAGGTAACTAACTGTTTTTCCCTTGCTGCTTTGAATATTCTCTCTTTGTCTTTTGCTCTTGGCATTTTAATTTTGATGTGTCTTGGTGTGGTCCTCTTTGGATTCCTCTTGTTTGGGGTTCTGTGCACGTCCTGGACTTGTAAGTCTATTTCTTTCACCAGGTAGGGGAAGTTTTCTGTCATTATTTCTTCAAATAAGTTTTCAATATCTTGCTCTCTCTCTTCTTCTGGCACCCGCATAATTCGGATGTTGGTAGGCTTGAAGTTGTCCCAGAGTCTCCTTACACTATCTTCAAATTTTTGGATTCTTTTTGCTTTTCCAGTTGGGTGTATTTTGCTTCTTTGTATTTCAAATCTTTGACTTGATTCTTGCAATCCTCTAGTTTGCTGTTGAATCTCTGTATATTATTCTTTATTTCAGTCAGTGTATGCTTAATTTCTAGTTGGTCCTTTTTCATATCCTCGAAGGACTCATTAAATTTATTGGCCTTTTCTAGAAAATTCTTGAAAAACCTTATAACCATGGTTTTGAACTCTATATAGAGTCATTTGCTTTCCTCCATTTCTTTCATTTGTGACCTGTTTCTTTGTCTCCGCATTTTGGCTGCTTCCCTGTGTTGATAGCGTGGCTTTGTGTGCTAGGTGTCCTATAGGGCCCAGTGGCTCAGCCTCCCCAGTTACCTAAGGTGGACACTCTTGTTGCACCCCTTTGTGGGCTATGTGCACAGTCTTGTTGTAGTTAAGCCTTGATTGTTGTTGGTATCACAGAGAGGAATTAGCCTCCAGGCCAATTGGCTGTGAGAATCAGCTGTGTCTATAATGGGAGAACTTCTGTGCTGGAGACACCCTTATGGGGCAAGATTTGCTTTAGTGGGGCTTTGGTGCTCACAGAGTCTGCCCGCTGAGTGTGTCCCTTATGGATCTGAGGAGTTGTCATCTGGATGGTCTCACTCTGACCACTGGGTACACTAGCTTTGGATCTCCAAGGAGGTGCTAATTTAGCCTCTGCCTGAGGCCACCCAGCAGGAGCTATGGAGAGAACTGCAGGTTCCTCTTCTTTGTTTGGGGTTTGGAGGTGCCCAGATGAGGCCCAGCTGTGAAGCAATACAAGCTGCTGTGGGGTCTTGGGCCTTCTTTTGGATGTTCTGGGTATCTCTGACCCAGCTGCAGTTTGTTAGGTGATTTTAGATTGCAAAGGGGCAGGCCATTCATATCCAAAAGTCTCTGCGCACAGCTTGGGTGGGGTGGGGTCTCCGGTAATTAACAGGGCAGATCAAAGAGCTATGGCTGATCCTCAGCCCTGCCTTAAGAGGCCCTCAGGTCTCAGTGTCCCTCGGTAATCGCTGCAAGCACCTCTGAGAGAAAGCCCCCCTCAAGTTCCACCCAATGCCAGACAGTCCAGTTTCTCCCCGTATGAGTCTGGGTCCCTAGAGTCTCACCTGGAACTGGAGTTCAGAGCAGTTGGGAGCTTGTGTCTCCCTCCAGATTGAAAAAGACAGCCCCGTACTCAGTTGCCAGCCCTTTCCGCACTCACGCGCCACCATACCTCTGCACTTTACTTTCGCACCTCCTCTGAGTCTCAGTGTGCTTTTTTCTTTCCTTCTAGTTGTAGAATTTCCACTCAGCCAGCCTTTCTGTGGTTCTGGATGATGTTCGTTTTATCTTTTAGTTGTAATATTGATGTGGTTGTGGGAGGCAGCAATTTCAGGTGTTTACCTATGCCGCCATCTTGGTCTCTCCAGATTTGTTTTTAATTCATGCCACCTAATATTATGCAACCAAGCTTTTTTGACAAAGAATAAAGTTCCCAGCATCATACACAGATTGAAAAAGTGCTGAGTTACAAATATTTGAGCAAAAACAAAGTTTGTGTGTTCTGTGAAAGGTTAATGATAATAAACTCTTAATGATATTGACACAGGTATAAAAGAATGTTAAAAGCTTAAATAAAATTGCTTTGTGAAATATGAGTGGGGGGAAATAACACATCTTACTACACTGTTTATATGTGGTTTTTAAAGTGTATAGCAAACTAAGTTAATAAATTATTTCAACCATTCCAAAAAATAAATAAATAAAATAACAGGATACCACTGCATACCTACTAGAATGGCTAAAAATGACTGACCATACCAAGTATTGGCGAGGTGTTGGAGCCACTGGAATCCTCATACACTGTTGTTGGGAATATAAACGCTACAATCACTCAGAAAACAGTTTCATTATTTTTTAAAAATTAAACATATGCTTATCATAGCAGCAATTCCACTCGTAGGTAGTAACCCAAAAGAAATAAAAGCTTATGTCCATAAAAAACTTATAAGTGGGTGCTGATAATAGCTTGAAAAATAGTAATCAGAAAAAAATCCATGAACAGGAGACTGGATAAATTGTGGCATAGAATACTACTCAGCAATTAAAAGGAATGGACTGATAAATGCAACAACATGGATGAATCTCCAAATAAACATGATGAAAAAAACATATGTGAGAGTATATACTCTATGCTTCTGTTTACATAAAATTCCAGGAAATGCAAACTAATCTGTAGTAAGAGAAGGTAGACCAGTGATTGCCTGGCACTGCACTAGGGGTGGAGGGATGCAGTAGGAAGGTGTACAGGAAGGATTAAAAAAGAGCACAAAGACTAGGCCACGAGGGGACCTTGCAGGTGGTGCATATGCTCAGTATCTTGATTGTGATAATGACTTCACATTTGTATGCCCATGTCACAAATGGTCAAATTGTACAATTTACATATGTCCCGTCTATTATAAGTCAAGTATGCGTCAGTAAAGCCGTTTTTTAAAAGACTAAAATTAAAAGCAGACAGAGCTAAATGTTGAAAAACAATGACTATACTACAGAAAATAGAATTTTTCACTTTCTCCTAATTATAAAGGGGAAACTATTTCACGCATGCAAGAGCAACAGGATATTTTCTGTATCTCATTATAAGTAGCATACTTTGTTGCAATACATAGATGTATCTCATACATAAGTGAATTCTAGAAAAGTCATTTGTTATTCAATATTTCTCAGTCTGGCCAAAGAATAGCAGTGTTTAAAAAGTATTTGAGTTTGTTTCCTGCAGTGCTGGATAAATAGGAAGCCAGGTCTGGACTCTGGTGCAGGAGGAGAGACCACTGAGCTAAAGTAACCTCAGCGGGGGAAGCCCATGGGAGGAAACCTGACTTGGCTTCTCTAAGGAGCCAAGGGATGAAGACTCTGCTGCAAGTCTTCATGGGGATACCGGAGCTGCAGGCAGCCTGTGAGTACGCCGTCAGGGCAGGAGAGTCAGGAGGTGATGGCCCTTCCTGAGGGCAGAAACTGAGTCTTCTTCCATCCTGGGAAGGCCCTTTTGAGAGGCAGGTACATGTTAAAAGAATCGACCACATTTTATGTTGATGTGATAATGTTGCTGCCTGGAGGAAGTGGGAAGGGGAAAAAAAAAAACACAACACATCCCTACTTCGAGCATGAAGATCTTACAGGGTCTCGTGTGTGTGTGTGTGTGTGTGTGTGTGTGTGTGTGTGTGCGCGCGCGCGCGCACACACACATGTTTACATTGTCTTTTTGGACAGGGATCAGTAGCCAAAAACTGGAGCAGAGTTCACAGTCCCTGAACATCCAATTCATCCCAGAGGGAAAAAATTTCACCATAAACTGCAATTCACCAAAGACTGTATATGCCTTCCACTGGCACAGGCAGAAGGATAGCGAAGGCCCCATCTCCTTGTTGATAACATTATGGAAAAGTGGGGAAGAAAAGAGTCATGAAAAAATGACTGCCAAGTTGGACGAGAAAAAGCAGCGAAATGCCCTGCACATTACAGCCCACCGGACTAGCCACTCAGGCATCGACTTCTGTGGAGTCCCTGCACAGTGATCTCCAGGCCTCTACGGGCTGTCCCCAAACGTGCAGCGAGGCCACAGAGCTCTCCTGACACAGGGCTCCTGAGGGGCGGCTGGAGCACTTGCCAAAAGAAGCCTAAGGGAGATGTAATTGTCTCATTGAAAGCTACAGTGTAGGCGTGAGAGCAGAGGAAGCTATACCTTTATTCCCAAATTTAATTTGTCTGGGTAAATTGTCACTTTTCAGTAGGTAGAACCTCAAACTACTGGGATGTGAATGGCATAAATTTCCGTGATTTATGCAATAACTGTGCACTAATTTTGTGTTTCTGTTGTTCCAAGGAAACTCTTTTTCTTCTGCTACTCACTCACCTTGTCAATAGAAAGAAATTATGAGTTATTCTTTGTTGCACACTAAGACTATATGTATTAGAACAGCAATATTGCACACCAGAAGGAGTCTGGGGCAATGCTTTTCTCTTAGTTTATAAATACAGAATAGACAAGTGGATAGGTAGATAGATGATAGAGAGATAGATAGATAAATGATAGATAGATAGATAGACAGACAGATAGGTAGATAAGAGAGAAAGAGACAGAGCGCTAACCCACTCTTAGACTGGCCTTCACTTCAACAACAAGTCCTCACCTGTTCTCACTGCCCACGGGCTGCAGCCACACCCTGTTGGCCCTTACCTCCAACGTAGCTTCAAAAAAATTCCAAATCATACTCACTCCTTCTGACAAAGCTCATCTTCCAAACTTTATTTTTCACTTGTCTTATTGTGCTTGATAAAAGATCTGAATTTAGGGCCAAATCTGGTGGAATTTGGGATTTGTAAAGACTTTGTCTTTAGTTTTTCACCATCCCTGCACCTTTATTTGCATTTCCCCTGTCTGCTGCTCCTACTTGTTACCCATCCCCTAATGGCACTCTGTGACCTTTGAATACTCCTTTAACCGACCCAAAGCCTAATGTTTCTAGTCATTGAATTGCTTTCCAGAATCTTCTCTCTCTTTATTGATTCATGTCCATTTCCTACTTTGATCTCTAAAATGGAGTGGTTCATAACCTAATTTACATTTTGAGGCCACATTCTAGGTTACTCCTCCCTGGATTGTCTGTATTTGAAAAGGGAATGCTGGAGGAGATTCAAAGGAAGTCACCTCAAAGGCTGCATTTTCAGTTACTGTGACAGTTGGATAGGAAGGATGTTGCATGGTAAAAATGCTGTCTCTCACACCCTTAAACCATAGTGTAGGCTGTCTGCCAGTGTGTAGGGCAGTGTGCATTTTTATTCAAATTTTCTCAGGAGGATAATATAATTCAGAAAAGAAAAGAGATAGTTTATTGCTTGACACTGCATAATAATTTGCAGCATGTTATCTAAGATAGATGTCTTTACGTAACAATCGTGGCCATGAATATGTACAATGCACAACATTTAAATAACCATATCCATTTTTATTTAATGTAGCAAAAGGCAATAGAATGGAAGATATTATCTTCACTTTATTGATGAGAAAACTGAAGTCAGAAAAAATTCCCATCAAGGAATGCTTTTGAGAACTCAAATTCTGGGGAAGCACATTGAAGGCCACAGACACGCCAGAGACATGGAGGCCACTCACCTGTCATGTGGCAGGTCCTCACTTCTGCCCACTGTCTGTCATTAGGTGCCACTAAAAAAATGTTCTCATAGCCACTGCCCGCTGACCTGGAGCCTGGAGACAGTCATGCTTTGCTCCCACTTCTGCAAAACTTATCAGAACATGATGGAAACTGGCTCATTCCACTCCTGACCCTACCAGGTACTGAGCTAGACCTTTTTGATCCCCAGGTCACTCCCCTGAGATGTCTGCAGCCCTGGATCTGTGCCATTTCCTGTACTTAACCTTTTGCACTCGGATGTCGAGTGTGACTCGACATGGTTAGCACAGAGATTAAAATTACTCTTTGAATGTATCAATAATTTGAAATATAAAAAAATCCAAATAAATAAGTTTGTATGAAAAGAAACTCCAGTTTTTTATTCTACTGCCGCGCTTTGTAAAATCTGGAGTATTTAAAAAATTAAATCCCGAGTAGAATAAAGGAATCGAGAAAAAAGATAGCGAGTGCAAAGGGTTAAAAGTGGTGCCCACCCCATATTTATTCTTTATTTTATTGGTGTTGCCACTTGGAATATTTCCCTTTCTTACAACTTTAAATAGAAATAATCCATCCTGTCATCATAGTGTTTTCCTTCTAAACAAACTCACTAAACCATTTGCTACCCTTTAAAAAAAAAAAAAAGTTTTTATTGATTTCAGAGCAGAAGGGAGAGGGAGAGAGCGATAGAAACATCGATGATGAGAGAGAATCATTGATTGGCTGCCTCCTGCACACCCCATACTGGGGATCGAGCCCTGAGTGGGAATCAAACTGTGACCTCCTGGTTCCTAGGTCGATACTCAACCACTGAGCCACGCCGCTGGGCCCAATTGCTACCCTTGATTCTCTGGCATAGCAATGCCAATTAGAAATCATGTGAGCAATTAAACCAGAATACAAGGCAATTATTTCTTAGCTTGTAGACTTAAGACATATATGTCTTCTTAGAAACTTCAGTGTTTGTTTGTATGTTGTTGTTGTTTTCAATTTACCTAAAAATTACTGCTAACAGCCTAAGAGAGTGTGAGGCTACATTCTTGGGGGCCTGGAAGATACACTCCTCTCTATATGTATGACATTTCTTTGAGCTGTCATGTTCAGCCTTGAAAATTCATGTATTACATTCTTTTCTGTAGTATATCCTCATTTATTTCAATATGCAAAAAATTATTTCAATTGAATATTCAAAATGTATGCCATGGCTATCTCAGGGCTTAATGTCACCCTTTATGTACCTGGCCTATTCTCCGTATAGACTAGAAATGTGTTGCCAGAATTCTCAAGGAGAGCGGGACTGTCAAGGCTGAGACGGAGAACTGGAATAAGGCCTCATCATTGCTGAGACTGCAACAGCGACCATGATGCTCACGAGGAGGTAATAGATCTGTGCCTCCCACATTTCATTAAGAAAGGATCGGATTACTGCAAAATGGTTTTCATTTCATGAAGATGTTTTAGTTTTTTGCTTATTCTGTTTTTTCATTCTTTTAAAAAGTGCATTTCTCTAATAAAATGTTGCAGTCATTTAAAAAGAAAGAAAAAAAGAAGTGCAAGGTTATCAGTATTTTTACTTGGTGGGGGACAATGGTTCATATTAAGAAACATAATCACTACACAGTGGGAATAGGGAAGAAGCAGGGTAAATAGACACACAGGGTAAATCTCAGGCAAGCCTAGACCTAAAATTAGCATTGATACTAAGAGGAGAAAAGGACACAGAAATAAATTTCCCTGCTCTCTTAAGTCTGAGGCGCACAGTGGGATATAAAACAGGCCCTCCAGTCAGTACAAGGTGGAAGCTCATTTACCTAAATCAGTACTGGAGCAACAAGGCATTCCTCAGGCACTCAGTTTGACCCTAGGCATTTGAAACTCAAAGTTGCAGGATGAATTTTACTCTTCAAAACAAAACTTCTCCTTGAAAATTTCACTTTGCCAAAATGAGGTTTTGCTATTACTCAAAGTTTTATTTGCTTCTTTCTTTTAAAAAAGGACTGTTCACACCATTGTGTTAATAAGTAATGTAACCTTCTTCTTCCTGCATGATCTCTATCAGGGTTCTTTTCTATTTTTGTTTTTGTCTTTGTCTTTCATGTTAAGGCTTTTTCGTTTTCAAATGTGTAATGATTTGGATGCTCACTCACCCTTAATGAGATACAAATCTGATATTTGAGCAAAAGAATATAGCTCCAGTTCCTCTATTTGGCTCACATCACTCTCAACTAGTCCTGGTATCCCAGATTCTTATTCCTCTTTAGTCAATATTTTCCCCCCTGAAAGCAGTTAAGAAGGAGTGGAAATCTGACTTTCAGGTCAGGATGGGAGATGTGAGACTATAATGGTACCTCAGAAAATTGTGCTTTACACTGGATACATTCAGTTTAAAGTCCATACTCCCATGCTTCACTCTGATCTTCCTAGGTATCAGGTGGTCTAATTTTTGAGACTTTCAGGGTACCTGGATTTTTGTTGCCATTTTCCTCTGTGGACCCTCAGGATTCCATTTTCTTCAGTCGGCTAAGCCAGTCGCCACTCTCAATTCGCAAAATACCTCATCCCTTGTCACCTATCATCTGTCCTACATATCCTTTGGGATTCATAACTTAGTAGATTCTCAATAAGTGCTCATCCAATGGTAAGGAGAAATATGATTAGCTAAAAACAAACAAGCAAACGAAAAACAGCTTCCAGTGGCAGGAAATCTAGTAGCTAGCCATAAGGGGGCAGTATCTCCATTCATAGTTAACCTGCAAGGTTAGCTCAAAACTCAGAAACCTCCAGTTAGAGATCAGATAGGCTGACACACAGAACAGATAGCTTAACACCACGGTGATATTTATAGTGCAGCTCTAAGCCCAGGGGAGTTCTTTTGAAGCAAAAATCCATTTAGGAAATAATTCTTTTTTGAAGGACTTGTGATGGGGATACTACTTGAAGGTTTATTAATAATCCTATGGATGCAGACACGTGAGTCTTGGGGCTTTCTGATTCTTACACAGAGAACTCTACAGGGGTGGAAATTCAGTGAGTGCAGGAGATGAAGTTTTATCCAGGTCTATGAAGAGAGGGAAACAAGGAGAAAAGCGAGAAAGGGAGGGAGGAAAAGGAAAAGCACTGAGGCAGGGCTGGGGAGTTAGGGAATAGAGTGTTCATCACAGCTCTGAGACAGGTGACCTAAAACCGATCCTGAATACTTTGTTTTGTCTTTATAAACAGGGGTGAGTGGCCAACAGCTAAATCAGAGTCCTCAGTCTATGTCCATCTCGGAAGGAGAGAGTATCTCCATGAGCTGCATTTCTTCAAGCACATTTAACACCTTGCTATGGTACAAGCAGGATGCTGGGGAAGGCCCTGTCCTCTTGGTAACCTTATATAAAAGTGGTGAAATTTTCAGAAATGAGAAACTGACTGCTCAGTTTGGTGGAACGAGAAAGGACAGCTTCCTGAACATTTCAGCCCCTGAACTTGCCGATGCGGGCACCTACTTCTGTGCTGGGCAGCACAGTGCTCCCCTAGCACCTGCAGCCTGCACTCAAACCTGCAACTGGGACCCCAGGCTCTGTGCTGCCGCTAGCTCCTGCTCCTCGTGGCATGAAATGTGGGCATGCATACAACCTATGGATTCTCCTGTATTCAATGCTTTTCTTCCAAACAAAAATATAAGAACATGATCATCAATACTATGACAATAAATGTTAATGTGTACAATAAGTGGTTAATTTTCTAAGAAAATGTTAATTTATGAACTGTACTCAAGAAGAGGTAGACAAATTAAGTAGGCCGATCACATAAAATAAAAGTAGTTAAAAATGACACCGAGATTGGAGTGATTTATGGCTGGAATTTATAATATTTTCTAGTAACAGGTTATTCCTATACTGTTTGAAATGCCCTAGATTCTAGATCATAGAAAAAGCCAAAAATATCAAGCTCATTCCAAAAGGTTAGTATTATCCTGACATCAAAGCCTACGGAGAGTGGCACACATGCACGTGCACACGCACATACAGATTACATGCTGATTTCCATTCTATGTAGGCATCAAATGTCCAAATAAAACACGAGCATACCAAATTCAGTGTTAATATACAATTCAAGTAATTTTAAAATTATTCATTTTATTTAATAAAGGAAAAATATGTGACCATTTCAATAGATGAAAAATAAGTATTTGATAAATTTTAAACATTTTGTAACTTAACCACAGAAGGAAGATGCAGCAATGAATAACATATATTGGTCCAAGACTAGGCAAGTAGAACGATGGATATAATAGAGAGACCAGAATTAGATCCAAATATATGAGAGTTAAAGAGAAAAGTGGAACTACTAAAAAAAGAAAAAGAGAAATACACCTTATGATGCTGATTCAATCAAATATCCTTATGACTACCTCATGTCATAACAACATTCCATTTGAAATGTATTGCATGTAAATATAAAAAGTAAAATTCTAAAATTTCAGAACATAATACAGGAATAGTATACATACCATTGAAGTAGGCAGAAATTCTCAAACAAGAAATACAAACTATTAAGCAAGAAGCTTAATCAAAGTACATATTTAAAGAGTGTGAAAAGGCAAGTCACAAATAAAAAAATACATTTCAATAGAATTTAAGTAGTTATCCATTTGGAGGTAAGAGCTGGTGAGTATAGTTCATTCCTTGACTCCTTTTGATTGACACCTGAGTTAGTGAGATTGAAAACACCCTCCTGGTAAACATTCCAATGCAATTAGTAGATGGAATATAAATGAGAGATTTTTAGGGGCTGTTATGAACTTATTCTGCTATGTTACATTAGATTTGTTTATTGTAATGAAGCCTGAAAATTAAGAATTTATAGGATGCAGCTGGCTGAAAGAATGGAAATTAATTATATAGCCCATCTAGCTAAGTATCCAGAGAGATACAAGAATTACTAGAACCCCTAACTAAATTGTAATGTTATGCTAAGATTCCTGACCTTATAGTCAACATTTTTATGCACAAAAGAAAGAATAGAAGGAAGATTCCTAAATTAATAAAAATTATAAACTAAAACCTCACAATAAATATGTTACTGAACAGAGACACTGGAAAGTTAGTATTAAGCAATCAGTAAGTCCTATATAATAAAAGACTAATATGCAAATTGATCAAATGGTGGAACAACCAGTGGAACGACCGGTCACTATGATGCACACTGACCACCAGGGGGCAGATGCTCAACACAGGAGCTGCCCCCAGCCTGCAAGCCCCAGGCCAGCAAAGGCAGGTGCCAGTGGGAGAGAACCCCAATCACCCTGCTGGTCACCCCACAGATTGGCCCTGATCACCGGCCAGGCCTAGGGACCCTACCATGCACAAATTTCATGCACCAGGCCTCTAGTGATTAAAGTCTTATGAGCCATCCTCTTCACCACTGCTACAGTTTACAATCTTTTAGAAAAATATTTCCTAGGAAATGAGAAAAAAAATATTTTTGAACAAATATATGACATACTAGAGGCCCGGTGCATGAAATTCATGCACTGGAGGGGGGATCCCCTCAGCCCGGCCTGCACCCTCTCGCAGTCTGGGACCCCTCGCTCCTTACTGCCCACCTGCTCGCTGCTCCTTAGTGCTGCGGCAGAGGCAGGAGAGTCTCCTGCCACCACTGCTGTCCTCACCAGCTGTGAGCCCAGCTTCTGGCTGAGTGGCGCTCCCCCTGTGGGAGCACACTGACCACCAGAGGGAAGCTCCTGCATTGAGCATCTGCTCCCTGGTGGTCAGTGCACGTCATAGTGACCGGTCATTTTGCCATTTGGTCAATTTGCATATTAGGGTTTTATTATATAGGATGTTCCAAAATCATGAGTTCAATAGTGAACCTTCAAAAGAGCTTTGGAAAGACCCTTTGCTCTCTCCCCAGCTTTTCCTCCAGACCATCTCTCCTCAGCACTTCAGCCCTTCCCCTCACAGGGGAGGTCCTGGCTTGAACTATGGACTTCCCGGCCTACTGCTCCTGTCTGCCTTCCCCGAGCCACAGGACCACTGTGAGAGTTATGGGTAGTGTTGGGCAGTCTGTCCTTCAAGGGTAAAACAATTTTGGAAGAATCTATCATTATTGATAAAATGTGTGGGCCCAAATTTTCAGTTTTTCTGCTCCCCGCTCACAAGATGGCAGTGCTCTCTTTCAAACAACTTCCCTGAGTGACTGGGTGGAAGAGATCTGAGTTTGAGGTAAGACCCAATGACACTTACTTTTCTGTTGGCAGAATAGCTGAATTGCTATTTCCCTTTCAGTGTGTGTGTGTGTGTGTGTGTGTGTGTGTGTGTGTTCGTGCACATGCATGTGCTCACACACCTGCTGAGGAAAGAAGAGAGTGTCGGTTCAAAAAAGAAAAGGAAAAGCTCAGGGCAGTGAATCACATTTTGCTCAGGAAAACAAACCCTTGGACTGAAGGATGGAGAAGTGGCCACGAGCTTCACTGGCGATCTTATGTCTTCAACTGAGCTGTGAGTAGCCCTACTAACAAGCGTCAGAAACAACCAGGAAAGCGGAGGATTGATCCTCAGAAAATTAAGAGAGAAAAGTAGAACTCGTTTTGGCTTATCTGGGGACACCTATGGTTTTAATGAAGAGTAATTATGATCTCTGAGAAGACTTGCCCTGACATCACTCTCTCCGGCTAACTTTCATTTGTTGCTTTTTTTCTGAACAGGGGTGTACAGTGATGACAAGGTACTACAGAGCCCCCCATCCCTGGCTGTCCATGAGGGAGACAATGCAACTCTCCACTGCCGTTACGAAGTGACTAGCTTCCAAGGCCTATATTGGTATAAACAGAAAGAGAAAGCTATCACATTTCTGTGTAGGATAATTACAAGTGATTTTGATTCAGGAAGAATAAAAGGCACCTTAGACAAGACAGAACGTCTCAGCACCCTGCATATCGCAGCCACCCAGATGGAAGACTCAGCCACCTACCTCTGTGCATTGGAGGCACAGTGCTCTCTAGTCGCCTGCAGTCTGTACCAAAATGCTACAGCTGAGCATCCTGCACCTGTGAGATGGAGAACTTGCTAAATTGGGCATGCCCTCACAAATAAGCTGTAAGGAAGGATCAGAAAGACTGACAAACTTCAGTGGAAGGTGGCGGGGGTGGCTGGAGTGGGGGGCAAGGGGAATAAGAGATCAACCAAAGAACTTGTATGCATGCATATAAGACACCGGGGCAGGGGGAGTGAGGGCATGTGCTGGGGGGTGTGGGTGGACGGGGGAGGTCAATGGGGAAAAAGGGAGACATGTAATACTATATGTAATACTTTAAACAATAAAAAAAAGATTTTAAAAAAGCTGTAAAGAAAAACAACTATTGGTCAAGATCCCCATGCCCCTGTTGACAATTACTTATGCAGTTTACTGAGTCCTAACTCAAACTGAGTCACATCACAGCATTCACCACCTTTCCTGTGCTTTTCTAGGGGAGTCAGCAAGGCTAATGTCTTTAGCAGGTCACTCATATGATTCCAACTCCATGACCATGTCATTATGCCCTATGGCAGAAAGCAAGTCCTTTTACTGACAACTGCTATATGCGCCACCCTCCATGGATTCTGCCTGACAGAATGGATGTGTTGCCTGTGAAAGTAGTAAGTTCTTTTGAGGAGATGTGAGAAAAGAACTTCAAAGGCACATGGGTGGAGAAGTTTAAACGTGAGGGCAATACTTTATTGTGAATTAAGGGGAATTAATACACCCTCGGGGACGTAAAGGGCGGGCAGGCTCTAAAGCACTGCCATGAGGCTTTAGCTAATCCTCCATCTATCTTCTTGGTTTAGTTAAAGAACAAAGTACCATTCAAACTATCCAATCCAAATTCCTAACTTTTCCTGGGCCTGGATTGGGCCCTTTTCCCAGTAAATTCCATTGGGGTTTCATGCTCTCTATCTAATCTGATTGTTCCCAGGCTAGGCTCTGCCCCTCTGTTTTGTCACCCTGACGTTCAGCATGCATGTCCAAAAGTTTCATTACATCATCTAGCTCCTGTTGCACAAGCACCCAGCAGAGGAATTTCCTCCTCTCCCTCCGGTACTGGGCCTTGAGCACTCCCCCACCCCCATGAGATTTCATGTCCCATTCCCAGGATGAAGTCTCCTCGTTGGCAGTTTCCTGGCTGTGAATGAGTCTATTTACCAGTAAACTAGATGGAATTCTGCTCTGTTATCTGCTTCTGATTAAGATTATTTAGTTCCCTTCCGCTTTCTTCCTTATATTAACTAGCTACCTGCGCTGGCAGATGGATAAAAAGTCCTGTTTATTTTTGGTTTTATCTTTCCACCTAGGATCGGCACACTTATAGGGAGAGTTCTGCCTGCAGCTTTTCTTGCTGGACCTATTAGCAAAGAGCAAAGGGAGCAGCCCTGGCTGGTGTGGCTCAGGTGTTGGCGTCGTCTGTGCACTGAAAGGCTGCTGGTTGGATTCCCAGTCAGGGTACATGCCCGGGTTGTGGGCTCCATCTGGGGGCATGCAAGAGTCAGCTGACTGATGTTTTGCTCTCACATCAATGTTTCTCTCGCTCTCTCTCTAAAAAAAGTTTTTTAATCTTAAAAAGAAAAAAAAGGGTGGAAAACAGAAGTTATCATTACTTGATTCAAATAACTTTTTCTTCCCCACTTGCAGTATTCTTACTCTCTTCCTTTTAGGCTCATTGCCTATGCTAGGTGCTTCCTGAGAGTGACGGCAGAATTTTCTCAAAATGTTTCACATTAACTTAAACATCCAGTAGCTTAAGCAGTCTCCCAAAAGAAAGGGGTTAGTTAAACTAAATTATGCAAAAACTAACATAACTTAGTTATGGTATATTCTTTCAATAAGATATATAATCAGATATGTTGTATATTACCTCTTTGAATTTTCAAAATAACTCTGATGGGTCATTGTTCTTAGTTAACAGATTAGGAAATGCAAACTCAGAAAGATTAAAGTTCCCCCAACTCCAGACAAATACCTAATAAAATTTAAAATCAAGTCTATCTGATTTCAAAGTCTATACTTTCTCCATTACATCCCCTGTGTTAAATATCACAGGGGGGTAATTTAACCACAGTACAACCACAATTTCATACCAGAAAATTTCACAAAACACCATAATAACACGTGTTTAACATGTGAATAAAATAACTTGTTCACAATAACATGTGAATAACGCCTAAATATTTGTAGCAGTATTAGTTGTCTTTGAGTACTGGGATTAACACTGTTTATTGTTTTTCTACTTTACAATATTATTTCTTATACTACCTATACTGAGCATTATTTTAGAAATAGAAAAAATACAATACACTTCATTTTAAAATACCAAAATCCAAGTAAGGTGAAACTGTGTTATATAGCTCTTATCTGACACTCGCAGTTCGGCTGAATAACAATGGGAACTATACATGATCAAATGACACAGCATTGAAACAAGATTTTTGGTTTGCTGGCCCTTCAAATCACTGCAGACTAATGCTCCCTTAAGTTGGGAAGGTGTTAAAGTTACAAAAAGGTTTATTTTTCTTGATACTTGATGCTATAAGTGGTATGTCTTTAATACCCTATCTCTGTAGGAGAGTGAGGACAGTAAAAGTAACTTGGGCTCCTCAGTTTGTGAGAAAATGAACTGCAACTGAGCACAGTTTAGACTTCACTGCCCAGGAAATGAGGAGATGCTGCGGGAAAGGGCAGGTAATCATGCAAAGAAGAGGGAACGAAATAGAGTAAAAATTAACAGAATGCACTGCCATGTTTCAGCCTACACACACCTTTGCCTTTTTTGTTTTTCTTCCCTCCTTTTCTATCTACACCAAGAGCCTTAACAGAGGAAGTGGAGATGGAAGGATAAGTGGGCTTTCATCCTATATAATCCTATATAAAAAAGAAGTAATATGCAAATTGACCATCACTCCAACACACAAGATGGCCACCCCCATGTGGTTAACCTTTTGCACTCGGATGTCGAGTGTGACTCGACAAGGTTAGCATTAGAATAAAGGAATCGAGAAAAAAGCAAGTGAGTGCAAAGGGTTAAAGATAGCCATCCCCATGTGGACACAAGATGGCCACCACAAGATGACCATCAGGAGAGGGTAGTTGGGGGGAACCAGGCCTGCAGGGGAGGACAGTTGGGAGGGACCAGGCCTGCAGGGGAGGACAGTTGGGGGTTACCAGGCCAACAGGGGAGGGCAGTTGTGGGAGAACAGGCCTGCAGGGAAGGGCAGTTGGGGGGGACCAGGCTGGCAAGGGAGGACAGTTAGGGGCAATCAGGCCAGCAGGGGAGTGGTTAGAGGGTGATCAAGCTGGCAGGCAGAAGTGGTTAGGGGCAATCAGGCAGGCAAGCAGACAAGCAGTTGAGGGCCAGCAGTCCTGGATTGAGAGAGGATTGTCTGACTGCCCATTTAGGTGGGATAGGCCCTATACAAGCAGTCGGACATCCCTCGAGGGGTCCCAGATTGGAGAGGGTGCAAGCTGGGCTGAGGGACACACATACCCGCCTTATGCACCCAGCCTCTAGTTTATATATAAAACTAGAGTCCTGGTGCACGAAATTCGTGCACGGGGGGTCCCTCAGCCCAACCTGCACCCTCTACAATCCAGGAACTCTCAGAGGATATCCTACTGATGGCTTAGGCCCACTCCCCATGGTTCTCTGCTCTCTGCGGGGCCTGGAGGTTTCCCTGCAGCCATGGAGATGAAGCCCCCATGCCCTGCTGTCGCTCTCTGCCTGCTGCCACCATGTGCCATGTGAAGGAAGCCCCAATGCCCTGCAGTGTGCTCTGTCTGCCAGGCCTGGGGGCTTCCCAGACATGACACACTAAGAAAGCCCCCATGCCCTGTTGTCCAGGCTCTGTCTGCAGGGCCTGGGGGTGTTCCCACCACCACTGCCCACTAAGGAAGCCCCCAAGCCCTGCTGTCTGGGCTCTGTCTGCCATGTCTGGGGACTTCCCTGCCACTGCCCCACTAAGGAAGCCGCCATGCCCGGCTTTGCAGGGCCTGGCAGCTTCCCGGCTGCCGAGATCAGGAAGCCGCCATGCCCTGCTCTGCTGGCACTGGAGTCTTTCCGATCGCCGCGGCGACCATCGGGAAGACGCCATGCCCTGCTCCTCCACCGGCTCCATGTGTGCAGGGCCTGGCAGCTTCCCGCTGCCGCAGCACTAAGGAAGCAACCATGTCCTGCTCTCAGTGCTCTGTTTGCTGGTGGGACAGGCCAGACACTCCAGCAGCGGGGCTGAGGGGACTGGGCGCCACCATCTTGTGGGTATGGGGGCCGCCATTTTTGTCACGGATTGATGCCTAATTTGCATATTACTCTATTATTAGATAGGATAGAAGTGGGAAATCTTGTATATGTACCCCCTACCTACTCCCCTCTGATATCTGTCAGTCCATATCTGTATCCAGGCCTCTGGTTCTGTTTTGTTCGTCAGTTTATTTTGTTCATTAGATTCCACATACGGCTGAGATCATATGGTATTTGTCTTTCTCTGACTGGCTTATTTCGCTTAGCATAATAATCTCAGGTCCATACATGATGTCATGAAAAGTAAGAGTTCCTTCCTTTTTACAACCACATAGTATTCCATTGTATAAATATATCATTGTTTTTTCCCACTCATCTACTGAAGGGTGACTTGAGCTGTTTCCAGATCTTAGCTATTGTAAACAATGCTGCTATGAACATAGGGGTGCATATATTCTTTTTTATTGGTGTTTCAGGTTACTTAGGATATATTCCCAGAAGTGGAGTCACTGGGTCAAACAGCAGTTCCATTTTTAATTTTTTGAGGAAACCCTGTACTATTTTCCACGGTGGCTGCACCAATCTGCTTCCCACCAACAGTGCACTAGGGTTCCCTTTTCTTCACATCCTCACCAGCATTTGTTTGTTGATTTATTGATGGTAGCCATTCTGACAGGTGTAAGGTAAAAAAAAAAGAACACAGGAAAAAGAGAGAATATATTTATTTTTTTCATGTGAAAACCTAGGGAGGAAAGATTTGGAAGCAGACCAATGACTCTACAGGTGACCATCATTAATGCACTAGATATGTTCCTCAAAAGTTATATATAAATTGGATTTTTATCTCCCACCCTTAATTCTCAAGATTTATACAGGACCAAAGCTGAAAAATGAAAATTACATTCCAACTCTTATTTGCTGTCAAAATCATCCTATCCCCAGCGATATACAGTCTACATGCCCTCAAATGTTCCCATACACAATACCCAATACCTGTTACAGACAATCTCCAATGTACTAAATGCATAGTGAGGCATGACTGCATCCCTGATGGCTTGTTATAAATTATAAAAAAAATGTTTAAAATGTACTAAATTCACGTCTGTGCTTCCTTCATTATATACCCCATGCTAAATTCATGTCATTGGTAAAGGAAGTCATTATTTTATCTGCTTTTCAATCTGTTAAAACATTTCATAATTTAGTTGTTTCTTTCACACATTGTGGGGAGGGGTCTTAAAGAGGGTTCTCCCCCACACACACACACACACAGGAAACAGTGTGGCATTCACAGCAGCTGAAGCCAGGTCTCGGGAGACTTCCTGCTGAGAGGCTGAATGCAATGTCTGTCTGCAACAAGCTGGCACAGGAGTTTTACCTGGACGGGCTCACTGTCACTCTTGGCTGCAAGAGCTCATAAGGAGAAGAATGGGTCCTCATCTCCTCTAGCAGATGGCTGTGTAAATAGTCATGAATTGCAACCCATGAATTCCACTGAATCTTTCCTAAGGAGAAAATCCACTAAGAGAAAAACAAGAAATATGAAACTCAAGGTATGGTATCCCAAATTGTAAAACAACTTAAATATTCAGCCATAGGATTGAGTCATCAATTTGCTGGTGTGTTAAATACAAACAAATAAAAACTTTAAGGTATAAAGATTAGAAGTGATATAAAAAGTGTTCATAGAATAATATTAAGTTAAAGAAACAGAACAAGGTCACCACCCTATTCTACTAGTGTTCTTAGTCTAACTCCCACTGAAATAACTATGTTGTTTTCTTGAAGTTTTCCTCTAAGCAATTATGTTTGTTATTCAATGGGGTTTTTAAGGTTCTTCTTACCATCATCTTTTTTTGTCCTTCCCTAGCACACCAGGATCGAGAATATCCCATCTCTCTTCACAATATCACCTGAAAGTCCTCAATAAATATACTCAAAAAATAAACGTGCCCAGGCCCTGAGTTTATATCTCAAAACACATGTATCTGGCACCATGATGGAAAGGCCTCTGTCATGAACAAAACCTCCTTTGGAGAGTCTGAGCACTTGTCTTTGCACAATAGTGAGCTGCACAAGGAGGACCTTTACAAAACCTGATTCTGTCTAGTTCAGGTGGACAAGAGGCCAAATCCTGAGATGCTACAAAGGGGTCTTCACCAAGACTCCCAAGTGACTACATATAACAGAAAGCTTTCTGGAACCCACTCCAGCGTCCTATACACAGTGAGTATTCAATAAATGAAAGTTAAGTTTTTAACTACATTGTACGTAAAGGGCTCTTTCCACAAATGCCATTCCAATGCCCCTCTCCCCTGTCTGGACCCAAAGCTATTCTGCTATTTCAGACTGTGATCTCCTCCTGCCCTCCTTTTATCTTTTCCTTTTCTTCTTTTTTTAAATCATTTTGACAGGTCTAGCTATACTTTCAAAAGAAAACATTGGTGGGAGACTTCTTTTGTTTGCCTGCTTTTTTCAAGAAGATTCCTGAGACATAAAAAATCTGATAAGTCAGCTGGTTCACTCTGGCTCAGGTATATGAAGAGCTTACAATTTATAAGCAACTCAGCTGTTGGGGCTGAGGGGGTAGGGAAGCAGCTAGAATGGGGACAGTTTCTTTTTCATTGTTTCTACTGGAATAAGAACCAAACAAATTTACATCTCAAAAGAGGAACTTCTCACCAAAATAAATACTTAATTCTTATTACAAGATTAATATTCATTTGTTGTAAAAGAAAAAATAAATTAAAGAAATAGCTATATGCCTGGCCAGTGTGGCTCAGTGGTTGAGTTTCAACCTATGAACCAAGAGGTCACTGGTTAGATTCCCAGTCAGGGCACATGCCAGGGTTGTGATCTCAATCCCTAGTGGGCAAAGTTCCGTGCGGGAGCCAGCCAATGTTTCTCTCTCATCCATGTTTCCCTCTCTCTCTCCCTCTCCCTTCCTTTCTCTAAAAAAATTGATGAAACATATTTTGAAAGAAGAAGAAGGTATGTGTTGAAAATATATAAACAGCTATAGCCTCAACCTATAGAAATTACCACTGTTAACTGCTCAACATTTATACTTTCCATTTTACCTGTGTTCATGATAAATAAATAAAAAAGTCTAGAGAGATGTGAGGCACTCACATTATTTCAAACCAAGAACAAGTGTTTCTCAAAGTCACTGCAAAAGGAGGTATTTCTGCTCCTTCAGGGGAAAAAAAAAAAGTCTCCGAATGTAATTCAGTTGAGCTCCTCCCATTTCTGACCTTTGAGTCATGGTAAACCCTCCAGAAAGCTCCTGCTAGTGACTTGACCTCCCACAGACGCTGTCGGTTTGAAGCATCCACTGAGTAATGTAAGTTCATCCATGAGGAATCCATAGGAAATGATGAATGTCAAGTTCATCTTCACTTCACTTCTAGCCCTGGCCCTCTCAGGTGAGTGTCCCGTTCTGCATGCACAGTTGCCCTCCTGGACTTGATAGCTAGATTGACACTTGGCTGCTGTGTTTTATGTTGCAGGGCCTGGGAGAGCAGACTGGATCAAATCCCAGGAGACAGAAGTGTCTGCAACAGAGGGAAGGAGTGTGAAGCTCCTTTGTAATTATGGTACTTCTAGAGGCGCTGTTGATCTCTACTGGTTTCGACAGTACCCAAACCGTGCACCGGAATTTATTCTCTACAGAGGGTGGGGATATTCTGGAAAAGAAGACGCTGATTTTGCCATAGAAAAGTTTTATTCAAACAGCACAGCAGATACCATCTATTTGTACTTCAGGAAATTGGAGCTTGCAGACACTGCCCTGTATCACTGTGCTCTGAGGAAACCACGCTGAGAGCTCTGCATAGAGCAGCTGTACAAGAACACCAGTGCATGGGAGGAAGGAGAATGCGGCACACCCCATCACATGGACTTTTGTGTTTGTTTGTTTTGTGAGATTCAGCATAGAAGGTAGGAGATATTGCTTCAGGAGAGTTCTGTTCTAACTGTATAATAGCTATATAATTGCTAGGCAAATAAATAGCTTAAGTTTTTTAAATTGCCATTTCCTGAAATTAGAGATAATAACTCAAGCTCTTATGAGGCATGGCTTTAAAGTGCACGTGCTGGATACTCAGCAAATGGGAGGTATCTTTTATTCTCTTTCTCAATATCTACTTTCTTTGGTCTCCAGGGGCCTTTCTGTGAGCATCTGAGGATCTCTTTTCACCACACTGGCAAAAATAATAACAATCATTAAAAACCTAAAAATACACATCCAGGACTCAGAAAAGGCCTCTTTGACCAGGGACCCCTGGTCATCACGCCAGAGGTTGAAAGGTGTGCTCAGCAAGGCCAGACACTAGAGGACAAAGGGGCCTTGAAGCCCTCCCTCATTTCTGAGCCCCCAGCCACGGGCACTTGGGCATTTCTCATGATGTGGACAAGAACGGAGGCTCGTTTCTCACAAGTCTGAAGGGAAGAGGAGAAGCACGAGGTTCTGCATCAGGTGGTAGGTGAGGAGAGGGAAATCGCCTCAGTGACTATTACCTGCTCCTGGGCAGCTCTTCCCTTCCAGGTGGGGATGAGAGGCCAAGTGAGGTGGGATCTGGGGCTGACTGCTGAGGCCACAGGACACCTGCCACGGATTCCAATGATTCAAGCCAGGCTTCTAACGGACTGCTAGCGTCCAGCCAGATCTGTGCCAAGGCTAGCTTCTTTGTTTGCACTGATGTTGAGTGGGATGGAAGAGAGGAAGGAAGATTTAGAGCCTCATTCAGCACAAAGTCTGCTGCAGCACCAGCACCTTATGGCTTCCAGGCTGGAAACCACGGCTTCTGCGGTTCCCGGGGAAGCCTGGCCCGGCCTCACTGCCTGAGGAAGGATTGCACCAGCCAGTGAGAGGGGCTTGGAAACAAGACAGCAAGTCAGATTTTTAAACAATGTTTTCTTCTACAAAAGGAAAGTTGAGTCCAAATAAACGTTGAAAAATACTGTAGCTAGAAAATAAATTTCAAAGTTCTGTTTAAAGATAACTTAAGACAAATGAATTGTGGGGAGACTGGTGTTCAGGAGGCATAAAATGATTTACGGAGAATGATATGTAACTTCCCTTAGCTTCTGTTTTTGGGCAATTGTTATTTTTATATCGTGTTGGTAGCAATATAATGTAGTGGTACAACCCTCTGCATAGCGACCTAACAGCCTTTACATAGTGACCTACTTGCAAAGGGATTTTAAAATTCATGACATAGTCCATATCTTTGATTTGTTTCTCAGAATTTACATTGAGCACTGATTTTAAAGAGAAAAACAACTTTTGGGCAAGATAAATCACTACTAAAATGCTTTCAGCCTTTTACAGGAATCTGAATGCTGTACAACCATTTCAGGTGCTAGTTAGTAAAAGTAACAATGTGGAAATGCTCTTCACATAGAGTTAAGTAAAATATAGAGCACATCTTGGTAACCATGCTAAGCCTACATTCATATTAAACAAGTGCTCTGCACTGCAAATACTTTGCAGGTAATCCAACTTAATTTCTCTCTTGGTTTCTGTAACATACAGGTGGGAAGATATTTCAAGTGATTTTTCAAAGTTCACGAGCCTCCAGGAATGAACGGTTTTCTGTGAACTTGCAGAAAGCAGCCAGGGCTGTTTATCTCACCATCTCAGCTGTGAGGCCAGGAGTCCGGGGGGGGGGGGGGTGTATTTCTGTGCACTCAGAATGCCAGCAGTAAGAGGAACAATAAAAACTGTAAGAACAAAACCTCAGAGCTTGTACCCCATTCCCCTGCTACAGGCACGAGGGGAAGACCCATAGACCCCAAACGGAAAAGATTAGAAACTGTGGGCAGCTTAACTGAAGCCTGGAAAGGTCATGGGTAACTGTGCTGTAGGCAAAGCCATCTCCAAGTACAGTCACCGAATGTTTTCAATCCACTGTCCTGAATTTCACTCTCACCTTTAAATGTAGCAGATTTTTGTAGAACAGTCTTTGCTTTTAATCTGATTATTTTCTTTTTTCTTTAAACTTCTGATATAGTCCAATTATGAAAGCAACACTGCTTATTATAATAAATGAAACAATACAAAGATATATGAAGAAAAAGTTAATACTCACCCACTCTCTCTCGTCCCTATGATAAAAACAATTTTAATTATCTGGTGATTGTCCTCACCATTATTCTAACTCATTTATTTTAACTAATGTCTATTTGTCCACTGTATGGATGAACCATAATCTTTTCAAGTACTTCTTTATTGGTAGATACTCAGTTTTGTTAAGTTAGGACTATTGCTGTGATAAATAACTATATTAGCATAGTTTATATCTTTAGGGTAGATTTCTAAAAGTTGGATTAGTCAATAAAAGGATATCTCTATCTTTATTTTTAACAGATATTTTTTTTTGTTCCTTTCAAATAAATTTACAGCATTTCACACTCTCACTAGTAATATGTGTGAATATCTTTTTCTTTTCTTCTCACTAGTTTTGAAGAGAGAACTGCCCTGCTTAGTACTCAGTTGGTTGGATCATTGTCTCATACACCAAAAGGTTACCGGTTTGATTCCTGGTCAGGGCACATACCTAAGTGGCAGTTTCGATCCAAGTTGAGGTGGGTACAGGAGGCACCCATTGATGTTTATCTCTCCCATTAATGTTTCCCTCTCCCCCTTCCTCTCTCTCTAAAATCAATAAAAACATATCTCAGGCAAGGATTGAGGGGGGAGAGAGAGACAGAGAGGCTAAATATATAACTTAATCCAGTTAAGGCCTTTGTATACATTTTTGAGATTCTATTGGGTGGTGGTGGAGATATTGCCTGGAAGCCACAGAAGACAAACCTCCTCTGTAAGTCCCCTTGCTTATTAAAGCTGCCACCAATCCGGCATGATCTTTCTCTTCTGTCTCTCCTTGCCCTCCATGTACAGCGGCCAGTTTCAGACTTCACCCAGAAAGCTCCCAAGGTTTTGACGCAACCCTGTTTCACTGAAGAATAGGTCCCATAATCTGTGCATATAAAAATATCCCTAGGTTTTTAACCATTTTGATTTTGACTTCATTTTGTAATTTATCATTTTGATTTTTACAATAAAATATTTTAACCTTCTGGAAATTGTCTTTATACATGCAAGCTATTTTGCCCTGCTGCAATGTTTTGGCATATTTTGTGTAACCAGATGGTATATGTCCTTACTAAGAACTTTACCTGCTTCCACACTTACAGAAAGTGTAAGAATCACAGCAGACTGGGTACTGGTGAGAACAATGAGTAAAGTCTGCAGTTCCAACTCAAAAGGAGAAATTCTTGGCCCTTCTGCTTGGTGAGAGAGGCCAAACCAGTTTGACTGATGTTAACAAAGGAGATATCAGAGGAGACATGGGGAGCATACAGAAGTGACCTTTTGGGGGAATGCAAACCTCCTTCAGAAGGAAGGTATATAAGTTAGTCTGCACAACTCCTTCTTATATGACTGGAGGGACCTAGTCCAGCCTCCATCCACTTCACTAAGTTGAGGTTGGCAGGAATGTCAGCTTCTTATGGCAAAAAATAAATAAATGCAGGAGAAAGACAGAGGAGCTAAAGGAAGGGACACTAGGCTACATTCCCAACTGCTTTTTATGAAGCAGTTTTCCATGAATTTCCTGTGAGTGTAATGAAATGATCTAGGTTCTGAACCAAGACCTGAACCTGCACCTGTCTGCAAGAGCTGCCACGTGGTGGAGGTCCCTCACAGCAAAAGGCTGTGAAGTGGTCCATGTGTGGGTTTGGTGAGGAAAGGTTTGCCCCTGGGACTGATCACTCCTTCCAGGAAACTGCACCATCTGACAAAACCACTGACACCATCACAGGAAAGCAAGCATTTGGATACTTGCCACCCTGTCCAGACAGAGATAAGAACCCAGAGGAAGGGCAGGAACCTCACCTCCACACCATGGGGCTGCTCACGTGGAGGAAGAGCATTCTTAGCCAAGGAGACGAGGCTCCTGAGCCCAGGAGAGAGTGAATGCAGAGTCCTTCATTCTCTCCCTCTGACCAACCTCAGAGGGTGACAAGAGATGACGTGTGAAAGAGCAGCACAGGCCACCTGACACTGGAGTCACAGGAGACTTCTTTGATGGAGGGCAGAACAATGATCATCAAGGTTCAAAATTAATACATGAATTGGGCATTTGGAGCAAAACTGCTTTAATAACTAAAACAAAAAGAAAGGATAACCTGTTTCCCCATGGAAAAGAGAGGACTGATAAAGCAAAGCAGAAATTAGCATGATTTTCACTGAAAATAACTGCTGAATATGTGAGATTTTACCGTTCTCTGGGCCTGTAACTGTTGTGGTTTAGCTATGTTTCCACCTACTTCTCTGCTCTTCAGAATATTGAATTGCCATAAGGATAAGCCAGATAGTCCTTAGACATAAAGGCTAAACTCGAATTTACCCCTTTCCCCCATGTCTTTTTTTTTTTTAATCATCACAAACATGGTGTCTAATTTGGTTTATTCTTTGAAAAGCAGGGTTTGGTGTATATAAAACAGAAGGTTCTTCAAGCAGCAATATGCTAAATTTTTAGGCATCTTGAAGGCCCATTTTTCTACTAATTGGTGCAGGTTTTGAGAATCAAGTAAGCACATAAAAAGTACACATCAACACTATAATAAAACTAACATGGTTATTCTACCTTTTAGAGATTTAGACTTATTTCCACATCATTGTGAAAGTCACTCTTTAAAATTAGAAACTAGAACAGTGAGGAAATGAAATCTATTTTATCAATTAAAAAACTATCTGTAACATTATTCGGTGATGGATGAAGTGAGAGATGTGAAAACTTGCAGTCAAAGTTTGCATTTTTTATTTTCAACAAATATGTATGATCCATCCAGGGAAAGCAACCAAGAGAGTTAGAATAATCCCACTCACCATTGTTCCAGGAAAGATTTTCTTGGTACAGATGTTGGGTGATACTTTACATTCATTTAGGATCTTGAATGGTGAAAGAGACCAAGAACAATTTAACAGAAAGAGAGAAGAAACAGGAATAATCCATAGACAGAGAAGAGTTCTCCAAAGGGACACACTCAAGATTTGCTTTTCATAGATCATTAAAGCTAAAATTTGAAAGTTATTAGAATGGGTTCATTGTCTCTCAAAATGAGAAACCATTGCAGGAACACTCTTGTCCTTTTATTAAGAGCCTGATTTTTATTATTAAAATTTGCATTCATAGTTTGAATTGATTATCTACTATTCTGCATCTTAAGTATATCACACTTAATTTCATAATTTCCTTTTTTGAATATTTTATTATTTCCCATTTTAACCTATTTAAATTTCATTATGGTAAACAACTGAAACATAAATTTGAATTTCCTTTTTTCTTTGTTGATTAAAGTATTACATGTGTGTCCTTAACCCCCCATTGCGCCCCCACCTCCCCACTCATGCCCTCACCCCCCTGGTGTCTGTATCCATTGGTTAGGCTTATATATGCATGCACACAAGTCCGTTGGTTGGTCTCTCCTCCTTACCCCCATCCTCCCCTACCTTCCCTCTAAGGTTTGACGGTCTGATCAATGTTTCTCCATCTATGGATCTGTTTTTGTTCATCAGTTTATGTTGTTCATTATATTCCATAAATGAGTGAGATCATGTGATGAATTTCTCATAATTTCATTAGGACAGCATCCCAGAATTTGAATTAGTGGTTCCACAGTTTACAGTCTTTTCGTTTTCTGTCTCTCTTTTCATTCCTAATAAAACTTCTATAAAAGGTTTTCTAAATTAATTATCTGTATGCTCTCTCTTTTTAATTATATATATATATATATATATATATATATATATATGTATATATGTATATGTATATATAAATTTTATTGATTTCAGAGAGAGAAAGGGAGAGGGTGAGAAAGATAGAAACATCAATGATGAGAGAGATTCATTGGTTGGCTGCTTGCTGCACACCCCCTACTGGGGATCGAGCCCACAACCTGGGCATGTGCCCTTGACTGGAATTGAACTCGAGACCCTTCAGTCCATAGGCTGAAGCTCTACCCACTGAACAAAACCAGCTAGGGCTGTATGCTCTCTCTTCAAATCTGTTCTATATCAACTTAATTCTCAGGTCCAGCTAGAGATCCTAAGAGGGAAAAGATAAAGGTCTACCTCCCCTACAATCTCATCTAGGAATATGGCTTTAGTTATCACTTACACATTGATGACTCACAAATGCATATCTCAATCCCAGCCCTCTCCATTGAAAGTCAGTCTCATATGTACTACTAGAGGCCTGTTGCACGAAGGGATTCGTGCAATAGGCCTTCCTTCCCTTGGCTTCCAGCACTGATTTTCCTCTGGCACCCAGGACTCCAGCCAGAGTCTGCCTTCTTCGTCTTTGCTTCAGGCTCTGGCCAGAGTCTGCCGACTTCTTCTTCACTACAGACTCCATCTGGAATCTGCCATCTTTGTCTTTGCTGCTTCGCTGCAGACTCCGGAGTCTGCAGTCTTCGTCTTCACTGCGCTGGACGTTCCTGTAGATCCCTTTGCCCCCCGCCGTCCCTCTGATAGCAGGCGTCCTGCCCCGCCAGGCCACTCCGCACCTGGAGCAGCTGCGTGGCAGCCATCTTTGTCCTTCTAATTTGCATATTCCCTCCTGATTGGCTGGTGGGTGTAGCAGAGTGATGGTCAATTTGCACGTTTCTCTTTTATTAGTGTAGATAATCTGTATAACATCTACACTGGATGTATAATTGGTATCTAATATTGAACATATCTAAAGTATAATGCCTTATTTCCTCCCATAAGCTCTCCCTCATTTTCTCCATCTCAAAAAATAAAATGGCAAGGTGATATCATAATAATATTTGCCAGGTCATATCTAAAATAGATACAGTCATTACAACATCCTTACTGAGAAGCCATTCCCCCTTATGAGTTGAGATGCTATCTTTATGACATACTAAATTTCCACACACAATTGGACCTAATTATTGATTTGCTATTCTATTTAATTGACCTATCAGCCTACTTTTAATTTGCACTTGAGAAATTTTTCTTTTCTATCTCTCGCTCTCTCTTGCTTTGTTTTGTGTTTTTGTTTGTTTTTGTTTTTTTTACATTTATGGAGTAGAAAATGTGCCCTTTTCAGCCTTGGCTGAGTAGCTCAGTTGATTAGAGGATCTTCCTGATACACCAACGCTGTGGGTTCAATCCCTGGTCAGGGCACATGAAAGAATCAACCCATGAATGCATACATAAGTGGAACAACAAATCAATAGTTCCTTTCTCTCTCTCTCTCTCTCTCGCTCTCTCTGAAAATCAATAAATAAAAATTTTAAAAAAAGAAAATGTGCTCCTTTCTTCCACATTTTTAAACTGGTTTTTTGTGTTGTTTTTGCATATGACTGATAGGTTTTCTTAAAATTGTTTTTTATTTTTATGTTATAACCTGTCTTTTGGTAGTGACTTTTCTTCTCTTTTATATTTTTTCCTGATACATAATCATTCCATCTGCAAACATGCATATAATATTTTACCTCTTTCTTTACAATTCCTATGCTTCTTACTATTTTCTCTGGGCTGGCTACATTATCTAGCAGCCCCAACACAGTATTAAGTAGTGGTAAAGCTATTGGATATCAGGGTCTTTCTCCTAACTTTAGAAAAACTTCTAGCATTTCCCCATCAATAGGTGCTGATTTGGGGTTATGGAATATGCATTTTTAGTTAAGGAATTAATTTTTAATTCTTATTTTTTAGTGTTTTTAACAATTGGGTTGTATTTTGTTACATGTTTTTTCTGCATTAATGGATATGGTCATATGATTTTTCTTCTTAGCTATTTTGCCAGTTATTAAACTACTTACTTTTTAAAAATATATATTTTAGATATTTTTATTGATGTTAGAGAGAGAAAGGGAGAGGGAAATATAGAAACATCAATGATGAGAATCATTGATCAGCTGCCTCCTGCACTCCCCCTACTGGGAATTAAGCCCACAACCTGGGCATGAGCCCTGACAGGGAATCAAACTGTGGCCTCCTGGTTCATGGGTCAATGCTCAACCACTGAGACACAAAAGCCAGGAGGAGCTATTTACTCCTAACTCCAAATACTTTGTTCCTATATTTTGCTTCTCTTTGTATTAAATGCAGGTGCCTATCATGCACTGCCACCTAGAGTTAACTATTTTATATGTGTTTTTAGTTTCCCTAGCTGTATAATTAGAATATTTTTTTGCACATTTTATTAAACATGCCACAAGGTTAAGGTGAATAAACTTTAGCTGGCAACATTCAGCATTTATTGTTGACCTGCCACAACTCCTGTCTATCATTGCTCAGGAAAATTCTTAGTCACTTTTCACTAGATGCATTCCTGCTGGTAATGGCCTGGAATGTTAAAATCACCACTTGGAGACAGGAGAGAAAATTTCAAGGGAAATGTTCATGTAAATGTTAATGCCTCCAAACAACTGGAACAACTCCTTCTTTTCTTCCCAGACTAAAATTCCTTTCTTTGAAATCATTCTTGTTAAATGCCCTCATCAGTAGAAAGGAAATCTTAAGATACCTAGAAGGTTTGCTAGCATTTCTGCAGTGTCAGATCTGAAATGATTTGACAGTGTTCTTATTGGGAAAAAGAACAATCATATTCACAGGGAAGTGTACCAATTTACAAATACTCAAGTTATCTGGAGACCACCCCATGTATCCATTGTGTTTTTCTTGAGCAGCAATGAGAGGACACGAGTAGGTAGAACAACGTTTATCTCATACCTGCATCTTTCAAAGGGTGCTAAATCCAGTCTGAGGGACAATTACAAGATGATCAGGGGAAAAGCTAGAATAAGCAGCCTCCCTATTTTAAAATTTTCATATATGAAGAAGAATGGAAGACGAATATCCACAATTAACATCAAAGAAGATGTTACTCATAACAGACTTCCAGCCACTTACCTCAGGCCCACACTAAGAAATGAAGGGAGGGAAGGATGGGGATAGATTTGCCAGGGCCAGAGTTTACCCAGGGAATGCAGCTGAGAAAATGTGGTCAAGTAGGTATCTAGTGTCATCAGAGTGAGAATTGAATTCAAAGAATAGAACTTTCCTAATCTCTCATTTTCTTGAGTCCCTAATCCTTGCTGAAAATACAGGAGACATGAAACAGGGTTTCAGATAACTAATATGTAAAATATGAGAAATTACCAGAGTTTGCACAGTGCCCAGATCTAAATATAAGAAACACTTAGATTTTTTGCAAATGCATCATCATTCTCAAAGTTAGCCAGATACCAGGTTGTTCTCTCAAAGCTGAGAATATATTAAAAGAAAGGATATTATAGCTCCCTTCTTTATATTTTTACTAGAGGTCCAGTGCACGAATTCATGCATGGGTGGGGTCAGCAGGCCCGGCCCCAATTGGGGCAGATTGGGGCTGGCTTGTCAAGAGGGGGAGATGGCGGGAGGTTGGCTGGCCAGCTCGCCCCTGATTGGGGTTGGGGGGCTGATTGGGGGGCTGATTGGGGTTGGGGGGCTGATTGGGGAGGGGCTGTGGGAGGTTGGCTGGCCAGCCCTGGCCCCTATTGGGGTGGGGGTTGTGATCAGGGGTGGACCGGCCCGGGGGTGAGGGGGCTGTGGGCCTATCGTGGTGGGGTGGGCTGATTGGGGGCAGGGCTGGCTGGGGGGAAGGGAGAGGGCATCTGGCCAGCCTGCCCCACTCTTGATTGGGGTGGGAGAGTACAATCAGGGTCAGGCCAGCAGGGGTGAGGGGCCGCAAGGTTGGCCAGCCAGCCCCACACCCTGATCAGGCCAGATTGCTGGACACAGTGGGTGTCATAGCTACCGGTCATTATGGTCATTATGGCGGTTATGGTCGCTGGCTTGATAGATAGATAGATAGATAGATAGATAGATAGATAGATAGATGATAGAGAATTCTGGGAAGGTCAACTCTTTTAACTAATTTAAAACTGTTCAGATTGAGAAACAAAACAAAACAGGGTAGACCATAACCAGTTGAGAGAAACAACCAGTTCTTCTCTCAACCTTTTACTTATACCCCTTAGAATGTAATACAGAGTCATACAGGCAAAGAACCCACATAGATTTCCATCAAAGGTGAGGACATTGAGGAACGGAGTATCAGTTGTTAAGGATATTCAGACAGTTATCCCTGAAGAACATTTTGAGACTATTTTGTTTTCTTCCCCTCCACACCCCGCCCCTGTATGTTCTAATTTCCTTTCATTGAACATGAGTTACTTTGTACTAAGTGGTAAATTAAAAACAAATTTTAATTTAAAAGTTCAGACCACAGGGGGGCAGTGTTTCCATTGACAGAAGTGACTGGCTGGAAGCTAGACCTCTGCAGAGGAGCAGCAAGAAAGAGTATTTTCAAAGATGGGTTTAATGTGACAAGTGAAATTTTGGTTGGTTGCAAAAACAGTAAGAAGATCACCAGGGGTTTCCACTCAAAAGAAGCAGAAGAATCTAGAACAGTGACCTAGGCCCACTGAACATGGCCAGTTCCAAGTCTCCTAACTGAATCTCAGACTCCAGGAAGAAGCAAAAATGGAGATTCCCCTGCGAGCTTCACTGATGCTCCTGTGTGTGCAGCTAACCTGTGAGTGAGGGGCAGTGTGAGGGGGAGCAGAAGGGCCAAGCGAGGGAAATGGGGCACCTCTGCTAATGAAATCTAGAGGGATCCCAGGGACAATCTGGGGTTTATTCTAAGGAATAGAAAACAACTAAGGAAAAAAACAGTTTCTTATGTATGAAAATCTTTTCACTCCTCCTGAACAGGGTCAAACCAACAACCGCCGGTGGAACAGAGCCCAGCTTTCCTGAAAGTCCAGGAAGGAGAGAGCTTCACGATGAATTGTAGTTATACAGACAGCAATTTCGATTTCTTCCAATGGTTCAGGCAAGATCCCGGAAAAGGCCTCAGCTCCCTGATACAAATGCGGTCAAATGTGAAAGAAAAGATCAGCAGAAAATTCACTGCCAGGCTTAATACAGAGGGCCAGCACTTTTCCCTGCATGTGAGGGATTCCAGGCTCCAGGATTCAACCAGGTTCCTGTGTGCAGCGAGCCCACAGTGCAGCTCAGGCACCTGTACCCTGCACCCAAACCCTACCCAGCCCTGCACCTCCCCTATAAGGTCTCCAGGACACTGACTTTAACTTTTCTCTAAGTAAAGGGAAACATGAGGAACTTTTTATTGCATATAATAAAATATTTTTCATTTGAAAACCATGTGTAGAAGGATAGTGATGTCAAATACCATGTGATGCACAGTATTTTGTTTCTCAGTGTGAAGTCCTTACTCTGTTAAAACTAGTTCAAAAACCTGAGGCTTAGTATCAGAAAACAGAGAGCACTAAAAAAGAACAGAGAAAAGAGTAAAATTCTTGCTCTTTTGTAGCAAATTGAGATCCTTTGTAGACTTTTTACAAATATACTGGAAATATAGTATCTGAAAAGCCATGGTCATCCAACTTAAGTAAAGAAAAAATATATATTTTGACATCCCGAAAAGACTGGCTTAGAAGATCAACTACAAAGCCTGAGGGAAACTGGTAGTATAAAGTTCATAAAGGACATCATAAAGAGAGAACACAATATGATGGGAAATCTGGTTCCTCCTTAAGAGGGGAAAGAAGGTCAACCAGCCAGCTGGAGAAGAATCAAAGGGGTGTGACCAGAGGTTATGAACAGTGGGTCTTTGAAAAGTGCCCAGAATCCTGCTCTTTTTCTAAGGTCAGACTCCTGAGCAGGTGGGGTGGGAGGAAGATAAGTCACATTAAGGAGTGACCATGAACTGAAGAAGCAGTGTGTATAGGCACAAATTGTTGAAATCATTATATCTTATATTCATGCCCACAGGAGAGCACCCACTACAGAGGAAGCAACATAATCCAACCAGAGGATGCCACCAGCGTCTGTCCACTTCAGTGCTTGAACAATAGACCCATGAGCAGATTAGCCAAGGTGACAGAATAGAGGTTCTCCATAGCCCAGAAGGATGGTTTTCTCTCAACAATTCAGATTCAGCTACTTCTGCTGCCAAACAGCCATCCTGTCAGCAGGAGATACCACAATGAGCCTTCAATATGGAATCACCTTTGAAGGAAATCACCAGCCACTTGTTGGCAAGTTGATTACATTAAACCACTTCCATGCTGGAGGTGACAGAAATCTTTTTTTATTGGGATTAATACACACATCTGGGTAGAAGCTGCCTTCCCTTCCACAATGCCACACATAGCAGCACAAACTAAGGGCTCCAAGTGTCTGACTGATCTTCAAAGGATTGCCCATCCCTCTGCATCAACAGATCCACATTATAGCAAGGAGGTGTGACAATGGACACTCGACCACTGGATAGAATGATCCTACTAAAAAGAGTGTTATCCACAAACCACTAGCCTAAGAGAACATTGGAATAATAACTCGAAGGCCCAGCTAAAGCACCAGTATGAGATAGCACGCTGAGAGGTTGGAGAGCTATTCTTCAACACGGCGCTGAGTTCCTAAAGCAGCCCCCAGTCAGCGATGGACAGTGAGTTTATGGATTATTCCAGCTCCTTCATGCTTTATTTCAGATAACTCCAGAGGGTGTGCTATACTGAATCCCAGCCTTTCCCAGCTGGATTAAGCTCCAATTGCCCATAGCAATAACTCACTTGATGACAACACCCTATATCATCTTCCTTCCCTTCCCTGAATCACTTCCTACCAATGTTTTATAAACTGTTAACACAATCCTCGTTTTGGAGCTCACTTTCAGAAATTCAAATCATCGGACAAGGATGGAGATGATCTAGAAGAAATTGTTGCCCCTTCTTCCATTGTTATCAAACTGGGTTTGGAAGCACAAGAGATTCTAGCAGCTTCATTCAAGGCTGTTCCCAAATCTCACAACTCCCTGCGCCTCTCTGAGTTGAGAGGCTCAGCCCCTTACCACTGTGTTACGGAGAACCATGCTGCTCAGACAGTGTCTGGAATGTAACAGGATCCCATTCTTACTCTCCGCTTAGGGACTCCAACTCTGGAATTAAGTATGTATCTCTGTTACTCCCTCTGGAAATGCAAAATTCTAATGAATCATAGTACATTTTGTTTAAAAGTTTTTTGTTCACAATCTTTTCTCAAAATGAAATGAGTGGTGAGAGCAACTCTTACTAGGAGTTGTTTGAGGCAATTTGGTGCTGATGAGAACACTTGCAAAAGTTACTTCAGAGTTTCTTGATACAGCACAAACAAGGACTAAATTTTTTAAGTAGCTATGAAAAAGTAGGCACAATTAGACATGATATGAACAGCTTCCAAGCTTGTCAGTGGTCTTTTTAGTCAAAACATGTATCTTTTTTCTCCTTCTTTATTTTGAGAAATTGTAAAAAGATATAAATTGAATATATACATATAACAAGTGTATTCTTAGTATCCTTAATCAATTGTTCATATTAATCATAGTTGCTTTGCCATTTTTATTTTCAAAAGAAGAAAACAAAAATTACAGAGTTTGCCACTGTTGCAAATGAAACCTGCCACTTTGCTCACCATTCCAGGTCCAGCCTCCTCTCCAAAACTAGGTGATATCAGAAATAAATGTCAGCTTTCTTTGCTCTCTATTTTCATTCCAGAATAAAAGAACTCTGAAAACACGTCTCACTTTCACTTAAAATTATAATCAAGGCCTATTTTCTGAAAGAGAGACCAAAATGTATTGGGAAGACTCCTCACTGAGACACTCCTCCTACCTATGATACCATTTCCTGTCACCAAGCACAGAGGAGAAGCCAGATCAGAGAAAGAGACTCCTCACCCTTCAGGGAGAGCTGCCAGCATGACGCTTGCTACCTTGCTGTGGGCAGTCATGGTCTCTACCTGTCTTGGTAAGGAAGGTGTAAGTCTTTATTTATAATGTTATCTAAGGCAGCTCTGAAACAAGAGAAGATTAATAGCACAGAACCTGCATTGTCTCACAGAGCCCAGCTATGGGAGCCAGAAAGTGATATGTGTTCTGCCTGGGGTTTGGATCAAGAAGAGGAAAGGTGGGTGGGGATGGGAGTCAGCTGGGAGTCTGCCTGCTTTATCTCTCTGGTGCCATTCCCAGTGCAGTCCTTTCTGTCCTCTTTCCCACAGGATCCAGCCTGGCCCAGAAGGTCACTCAAACTCAACAAGAAATGTCTGTGCAGGAGGCAGAGACTGCGACCCTGGCCTGCACATATGACACAAGTGACAGTAATTATTATTTGTTCTGGTACAAACAACCTCCCAGCGGGGAGATGATTTTCATTATCCGCCAAGAAGCTTTTAAGCAACAAAATGCAACAGATAATCGCTTCACTGTGAACTTCCAGAAAGCAACCAAAAACTTCAGCCTCAGGATCTCAGACTGCCAGCTGGAGGATGCTGCAGTGTATTTCTGTGCTCTCAGCGAGGCACAGTGAGAAGAGTGACAGGGAGAGGCTTACAGAAACCTCTGGCCTCAGTGCCTGTGTCAAGGGGTGGGGGAGTAGTTGCTTAATAGGAACATAGAAATCATTGTCTTTTCTTGGGAATTAAAATTCCTTATATCTGAATATCAGAAACATAGAGAGATGGATGTCTGCAAGCTGTAGTCCTTAAAATTACAATAAAAATAATGGCATGTGTAGTGCCTTCCAATTTTACCAAGAGTCCTCATACATATTATCACATGTAACTCTCATAGCTCTGTATGATATCTGTGACAGATCAGACTTCCTAAGCATTTCCTTCATCCAGAAAATTTTTATAATTTGCCTGGGAGTGCATACCTCCAAGAATCTTAAACTTTTCCATTTTGTTACTTGAAGCTTTTTAAAGTTTTTTTCAATTTTCTTTTATTTTCCCATCCATGTCTAACACTGAATCTCCACAAAACAAAGTACCCAATTTAAAATACAATGAGTGTGACAGTGGAGGCATAACTTGGGAGGGGATCCACTAGTCCACCCAAGAACCTGAAAGATGACCTATGTCCATGGTACATAGGTCAGATGATCCAGGGGAAATGATGGAATGGCCTGTTAAAGGCTCAGCTAAGGAGCCACTCAGGGCCAACATTAGTGGCTAGAATGCTGTTCTCCAGAAGCAGTAATATTTATTAAACCAATGGCTGATATATGGATACCTTTAGCATCCTAGCTAATATACACAAGTGTAGAAACTAAGAAATGGGTGTGGAATAGCCTCTTCTCACGTCTCTCCTATAACCCATTCCAGAATTTATTGTTCTCTTTCCCTCAACGTTAGGTTCTGTTGGATTAGAGGTCTAGTTCCCAGAGGAAGACTGTTTCCACCAGGGGATTCAGCAAGGGTCCCACCGAAACTAGTTATGACCATCATCTAGGTCACTTTGAACTCCTTGTGCCAATGGTCCAGCAGACAAAGAAGGGGGTTATTAGACTTGGAGGGGTAGTTGACCCTGATAGTCATGAAGCTGCAGGTTGTTGTTACACAATAAGGGCAAGGAGGAATACATCTGGAATTTCAGTGTTTCATATCGGGTATTTCCATGTACAATAAAAACAACATGTGGCGATTATTGATACAAGGTCTAAAAAATGGCAGAGTGATTAAGAACTGTGACCTTCAGCAATGAAGGGCCTGGGTCACCCCACCAGGCAAGCAATCTAGGTGGACTGAAGTGCTATCCCAGGAAATCTGGAGAGTGTGGCAGAAGAGGGAGAAGATGACTATCAATTACAGCCTTGCTACCTGTTAAAGAAGTGAGGCCCAAAGCTCATGTCAAAGGATCCGCTAAGAAGCCGCTCTGGGGCAACACACTTAGTGATTAAAAGGCTGTTCTCCAGAAGCAGTAATTAAATGTTTAAACTTAGTCTTTGAGGTTTTGGCTGGCTGCAATTTATTTAAAACCCTCCTGTATTAAGTGTTTTAAATAAATTGCACCCAGCCAAAACCTTGAAAACTCAGTAATACAGTGACAAGCATGCATCTCAGTCAAATGTCTAGCTCTGATTTTATTATTGGCTGTGGTAGACAATTCTGTGGATACTCAGACTCATTCAAACTGGTAACATCCAACATTAAGCATGCACTGTACAATTTTTACTTTCTACCCCAGGGCCTTCTCTGACTCTTCAAGAGTTCACTCAGCCCATAGGCAAGCACGGCCTGAAAGGACAGGGGAATTACCAGCCCTCCTGGCAAGCACCAAACAGTGATGAAAGAGGACCAATAAATTAAATGTTCTAGCTTCCTGATTTCCAGCTGAAAATCTTGAAAGGGACCCCTATCTCTTCTTAGGAGATCCTGGCAGAATCAAGACCCAACCTTGCCCTACATACCTTCTCACTCATGCTTCCTAAGATCTCTTCCTAAGTAAATTATCTTCACCTGAGTCCTTGCTTCAGGGTTTATTTTGGGGGGAAACAATAGAATACTACTCATCTGTAAAAAAAGGGGGAAATCTTATCTTTTGTGACAGCATGGATGGATCTGGAGAATATTATGCTAAGTAAAATAAGACAGTCAGAGAAATACAAATAGCATGTGATTTCACATATATATGCAATCTAATGAAAAAAATAAACAAACGAAATAAAAACAGATTCATAGATAAAGAAAACAAACTGACCGCTGTTACAGAATAGAAGATTTGGGGGAGCTGGGTGAAAAAAGGTGAAGGGAGAAAAAGAAAGAAAGAGAGAAAGAAAGAAAGAAAGAAAGAAAGAAAGAAAGAAAGAAAGAAAGAAAGAAGGAAGGAAGGAAGGAAGGAAGGAAGGAAGGAAGGAAGGAAGGAAGGAAGGAAGGAAGGAAGGAAGGAAGGAAGGGAGGGAGGAAAGATGGAAAGAAAGATGGAAAGAAAGAAGGAGGGAGGGAGGGAGGGAGGAAGGGAGGGAGGAAAGAAGGAAGGAATGGAGGAGGGAAGGAAGGAAGGAAGGAAGGAAGGACTCATAGACACAGACAATAATTTGGTGATTACCGGGGCGGGGGGAAGGGGTGGGATGAGGTACAAGAGGGAAAAGGAGAGATAAATGGTGATGGAAGGAGACTTGACTTGGAGTGGTGAACACAAAATACAATATATGGATGTTGTACTATAGAATTGTACACCTGAAACCTTTATAATTTTATTAACCAATGTCACTTCAATAAACTCAATAAAAATTTGTAATAAATAAATAATCAAGGTCTCTTCATTGAGTAGAAATAGGAATCAGAAACTCATATAAACAGATAACTTTCTGAACACATTTCTGGGTTAAAGCAAGTTGTTTTCTGTGTAGAGGAGTCAATTATAGAAATTTCCCCAGTAATTACTTATTTGATCTGAAGAGGGCACTGCTTGCATTAGTTGCCAGGAGCTGCAAAGGATTCTCAGGTTCAAGAATACAGCTCTGATATGCACCCCTATGTTAATAGCAATGCAATTTACAATAGCTAAGATTTGGAAACAGCCCAAGTGCCCATCAGCAAATGAGTGGATAAAAAAATGCTGTTGTACATTTACACAATGGAATTCTATGCGGAGGTAAAAAAGAAGGAACTCTTACCATTTGCAACAGCATGGATGAACCTGGAGAGCATTATGGTAAGCAAAATAAACCAGTCAGAGAAAGATAAATATCACATGATCTCACTCATATGTGGAATCTAATGAACAAAATAAACTGATGAACAAAATAGATCCAGAGACATCGAACCATGGAACAGACTGATGAATGTCAAAGGGAAGCAGGGGGGAGGGGGAAGAGACGTAGGTGAAGGGGAAGAGTTTAACCAGAGAACTTATATGCATACTAGAGGCCCGGTACATGAAATTCATGCAGGGGGTGGTGTCCCTCAGCCCAGCCAGCACCCTCTCCAATCTGGGACCCCTTGAGGGCAGTTGGACATCCCTCTCACAATCCAGGACTGCTGGCTCCCAACTGCTCACCTGCCTGCCTGCCAAATTGCCCCTAACTGCTTCTGCCTGCCAGCCTGATCACCCCCTAACTATTCCCCTGTCAACCTGATCAACACATAACTGCTCCTCTGCTGGCCTGATTGACCCTAACTGCCCTCCCCTGCAAGCCTGGTCACCCCTAACTTCCCTCCCCTGCTGGCCTGGTTGCCCCTAACTGTCCTCCACTGCAGTGCTGGTAGCCCCCAACTGCCCTACCCTGCTGACCCAGTCACCCATAACTGCTCTCCCCTGCTGGCCTGGTCGCCCATAAATGCCCTCCCCTGCAGGCCTGGTTGCCCCCAACTGCCCTTCCCTGCTGGCATGATCGCCCACAACTGCCCTCCCCTGCCAGCCATCATGTGGTGGCCATTTTGTATCCTCACGAGGAGGCCATCCTTGACTACATGGGGGCAGCCATCTTGTGTTTTGGAGTGATTATCAATTTGCATATTACCTCTTTATTATATAGGATGTGCATAGTCCATGGATTCAGATAATAGAGTGATGAAGGCTTGGGAGGGACAGGTGTGGGGAGAAGGTGGTCAATGGGAAAAACAACAACTAAGAAACTAAGAGGACATCTATAATACTTTCAACAATAAAGATAAATTTGAAAAAAGAAGAAGACAGCTCTGGGGGGGGGATGGAGTTGGGGGGGAATGTTGGGAGAGGAGGGATTGAACAAAAAAGAGAAAGAACTGGGCATGCTCAATAGTGTGGTCATTGCGAGAGCAGTAGGGAAGGTGGAAAACATCATAGAGGAAATAAATGGTGATGAAAAAAATGCAATAAAATTTAATTTAATTTAATTTAAATTATTTAAAGAAACTTCTAATACATACAAAAGAACTGGAACAGTTCTAAAGAATCTAGGTCAGATTTCCAGTCTCTGGAATCATATCCTTCATGTGTTTGGGAAGGCCAAGGCACAGAGGGACTTCTGGGAGCCAACATTTCTGATCTGGTAGCCAGATGTGCGATAGTAGAATTTATGTCATCGGGACTGAGAAGAGTCTGAGAACTAGTCTCTATCTTTTACAACAGACTCAAAGAACAAATAAAAAATTTAATCCACCCTTTAACATTATCTTTTAAGGAAAATAAACCATCAAATGAAGAGGAAAATCCTTCCTAACTGGCCATCCAAGAAGGAAATACCTTCATTATCAAGTATACTTATTTGAACAGTGTTTCTGGTCCATGGGTACAGGGTGAAAAGTATGTAGAATAAATCTGGTGCTTTTGTTTCCATTTTTGTTAAATAGAATGTGGAGTACAAGGGACAACAGCGTCCTTCCACATTAGTCCCAAGTCCTCCACTCCCTACACATTAAGCCTGCCCAGGCAAGAGACTCAGCCACCTACCAAAGGAAACCCGTGTTCCCCAGAGAGCACCCAAATGCACTGGGCCCCACTCTATGCATGGGATCCCCACTCTGGAGTTAATAAACAATGTCTATCACCTCTGACAAAAGAAAATTGTACATGGATATAATGAATTTAAATAAAACCTTTTTAAAAAGACTTTTTGGCCGAAACCGGTTTGGCTCAGTGGATAGAGCATCGGTCTGTGGACTGAAAGGTCCCAGGTTCGATTCCAGTCAAGGGCATGTACATTGGTTGGGGCACATCCCCGGTAGGGGGTGTGCAGGAGGCAGCTGGTCGATGTTTCTCTCTCATCGATGTTTCTAGCTCTCTATCCCTCTCCCTTCCTCTCTGTAGAAAATCAATAAAATATATTTTTAAAAAATAAAATAAAAAGACTTTTTGTTCACTGTATTTTCAGAAAAAGAACTAAGTCTTAAGAACACTAAACGTGAGATGTCTGGGGTGATTAGGACTGGAACCCTCAGTGTTCTTTAGTCAAGATCGACCCAACTAAGAGGGAACTTCTTGACATCTGAAACAGCTTCCTCCATTTGTGACTTTAATTGTTGATGTGCCTTAGTTTTGGCCTCTGTAACAGTTCTCCCTTGAGAATACGAGAGTAGGCATGTGATGCTCACATATTTTTCTTCTAGTTTTTACTTTTTCTAGCCCAACCAGCTTACTTCTATGAGAAATCCTATGACAGCAGTTGCCAGATACTGTTGATATTTCAAATGAGCACATTGGAATTTATTAGATAGCCCAGATGAGGTACTGCTTTCCCCCACTACCTTGTCTTCTCTCTCTTCACCCTTATTTTCTGCTTAGTATCCTGTAATCAGACTTTGCTCACAACCTTCTACAGACTTTCTAAATGACCCAACCCAAGAAACCACTTTTACTTAAAACAAACAAAACATACACGCACACGCACGCGTGCACACACACACACACACACACACACACACACACACACACCAAAAAAAATACCTATCATCTGGACATAATATTTATTATTTTTGAGAGGAAAAGACAGTTTTCTACCCACCCTCATGTTTGCCTACTTGAGAGTTTTTTGGGGTGTCCCCCAAAAAATGTATACACATTTTAATTGAGCTGAAGCTCAATTTTGAAAGGGAAATGTATTTTAGTAAACACTGCTTTTATAATTATTTAAAGTATGTGTATACATTTTTGGGGACACCCTATAGATAATCTTATTTGATTCTCAGACTTCAACAACCTCATTAACTATCGCTGGGAACTAGGGACTGATTGGATGATGGATATAAGACACTACTATGTAAAGTTTGATTGGCTGGGCCCAGAGGGTCAGGAAATTATCTAAAATAGCAGGATGGACCCCCTGGCTTGGGCTCCCCGACTGCATTACAAGCACCGTGAATGCATAAAGGTGGACCATAGAGATGGCCTTACCTAAGATTGCATGACACAAACTCAGTAGGAAGAGAAAATTAATGCAAATGAAACAAGTAGTTTCTTGCATTGTGAATTTTCATTTTTGTGCAATTCCCACTTCTATAAAATGAGGACCATAATTTCTGACCTTTCTTCTCTCAAAGGAGAATGTGTGCATGAGGGGAAATTGGATGCCAATGAATCTCTGTTAGATGTGCAACACAGAATGTTCTCTAATAAATTTTATATGAATTGTGCTGGTTCTTCATTCACAAGCTACAAAGAGATGTGCACCAAAGCTCTTACAGGAACATTTGCCACTGGTGTTGTAGAGTCATAGAGCTCTCTGACACAGCCAATGCCAAGTATTTAGAAGACGAAGAAGAAGAAGAAGAAGAAGAAGAAGAAGAAGAAGAAGAAGAAGAAGAAGAAGAAGAAGAAGGGGAGGAGGAGGAGGAGGAGGAGGAGGAGGAGGAGGAAGAAGAAGAAGAAGAAGAAGAAGAAGAAGAAGAAGAAGAAGGAGGAGGAGGAGGAGGAGGAGGAGGAGGAGGAGGAGGAGGAGGGAAGGAAGAGGGGAGAACGTCTTCAAATAAATAACAGAGCAATTAAATATCAAAATTCTGGTTCTTATTTTCTCTAGACTGAGTGTTGCTGTTTTCTTTATCATTATACTAGAGGGTCAGTGCATGAATTCATGCACATTTGGGGTCCAGCCGGCACACCCTGATTGGGGCCAATTGGGGGTGGGGCTAGCCAGGGGAGGGGCTGTGGGCAGTTGGCCGGCTGCCCCCACCCCCTGGTCGAACTTCCTGTTGAACTCCAGGTCAAGGGGACAATTTGCATATTAGCCTTTCATTATATAGGATTGAAGTTTTGAGAAGTGATTAAAATAAAGAATTGGCCAAAGAATAATAGTATAATCAAAATCTGGTTTATAGCAATGCAGAGACCATTATGACATTGGTTTTACTACAAAAGAAAGGGAGGGAGGAAGAGAGAGAGGAAGGAAGGGAGGGAGGGACAGTGGAGAGAGAAAGAGAAGAAAGAAAAAGAAAGCTTACAGAGAATACTGAAATCATTACATTAATTTCGCCTATATCATTTTTCCAACCTATACCATTCTCTCCTCCAAGATCACGTCTTTACAAAAACTGTTTACTAAATTACAGTTATAACATCGTTTTTTCTTTGGAGTTATAGCCAAACTTTTATTCTCTGAAGCAAAAGACAAAAGGCATTGATAAACATTTTAAAGCAAAACATAATCAACGGCCCACCTGACATACCATTTCCTGTTCTGACAGTGATGTCACCGAGTACAGCTGGTATCCAAGTTTCAGATCAGAACAAGAGACTTTCACCCTGCAGAGGAGAGCTGCCAGCATGGTGTGCCAGGGTGTTCTGTGGGCATTCGTGGTCTCCACCTGCTTTGGTAAGGCACACGTATTTGCTTTTCCAAGTATCCAGTAGGATTAGAAAGTAGGAAAAAAGATTAAAAACACAGGGATCTTACCTCCTCATTGATACGAGCTATTGGAAGCAAAAAAGGGATGGATTTTGCCTGAAGTTTGGATTAAGAGAAGGAAAGGTGGGTGGGGGTGGGAGCCAGCTGTGAGTCTGCCTGCTTTATCTCTCTGGTGCCATTCCCAGTGCAGTCCTTTCTGTCCTCTTTCCCACAGGACCCAGCCTGGCCCAGAAGGTCACTCAGCCTCAACAAGAAATGTCTGTGCAGGAGGCAGAGACTGCGACCCTGGCCTGCACATATGACATTAGTGGGACTGATTATTATTTGTTCTGGTACAAACAACCTCCCAGCGGGGAGATGATTTTCATTATCCGCCAAGAAGCTTTTAAGCAACAAAATGCAACAGATAATCGCTTCTCCGTGAACTTCCAGAAAGCAACCAAAAACTTCAGCCTCAGGATCTCAGACTGCCAGCTGGAGGATGCTGCAGTGTATTTCTGTGCTCTCAGTGAGGCACAGTGAGATGAGTGACAGGGAGAGGGTTACAGAAACCTCTGGCCTCAGTGCCTGTGTCAAGGGGTGGGGGAGTAGTTGCTTAATAGGAACATAGAAATCATTGTCTTTTCTTGGGAATTAAAACTCCTTATATCTGAATATCAGAAACATAGAGAGATGGATGTCTGCAAGCTGTAGTCCTTTAAATTACAATAAAAATAATGGCATGTGTAGTGCCTTCCAATTTTACCAAGAGTCCTCATACATATTATCACATGTAACTCTCATAGCTCTGTATGATATCTGTGACAGATCAGACTTCCTAAGCATTTCCTTCATCCAGAAAATTTTTATAATTTGCCTGGGAGTGCATACCTCCAAGAATCTTAAACTTATTCATTTTGTTACTTAAAGCTTTATAAAAAATTTATTTTTCAATTTTCTCTTATTTTCCCATCCATGTCTAACACTGAATCTCCACAAAACAAAGTACCCAATTTAAAATACAATGAGTGTGACAGTGAAGGCATAACTTGGGAGGGGATCCACTAGTCCACCCAAGAACCTGAAAGATGACCTATGTCCATGGTACATAGGTCAGATGATCCAGGGGAAATGATGGAATGGCCTGTTAAAGGCTCAGCTAAGAAGTCACTCAGGGCCAACATTAGTGGCTAGAATGCTGTTCTCCAGAAGCAGTAATATTTATTAAACCAATGGCTGATATATGGATACTTTTAGCATCCTAGCTAATATACACAAGTGTAGAAACTAAGAAATGGGTGTGGAATAGACTCTTCTCACGTCTCTCCTATAACTCATTCCAGAATTTATTGTTCTCTTTCCCTCAACGTTAGGTTCTGTTGGATTAGAGGTCTAGTTCCCAGAGAAAGACTGTTTCACCAGGGGATTCAGCAAGGGTCCCACCGAAACTAGTTATGACCATCATCTAGGTCACTTAGAACTCCTTGTGCCAACGGTCCATCAGACAAAGAAAGGGGTTATTAGACTTAGAGGGGTAATTGATCCTGATAGTCATGAAGCAGCAGGTTGTTGTTACACAATAAGGGCAAGGAGGAATACATCTGGAATTTCAGTGTTTCATATCGGGTATTTCCATGTACAATAAAAACAACATGTGGCGATTATTGATACAAGGTCTAAAAAATGGCAGAGTGATTAAGAACTGTGACCTTCAGCAATGAAGGGCCTGGGTCACCCCACCAGGCAAGCAATCTAGGTTGACTGAAGTGCTATCCAAGGAAATCTGGAGAGTGTGGCAGAAGAGGGAGAAGATGACTATCAATTACAGCCTTGCTACCTGTTAAAGAAGTGGGGCCCAAAGCTCATGTCAAAGGCTCCCCTAAGAAGTTGCTCTGGGGCAACACACTTAATGATTAAAATGCTGTTCTCTTAGAAGCAGTAATTAAATGTTTAAACCGAGTCTTTGAGGTTTTGGCTGGCTACAATTTATTTAAAACCCTCCTGTATTAAGTGTTTTAAATAAATTGCACCCAGCCAAAACCTTGAAAACTCAGTAATACAGTGACAAGCATGCATCTCAGTCAAATGTCTAGCTCTGATTTTATTATTGGCTGTGGTAGACAATTCTGTGGATACTCAGACTCATTCAAGCTGGTAACATCCAACATTAAGCATGCACTGTACAATTTTTCTTCCTACCCCAGGGCCTTCTCTGACTCTTCAAGAGTTCACTCAGCCCATAGGCAAGCCCGGCCTGAAAGGACAGGGGAATTACCAGCCCTCCTGGCAAGCACCAACCAGTGATGAAAGAGGACCAATAAATTAAATGTTCTAGCTTCCTGATTTCCAGCTGACAATCCTGAAAGGGACCCTAAGCTCTTCTTGGGAGATCCTGGCAGAATCAAGCCCCAAACTTGCCCTACATACTTTCTCACTTATGCTTCCTAAGATCTCTTCCTAAATAAATTATCTTCACCTGAGTCCTTGCTTCAGGGTTTATTTTGGGGGGAAACAATAGAATACTACTCATCTGTAAAAAAGGGGAAATTTTACCTTTTGTGACAGCATGGATGGATCTAGAGAATATTATGCTAAATAAAATAAGACAATCAGAGAAATACAAATAGCATGTGATTTCACATATATATGCAATCTAATTAACAAAATAAATGAACAAAATAGAAACAGATTCATAAAGAAAACAAACTGACAGCTGTTAGAGATGATTTGGGGAGCTGGACGAAAAAAGGTGAAGGGATTAAGCAATAGAGAGAGAGAGAGAGAGAGAGAGAGAGAGAGAGAGAGAGAGAGAGAAAGGAAGAAAGAAAGAAAAGGAAGGAAGGAAGGAAGGAAGGAAGGAAGGAAGGAAGGAAGGAAGGAAGGACTCATAGACACGACAACAAGTTGGTGATTTCCAGGGGGGAAAAGGGTGGGATGAGGTACAAGAGGGAAAAGGAGGGATAAATGGTGATGGAAGGAGACTTGACTTGGAGTGGTGAACACAAAATACAATATATGGATGTTGTACTATATAATTGTACACCTGAAACCTTTATAATTTTATTAACCAATGTCACCTCAATAAACTCAATAAAAATTTGTAATAAATAAATAATCAAGGTCTCTTCATTGAGTGGAAATAGGAATCAGAAACTCATATAAACAGATAACTTTCTGAACACATTTCTGGATTACAGCAAGTTGTTTTCTGTGTAGAGGAGTCAATTATAGAAATTTCCACAGTAATTACTTATTTGATCTGAAGAGGGCACTGCTTGCATTAGTTGCCAGGAGCTGCAAAGAATTCTCAGGTTCGAGAATACAGTTCTGATATGCACCCCTATGTTCATAGCAGTGCAATTTACAATAGCTAAGATTTGGAAACAGCCCAAGTGCCCATCAGCAAATGAGTGGATAAAAAAATGCTGTTGTACATTTACACAATGGAATTCTATGCGGAGGTGAAAAAGAAGGAACTCTCACCATTTGCAACAGCATGGATAGACCTGGAGAGCATTATGCTAAGCAAAATAAACCAGTCAGAGAAAGATAAATATCACATGATCTCACTCATATGTGGAATCTCATGAACAAAATAAAGTGATGAACAAAATAGATCCAGAGACATTGAACCATGGAACAGACTGATGAATGTCAAAGGGAAGTGGGGGGAGGGCTGTAGGTGAAGGGGTAGAGTTTAACCAGGAAACTTACATGCATACTAGAGGCCTGGTGCATAATATTCGTGCAGGGGTGGTGTCCCTCAGCCCAGACTGAACCCTCTCCAATCTGGGACCCCTTGAGGGCAGTTGGACATCCCTCTCACATTCCAGGACTGCTGGCTCCCAACTGCTCACCTACCTGCCTGCCTGATTGCCCCTAACTGCTTCTGCCTGCCAGCCTGATCACCCCCTAACCACTCCCCTGTCAACCTGATTAACACCTAACTGCTCCCCTGGCTGGCCCAATTGACCCTAACTGCCCTCCCCTGTGGACCTGGTCACCCCCACTGCCCTTCCCTGCTGGCCATCTTGTGGTGGCCATCTTTGACCACACGGGGGCAGCCATCTTGGGTGTTGGAGTGGTGATCAATTTGCATTTTACCTCTTTATTATATAGAATGTGCATAGTCCATGGATGCAGATAATAGAGTGGTGAAGGCTTGGGAGGGACAGGTGTGGGGAAAAGGGGTTCAATGGGAAAAACAACAACTAAGAAACTAAGAGGACATCTATAATACTTTCAACAATAAAGATAAATTTGAAAAAAGAAGAAGACAGCTCTGGGGGGGATGGAGTGGGGTGGGAGTGTTGCGAGGGGAGGGATTGAACAAAAAAGAGAAAGAACTGGGCATGCTCAATAGTGTGGTGATTGTGAGGGCAGTAGGAAATGTGGAAAACATCATAGAGGAAATAAATGGTGATGAAAATAATGCAATAAAATTTAATTTAATTTAATTTAAATTGTTTAAAGAAACTTCTAATACATACAAAAGAACTGGAACAGTTCTAAAGAATCTAGGTCAGATTTCCAGTCTCTGGAATCAAATCCTTCATGTGTTGGGAAGGCCAAGGCACAGAGGGACTGCTGGGAGCCAACATTTCTGATCTGGTAGCCAGATGTGCGATAGTAGAATTTATGTCATCGGGACTGAGAAGAGTCTGAGAACTAGTCTCTATCTTTTACAACAGACTCAAAGAACAAATAAAAAATTTAATCCACCCTTTAACATTATCTTTTAAGGAAAATGAACCATCAAATGAAGGAAGAGGATAATCCTTCCTAACTGGCCATCCAAGAAGGAAATACCTTCATTATCAAGTATACTTATTTGAACAGTGTTTCTGGTCCATGGGTACAGGATGAAAAGTATGTAGAATAAATCTGGTGCTTTTGTTTCCATTTTTGTTAAATAGAATGTGGAGTACAAGGGACAACAGCGTCCTTCCACATTAGTCCCAGCTCCTCCACTCCCTACACATTAAGCCTGCCCAGGCAAGAGATTCAGCCACCTACCAAAGGAAACCCGTATTCCCCAGAGAGCACCCAAATGCACTGGGCCCCACTCTATGCATGGGATGCCCACTCAGGAGTTAATAAACAATGTCTATCACTTCTGACAAAAGAAAATTGTACATGAATATAATGAATTTAAATAAACCTTTTTAAAAAGACTCTTTGTGATTAAGACTGGAACCCTCAGTGTTCTTTAGTCAAGATCGACCCAACTAAGAGGGAACTTCTTGACATCTGAAACAGATTCCTCCATTTGTGACTTTAATTGTTGATGTGCCTTAGTTTTGGCCTCTGTAAAAGTTCTCCCTTGAGAATACGAGAGTAGGCATGTGATGCTCACATATTTTTCTTCTAGTTTTTACTTTTTCTAGCCCAACCAGCTTACTTCTATGAGAAATCCTATGACAGAAGTTGCCAGATACTGTTGATATTTCAAATGAGCACATTGGAATTTATTAGATAGCCCAGATGAGGTACTGCTTTCCCCCACTACCTTGTCTTCTCTCTCTTCACCCTTATTTTCTGCTTAGTATCCTGTAATCAGACTTTGCTCACAACCTTCTACAGACTTTCTAAATGACCCAACCCAAGAAACCACTTTTACTTAAAACAAACAAAACACACACACGCACACGCACACACACGCACACACACGCACGCACACACACACACACACACACACAACCAACTATCATCTGGACATAATATTTATTGTTTTTTTAAAGAAAAGACAGTTTTCTACCCACCCTCATGTTTGCCTACTTGAGAGTTTTTTGGGGTGTCCCCCAAAAAACGTATACACATTTTAATTGATCTGAAGCTCAATTTTGAAAGGGAAATGTATTTTAGTAAACACTGCTTTTATAATTATTTAAAATATGTGTATACATTTTTGGGGACACGCTATAGATAATCTTATTTGATTCTCAGACTTCAACATCCTGATTAACTATCGGTGGGAACTAGGGACTGATTGGATGATGGATATAAGACACTACTATGTAAAGTTTGATTGGCTGGGCCCAGAGGGTCAGGAAATGATATAAAACAGCAGGATGGACCCCCTGGCGTCGGCTCCCCGACTGCATTACAAGCACCGTGAATGCATAAAGGTGGACCATAGAGATGGCCTTACCTAAGATTCGATGACACAAACTCAGTAGGAAGAGAAAATTAATGCAAATGAAACTAGTAGTTTCTTGCATTGTGAATTTTCATTTTTGTGCAATTGCCTCTTCTATAACATGAGGACCATAATTTCTGACCTTTCTTCTCTCATAGGAGAATGTGTGCATGAGGGGAAATTGGATGCCAATGAATTTCTGTTAGATGTGCAACACAGAATGTTCTCAAATAAATTTTATATGAATTGTGCTGGTTCTTCTTTCACAAGCCATGAAGAAATGTGCACCAAAGGTCTTACAGGAACATTTGCCACTGGTGTTGTAGAGTCATAGAGCTCCCTGACACAGCCAAAGCCAAGTATTTTGAAGCAAAGAAGAAGGAGAAGGAGAAGGAGAAGGAGAAGGAGAAGGAGAAGGAGAAGGAGAAGAAGAAGAAGGAGAAGAAGAAGAAGAAGAAGAAGAAGAAGAAGAAGAAGAAGAAGAAGAAGAAGAAGAAGAAGAAGAAGAGGAGGAGGAGGAGGAGGAGGAGGAGGAGGAGGAGGAGGAGGAGGAGAGAGAAAGTCTTCAAATAAATAACAGAGCAATTAAATATCAAAATTCTGGTTCTTATTTTCTCTAGACTGAGTGTTGCTGTTTTCTTTATCATTATACTAGAGGGTCAGTGCATGGATTCATGCACATTTGGGGTCCAGCCGGCACACCCTGATTGGGGCCAATTGGGGTGGGGCCAGCCAGGGGAGGGGCTGTGGGCAGTTGGCCGGCTGGCCCCACCCCCTGGTCGAACTCCCTGTTGAATTCCCAGTAGAGGGGTCCATTTGCATATTAGCCTTTTATTATATAGGATTAAAGTTTTGAGAAATGATTAAAATAAAGAATTGGCCAAAGAATAATAGTATAATCAAAACCTGTTTTATAGCAATGCAGAAATCATTATGATATTGGTTTTACTACAAAAGGGAGGAAGGGAAGGAGGGATGGAAGAAGGGAGGGAGGGAGAGAAGAACAGTGGAGAGAGAGAGAGAAGAAAGAAAAAGAAAGCTTACAGAGAAAACTGAAGTCATTACATTAGTTTCGCCTATACCATTTTTCTCACCTATACTATTCTCCTCTCCAAGATCACGTCTTTATAAAAACTGTTTACTAAATTACAGTTATAACATCGTTTTTTCTTTGGAGTTATAGCCAAACTTTTATTCTCTGAAGCAAAAGACAAAAGGCATTAATAAACATTTTAAAGCAAAACATAATCAACGGCCCACCTGACATACCATTTCCTGTTCTGACAGTGTTGTCACCGAGTACAGCTGGTATCCAAGTTTCAGATCAGAACAAGAGACTTCCACCCTGCAGAGGAGAGCTGCCAGCATGGCTTGCCAGGGTGTGCTGTGGGCATTCGTGGTCTCCACCTGCTTTGGTAAGGCACACATATTTGCTTTTCCAAGTATCCAGTAGGATTAGAAAGTAGGAAAAAAGATTAAAAACACAGGGATCTTACCTCCTCATTGATACGAGCTATTGGAAGCAGAAAAAAGGATGGATTTTGCCTGAAGTTTGGATTAAGAGAAGGAAAGGTGGGTGGGGGTGGGAGCCAGCTGTGAGTCTGCCTGCTTTATCTCTCTGGTGCCATTCCCAGTGCAGTCCTTTCTGTCCTCTTTCCCACAGGATCCAGCCTGGCCCAGAAGGTCACTCAGCCTCAACAAGAAATGTCTGTGCAGGAGGCAGAGACTGCGACCCTGGCTTGCACATATGACTCTAGTTCGACTGATTATTATTTGTTCTGGTACAAACAACCTCCCAACGGGAAAATGATTTTCATTATCCGCCAAGAATCTTTTAAGCAACAAAATGCAACAGATAATCGCTTCTCCGTGAACTTCCAGAAAGCAACCAAAAACTTCAGCCTCAGGATCTCAGACTGCCAGCTGGAGGATGCTGCAGTGTATTTCTGTGCTCTCAGTGAAGCACAGTGAGATGAGTCAAAGGGAGAGGCTTACAGAAACCTCTCAGTGTCTGTGTCAGGGGTTGGGGAGGGGAGGTTAGAGTAACAGGAACATAGGTAGAAAATCATTGACTGCTCTGGAGAAAGGAAACACTAATCTATCTGACTATAGGAAACAAAGAAAGGACAGCTATAAGCTATAGTGGTCAAGATAGTAATAAAAATAGTGAATGTAAACAATGATGTGTAGTTTTGCAAAGGACCTTTACATGTGTTTATTTCATTTAACCCTCACAACTCTGTGTGTTACATAGGACAGGTCAGATTTTCAGTGTCACTGCTATCCAGTGACTCTCAGAGTTTGAACTAAAAGCTATATTCTAGAATCGTGTCTTTACCTTTTCATGGTGTAAATTACTCTAATTACTACCCACAATCACATCAAAGTCACCATATCCAAAAGTGAATTTTCTATCTTCCCCACAATCTTATTTTTTCTTTCTTTGTCCCTCTTCAGCCTCACTCAGGATTTAGGAGCACAATAAAATTCAACTGTTGCTACCCAACCAGTATTATATGAAATGCTGAAGGGTATTCTTTAAGAAGAGGAAGAAGAAGAAAAAGGTAAAGATAAAAAAATTATGAACAACTAAGTGACAACAAATACATATCTATCACCAAGTGAATCTAAAAATCAAATGAATAAAAAATCTGATGAACAGAACAAACTGGTGAATGTAATAGAAACAGAGGCATGGAAAGGGAGCAGACTGACAATTCTCGGGGGAGGGGGAAGGGGTTAGGGGTTGTGGGAGTGCAGGAAGAGATTGGACAAAGAGCTTACACCTATGGACGAGGATAGTGGGGGGACAAAGGCCTGGGGTGGAGTGAGAACCAGTTGGAGGGGAGCTATGAGGGGTGGGGGAGAGGAACAGCTGTAATAATCTGCACAATAAAGATTTTAAATAAATAAATAAATTCAACTGTTGCTGAGTTTGGAGAACTTCCCCACTCTCTACCTCCCAACCTAGGTTATCTGATTTTTTGGTACACATCTTCCCTCTTTCTAATTGCAAACAATGTGAAAAACTCTATCATATCTGTCACACTGTCTCCCGGTCGATCTACAAGTCATTCTTCCTGACTTTAATTTCACCCACTATATCTTAAATTTTCTTAATGCACCATTTGTCTGATCTAAGAAGATGATGAAAAATAAAAAAACAACTGTCAAATAGGATTTCATGTGCTACTAGGACTCAGCCCCAAAAAGGTTAACTTCTGATAATGCTAGGATTGCTTCTGATTGAAGCAACCATTTAAATGAGCCAGGTCTAAAGATGGGGCCAAGCAGCTGCCATCACCAGAGCCACCACCTCAAATCCGCTGAGAAATGGAGATGTCTGGCCCTGGAGAGGATTCTACATTACTTATGTTAAGTGGGGAGGAGGGGGGATTTAAAGGGGAAAATAATACCAACATTTCTTTTTATGTCTACAATGCCCCCAAAATACATAGCTTTTACTGTTAGGACCCCTTGTGGAGCATTTAATTCCACCTGTCAAATGAGTGAGTGGTAGAGAGTTGGATAAGATACTCCATGGCAGAAATAGTTGTCTGATGAGTGGTTTCCAGATCTGAGGTTGGAGATATGTTTAGCCTGAGTGGTGGAAGTTACTGATCTTGGGAGAGACTCAGGGAAACCAAAGGCAAAACCATTATTGCTAAATAATGACGGGAAAATAAGCTTTCACAGAAATACCTTGTCATCCTGTCATCCCTCAATTATTAGTATTGGCCCAGGGGATAGAGCTGCTGACATATCTATCACCAGCTCTATCATAAGCGATGATCTGTTGCATTTTGTTGCTTAAAAACCTTCTGGATTTCCTGTACTTCTCCACATCTTCTTTGAGTTTCTCTACTTCTGTCATAGCCCATGCTCTCATAACTTTGGGCCATCTTCTTAGTCCCCTTGAACAACTTGAAGCCATCTGGTACACTCCCCTTTAGTTTCACATGCTGCAGACCAAGGGCAAGGTATGCCTCCACAGGTCTCCAAATCCCATGCACTCCCACCACTCATTCGAAACATACCCCTTCAGACCTAGACTCCTAGAACACCATACCGTAGCCCAGGCTCAGTACCCCAGCTCTTGCTTCTCTGAAAAAGGGGATTAGAAACCAAACTCAGTGAAAGTATCACCTCTCACACTAGTCAGATAACTCTGGGCCATTCATGTTTTACCCTCTCGTTTAACCTCCAGATTCTATTGGTCACCAAGACTTATAGATTCAGACCAGAGATCAAATTTCATATCAAAGCTTGTTTCTTCTTCTCATTCTTACTTTTAGTGCCTTCCTATAGCTCCTCTCATTTAAATTAATAAATAATCATCCATCTAGTCTCTCTGTCCTCAGTTTTGCCCCATTTCAAACATTGCTTTCCACAGCCACCTGAGTGACCATCTTCCAATAGGAATCAGATCGTGTCCATTCCCCATTCAATAAAGACCCATTTCCCACAGAAGGAACCTGTGATTGTTCAGAATGTAAGTCCCATCAAAGCAGAGACTACTCAAAGGGTACAAACTTGCAGTTATGAGATGAATAAGTTCTGGGGATCTAATGTACAGATGGTGGCTATAGTTAATAATACTGTATTATATACTTGAAAGTTGCTAAGAAAGTACATTTCATTCTCACCACAAATAAGAAATGGTAATTATATGAAGTGATAGAGGTGCTAACATTTTGGTGGTCATCATTCTGCAATATATAAATGTATCAAGTCAACATGTTCTACCCTTAAACTTACACAATATTATATGTCACTTATATCTCAATAAAGTTGGTGGGAGGGGGTCAGTACAAGCAAAGACCACTGCTCCACCCCAGCATCTACCATGCCCAACAAGGTAAATGATCAAGAATTACCGATTGGGATTAATTCGTGCTCTACTGAGCAATTCAGCCTCATTTGCTGCCACACTCCCATTGCCCTCCTTCTGTTTGCTCCCATCATCTCAGACATGAAATTGTTTCCTGTCTCTCTGCCTTTGTGGACACAGTTCCCTTAGCATGGAATGCCCATATCCACTCAACTGCTTCACTGTTGTTCAGGTTGTACTCAAGTTTCCGCTCTGCTCTGAAATCCTGACCCTCTTGCCCAGGTAGAAATGACCACTTTCTCTTTTTTAATTTTAACAGAAACTCAAAGCATATTCCTAATGTACCAAACATAACACTTTATAGAACTTTTTGTATGTATTTAATATGTATTTCTGTACATGTATCTTTCACTGTATCCCCACTAAAATGCAAGCTGTCATCATCAAGGACTAAGTTTTATTCATTTATTGAATTGCTATTGAGCAACAGTGCCTATAATATTCCTTAATTCACAGCTATGAATTTTTTACATTTTTTGAATAAAAATTAGTTGGTGACATTTTCCTCATTAAACATGATAAAATAAAAATTGATAACTTTTTTATGTTGCCATACCTACAGCTATATTAACTAGGGATTCTGAACAAACTCAGAGGAAAAAGAGACTACAATGTGTATAGATGATTAATAGTCATGACAATGTTATTGGTAATAATAATAATATTAGTAATAGCTCATATATTGAGTATTTAGAGGCGCTCCACATTTTGATAGGTGCATAGCATGCAATTTCATTTAGTAGTAGCAAGAAAACTATGCTGTAGGTACTACTGACACGTATCTCATTTTATATGAAGAACTTAAAGCTCAAAGAGGTTAACTTGCGTAGGTTCACACATTGTATGTATGGCTCATTAACCAATGGACATTTTCCTCCATTAAAGAGTGGCAAAATGCTATAGACACTCAGTCCAATTATTTTGATAGATACATAGATTATGAGAAAAAAAGACATGCATGTAAATAATGCTGTACTGAGCATACACCTGTTCTCACTTTTTCTAGGGTAGTAATTGCATACTACCTGATTTCATTTATCTTTGTTAATGAAGTTTAAAGTAAGATTAGCACTGTTACCACATAGGAAATTTTTGCCTTTTTAATATTAATTTATAATTGTTTGGTTTGTGAATATTTAATATTTTAACCTTCTCCAATGTATTTTTTAAATAACACATCGAATTTAAAATACAGTTTTTGGCAGAAGTGTAACTAAATGTTTCAAGTGTTACACTATGTAACAGGAGTTTAAAAGGGATTCCTAACCTTTCCAAATTATCACAGGAAAATTCTTTTGGGGGAAACTTCTTAAACATTATTTTTCATATGGCTGGGTATTGCTATGAATGCTCTTTTCCATTTTTTTCCTCCAGCAAAAACAAATATATTCTGACTACTTTCATACATAAATGGATAACTGTCTATAGCATGAGCTCCCAGAACTAAAAGTTTACATCTTTGGAATATACATTGGTTTATTCAATCAATATTTTTTGCAGGTGAGCATGATAAGTATATTGTTACCAAACTGGGATTATTATAAGTAAAACTGAGAAAGAAAAAAAATGCTTTTACATAAATCTGTATGCAAGTAAGAGAGAGCCCAGATCAAAGTAACTAAAGCAAATATATATATTGCTAGCTTTAAAAAAAAAATGGGAAAAAAAACAGATTACTTTTTTAGAAAGGGCTGAATCCAAATGCTTAAATAAAGTCACTTATCACTGGTTCTCCTTTACCCTATTTTGGCTTCATTCTGAAGCACACTCTGGCCAACGCGAGGACAAACACACCACCAGGAGCCTCAGGCTTATATCCTGCTGTTTTAGTTTTCTATAGCTGCTGTCACAAATAACACAAACTTAGCAGCTTAAACAATACTTACGTATTGTTTTGTCTTCTGGAGGTCAGAAGTCTCACTGAACTAAAACCAAGGTGTTGGCAGGGCTTTGTTCTTTCTGGAAGCTCTAGAGGAGGCCAACCGAAAGTCCAGGTCTTGTCTAACTTCTAAGGCCGCTGCACTCAGCAGCTCATGGCACTCTTCCACCTTCAAAACCAGCAATCCCAGCCCTCTAACCTTTGCTACCATTGTCACATCTTCTCCTCTGACTCTCCTGACCCTTCGGCTTCCCTCTTACAAGGACCCTTTTGATTACATTGGGCTCACCAGATATTCCAGCATAACCTCCCCGTCTCCATATCCTCAATTTAAACACATCTGCAAGACCTCTTTGCCCTTAAGGCAACATATTAGCAGGTTCTGGGATTAGGGTGTAGGCCTCTTTGAGGGACCATTATTCTGCCTATTATTCCTGCCATTTTAACAACTCCAACAGAAGGAACAGGCTTCTTTCCCCATGATTCCAGAAAACATCCTGAGGCTCACTTTGCTTGGACTGACTTGTTCAGGTCTGGGGTATGGGAAAAAGTGGTTACCTAAAGCAAAGCCATGATGTTATTAGAAGAGGAATGAATAAATGCATAACACACAGATGATCCCAATACTATTAATTTCCTTTCAAACTCCTTTTGCCATAAAAAAGTAGTGGTAAATCCACATATTAATTCCCTGTGGGTATTTTGCTTCTTACTAATATGCTTTGCTAACATATGTATCCTGCTTTGGTTGTTAATAAAACTGGCAGCATGGAGCTTTAATGCACCCTCTCTCTTAAGCTCCTTGTCTCACTTCCCTGGCAGCTTCATCCTCTCTACACCAGGAATCAGCACTTTTCGTTGACTACAGCAACAGAAGTTTAAATCTCTTTTGACAGAAGAAAACAATTTCAGCTTAATGGTGAGGCTGATGACCTCCTTTACAGCTTCTCAGAATTATATTGTTTGATAGTTTTTTGCATAGAACATCTGCAAATTCAGAAAGGTGAGTGATATCAGATCTAAACATCTATTGTTCTGTCTTTCTTCATTTAGATTCAAATTTAAAAAAATATATTTGAGAAGCTACATGAATTTCAATGATGGATATTTTCCACCAGTCTGTAGAAGATACAAATTTAAAGAATGATTAGAGGATTGAATATAAACACACATTGACAGTAATTCTGCATTATCATTAAAGCATGTTCACGTTCATAAACTAACCAGTGTATTAATTAATGGCAGTCAGAATTTGGAAAACAATAAAACCTTCACACATTTTTTAAATGACTTCTAAAATATTTTATAATTACTTTAAATGTTTTAATAGCTGTAAAGGCTATAAATTCCACTGTATTATAAATATTGACATTTTTAAATAAAAGTTATATAATAGCTTTTAAATATATGCAATGAAATCTTAATATCAAAGTGATTTGATACCCACCAACATCCAATTAACAATTGAAGACTTTATATTGCTTCTTTCTTTCCTTAAAATTACATTTCCATTCAATTTCTCCTGCAGAATTTAACATAATACGTGTTTTCTTTTAAAATATTTTATTTTCATTTATTTATTTATCCTCACCCAAGAATATTTTTAAATTTATTTTTAGAGAAAGAGGAAGGAGAAGAAGAAGAAGAAGAAGAAGAAGAAGAAGAAGAAGAAGAAGAAGAAGAAGAAGAAGAAGAAGGAGGAGGAGGAGGAGGAGGAGGAGGAGGAGGAGGAGGAGGAGGAGGAGGAGAAGGAGGAGGAGGAGGAGGAAGGGGAAGGGGAGGGGAGGGGGAGGGGAAGGGAGAGGAGGAGGGGGAGGGGGAGGGGGAGAGAGAGGGAAGAAGAGGGGAGGGGGAGGGGAAGGAGAAGGAGAAGGGAGAAGAAGAAGAGAGAAAGAGAGAAACATCAATGTGAGAGAAAAACAATGATTGGTTGCCTCCTGTGTCGGGGATAGAACCTGAAACTTAGATATGTGCCGGGATCTGGAATTGAACCCACAACCTCTTGTGTATAAGAAGATGCTCCAACCAACTAAGCCACTTGGCCAGGGCTGAAAGTATTTTATTGATCACCCAAAAGGTCAGCAACAAAAACATGCTATAAAATTGATTGTTTTTTTCAATTTCCTCTGACCATATCACTCTAATTGTTAAAAGTTATTTTTTTCTGGATTGAGTTGTAACTATAATTATTACTAATGCACATTAGATAAAAACAACTTAAATATCATTTTTAAGGTTTTAAACATAAAAGGCAAACATTTTTTGGAAATTAATTTCTTAACAATATAACCAGGGTCAAATCTATAATGCTTTCATTTCTTTTTATTGGCTTTCCTGGAACCAATAAAAAGAAATACTCTTTTTCCTAATACCTGAGAGGTTTTTAAACCTCTGCTACAAAAAAAATAAATAATAATTCCTTCTTCTACAAATTTTGAGGACAGCTGTGAAATGAGAGAGAGGAATTGAGAACCACAGTCAAGCTCCCTGGCAGATAATTTTTAAGGAAGAGTACATAGAGAAGATGAGGATCTATAAATTTATTCCCTTAAGTCACTCCTAAAGATGAAGAAAGTCTGTCAAATGTAGCTTTAAGTTCTGTCTTACTGGAAATGACCTCACTAACTTATCCTGGTATCCTGGGTACAAAAGCTCATATTGACTCATCTAGGGCATGCCAGGAGTGCACATCATTCAATGATTTTTTTTTAAATGACTTTTCTAAAAATTATCCAGGGTTTTTCTACCTTCCTAGCCATCTCTATTTTCTTGTCTCTTTGAAGGCTATATCTCCTCTACCAATTTCTTGAGTTCTAGGGTGCCTAATTCCTTTTTTTTTATTAAGGTATTATATGTGTACATATCTTACCATTGCCCTCCCCACACCCCACTCCCATATATGCCCCCACCCCCCAGAGTTTTGCATCCATTGGTTATGCTTATATGCATGCATACAAGTCCTTTGATTGATCTCTTATCTCCCCCACCTCTCCCTAACCTTCCCCTTGTAATTTGACAGTCTGTTTGATGCTTTACTGTCTCTGTATCTATCTTTTTGTTCAAGTTTATAATGTTCTTTATTATCCATAAATGAGTGAGATCATGTGGTATTTTTCTTTCATTGACTGACTTATTTCACTTAACATAATGTTCTCCAATTCCTCCCAGGTTGCTGCAAATGATGAGAATTCCTTCTTTTTTATGGCAGCATAGTATTCCATTGTGTAGATGTACCACAGTTTTCTGATCCAGTCATCTGCTGACGGGCACCTAGGCTGTTTCCAAATCTTAGCTATGGTGAATTGCGCTGCTATGAACATAGGGGTGCATATATCCTTTCTAATTGGTGTTTCTAGTTTCTTCGGATATATTCCCAGGAGTGGGATTACTGGGTCAAATGGGAGTTCCATTTTCAGTTTTTTGAGGAAACTCCATACTGTTCTCCACAGTGGCTGCACCAGTCTGCAATCCCACCAGCAGTGCACGAGGGTTCCTTTTTCTCCGCATCCTCGCCAACACTTGTCGTTTGTTGATTTGTTGATGATAGCCATTCTGACAGGTGTGAGATGGTACCGCATTGTTGTTTTGATTTGCATCTCTCGGATAATTAGTGACGTTGAGCATGTTTTCATGTGTCTCTTGGCCTTCCTTCTGTCTTCTTTTGAAAAGATTCTATTTAGGTCTGTTGCCCATTTTTTTATTGGATCATTTATCTTCCTTTTATTAAGTTGTATAAGCTGCCTGTAGATGTTGGAGATTAAACCTTTATCAGTGATGCCATTTGCAAATATGTTCTCCCATGCAGTGGGCCTTCTTGTTGTTTTGTTGATGGTTTCTTTTGCTGTGAAAAAGCTTTTTATTTTGATGTAGTCCCATTTGTTAATTTTCTCTTTAGCTTCCATTGCCCTAGGGGCAGTGTCAGTGAAGAATTTCTTTTGGCATATGTCTGACATTTTGCTGCCTGTGGATTGCTCTAGTATTTTTATGGTTTCCCGTCTTATGTTTAAGTCCTGTATCCATTTTGAGTTTATTTTTGTGTATGGCGTAAGTTGGTGATCAAGCTGCATTTTTTTGCATGTATCTGTCCAATTTTCCCAACACCATTTATTGAAGAGACTGTCTTTATTCCATTGTATGTTCATGCCTCCTTTGTCAAATATTAATTGAGCATAGTGGTTTGGGTCAATATCTGGATTCTCTATTCTGTTCCATTGATCTATATGTCTGTTCTTGTGCCAGTACCAGGCTGTTTTGAGAACAGTGGCTTTGTAATACAGCTTGAAATCTGGTATTGAGATCCCTCCTACTTTATTCTTCTTTCTCAGGATTGCTGTGGCTATTCGGGGTCTTTTTTTATTCCAGATGAATTTTTGGAGAGTTCTTTCAAGGTCTGTGAAATATGCCGTTGGTATTTTAATGGGGAGTGCATTGAATCTATAGATTGCTTTGGGTAGTATGGACATTTTAATGATGTTGATTCTACCAATCCATGAACATGGTATGTTCTTCCATCTGTTTACGTCTTCCTCTATCTCTTTTTTCAGTGTCCTGTAGTTTTCCGTGTATAGGTCTTTTACCTCCTTAGTTAAGTTTATTCCTAGGTATCTTAATTTTTTTGGTGCGATGGTAAATGGGATTGCCTTTTTAGTCTCTCTGTCTGTAAGTTCACTATTGGTGTATAGAAAGGCCATAGATTTCTTGGCGTTAATTTTGTATCCTGCTACATTGCCGAATTCATTTATTAAGTCTATGAGTTTTTTGACGGAGTCTTTCGGATTTTTTATGTACAATATCATGTCGTCTGCAAATAAAGACAGCTTTACTTGTTCTTTTCCAATCTGGATGCCTTTTATTTCTTCTTCTTGTCTAATTGCAATGGCTAATACTTCCAGTACTATGTCAAACAGGAGTGGTGAGAGTGGGCATCCCTGTCTTGTTCCTGTTCTTAGGGGAAATGTCTTTAGTTTTTGTCCATTGAGTATGATGTTTGCTGTGGGTTTATCATATATAGCTTTTATTATGTTGAGGTATGAGCCATCTATTCCCACCTTGTTGAGAGCTTTTATCAAGATAGGGTGTTGGATTTTGTCAAATGCTTTCTCTGCATCAATTGATATGACTATGTGATTTTTATCTTTCAATTTGTTTATGTGATGTATCACGTTTATTGATTTGCGGATATTGTACCATCCTTGCATTCCTGGGATAAATCCTACTTGGTCATGGTGTATGATCTTTCTGATGTACTGCTGGAGCCGATTTGCTAGAATTTTGTTGAGGATTTTGGCATCTATGTTCATGAGGGATATTGGTCTGTAATTCTCTTTCATTGTGTTGTCTTTATCTGGTTTTGGTATTAGGGTGATGCTGGCTTCATAGAAGGAGCTTGGAAGTGTTCCTTCCACTTGAATTTTTTGGAATAGTCTGAGGAGGATAGGTTTTAGTTCTTCCTTGAATGTTTGGTAAAACTCTCCTGTGAAGCCATCTGGCCCCGGGCTTTTGTTTGCTGGAAGCTTTTTGATGACTGCTTCAATTTCGTCCATAGTTATTGGCCTATTGAGCTGTTTAGATTCTTCTTGATTGATTTTTGGAAGGTTATATTTTTCTAGGAATATGTCCATTTCCTCCAGATTGTCCAGTTTGTTGGAATAGAGTTGTTCGTAGTATTTTGTAACAATCCTTTGTATCTCAGCGGGGTCTGTTGTTATTTCACCTCTTTCATTTCTGATTTTGTTTATTTGGGTCCTCTCTCTTTGCTTCTTGGTGAGCCTGGCTAGAGGTCCATCAATCTTGTTTATCCTTTCAAAGAACCAGCTCTTGGTTTTGTTGATCTTATGTATTGTTTCTTTGGTCTCTATGTCATTTATCTCCGCTCTGATCTTTGTTATTTCCTTCCTTCTGGTTACACTGGGCTTTTCTTGCTGCTCTTTTTCTAGCTCTTTGAGTTGTAGGGTTAAGTAATTTATTACCATTGTTTCTTGTTTTTTGCAATAGGCCTGTAGAGCTATGAACTTCCCTCTCAAGACTGCTTTCGCTGTGTCCCATAGATTTTGGATTGTTGTGTTTTCATTGTCATTTGTTGCCATGATGTTTTTTATTTCTTCCTTGATCTCTCTGGTGACCCAGTCCTTGTTTAATAGCATGCTGTTTAGTCTCCATGTGTTTGATTTCTTTGGATTGTTTTTATTGTAGTTGATTTCCAGTTTTATGCCACTGTGATCTGAGAAGATGCTTGATATAATTTCTATCTTCTTGAATTTGAAGAGACTTTGCCTGTGACCCAGCATATGGTCTATCTTTGAAAATGACCCATGTGCACTTGAGAAGAATGTATATTCTGTGGCTTTGGGGTGAAATGTTCTGAAGATGTCAATTAATTCCATCTGGTCTAGTGAGTCATTTAGGATTGCTGTTTCTTTGTTGATTTTTTGTTTAGAGGATTTGTCCAGTGGTGATAGTGGGGTATTAAAGTCTCCTACTATGATTGTGTTGCTATTAATCTCTCCCTTGATATCCTCCAGGAGTTTTTTTATGTATTTGGGTGCTCCTATATTGGGAGCGTATATGTTTACCAGAATTATTTCTTCTTGTTGGATTTCTCCCTTTAGTATTATGAAGTGGCCTTCCTTATCTCTTGTTATGGCATTTACTTTGAGGTCTATTTTGTCAGATATAAGTATTGCTACCCCAGCTTTTTTTTCATTTCCATTTGCCTGAAAGATATTTTTCCATCCCTTCACTTTCAATCTGTGTGAGTCTCTTGTTCTGAGGTGGGTCTCTTGTAGACAGCATATATATGGGTCGTGTTTTTTTATCCATTCAGCTACTCGATGTCTTTTGATTGGAGCATTTAGTCCGTTTACATTTAAAGTTATTACTGAAAGGTATTTGTTTGCAGTCATATCTATTTTTGTGTCTGTATTCCTTCTTACCTGTTTATTTCTTCTTTTTACAGTATTCCCTTTAGCAATTCTTGCATTGCTGGTTTGGTGGTGATAAACTCCCTGAGGCTTTTTTTGTCTGCAAAGCTCCTGATTTCCCCTTCAATTTTGATTGATAGTCTTGCTGGATATAGTATTCTTGGATTCAGTCCTCTGCTTTGCAACACTTTGTATACCTCCTTCCATTCACTTCTAGCTTGTTGTGTTTCTGATGAGTAATCATTTGACAATCTGATGGGTGTTCCTTTGTAGGTAACTCTCTGTCTCTCTCTTGCCGCCTTTAGGATTCTCTCTTTATCATTTATATTTGCCATTGAAATTATGACATGTCTTGGTGTGGGTCTTTTGGGGTTGATTCTGCTTGGGACTCTCTTTACTTGCGTAACTTTTATCTTTCCCATATCCGGGAAGTTTTCTGTCATTATTTCTTCAAATAGATTTTCTAATCCCTGCTGCTCTTCTTGTCCTTCTGGCAGCCCTATTATACGCATGTTACTTCGTTTCATGTTGTCCCGAAGCTCCCTTAGGCTTTCCTCCTGCTTTTTAATTTTTTTCTCCAATTGCTGTTCAGCTTGAGCTTGTTTCTGTACCTGATCTTCTAACTCACTAATTCGGTCCTCTGCTTCTTGTAATCTACTGTTGAAACTTTCCATGGTGTTTTTGATTGTAGCTATATCACTTTTCATTTCTTCCTGATTCTTGCATAAGGTGTTGATTTTCTCATCCATCCGATGTATAAATTCCATGACCATTACTCTGAACTCCTTTTCGGTCATGTTGCAAGCTTCATTTTCACTAATTTCCTTTCTTGGCGACTCCACATTTTCTTTCCTCTGTGAGTTATTTCGTTTCCCCATTCTGGCTATTACCAGAAAGCTCAAGCTTCTGTTTGCGTGGACCTGGGCCGTGTGCTGTGGGGACTTCGCTCCACCCTAGTTTCACTGAAGTGCTCTGACACTAGGACGTGTGACTGTCTTTGGTTGGTGGGAACCAAACTTGCCCAGGATCAGTGTCCCCAGTGTTCCGTGTGGTCTCGTGTGCACATTTAGAATCAGGGGCCCTGTCTGCACCACACTGTTGGTATGTGCCGAGAATGAGATCCTTAGCATGTGCCAGGAGTCAGAGTTTCCCTGTGTCTGCACCAAGACTCGAGTGTCAAAGTCTCTGTTGCCTTGTGCGGTTTCTCGTTGAGAATCAGGGTCCCTGTGTGTGCACGCACCAACATTTGGGGTCGCTGGCTCTTAGTGTGAATGCGCTGTGAGTCAGGGATCCCAGGCAGCTGTGTCCGGCGTGCCAAATTCCCTGAAGTGGGGCTGCGTCCTGTGTGTGCTCTCTCTACTGAGCCAAACCGGCTAGAGCGCACATTCTTAAAAACCTGCAGGTGAGCCGGCTCAGTGCACTCTCCCAAAGTCCCAGAAGGGGGGCGGAGTCCGTCCTGCGCGCCAAATTTCCCAAAGGGAAGCCCCTCTGTGCACGCTTTTAAGAATCTCCGAAGGGGGAGCTGTGCCCCGCGAGCCAAATTCCCCCAAATTCCCCGAAGGGGAGCCCTCTGTGCGCACTGACAGATTTCCCCGACGGGGAGCTGCTTCTGTCCCGTGCGCGAGCGCGCGCCAAATTCCCTAAGAGGGAGCGCGTCCCTGCGCAAAGCTCGGCAGCTTGGGCCAGGGGCGGGTCTATCAGTTACTATGACGCTGTCTGTGCGCGCGCCTGTGAGCAGCTTGGGCGAGGGGCGCGTCTATCAGTTACTATGGCGCTTTCCGCACGCCTGTGGGCGCTCAGCAGCTTGGGGGAGGGGCGGGTCTATCAGTTACTATGGCGCTCGCGTGCCTGCGAGGAGGGGGATAGGCTCTTTGACTCACGGAAATCTGCCGGGAAGTCTGGATTCTTGTTTGTTTGTCTGAAGCTGTGATAGCAGTTCTCTGTCCCCAGTGGCTGCAGGGTCCTGGTTTGTGTCAGAAGCCAGGATCCGAGTCTCGGGCAGCTCTGTTTCCCAAGATGGCGTGGTCTCCGCGTCCGCACCAGCCGCCGAGAAGTGTCCGCTTTGTGCGCGGGGCTCTGCCGTCTAGGGCTGCCCTGTTCGGGAGCCCCTTGGAAGACCTGCAGAATCTAACTGACCCTATCTCATACACACACACACACACCACACACATCTACACTCTCCTCTATGGGTTCCTCACTCACACTCTCTCTCTCCCTACCTTCCTGCCGGTCGCCATCTTTTTTCTCCTCCCTAATTCCTTTTTTATGCTACACAGATTCTAGGCTATCTCTTCAACTCCTAAACCTCAAACACCATTTAACTTTCCTACAGTGACAAATTTTGTACCTCTAGCCAAGACCCTTCTCAGCTCAGAACCACCTGGATGTTTCAACCTTAATATGCCCAAAATTGGGCTCAATGTCTCACTACTCTATGGTTCCTCCAGTGAAGGAAGCCATCATCCCATCCAAGGAATTTTCTTCATTGTAGCCAGAGTTATCATTTAAAAATGCAAATGTGATCATTTTACTCTTTTGCTTAAGAGTAATCAATGACTTCCTATTTCCCAAAGGACAAAATATAAAATCATTACCATGGCTCATAAAGCCTTCCTTATTCTGGCTTACTTCTCTGGCCTCATCTCCCATATCTCACCTTCACTCATAATTTCTCCTGTTTGCCCTTCCAGGTCCTCTCTCCATCTTTCTGCTCTGTGCCCCAGAATGTACCAATTGGGAATGTACCAATAGCCTTTTGGTTATTAATTGGTTTTGACCCAAGGTGAGCACCTGCAGAGATCAGAAGGAAGGAGAAGCTCAGATCAAAGAATATATTTTCCCCTAGCTTCCTCCCTGTGAGATTGACATAGGCTGATATTGACACTATATCACATGGTCAGCTCTTTAAGACAGACTCTCCAAGTAGTCTCTCTATCTCCAGTAATCACTCTCTCTCTCTCCTGTTTTAGGACTGGAGAGATGCTATTCCCAGAGTACAGCACTATTCCTTATTTGTTCCCCACACCTTGTTTATACTTAATAATTAGTGCCATATTTAACTTTCCTCAAATTTTCCATTTTTTTTGTGTACATGAGTTTCTTGCTAGAACCCTGAATGATACTGTCTGCTTTTAGATTCTAAAGTGTCAGTTTTTATTTAAATGTTTCTTCTTCAGGGGGGTCTTTCCTAGCCCCCTAGATTTATGTATTATTCCCTGCTAAGCTTCCTACAGTACCCTGTATTTCTCCCCGTCTCAACATCCTCCACACTTAGAGATGATCATTGAATGAGTGTTGATGTTGCCTTCTCTAAGAGGCTGCACGTTCCACAACATCAGAGATTGAGTCTGTCTTACTCATTGCCGTAGCCTAAGATTTCAACCTGGGATTTGAAACATAATTGACTCTCAAAGGTTATTTTTTTAAATTCATAATGAATGGATGAATGAGCCAACTATTATTCAAAAAATATTGCATGCAAAAATGTAAAGCAAAATTTGTTGAAAATACAAGAATAATTTGATAACATGTTAATTATAGGATAGTTTAATATCTATTTCACAGAGAGAGAAAGAAAAAGAATGAAAAATAGCCAAGTTATTTATATATATATATATATATATACGCACACAGCTATGGAACATTTACCAAGACATGAGCATGTATTGTGACTCAAAGGAACAATTAGAAAGATTCATAAAAGCCACGTTCTCTGAACATAATGCAATAAAGCTAAAAATTAATAATTAAAAGATAGCTAGTAAATGAATGACAAGGAAATTAACCACTAAGTAATTTCCAGGTTGGAGAACTAAAAGTTAAAACTGTAAGCCATTAAAAATTAACACTAATGACAGCAGTACATATAAAAATCTATAGATTCATTCAAAGCAATATTCATAAAAAAATAAAACCTTTAATACATTTATTAATGAAGTAAAGAGTATAATAAAAAAGACAAATCAAGAAACTTTTTAAGTTAAGCAAAATAAATGAAAGAAGGGAAAAGTCTAAAAGTAAAAGTAGAAATTAATTTAAAAGTAAAACAAAAATTAGACTTTATAAATAGATCCAAAAGATCTATAAAATCTGTGAAACAAAGAGAAAACACAAATACACACTATACACATTAAGAATGAAAACAGTGAAATAAGCCCATCTAAGGAAGAAATTTGTAAAATCATCAGTTAATACTTTATATAAAAAGATATTGATGAAATTAATGATTTTTAGAAATATATAACCTTTATACTTGAACTTTTAATGTTTCTAAAAATTTATATTATTTTATAATTTCAAATCTGCATCAAATCCTAAGGAAAAAATTTCCTGAACTCTGCCTCTTTCACCTTCTCCACTTACCCAGCACACAGATACTACACATATACTTAGTACTTTACCTCAACTCTCCTATGTTCCATCTTAAAAACCAAGTTCCATTCCTACCTTTTGGGCTTAATTGTGTCCCCTCAAAATTCATATGTTGAGGCCTTAACTTCCAACACCTCAGAATGTGACTGCATTTGAATATAGGGCTTTTAAATTAAAATGAGGCCATTAGGTGGGTGGGCCCTAATCCAATCTGACCGGTGTCCTTATAATAAAAAGGAGATTAGGACCAGAGAGATACCAGGGGTGCTCAAGCACAAAGAAAAGACCATGCAAGGACACAATGAGAAGGCTGCCATCTGCAAGCCAAGGAAAGAGGCTCAAGTAGAAATCACACCTTCTGACACCTTGATCTTGGACTTCTGGCCTCCAAAACTGTGAGAACTAAATTTCCATTGTTTTAGCCACCCAGTCTGTGTTATGGAAGCCCTACTTTATTTTTAACAAACAAATGCACCTATCTTGTGTCTATCATATGCTACATACTGGGAAATCAAGACTGCTAGGAGAAAGTCCCTATTTTTAGTTAATTCACAGTCTAGAGGGATAAATGTATGTGCACACTGATGATAATACTAAATGGCACATGTGATAATGCATAATAATATCTCTAATACATTGAATTTCTGCTCTGTGTCAAGCACTTTCCATTTATCTAAAACTAGAGGCCCTGTGCACAAAATTCGTGCATGGGAGGGGGGTGTCCCTCAGCCCAGACTGCACCCTCTCCAATCTGGGACACCTTGAGGGATGTCTGACTGCCCGTTTAGGCCCGATCCTGGTGGGATCAGGCCTAAACGGGCAGTCAGAAATCCCTCTCACAATCCTAACTGTCCTCCCTTGCCAGCCTGGTTGCCCCTAACTGCCCTCCCCTGCAGGCCTGGTTGCTCCTAACTGCCCTCCCCTGCTGGCCATCTTGTGGTGGCCATCTTGTGTCCACATGGGGGCAGCCATCTTTGGCCACATGGGGGTGGCCATCTTGTGTGTTGGAGTGATGGTCAATTTGCATATCACTGCTTTATTATATAGGATTCTGTTCTTTGTCTCCAGCTCTCACTTGGCCATTTTCACTTAATACATCACTATTATCTCAATTTCAAAAACTTTCCCAGTTCAGGTTCCTCTCTATACTTCCCAGTTTCTATAAATAGCACCATATCCTTCCTTTATTCAGGCTTGAAACTTTAGAGCTTATAGTCAGGCACCAATTCTTATCAGTTTTTTTTTCTTTTAAGTGCTCTCAGATTCATCTTTTATTTAGCATTCCCATGACCAATACCTTATTTAAGTTTTTTTATTCTTCTCAATTCCTCTTGCAAGTTGAAAGGCATATTATTTTTGCTCTCCATTATTTAATTTTCTTTCTAGACCTTCTCCCCTTGTTGTAGAAGACCGAAGAAACCCAAGAGATGCTTAGAGAAATGGAGTTACACAGCTTTATTATGCCGGCAGTCTCAGAGGAGTTGCCTCCAGAGTCTGAGCAAACGAATATGGTGGAGGCCCTTCTTTTATGCCCTTTTGGTTTCTTTGTCCCCCATATATGGATGGGGACTTCCAGACCTTTCGTGGGCTTTGCAAAAAGCCCCGTGGGTTGGGATGGGGTCTTGAGATCATATCTAAGGGCCTGACCTGGTGCCAGTGCTGATAACCCCCTCTGGGGATTGTGTGTTGTTCATGGTTTATGGCCTCTGTAAAATGTGAGCATTTAGGTAACAGATCTTGCAAGACCAGATTGTGGGAAAGGGGCAGTGACTTAATTATAGGTTATCAAGAATGTACATTAGGTTACTGCACAGATTCTGATTGCTAGCCCCCAAACATCAGGGTTACATTAGAATTAGTCCTTTAGCCTTCTCACCCTGACCCACCAAATCCCATTCTCATTTTCTCTCTCTCTCCCTATCTCCACCCTGAATTTATATAGAGCCTATAACCAACCCCCCCCAAAAAAAAGATGCATCTCTTTCATTTCATTGTTAACTTTTGCTCTTTACATGTTATTTCAATCTTCCTAACTAACTTATAACTCCATTAAAACCAAGACTTAATCTTGTGAAATTATTTAATACTCATACCCCATCATTCATTACATCTCTTGATACGTGGTGGGTGCTTGGTATTTTTGTTTTACTATAATGTATTTTATTTCTTCTAATGTATTCTACTAGAATTTTTTCCTCAAGTGTTGTCAAGGAGAAAAATCAGTTTTGGGTGGTTCTATTAGTTATGGTGAGTTCATGCAGGAAAAGGAATTTCAGTGGGAACTTGCTTGAGACAATAGAGGATTGAGTTTAGAAATTTTTAAAGATTGAGAAGATATATGAATAAAGTTGCCACACATTTGCTGCAGTGAGTATAATGGCTGAAAAAATTACTGCCCCAAAGTCTTAAACAGAAGCCTGTTAAGACCCACACAGAAAAACACAGGACTAAGCTAATGCTCAGTAGTTAGACAGTTGTGTTGAATTCCACTTCATTCTTGAGCTTATTATTTATTCCCTATAAGCCCCATAAGCCTCTTCTGTAAAATATAGATATTCTGATAGTTAAATGGGATTATTCATTCATTTAGCACAGTGCTTGGCCTATAGTGCCACTCCATACATATTAGGTATTGATATCATATTTTGTTCTTTTTTTTTTACAACTTTGTGTGAAAGGTAAGTGAGGAACTGAAGAAGCTATAATGGTGTTCTCCAAGAGTTAACATGGTACAGAAAAAATACACTGCTTGTGGGAAGGATACATGGTTCATAAATATACCCAGTTCATCAGAAGTAGCTACTCGTGTTTGGGGGATTCCTAAAGAAATACAAACCTTCTCACCGTTCCAATCTTCCTCCACTAATAGTTCACACTTTGAGACAGCAATACTGTGGTGGGCATCTTCCATTTTGTCCACTCACAACAGCAACTCCTTCCTTGTAAAATATAAACTATAACCATGTGGTCCGAATGGGGAGGGCTGCCATCTTACTTATGCAACCAACTTAGACCTACTGACTGAACCAGGGGTAGATGCCTGACCCAACTGAGCCTATCATATCACGTACACCCTGCTGCAGTCACAAATTGACCCCCTGGAGGAAAACCTGTCTCTTACCAATGTAAGGAAAGCCCGAGCTCAGAATTATTAAATTTGGAATGGGAAAGAGGCGTCCTTGTCCTTCTTTAGTTGCTGCACTGTGAAATAATCTCCAGCTAGAAAACGTTTGCAATCGTGTCTCCTGCTTTGTGGTGTCAGTAAATGAAACCGATATACAGAGAGAAGTGGAATGAAAGGGGAGTCCTTGCAGGATTCAGTTCCCTGGCACTCTGGATACCAGAAGCCCATGTGCACTTCTGCACTTGCTAAGATTATAGGAGCCAATGCATTTCTCTTGTTGCCTAAGCTTATGTGAATTACATTTTTGTCACTTGACACATGTCCTGACTAAACCAATGAGATCTGAAAAATTAATTTGCTAAGAAATTTTTAGAAACACCTTGCTGGCTTACAAAAAGAAATTCTACTTGTGTAGACAATTTTACGGATTACTTTCTCAGTAATTTCTCTAAATTACCTGAAGGGGGCACTGTTTCCATTCACAAGAAAAAAAATCCTTCTATACAAAGAATTAAAAAAAACAACAACAACAAAATAGAGGAACTGAATAAATTGCCTGAAGTGATTCTAATTGGTTAGAGCAATCTATTAAATTCATACTTCTATAAAGAAAGAAAAAACTACCCTATTTCAAGACCCCTGGCTAGCTTTCAAGGCACCTAAATCTGAGTCTTCAGTGAACTGAACAGAAAGAAGAAAAAAATAAAGAAGCTATTAGCGGCGATTCTGTGGTTTCAGCATGACTGTAAGTTGAAGGTTTATTGGAAAGGAACCCATAAGGGTAAAGGAATTGCCCTACAGTGTTCAAAGGTAGAGACAAGGTTCAGTGAGACTAATCTGAGGTTCCCTGCGGAGGAACTGAATTAATAGGATAATCAGAACTCCTTCTGAAATGTTCTTTATGGACAGGGTAAGTAGAGAGGTGGAAGAGGAGCAAAGCCCTGCATCCCCGAGCACCACACACTCTGTGCTGCAATCATTCAAGCACTACTTCCGAACGACTGCATGTTACAAACAGGATTTGAGGAAAAGCCTGGCGTATCTGCTTCTATTGGTCTCAAGTGGAGTGGTGAAGAAGGAGGGACAATTACAGCCTCTATACCAAAGCCCGTCACAGCATCACATCACAGCCTCCCAACAAGGCCTCTCTGCCACCGACTTCTGCGCGGAGCACGCACAGTGATCTCCACTCGCGTTGGGTCTCTACCCAAACCTGCAGCTGCAGCTCAGGGCCACCCCTGCTGTGGGGACTACAGCTGAGAGGCTTATTTACTGACTCTGTATCCCTTCCTGCAAGGAAAATTCTGAAATGAATAAGAAAACACGGGGTATTTTTAACTTTTATTTTCTTTACTGTAGACATTTTCTTAAAAGGAAAATAGATCCGGGGGGGGGGGGGGGGGTGGGAATCTTACACACGTCTTTCCTGAGAATGTGTGCTCTCATTCTTTACTGCCTCGTAGTCAAAACCTGTTAGTCTTCCACTACAGAACGATTTTACATTTAGTGCAACTGTCACAAGTAATTCGTATGAAATATGGAACCGTTATTTGTTTTGTATATAAATACAACATTTACCAATGGAGGGTAAAAAGAATAAATGCTTTATAAAGAATATTCTGAGAGGCTTCTTACCAAGTTTTTCCTGCAAAAAAAAATATTGACTGCAGTAATCAGGTAATATTCATCTTATCTTGATATCTATTTAGCACAATGTGTGGAGATTCTTATTGAGGGGCTTCAAAAGTAAATAAAAAGGTTAATCAAAAAGACCTGAACCCAAATCTATTGAATGAAAATGTTATGCATATACCTGATCTATGAACCTAGGATACAAACACTCTATGTCTCTTTTATTTTTCATACTAATTGTTAGACCTGCCAAATAAACAGGAAGGTCATTATTTCCTTCCTGAAGCCTTCTCCACACCTCCCTTGACCTCTCTAAGAATCTGGCTGACAAGCAGTCTCCCCCAATACTGAACATGCTGATCCAAACCCTGAGTGGTCAGCTTGGTCTCCTTTGGGTCAGCTTGGCCAAAGGTGCCTCATGCCTGGGATCCCCAGGCTGCAGAACTCCCTGTTGTTCATCTTCTTCATAGGCGGGCTTGGCCATCACCAGCGCCCCAGAAAGCCAACGAATGCTGGGTTTGGAGGGCTTCTTGCATTCATATCATTGGCCCACACAGCATCCTTTTTTTATCTTTGGGACCCAGACCTAAGTGATCAATACCTTTTGTTTTTCATGTCTCAGTCCCAAAGGGTCTGATTACATTCACTTCCTCTAGAGTGGCAGTAGGGCTATATGCTGACCCTCTCAAGGAAAAATACTCTTAGTAATCCCTTAGGATCCTGCAGCCCCTCTCTAACCAAGGCTACCATCAGTGAGTCAAGTGTGTTTACTCCCAAGTGAGATTCTCCAAGTTGACGTATGCCAGTTTTCTGAGAGGCCAACCAAAATGATTCCATAGTGATGACGGAATGCTGGTCAGTGAATCTACATGGTTTTCTGGGATTTTCTTACGGAATAATAGAACTAACTCAAACATTATCACTGGTAGGCATCCAGCCATATACTTTGGTGAAACAAGTAAATTAAGTACAATTTAATATAATTAAATAAAATTATATATTAAGTTCTAATCTCCCTGCTAAGACATTGGTGACAACAGCTTAATGGCAAAGAAAGTAGTATCTACTTTGGAATAACCTAATTTTATCTTCTTCTAGGTCCTGCTGTGCCTCTACTTGTCTTACAATATTCTTGTCCCAACACAGTTTGCAATGAGAGGTCACCCACTGGTTCAAGTACCCTTATGAAACTCCAGACTGTTTCCGGTATTTGCTTATACATTTTTCAAAGTCATAGTATTAATTCTTTATTGTTTTAGAGGCTCTGCTTCCTTCTAATTACTCCACAAAAATGTCCTTGCCGGCATTTCTGACCGCCCAAGAATGGTGGCACTGCTCCACAGCTCTGCTCCTCCCTCTGCCCCAGGCTGTGTCCTGAGTCTGGTGGTTTGTTCTGCTCCTCTCTTCTCTGTTGTGGTCATGCTGTCTGTGGGAGGGGTTCATTACTAATTGAAATCCAAGCTGAAATGAGATCCCTCCATTATATGGAATTATAGATCCCATGATACTTTTGTGAACATCAGAAAATCCTCGCAGGCCATGAAAAGTGAGGGATTTTACATTTGGCCATTGCAAATGCAATAGTGTTTGTAACTTGCAACCCATTTTCTTCATTATTCAGGAATGTATGAGAAACGATGTATGGCTACAAAGAAATAAAAATAGAGATTTGATTATATTGTACATTTTTATTTGAAATTATAGTCCCTGAATAAAAAATTTTAGGATGGAGTGTCTAACACAGCAGGACTACCTGGTCCAAAGGCATCAGCACTCTCACCGCTCTGTTCTTTCCTTATATTTTCTCATTTAAACTTTATAGCAAAAGTACATGATTTGTGTGTGTGTGTGAGTGAGAGGCTCCACCTGGTTGATAAATACAGAGTAATAGACCCAGTTTAATGACTGGTGATAGGAGAAATACACTACAAGAGAAGAAGTTTTTTATTAAAATGTTCCCTTTTCATTCCAAATTCATAAATGTGGAAGCCTCAACAATGATTCTGTTTCTTCAACTGTGCTGCGAGTTGCAAAGATACGAGGGGCACCTATTCAGCTCAAGAACCTTACAGATACTGTGAGAAAAGAAATAAAGTCAGAGATTGATGCACAAATTACTCATCTCTCACGTTTCACTGTGGCTATGGATCAAGAGGGAATGCAGAACAGGAAACAGAAAGGACACTATTATCTCCCAAAATTACTCAAGTAGCGTTTTAAGTAGACTTCTGTGAAAGAGTCGGGGGAGAGCTCTAACAGCTGATTTGTTTGCTTTTTAAAGGGAGGGACTGAATAAGAGGGCCATAATTTTAAGGAATAAAAGAAAAATGAAAGAATATAAGAAGCTTGAGCATGGTAGTGTCTCATCTCAGAGCAGCTGAAGCTGAGAAAAAGGGAGCTCTGTGTAAATACCAGCAGTGACCGCCTGTGAACATAGAATCTATTGTACTCTCTCCTCCACTGTTTTCACATCTATGGAATGGGGTCAAGAACTGAGCAACTTTCTCAGTCGCAGGAATGATTCTGGAAAAATAAAATGCTCACTGAAGCTACGAGTCAACAAAACTACTAAAACAACTATCTAAACTTTATTATTTTTTTGCCTCTCGATCACTAGCAATTATGATCCAACATCCTAATGAGGCCCTTTTCATGCAGTCTCAAACTCCTAACTACCATAGGCATGCCTCCTCAAGAACTTTCAGGGTGAAATCTCAGGAAAATTTAATCTTTGGATCATACCAGGATTTACCTCAAGATTTGAGTAAATAGTAGAACTGACCAAATATTTTATTATTCTGACTGTCAAGTTCCCTCTTCCTTCCCCTCCATTTTTGTTTGTTTTTATTTATACTAAATTGTGAAATTTACTTAAACTTTGCCCTTTTTAGGCTAGATTAGAATAAATTTCACTGTCAGAAAAATCATCTTATTAGAAATACCAAACTGAACTTCATATAAAACTAATTGAAAACAGGTTTTCCTGTTCTACCAGTGAGATGGGCAAGATCTAATCAGCACCCCCAGAAACCAGTTACATGAGATTTTCCTCCCAAACTTCTAGAAAAATAATAACTTTTGTTTGATTAAGTTTTTTAAGTAAAAATATTCCAGAAATTATAATATAATAGAAAAGCTGGTCTTGACATTTCAACATTCAGATCTTCCTAAGCAACAACACATTAAAAAAAAAAATGTATTTCTCTAGTTGCCCCAGAATTTTCACAGGCTAATTGGCAGTCACAGCAATTTGCTGGCCGGTTAAGGAAGATCAACAGCAGACCAAAAGCTCCTGACACCACTCAAAACCTACAACACTGACTGTAAGAACTTCCATATGCAGACAAAATAAAATTTGATGTGAAAAACTGACTTAGTTCCACCTTTCTCTGAGTCAAGCAGAAATTCCACTCTTAACGATTAGGCTGAAAGAACTTTTATTTATAAATATTTATAATGTATCTTAACTTGCAATTTTCCTGAATTGTTAGCAAAGCAAGCTTCCTTGTTAATAACTGCCTGTCAGGAAATTTTTATTTTGCATTGATGAACTTGATTTCTATTTTGTTACATAATCAAACAACAGAGTTTTCTACCAGATTTCCTATAACTTTTCTGTAGCATTTAATAACATGTCACCACACTCTGATCTCAGTGTTGAATCATTTCACACAGAAACCATTCATAAGATGAAAAAAAAATCATTGCTCAATCCAGTTGAATTTACTGAAGGAACAAATACCCACTTGCCTCTTCATACAAAGGACTCAGATTCTGAAGATTAACTTTTGGGTTTCTTAAGGTCAAGAATATAAGCAAATTCCAAAACTGATGAATATGATTCAGACATTTAAAGAAATCTATTAATTTGAAATTTAAAACAAAAAACTAAGTTCCTCTCACCTCCCTTACTAACTCCTTCTCAATTTAAGAGCGCATAGATTTTT